>NC_089647.1:44852450-45591200 GCF_037042795.1 Molothrus aeneus
TGTAGAATGAAAGTGTATATATAGCAAAGGCATCTGATATGCCTCAGCAGAAAAGATGTCTTACTTATCAGCCATGAAGTTTCAAAACACTTTCAGAGATATTTTAAGAGCAATAGGTAATAATTTATGTATTTTTTTCATAAATATATGCTGAGATTACCAGCTAACTTACGCAGTAGATGGAATAATGGACACAGGACCTTGACTTTGAAAATCTACAGCTTTCTTCCCCTTTGACTGGAAAACCACCTTCATTCAGTCAAAAAAATATGTAATCACATTATCTTGTTTGACATACCAAGCAAGAGCCCCTCTGGGAATGGCATCAGTGTCTAAGAGGCAGCACCAACACATATGGAGTGCCCTAAGAGAGTCCAGTCAAATTTAGAAGGGAATAAGGGAGGTAAAATATCACATCCATCTGCCTTGCATCTTAAATCTTAACCATAAAGCCAGTGATCTGTGAAAACCATTTTTCACAGTTAGAAAACTCACTGATTCACATCTCTTGAAGGCTTGAGGAATGACTTCTAAACCTATGATTACACTTAGCTAATACACCTTGCTTTGTATTATAGCCTTGAGAGAAAATCACAGAAAAGTCTTGAGTTGGACGGATCCTCTCTTCAGAGAATGGGCTGTGCAGGGATCAAGTCCATGACCTTGGCATTATTAGTGCCATCCTCTAACAAATTCATGGGCTAATTCATGACCATAGCATGTCAACAGTTTTCTGGAACCTTAAAATTAGTCCTTTTTCAAGGGGATTGACATGATGAATACTCTACTAGACTATCTACATTAAAATTAGATTAAATGCAACTAGCACAACTTGAGGTGAAAATAAAACCCTTATGAACAAGTTTTAGGAAATCCTAGATCACAAAAGCTGGACAATTGACTAAGGAAAAAATGGTGATTTTTGTATCCATATTCTAGATGCTAAAATGGTGTAATGAATGTGTGCAAAAAATCATAGCTCCCTTTTATGTCATTAATTTATGTGATCCTGAGTACTGATGACCAGTGTGGCCTCATTTTGACAAGGGGCATTCAGGGTAAGAGCGAAGGTTATGCCTGAAAATGTTACAGAAGCCTTTGCTCCTATTACTGGGAAAACCACATCTGAGTCAATGCAAGTAGCCTGGGAAAACATCTTGACTCTTTCTGTGGCTACCTTGCTCTAGGTCAGGCTGTCAGAACTGGTGGCATGGCTCCTAAAATCTCTTTTCGATTTCCAGAATAGCTGTCTCTAAGCATAATCCATATTCAATTACTTAAAATGAAAAAGAAATGCATTTTCAACTTTTTACTTAGTTTCCAGGAGTCCTGAAGTATACTTTTTCTAAACAAGTCTAGAACAATAGCTCCAACTGTAGCTCCGACTTCTGCACACACCCTTGCACCCTGTAGCCCAGATGATTCAAATCTGCCAGTCTTGTCATGCCCTTATCTCCTTTGCTTGCTGCTCACCCCTGACCTGCTCCAGCTCGTGTTCAGACCTTGCAGTGGTGAGCTCTGTTCCCACACGCCCAGGCAGTAGAGATGGCTTTGCTCCATCCTAGCAGATATGCCATGAGCAATACAAAGACACTTCCCCAGCAGTGCCCCCTCTGCTTGAGAGATGACCTGTTATCAGTCCCACAAGATGAGGCCATATAGTGTGGTGCTCACTTTCCTGCTAACAAGAAGGACAAAAGAGGCAAGCTGTTTGCTTGGGCTGCCAACCTGGCCCCCAGGACTCCAGCACAACACTGGTGTTGCTGTGGGGATGTAGCAGTCTTCAAGGTGGTCTTTGCCTCACTGTCTTTATTTTGGCATTAGACTGTAAGTGGATAGAGACTTACATGCCCACTTTATCTTCTTTTGAGTACTCCCTCATGCATGAATTACCATGGTACTGTCCAAGCCTCCCTTTCCCATGCCAGACCTCAGCACTGTGTAACTCCAGGCCTTAGCAGTAGCAGCAGTGAGGGTGCAGGTGTCGAGCTATGTTAAGAACTAGCAAATCAGCTTCTTCTCACATTTGAGCTCAAGGTTACAGTTTAGAGTGTTTGAGTTCTGCAGATTTGTAGGGAAACTTATTGTTAAGGTGATCTACACTTAAAGAAAACCGCAAATCCTTTTCCTCTTTCTCCTAGTACATCTCTGTGGCACCATTTATCAGTGCAGAAAACCATGATGCCCTCAGTGTTGCTGCCACCAGGCAGCGAGTCAGAGTCACCCACCTCTGGCACTTCAGGAGCTTCTGGCCTCTTGGCTACTAATGCTGAAAACCAGTTTGCCCTTTGGTGCATTTGCCTCACCCATGCTAGGGGTACTTGAAAAATGACTCCTGCTCTGACAAGTGGTGACAGCAGCTGAGTGGGGCATATGGGGCTGGGGCTGTGGGGCCTTGTGGTGCTGGCTGGGTGCCTGCACGGCCACCATCTGCCTGCCACACAGGAGGGATGTGGGGCCAGTCGCCACGGGGGAATCTGCTGCCAAAAGTACTTTATTTCTCCTCTGAAAAGGGTGATGTGCCTTCCCACAACTGGCAATGGGCCTCGCCACAGCTGCTCGCTGGCAGGACGTGGTCCTGTGGGGCTGCCATGTGCCAGCCCCAAGTGCCATCCTGGTCTGTGTAGGGGAGAAGGAGGTCCCTTTTCCAGGCACTGGCAGGGCTTGCCAGTGGGAATGAGGGAAGGCCCGGGGCAGATGTGGAGGCTGTTGGCAGAGTAAACCTTGGGAGGAAATGCTCTGGCTCTATGTATGTGAGGATGCTGCCTGCTGAGAGATGGGTGGGATACAGCAGGGTGCTCAGGGATGTGAGGAGCATCTCTGTGCTAGCATGGACACAGCACTGTGGGCACATGCAGATTCTCCTAGCAAGCCCCTACGGGCTCGTTCTTTCCACAGTGGAACTGAGTCACCTTCCTTTCTTTTCATGATCTGATTAGGCCTGTGAAATACAAGAGGAAACAAAAATGAGATGAATCAAGAGTGAATAAAAGGGAATTATAACAGCTAAAGATTACTACTAATTGGAAATGTTTAGATGTCCTGGTTAAACAGCTGATGTTTTGATGTAGGCCTTGGGAACAGTACACACATATCACAAAGGTTCTCCTCTGCACAGTTGTGTCTCCCCATATCTCTTGCAGTAAATAGCAGAGGCTAAAATGAAAAATCCCTTTTCAGTGTTCTTCAAAACTCTTCAATCTCTGTAGAAATCATTCTGAAGCATCAAGTAATGAGTGCTGTCAAATGCTGAGCTGCTCTTCCTTGATCTGGTGGCAAATCACTCACTTTGCTGGCAGGTTCAGAACTGCCTCAGTTCAAAACAGCCTCACAGATCTGATGGTGCCTCAGCCAAAGGCCACATTCTGCCTTTGCTGTTGCTGCTGTACCACTGGTGAAATGTTTGCTAAAGACTTCTCCTGAATATTTACAGGGTAATCAGGTGAGAAAGACTTTCTTGCCATAACTCTTCTTATGATCCTGCTTGGAGTAATATTTTCAAGGTGTTTCTGTTCAAATAGTAACAGAACAGTACACATCCTATGTAACAGGAAAGGAGAGCAAGACAGACATGGTGTAAAGAAGCCTAAAATATTTAATGCTTGGTTCTGCCTAACTTTATTGAGAAGACATGAGCTCAGGTAAAATAAAGAAAGAGAACATGCTGAAGAGTAGATAGATGTATTCCAATTGTCAAAACCTGATAAACATCCTGTGCAATCCATTTGTGAGTCTTCACAGTAATAGGAAAAGATGCAAATATGTTCCTGCTGAAAAAATCAGGAAGTTATAATTAATCCCTTATAGGAGCTCCTGGAAATGTTCTGAATTAATTTATTAAATAAACCATAAATAAATTGCAGGAGGATCCTAAAGAGTTAAAATAGCCCACCTAATCATGCAAAAAATACACTGTGTCAAAATCAATCTTAATTCCTTCTCTGAGACTTTCAGAGAATAAGAGAAAAACAGTATATGGAGTGTCTCCCTGATTTAGACAGACTTATCCCACACAGGTCTCCTGAAAAGCTGAGGACATAAACCTAGAGTGGTCAACCTAAGCTGATTGAACACCTGTTTGAAATACTCCTTTCAAAAACTTCAGAGGCTTTCAAAGGCATAAGTAGTTTGCTGGTTAGGTGTGCCTCCAAGTGTAGTCTTACAGGAGTGGGAGGTAGAGAGTATTTCTTGCTAAAGTCTTGGCTTTCAGTGTAAAAAAACTTGATACATTTGCTGAAGACATTATGAGCAGTTTGAAGTACACGATCAGAGGTTAAAGTGACCTTAATAAATTAGGTGAATGATCCTAAATCAGTGAGATGAAACGTAAAAGGCCATAGAGCAGCCATACAATAGAAATGGAGAATGGATGTCATATGGAGTGAGTCAGAAATGTGAAGGTGTTGCAGAAACAGAAAATCTTATTCTGGGAAGCACTATCAGGCTGCTGTGAGGAAGGTACAAGATGCAGCCTTTCTGCCCAGTGAGGCTTTGGTGGGTACTTGGGATCTGTCCTAGCAGCCAAGACAATGAAAACTAGAGCAATGACATTTTGGGAATGTCTTAGGCAAATTCAAAAGAACCTGGAAGAGTTCAACAGGAAGAGCAGAAGGTATGGCTTGTAAGGCTGAGGATGATTTGGTATCAGTCTTTTAATAAAGCTATATATTCATCTTTATGACTGTTTGGAGCATTTGGTGAACTCTGCTTGGTTTAAAGTAATGCACATTCAGATTTCCCTTTTTCAGGCATCAAATTTCCAAGAATGTAAAGGAAAAAAAACCACACGACATTAGTTATCAGAATTTGGGAAATAAAGTTTTTTATTTGGGTTTTTGTTTGTTATTGTGTTTTGGTTTTTTGTTTAGATGGGGATTTTTGTGGGGTTTTTTGTTTGTTTTATTTGTTTGGAGTTTTTGTTTTTTGGGAGGAGTTGGTTTCTTTTGTTTGTTTCTTTGTTGGTTTATTTTTTTTACTCAGACATCCATTGAGGAAGGTGCCATGCCCAAACTGCTGAGTGAAAGCCAACCTTTCTCCACATTGCACCACTTTCCATTTATAAATTCATTGCCTTCCTGCTTTTCTGTCTGACAATGACAACTGGTGTTTAGTAAATCAAAATGAAACTATGACATTGTGTCTATAATTTAATCACAAAGAAATGTGAAACATTAATGATTTGGAGCTTCTAATAAAATCTCAGAAACATCAAAGGTACTTAAATTAATTTCAGACATTTTGAATCTGTGAAATTTGGATGGGCTTAATTTTTCTTTCCCTCAATTGATTTGTAATGAGAATTGCTAAATTTCAAGTGTGCCTGATTTAGGCTCTGTTCTCTTTTGGAAGTCTTACCATATTTTGAATTGATTTAATAAAGTCTTTCTTTGGAAGTGCACACTTACAGAAACATCACAGTTGAAAAGAATAAATAAATTTGGGGAACCTTTTAGAAGTCAGTAGTTGCATGTCATAGAATTTAACATAATGCTCTAGCTAATACGCAATGCAAGTCAGAAATTGCTTTCTGTAAATACAAATGTCCAATAAAGCAATTACTGGACACTTAAAGCAGTGACACTTATCTTGCCCATGGTAAGACACTGCTGTGGCTAGAGTCTTTACCTGAATAGCATATTTTCATTTCTCATTTCTTATTCTAAATTTTTAAAAAATTAATTGTGAGCTTGGTTTGTAAACTTCTGTCCATTCAATCTTCATTCTCCATTGTCAGCATGAAGATAGACATTATTCATTCTGAGTATACATAAAAATATTTCACCTTTTGCAAACTGCTCTGAGAAAAGAAGATCAAAACTGAAAATATGAACAGGAGTGTTGTCTCCAGAGTGAATTTATGTTACACTTTTCCTAGGTCATCTCTTTCTGGACATGTCTGACAGGGAAAACCTGTCTTCAGCAATGCAGCTGAAGACAAGACATGTCTGCCCCATGATGTGGCAATTCAGGTTCAGTACATGATCTGCTATGAGAAAAAAATATAAAATTTGAAGAGCTCTTTTCATAAAAATAATCCAAAGTACACTTCGTACTTTTGATCTGTTCTGTGTGATGAAATCTAGAGACTAGATTTTGGGAGAATAAGTGTGGGAGATTTCAGTGCAATAAAGACTCCTTTTGTGTTTCTTGCAAACTTTCCCTTATAATAACTAACATGTAAACTGAACAGCTTTGATCCAGATAAGTATCTCTATTGAAGTCCACAGATGTATTTTTGACTGGGGAGATGAGAGTAGGAAAAAAAGCATGCCATTCAAAAATAGTGACATTAATCATAGCTATTTGTAAAAGCCAAATGCAAAAATTTCCTTGGTCACTCTTAGGCATGAATAATTATGTTTATATATACAGGTCTATACTTATACATATGTACCCCTACTTTAGTAGTGTTCACGTTAGTTGATCTTCAAAGCTTAGTACAAAGCTTAGTCAACTATCACAGATTTTCTGTGATAAAAACCATATTTCGCTTCCTGAATGAGTATCTAGAAGGAAGGAAATCAGGGAGGAAAAGTGGAAGGAGGAATGCTAGAAAAAATGGAAGGTAGAAAGTGTTCAAGCTTTTGCATTGCACAGGTTCACCTCTACAGTTTCTGGTTCCTCTCCTGACCAATGGCAAGGGAATGACAAAATGGAGGGAAATAAAAGGTGGTAGTATAGTCAACTGTTATGTTATCACCTTCCAGAAGTGCTCAGGGGCAAATAGGAAATGGACTACATCCAGATCATGGGTAGCTATAAAAGATAGGGAATATTTCCATAAGGAAACACTGGTTTCCAAGTTAATGGAAGTGAAGTGTTTTTGAACCTTCTGTGCTGAGGTAAACTGGCACGTCTCAGCTGAAAGCAGTGGGGATCTGGCCCACGTTTCCTATTATTCTTTAGGATTTATAGTATGCTAATAAAATAAATTATCTGACAGCCATATCATGTTTTGGACATGTGGGACAGGGAAAAGTTCATTCATTTTCCTGTTTGTATCCAATACTGGTGGTGAGCAGTTACCCAGTCTCAAAAATGCATTTATATCTCAAAAAGATGTAGATATGTATTTTACTTGCATTTTTATGGCTAATATATGGTTAATATAACCATTTTTATGGTTAATATAATAACATGAATAATTGGTCTTTGCATTTGGATTTAACTACAGAAACTCTAAATGCCTGTAAATTGAAGAAAACTAGTAGTTCTGGGAGCATAGAGCCAAGACAACCTGATGTCCTGGGTTATTATGTCAGAGAGACAGCAGTCATCCTACTGCATGTGGGGAGGCTGTGTTTATGGGCTGAGCTACACAGCGTGATGTTACTCCTACTCCCACATCCTGATGACACACTGCATGGACCAGTCAGTTGCTCCACATCCTTCCCCAGAAAGTGAGCCAGAGTGTGAGAAGTGGGTGAGAAATTCACCAGGTCCCACAACAGGATGGGCAAGGATCAGTACCACAGCTTGAACAGGTTTGGTCCAGCAAGAGGATCTGGGTGTGTCTGTGGAAACTTGCCTAGAGACTTTAATATGTTTAAAATACAAATGCAAGGAAAAATAATTCTTGTTCTAGTCCCCAAGATTCGCATTACATGAATGTCAATACTACATCAGAAAAATGGAGAGAAAATTTCAAACTTGCTCTAGTTCTGGAAGTGTCTGCATCTCTGAAGAAACAAATGGAGAGAAACTAAAAATTAGTCTATTTGTTAAGAATAGATCCAGAGGTGTATTTTAGCCAGGAAGTCACAGTTCTTATATGACTTCAGGTACATTGAAGATAATGTCTAATCGGAAGTAATTCTCTAGGAAAATTCTGCACTTCAGAGAGATGCCTGGAGATGGGCAGCTCTAAAGCACCATTTTTCAATTGTACTCCTCTGGTTTGCAGAAGTAACCTCCTTGAGATACTGGTTTCTGTCTAGTTTAAGCAATTGCTGAAAACCCTGAAGATGTGGATTTGAAGAATTTGAAGAATCTGCATTTGAAGAATCGCTGTCACTGATAATATCATTCTGCCTAAAACTTACATAGGAGCTTACAGTACAAACAAGATTATATCATTTCTTTCCGTAATGTTTCAGATAACATCTGGTCCTCAGAAGAGAAACACTGTGTTCTATGCACAGTCTAGGCTACACAATCTTCCCAGTGGAAGTGCAGAGAAAGCTTCAAAAAGCAAGGTCTGTTGTGCAACTCCTTTAAAAAAAATTGGGCTTGAAAAGTGTCTTGAATATGGCAAAATCCTTCATCAGAAGTGGATCACTGAAAGAGCCATCAGACCAGATGGAATTCTTGATCTGTTTTTTGGATGCTGGTGAAGATGGTTATCTAGATCATGCTAACAAGCACAGGCTGTGTATTGCAGTAGAATTATGTTTAAATTGCAAAGCAGTTTAACACACAGGTACTGTGAATTTAACAGAGATTTTTATCCACATTCCACTAAGTGACATCTGGGAAGTAACAGTGCCTGGCATTTCAAGATTAAGTGAAGATACAGGTGCATTAACGTCTTTAAACTGAAATTAATAATAATGATATTCTGCCCCAGCAGTTTACTGCTAGGTTGAAGGCAAAAGTGCAACAAGAATTCTTAAAAAAAAAAACCCAACAAAAATCCTGATAATATTTTTTAACTGAGGTGGAAATTCCAATGAAAAATGTAAAAAAACATGCAGAAAAATAATGTGAAACAAAAGTGAAAAGGAAGAAGATACTTCTATGAAAAAAAATGAGAATTCTGAGAATAGGAATAGGAAAAAAATGGAATTTAACAACCTGGGGAAAAAACCAAGCTGCAGTACTTTTGGTAAAGGAATTCCTATCATCCCAGGATATAAAAAACATGGCTTAAGAGAGTCTCTCTGATAGTCTCCACACAAGAACTATTTTCATTGGGAACTTTCATTTTGGCAACAACAGTCTGTTGAAAGTACAAGGATTTGCCTTGGGAGTCCACAGGCTCCTCTGCCTGACAGACTGACAGCTCCAAAGAGGAGCATGGGATTGTGTTTATAATGGGACATAGCGGAATGCAGCTCTATCCAAAAATGTTATGGATTTACATACATTTAATATCCACATTCCATTAAGTGACATCTAAAACCCAGGGAGAAACTTTACTTAAAAAGAAAAGAGACACTGGATGATTCAGAGACTTAGTAATGGAATACAGAGCCATTTACCTCTGGGTCAACCGTCTGAGTTCAGCTCGAGTTATTATTGACCAAACATTTACACTAACTGCAGGCTGTGTGAAATATCAATGGCTTTATGGCTCTGCTAGATATATTATTTGTTCATGTCTGAGGTGTCCATATGGCAAAAATCACCTCAGACTCCCTTTATAGTCAGGGAAAACCAGGTACTTTTAAGGGATAAATCATCTGGAAGATGTCTTCTTTAGGATGAGATTAATTGCACCCTAGGAGTATCTATTTCTCTCTGTTGACTACAAAAAGAGCACAGGGTGACTTGCTTCTATGTAGATGTTTATACTGCAGGAGTCTAAATTTGGATAAGATGAATACCATACTAAGTGATTCCTCTCTAGTCACCCAGAGGGCTGCGGTAGGTCTGCAACTGAGCATGGGTATCGTAGATCCACTTGCAGAGAAATGCTAGCTCACATCTGCCCTTGGCCACCTGAATTTCACCTTTATTATGTCTCAGTGTCCTCTGGCAAATAATCAGCAGCCTTTCTTACTCCTTATGGGAGAGAAGAACCAACCTAGGGGAAGGTGCATCTTGATATTGCCCTAACAATGCCCTTTTCCCTAGAATCAGTCAGCAAAATTTGTGGGTGGTCTCCTGAAAGGCAGTAGGATAGGACATGTGTCTTTCCCTGTGCTTAAGAACCTGTGTATAGTCAGGGGTTCTCTGATGCCCTACCAAACTTTCCTGCCTGGCAAAGGTAAAAATGTGTTAAGTTGGCACTTCCAGCTTTAATCTGTGAATGGGTAAATTACTTCCTCTTGAATCTTTTTTACAAGCCTTTGTTGAGTGACTGAAATAAGACCAGATTGTGGAAGCCTCTGCCAAGAGATTTAATAATATTAGTACTAAATAACAACATTAGCTTCATTCTCAAGGAAGTGCTTGCAGTTAAGACAGGCAGGTTACGACAGCATGCAGAACATGACGTGTGAATTAGTCATCCTTCTCTGCTCCTGAAACATTGGCTATGTTGTAGGGGATAATGAAACCACAGGAAAATCTTCTGAAGGTAAGGTGTATGTTTATTTGTTTTAGAATCTTTGATAGTATATTGACTGCTATATGATCTATACTGGGTTGTGAGATCTTGAACACAGCCTGTTTCTGAAAGTCCTGGTTCATGCCTGGCAGATGCTTTCTTCAGTAATACCATGATGTCTTACCTTTTACATAGCAAAGTCTTTGTCCTCTTCTTTTTGCATCAGCTGGCATGTGCAGAAAACTGGACAAATAACTTTTGGCATGTGCTCAATCATAAAGCAACTTTTAGTAAGATTGCTACAAAAAGGCTGACAAAGTGTGCCTTTGTGTTGGATGAAAAATGACTTCTAGCTGTAAACTAAGACACCCCCACAGTTCTGAACTATTTTGTCCCTCCCATGAATAATTTAAGCTGTTTGTGGTGCATTGAAGTATAGGCAGCTTCTCAAGTATCTTTGACAATTATGGTAGATCTTTGTATTCTAGAGCAGAGATCCTGTTTATGTTAATAGCATTGCTTGCTTGCTTGTAAGATCTTTCTGTTCTGTCACATTCATCTTTCATCTCTGTCTTAAAGCCTATAAGCATGAGTTGAAATGATGGAAGCAAGCACCCCTTCACCCAGTTAAATTGATATTATTTACTAATTATAGGTATCTGTCTCTTCCTCCATCTCAAGAAAATTCAATAATGGTTTTGCAGCCAGGGCAACACAGTTAGAGCTGTAGAGACCATACCTAGCAGTCTTCTGACCTAAACCTTTGGACATTATGGTTCTGTCCTACTTGTTAGAAGTTAATGTGAATCACACAATAAGGCCAGAGAAATGAAGTCAGAGGAAGATGTATATGAAAATAACAAATTTGGCTTCAGTCATGGGTACAACTCTTGCTCTTTTGACTATGTTGCTTGAACAGCCCTTGGCTCTTCCCTCACCTACTGTGGCCTTAGCACAGCTGTCATGGCATGGCTGCACTCAGGCTGCTTGGCACTGCAGTTGAGGACATTGTTCAAATCTGAAGCAATTTCAGTGACTATTGCTGTGTTACCTGGATTCCAGTTTGCTGTAGATAAGGCTAGTACTCATTATGTGCTAGCTAGGATTTTGTTTTAACTAAATAGCTGGAGTCCATGCTGTGTTCAGTTCAGCCTTACAGCTATGCTACAGCAATACTAGAGTATTGTGACTGTCTGTTGCACACATACAACAAAATGTCTACTACATCATATTTCAAATTAAGTGACACTATATTATCTTGTCTTAGGCTTTTCATAGTGGGGATGCTTGTTACTTAAGTTTAGCTGATAAAACTGCTGTCTCTAGTTTAAGCTGCTATAGGTAGAGACACAAAGGATGTTTTGGGCTATCAGTTCCAGGATATACTTATAGAGACAGCATTTAGGGTACATGGAAGAGGTCATACTTTGACTATTGTGTGAGTTTAGACAACCAGTCTAAGCTAAAGCCTTAACTTTAAGGTGGATAATGTAGTTTGGATGACTCCATACATAAGCTCTAATGAGGCAGGCCTTCCAGTGAACTGAAGAAGAATATAAAGCTCTCAACAGTCTCTTGAACAGACCAATAATAAATATGGTGAACAAAATAGATGCAAAACAAATACATCTTATGAGTCAAGCTAAATGTTTTCCTTTTCCAATAAAAACAAAATGATGAGGCAGTGAAGCTATATTTGGTGGTGATTTTAGTAAAACATCTGTCAGACTTTCTCATAGCAAATGTTGCACTCTGCTAAAAGTTTTATGAAAAGGTCTTCACTAAAGTTACTGATAAACAGAAATGCTTTGTATTGTAAAGGAGTCTGTGAAATCAGGAAGAGGAGTGAAGAACCCATTAAGAATGGTGAGAAATGAGATTAAGTCAGGCTCTGAGCGTATCTCACTTAACACAAGCTGTTGTATTTTGACACTTACATTTATTTTTTTAGTGATTTTCTGAAACTGATTTTCTAGTTTCTTTTCTACACCCTGTTCCAGGCCATCTCCTGACCAGTACCTGTTTTTTAAAAATAAGTACAGTGCTATTGTATCAGACAGATAGGTGTTGGGTGCCTCTATCAGAGCTCCTGTGTCCTGCATCCTGTAGGAATAGATCTAATCAAAAAAGATTTCTGGATTGGAAGGCATTTCTAAAGGAGTGAATAGATCAGGAGGAGGAAGGGAACGAGTGCTGAGACAGAATGGGAATTTTATTCTGCAACTTGTTTTCCAGCAAGACTGAAATCCATTGCAGTTAATGAGATCAAACAGATGTTTGAAAATACTTTCCTTTCTGTGAAACCTTGAAAAATTTTCAAATTATTAAGAATGATGGTAAGAAAAATGAAGCTTAATTTTAGTATCTGTACTTCAGTTTACACTCGTCTTCCTTTTTTCTAGTAGTGTGATTTTTTTTTTCTTATGATTGCTCCTTTATTGATAACCCTCAGCTTTAGTAGCATGGCAAATCTGAGTCTCCTGGTCCAAATGACCTATATCCATTTACCATCAATACTGTTCCAACTCCAGGCTTCCTGACACCATTTTAATATGAATTCCAGACATTAGCACAGCACTGCAACAGTGATCTGACCGATGCATATTAATACACAATGTGAACACACACAGATGTTGACCAATCTTTTCTTTAAACCCTCAAATATTTTTCTTGTCAAGATAAAATATTGAAATGTAAAATGTGTTTTCCAGAAGAGTGGGTACATTTAGTAAAATCACCATTTATTTAAAAAAAAAATTAAATCCTGTTTGGGAAAGTAGTTAGGCACATACTTCAGTTATGTTGACTGAAATTTAAAGCCATACCACCACACGTCTAGTGGAGCTCTAACTTGCTAAATTCCTACCCACCTGAAACAGTTAATCCCAGTACACTGAGCCTCTGTGGTGTTTAAAATTTTTGTCTCAGTGCACAGCTATGTTCTTTGCCTCCCGAACTGTTGTTTGTGGAAATTTGAGATTTTTTTTTTCCACTTTGTTTTGGTTTTTCTTTCTCTCCCTCCTATGAATGACACAAAAGCATTCCTTTATCAGCATTGTCTTTTTGACTAACAGCAATGTTGTCAAAGTACTTGTTTGGCTTTACCTGACCTGGTGGACCTACATAACAAGCACATTCAGCAAATAGTGGGTCTCATACAGCACTGTTAAAAGACACAGTGTCTTTATAATGGCAACTAAAACTCGCAAGTTGTAGGGATATTGTTCGTATAATCACTTATTTTTTAATAAGTCCTGAAATCAATATTCATCTGGAGTAATACCAGTTCAGATGTACCAAGTGTAGGTGTATTTCATGTCTATATTACACTGTAACTTTAATGGGACATAAACTTCAACTATACAATAGGAATGCGTTCAAGAAGTGCCTTATATATACAATTGTTAGGTCCCCTTTGGACTGAGCAACGTTTCACAGATCTGATCTTGTATCCTTTTTTCACAGATATGTGAAAATCTGTCTGGTCACACTGCCGGGTGTCAGAGGTTTTGTGGAAATATGGGGAGGAGGGTAACAAGAATGGATACTTTGCAGCTTTGGCCATTATTGTTTGTTCCAGTGGACAACACTGGTCTTACAAGTAGTATAAGAATGGAATTACTATTTACAGTGAAACATTTACTGACTGAATTTTGACTCAGAAAATTAAGCCTAGCTTAATCAGTGCCTCTGGCACTTCCAGAAAAATATTCATAGAATCATAGAATGGTCTGGGTTGGCAGGAACCCTCAAAGGTCATCTAATCCAATGAGAAGGGACACCTGCAATCAGGTCAGGCTGCTTAGAATCCCATCCAACCTTTTGTAAAAGTTCTTCAAGGGATGTTCCTCTATATGATCAAGAATTCCTTTTGTTTCCCTGCATGAAATGTGATCTTTTGTCACACTTCATCAGCATAGCAATTCTGATCAGAAAGTAAATAAGAGATAGAACAGTACATAGCCAGAAAAAGTTAGAATTTCCTCAGTATATGAATACTTGTGGCTACATATTTTGCCAATAGCTCCACAGAAAAAATTTCCATTTTCTTTTAATGATAGAGCAGTTGTATCCAACATTTTCAGCATACAGCCATTGGTTTCCTTTTTTGTTGCTGGTTGTTCCTTCTGAGGAGGTAGGTTACTATACAGAGCTACCTGTGTGGTCTCTCGAGGTACTAAGCACTATTTTTTTCATGATTTGCTGACGAAAAGTCTTTCAACATTTCTGATAATTTGAGGAAATGTTCTTCCTTATACTTTGTGCACTTAAGTAAGACTTCCATTTTATTTTACTTTTTTTTCTATCAAGTTGATTGCACAAGTTCTCCAAGCTGAGCTTTTTATCTTCAGTTTCCATCTCTTGTTTATAGTGTCTGATACTGTACTTAATAAAACTCTGACATAGTCCTAAACATTTAATTGTGCAATAGTTCTAGGGAAGAACTGTAGAGGTGGCCTGATTTCGTTTTGAACTGCCTCTTCCAGAGGCCTGTGTGTTATGTATACCTAGGTGTATATATAAACCATACTTTACATGTTTTCTGCTTGGAACTGGAGAACAGCTCCTCAAGAGCTGTTGGAAGAAGGTAATTATGGCATAAAATTGTATTAAAACCATGGACTGCTGTTGCATCAAGATTCAGGAAACACCTGTTTTTTTGATCAAAATGACATGAATATCTGGCCATTAGTTTCTCCATATTTATTAGAGGTGGGAGTACCCATACAGGATAGATATGTATTAAGTGAGAGATAGCTTGAAATACGGCATTACTCAGGTAGAGAAGGCAGCTCCTGAGGAATGGAAGGTCAGTGGAGGAAGCCCTGACTGCAATAGCAAAAGAAAAGACAATGATACAGAAGAGCATTTCTGGAACACATGGCAAACAGGCTAGAAGGTAGTTGTGGGTGAGGATTGTCAAAGAACTGGGGTAAATTTGGAGATAGCAATAGGTTTTTTTCTGAAGAAAATTAAAAAGTCAAAGATGACACCAAGAGGCTAGGCATGAAGAGCATGGAAGCCATGAGCAGGAAGCCAAGAGCATAGAACAGCCATGAGTAGGGATCAAGTCACAGATTTTCTTGGTAAACAAAGAAAGAGTATCAAATATGGCATATAAAGATGAGTAACTGAGACTCCCTTGGTAATGAAAAGATGGTCAAAGTCATCAGAGTGGTGGGTGAGATTAGACATGAATACTAAATGGAAAAGTAGAAGGAAGAATACGAAAAGAGCAAAGGGTTAAAAAAAAGAAAAAAAACCAAACTTTAGAAATGATAAATGGAGGTTGTAAACTGCATTTAATTGACCTCTGCCTCCAAAGGGGAGTGCTAAACCACAGCAGTCAGAGAAAAGTCAGAATGAATGAGATGAGAGGACCTATTCCGATGCTTTGGAGATTGCTATTCTGCATGGGAATGTACAAAGGCAAAGGAAGTAATGGGTAAACCACTGAAGCACAAATGAGACTGCTCTTTCACTGTAGCCAAACTCTGCAGCAGTGTTAGGGAAAGAACATGAAAGAATGGAATGAAATTGCCCAAACAAGAATTTTTGCAAGTTCACAGGATATTTTCAGACTATAAGCCCTGGGCTAAAAATTTTGGCAAAAGGGAATGTATTGTACTTCTGACTTCTCTTAATTAATGAAGAGGAAGATATGATACCTCTTGTAGAATGTAGATCCTGGATTATGCTATCATTTATTTTTAGCTGTTCCACCTCAAGATTATTTATCTAATTATCTATATTATTTATCTATTATCTAATTTCCTCAGGGTTGTCTACTTTAAATTCAGCTGTTATTAGGGCTCATTGCTCTGAGCGATCAGAAAAGCTAGCAGACAATTCACACACAGAACATTTTACATATCCACAGCTGCAAATTAACTAGGAAAACTAGGACCTATTTATAGTGGAATTCACACTCTTTCAAACTTCTTCTTTGACATTTTAATTTCCTAAGTCATGATACAACGATGGTTTATCACTTTGGTCTATACAGTGAGAAGTAGCAATGCCGATTCACTGCGGTCTGGTGACACCACAATATTACACACCAGGACACACTATCTAGGTCCTGCTTATCAAACTCTAAAGCTGAGAGAGGCCAGGGATGGATGCAGATACCACCTGCTGCTCTCCACAACCATATGTCACAGGTCACCCTTTAGCCCTGTACACTGGCATTGGCCATAAAGCAGCAACTGAACACCGTAAGTTTGTTCTAAGAAAGTCCTAAAAAAAATACTTTGCCTTTTTAAATTCCAAGTTCAGTATAAAATTAATCTTAATTGCAAGAGTATAAAAAGTTATTGGTGGTGGGGGTTGCAATTTTTGGATGTTGTAAAAACTGGGATGTTGGTTTTGGAGAGAGAGAAATTTCCACAATAGAAACATGGTATTTAACTTGGTTAGTCAATGAGAGAAGATAAAAACCCCTCAAAGGAAACATGCAAATAAAGGAAATCTCTCTGAATCATTTAAGGTTTCACAGACAAAAAAAAAAAAGGATAGTTGCATGGGAAGTGACAGTACAAAACTGAACTATTTCTAAATTCTGTATTTGAGACATTGGTAGAGTTGCTGTTGTTTGCAGCATGTGTGCATGCCAAGGAACAGGCCTTGCAAGCTGCAGCAGGACATAGCTACATATCCTGACCTTGTTCTTTGAGGCAGTCCAAGTCACAGAGAGTAGCATGAAATGGACCTAGCTGCTCCCTGCATGCTCTTGCCAGAGGTATCTGGGGGGTTACAATGGGTCCCCTGGGCAGATGGAGACACACATATGCTTCCTATGATCACTGGGAACATCCCTGAGGAATCTACTTTTGAAAATAGTCTCTTAGTGGAAACAATCAGTGCTGCCAGCTCAGGACTGTGCCTAGCCACACTTTCCAGATCACAGTTAATAACATGTAGACAGCCTTCAGCAGCCAAGGAGACACATTGGAGAGAAACACATCCAAACTAACAGACTTAAATTTCTTTAGAATAAAAAAATACTACAAAGGACAAGTTTAGCATCTTAGATGATTATCAAGCAAGAGCTAATTCTTTCACCAAAACAGCTAAATAAAGGCTTTAGTATGTGCAATGTTGATGATTCAGTGAGACTGAGCCTTTGAAGTCTGTCACCAACTTTGAATCCTGAGAAGTCTGTTTCTGTCCATGTCACTGCCACCCACACGTGTCTAAGCATCTGTCTCTGTCTGTGGTTTTGCTTTAAATTGTCAGTTTTCCTCAAGGCAATCAATGCATCATCGTCAGGACTCTGCAGTGAGCAGCATGGGGAGCTATGAATAGCCATTCCCTGGAGAGCTGCACACTGAGTGTCACTGAAGGGAGCAGGGACATCTGGATCCTTGCACTGCAAGTAGCCCTATATATGGAAAGGGATTTGCAGGAGAGGAAGCTAAAGTGCAGAACCAACATGGAAGGCACTTGGGCTGTGTTTGTGTCCTCGGTCAGCTGCATTTCAGCTTTTCTCCACCATGCCAGTAGGAATAATAGCTGATCATTGGTATCAGTAACTAAAATCATGTATTCTGTCACCTTTTTCTCACAGACCTTCAGGTAAGGCAAATATATCCATTTTGGAGTAAAAATAACAGAACCTTTTATTTTGGTGTTTACATACAGCATCTTCCAGTATTTTTAAAGATTAAATAATAATAATATGAAACATAAAATAAACATATTCAAGGAGTTCCATGATGATATATCAAGCAACAATTTTAACTCTCAAGAGACCTGAGAAACATTTATGAAGACAATAATACATTTAAATGCTAATGTTCAGATATGATACCAGCTAATATTTTTCTTGTCACAAGATAGAGTTTTATTTGCCATTTTGTTGCAATTTCAATTTGCTAGAGCCATGAAATACTATCTGCATTGGAAATCTTATCCTATTGCACTTAGTAAAGTTAATGAAGTCACAAACTCATTTAAGAGGGTGCAAAAGGCCACTCTTTACCCTGATCGAGTGTGTGAAACCCAAATACACTTCCAGAGTACTGAGTAGGTATGGTACAGGGTGGTTTTTAGGCCAACCAATGTCATTATTTCATTAGCATATGTATTTCAGTTACCTGATGAACTTGCGTTTAAGCACTTGATTCTGCAAATAGTTTTGTCCTCTGCAGGCTTTCAAGGGCCTTTGTCTTTCCCTGTATAGGTAGGACTGGGAGCCCATAACAGAAGTGTTATTTAAGTGTTTAGGCTGGTGCTAATCTTCACTCAGCCTAACTAGTGCTCTCACAGTAATATACAGAGTGGAAGCTCCAGGACAGCAGATGACAATGTTGGTCTCAAAGGAGAGTCTGGTGCTACAAAAGATTCTTATGAGAGTATCTCTGAGACTTGTCTTAGACAGATGGGTGATAAAACAGTCCTCATAAATTAGGGGTACTTGTTCTTCGTATTCCATTCTATTGCGGCGCCTAATGTTTGTTCACTACTGGCTCTAGCCAGATGTTTTCCTGACTGTTGCTAGCCCACTTCAACTTATTGCAGGTAAAATGCTCTTCCCTTGAGGAATTTCAGTTCACTCACAAGGACTGAAAGCTAGGGACAAAAGCAGGTCACCCTTCACTTGTGAAGGTTATAAAAGTAGGGTCCTTTATTTAGAGATCATGAGGACAATACTCACCTAAATGTAAAGGTAAGATTCGTGTCACTGGTGTGGCTGGATAACATGAAAGGATCAGTTTTTCTGTCACGAGAATTGCACCATTTTAATTATTTTTCACTGGGTTAAAAAAAATGGTTTAGCTCCTTAAAAATTTAAGAACATGCAAACGTTGAGGTAATGGAATAAATTAGTTTTAGATGCTACTGCAGTATTATGTAAAAGGTCACCTTTTATTACAGCAAAAACTGAAGAAGGCAACCTGACTCCTTAAAGAAAATGAAATTAAAAAAACCTTCATGGTCTAAGACACTGTCCTACATGAAGTATTTTTGTTTTAAATTGGTCATTCATTATTAGGAACATCAGAATGTGAGTGAGATCTTTGTTTCGTGAGTGTTCATCTGCTCCTGCCACTTTGTGCACTCTCATAAAAAGGCTTATATTAAGCCCCCATGGAAGCTATTCATACATTTTTACTTGGCTAAGAGTCATGTTCTGTCTTGGTTTTCTTACTGCAAATCCACCTCAGGTTTCCTATAAACAGGCGCAGTGACTTGGAAAAGCAAGCACTGGCATACTTCTTATCCTTTGAAAAGCATTTTGTTCAGTCATCCCTAGCCACACATATTAAAGTGTTGCTTAACCATTGCTCTTTTTAAAGCAATTTGTAGTGTACAATAGTAAATGATGGTGTCACTAGCAGAAAACACCAGAACAGGGAGTCCTCAGAAAAGTCAGGGGTCTGTGGGTGGGCGCTGGTGGCTGTCACCAGTGGTCTCTTCCCTGGACAGAGGAGTCCCATAAGCTGAGGTGGTATGAGCCATTGATTCAGCAGGTTTTCATACGTATTTTGGGGTTGATGGGTCAAACATTAGCCATTAGCCTTAGCATGAATGACTTCTATGGAGAGAAACAGAGGAGGGTAATGGAAAATGCAACTTAAGAGAAAATGCAGTTTATGGCAGTGTCTCCATGTTCACCTGTGTGTCCCAGCTACTTTGCCTGAGGCCCACGGTGGCAAATGATGGTTACATGGCAGCTTAAATTCCTCTTAGATGGTGCTGTCATGGTCTCCAGGTGTTGGAGGCTGCTCACATGATGGCATCTCTGACAGTGTGGACCAGCTCATGGCTTCTCAATGTCACGATATTTAGCAGTTCCTGACCAGATCTGGCTGAGGGTGCTCAACTTCATCCTCATATTCATTCGAGGATGCATCAGCAGAGTGATGCAAAGCAGACAGATGCTCCAAAGTACAGAATGACATCACAGTAACCACTGCAGGAACAAAGGTTTATTGACTACTTTGCTAGTCCTTAAGTTTTAGATCCCTGACGAAGCACTCACTAGAAGGCCAAATTCTCCATGTAGCCAAAGGAGTGTGCTCAGTGCCTAAGGCAGCTATATCAGGAAACAGCTCTGCAAGTAAAACTCACAGAGCCCTTCTCTAATGGAGATTTTTCAATATTTCCTGAAGACTCTTCTACATAATGAGTCGATAGTGCCCATTCCCACTCTAGTTATTGTTGGACAAAAATTGTCCTTAGAGTCCTCAGAGATGTGTATTTCCACTTTAAAATATAATATTACCACATTAAAAGACTGAAAAATGTGTACTCATTGTAAATTATATTTTTTATTATTGAGTAACACTTCTTTTTACCTGTAAGGAAAAATTATTCAGAAAAAAAAGTAAATTTTATGCCTATCTGGAAAGACGATGTCTCATTTAGGTATAAGCCTCCAGATTATCAACATTAAAAAAACCCTATAAAAAAATATGGCTTCTTTAGCTTCCCTGAGCTGAATAAGGTGCAAGTACTAGAAAAGATCATAAATCTCTCAAAGTCAATGCTCATGAAATGCCTCCTGCTTGTGAGGACTGTGGTATGAAGCAGAGTCTGAGATAATAACCAAGAGAGTGAATACCATACAGATGGTGGCAGAATGCCTCTCAGTCAGGTTCTTCCCATTTAGTCAGGATGGAGAACCAGGGAAGTACACAGTGTTCTTCTTGCCTTGGGCCTGCTCCTCAGTTTTTGTCAGAGTGTGAGTGAAGAAAAACTGTTTTGAACCTGTGCCTGGTGCTTTGCAAGACAGAGACAGACCATGGAAGTGGCAATGAGCCAGCTTCTCTAGTTCAGTATCACATGCACATTCACCTGTAATGGAAAACACAGAAATTCCACTTCAGAGTTGTATTTATTTATTCTTTCATAAGTGTTCCTTATTCTCATGTTTTTTTTTTTCTCCCTGAGATAACTTTCAGGAGAAGTCATAGTGTTGATTGCATTTTGCCCCAAAATCACCTTGTCCAGAAGGGTTTGCAATCTTTTGCACAGAACTCAGTTTAAGCAGCACTTATGTAAGGGCAGATAAATTTTCAATGCTCATGTAGCAGCTAGCAAAGATGGACACTCCAACACCTCTCTGGGAAACTTGTGACTCTGCCTTTTCATGATGAAAACTTTTCTCCTTAAATTCCAGCTGAAGCTCTCATGTTCCAACTCATGTCCATGGTGTCTCTTCTTCCCACCATGCACTATTTTGAAGAACCTGTCTCCATCACCCTGCTAACCTCCCTGTACACACTGGGAAGATGCTGTTCTGCTGAAGCCATCTCTGCTCTAGGCTGAAAAAACTCAGCTCCCTTATCCTCTCCTCTCCTGAAGAAACTCAGGGTGGAGGAAAGGAGAAGGAGTGGAAAGGAAATGTTTGGTCCATACTATGGGGCCATTGTGCTGTTGGGGTCTCTCCTTGTTTAGCCCTGAAGCAGAAGAGAGTAAGCTGTGCTTAATGGTATGGCAAAAATTACATTTTTAACCAACAAACAACTTCTTGAAGTAGAACTTCACAAAGTAGAAGACATACACTAAAACAACCTCTATCAAGGAGCTGAAGAGAGATTTACAGTCACTTCATGCTTCTGTAAAATTATTTTAATAAACCTGGAAGTTTATCAAGCATTTAGGAAAGTTAGGAAAAAAAATGGTTCAGTGCAACAAAGCTGTTCTGCTGCAGCTAAAAATACATTTTTAAATGAATGCTGCATTTTTTAAATTAAGAAATTGGACAAAGTCCTACAGAACCCGGTTTCAGGTTTGGCATTAAGCCTCCAAAAATACTATTATGGTCAGTCTCTGCTACTGAAACATTTATTATGGCTGGATGTAGGCAGGCTTGGTCAATGTGAAAGATGCTTCTAATCTCCTTTGCTCTTGATGAGTATGTTTTTCACCATGTTCCAATTCAGTAGTCTGTCTCACTGCAGAACAAGCTCCCCACCCCCACCCCATCAGATTTTATTACTTTACTCACAGATTTGTATGAAGGCTATTTTTGTTCCTAGCAGGGTGCAAGGAATTTTTTTTTAGATAATTACTATGCTGGTGTTGCTTGTCTGCGTTTTATTTGGGATATGTTTAAATTTATAAGTTGATAAAAGTGAGTTTTCTGTTTGATCATCAAATGGTATGAAAATTGGTGAAATAAGACCACAAAAAAAAAAAAAGGTAACATAAACATCTGATACTGTTGGAAAAAAAATGCCTTCAGAAAAGTAAGAGTAAAATAATATCTTATAATTATTTCCTCTATGGGACTGGAGACTGAAATAGATCCTGTAACCTCTTGTCATTATTTAGTCAAGGTTCTAATTACTGTGTGCCATGTTGATCTATTATGCACTGTGGCGAAGCTCATAGCTCGTATTAAGAAGTCTAGATTTCCTTAATTGAAGAGAAGTACCTTAGGCTTAAAGAGTGAGCTGCTGCTTCATGAATGAAACCTTGTATAGTCATTGACTTCATACCTCATTGCCTTGCCCCAAAGAAATTAGTCAACTCATATTTTGAGATGCTGCTGATTACAGTGGCTATACCTCTAGGTTTTGAGAAACACACACAAATTAAGCAAAAATATAGCATCTCCTCTGACATTCCTGAGAGCTTTCTCCTTGTTTACAACAAAAAAAAATTCTGCATATTCAAGTATTTTTTTTCTCTTGTGTTATTTTCTGCTTGATTTTTGAGGGTAAGAAGAGGAACTAACTATATGCCTATTGTTGCTCTAATGGCTTTCCATATTCTGGTCCTTTTTAAATCATGTTATACTGCAAAATATTTGGAGCAGGAAATTATGATAAATTTCAACAGTGCACCTAACAAAGACACTGCTTCTTGAGGGAACAGCTGGGCATTGCTGCAAGTCTAATACAAAGAATATTCATGCACTGTTATTAATTAAAATAAAAATAAATAACTACTGCAGTTCAAAACTTGCTTTAACACATCTTCCAGAATTACCCTCTTAAAAATTATTGGAAAAAAGTATCAAGAAAGGTAATGGTCTATCTAATATGAAAAAATACTTACATTGATCTTTCTAATCACTATAGATAATGTAATTCTCTCTCTTCTAGCCCTTGTCTCTGCATGTGTGTGAAGGAAGACTCATTTCTCAAAGCATAAATTTACCACATCTTAGTATCTGTTTCTGTAGCAACAGCTAAAAGCACAACTCCAACATAAATGCTGTGTACACAAACCAAAGTGTTTATCTCTACTTTAGAAAGATGTTTGCTAATCCCTGTGAGAACACAGAGATAATATAAAAAAACATTATGTACTGTAAAGCTCTGACAAGGGGAACACCACCTACTCTTTAAAAATTGAATTGCTCTTGGTTCCAAACGATCTTTATGAAAGAACAGTAATTATTAACATGGCACCTGTGTCTGTGTCTGAGGGAAAGGTAGCTTCTCTGAGATGTGTTTTGAGTGCCAAAAAAAAGTGCATATAAACCCAGACTTTTTTTTTTCTTCCAAATTTCAGGCTCATGCAGCACATTATTTTGATTAGTCAGCTCATGTGGTTGAGGGTAATTTTTGAGTTTGATCTTTCCAGCTTTTCTTTTTCAATTAAAGCAGGCTGATTTAAACTGCCTTTGTAACTATTTCAAAGTTTCATGAATAGGTGCACACATGCACATGAACCCAGGTCCACACACAGTCCTCCATGACTTCAGGAGCTCTTGGATAGCAAATATCACTGATTTTCCCACACTCTTAATCTTTAATTATCAAAGTTTCTTCAGGAACTTCCATGTATTATTGTTGAAATTTCATGTATTTACGGATACACAATGATTTTTACAAGCCTTTGTGGTCAATTTTATATTTTGTTCTTGAATCCAGCATGTCACACATTTCTAAAGAGAATGAAAATTTTGACCAGCTTTCCCAAAGCTGATCAAGACATCAATGTGTAAGAGCAGGCAAAATTTAGATTATCCTTTCTTTCTTTTGTGAGCCAAGATGGAAAGAGTTACTGAACAGCCTTGTGTTTTTCTAACAGGAAAAGAAGAAGGGACCTAAAAAAAATCTCTTAGTAACAGTGCAGAAGAGCATGGTGTTGACTTGTTATGCTTCTAAGCAATGTAATTTAATACGTGAGGAAGACGCCCTTAGTCTGGTGGTGACCATCAATATTTCTGACACAAATACAGATTTTACACAACAAAACAGTTTGGTCCCAATTTTAGATTAAAAACATATTATCAAATAAAAGAATGGACTTAACAATTGCACAGCATCTAGAATCTTACATCAGAAATAGAAATAACCCAGATTCAGAAATAACTTTCAGGCACATCAGTCAATCAAATAATGGTGCTACTGAAAAAAGATCTAAATATCTGAGTCACAACAAAGAGAACTATTTTCAGAGAGGGCTCTGCACATTCTGTTTGCAGCTGCAACCCAGCCTTAAAAAGAGAGGTCAGCTGGGTTTGGAGAGAATCCAGCATGAGAATCTGAATAAGCTCTGCAGCCTAACCCTCCAGCTGAATATGAGCAGGTCAAGTCATATCAGGATTTTAGTCCATTGTAGGCATCAGGGGAGTTTTGAGGTGTCTCGACTGTACATCTGAGCCATAAATCAATTTCCATTTGGGTCAGCAGAGCAAAAACATGTGTCATTTGTTTTCTTACTGCCACTCTCCAGAGCACTTCCAAAGAAGGGATGTGGAGTAATGCTTAAGACTTAAATGGTATAAAAACCAATATTTTTATTCAGATGAGTTGTATAAACTATTGCTTAAAGGACTCTTAGGTGCATTCAGTATCTTGTGAGCACAGGTACTACAACATGAGAAGTCGGAAGGTGGAGAATCAGGGGGTTCATTTTGTAGTACCTGTGCTCACAATACCACATTTATTTATTCACCTGGTATAAAATAATGTACATACACTGACCTGCTGTGCTTCAGATCCACTGAAGAGTTGCATGGTACTGTCAGAGATTAATTTTAAAAGAAAAAAAAAACACAGAAATATATAATCTGTGATTTAAAGGCTTAAATTTTGATGGGGAAGGACACACAGATAACCTTGTGGAGGCACTTCTCAGGCAGACTGACCTTTTCAGATTGCATGAGCAGAACAGATCTCTCCCATGTTAAAACAGTGATAGCCCAATGGTGAAGTTTTCCCACAGAAAGAAAATGCAGAATGCTACAGGCTCTCTCATGCAGTGCAGTTTGGATAACAAGAACAGATGGGATACTGAAATTATTTTGATTTAAGCCAGAAGTGAGACACACAGTATTTAAAGGGAGAGGAAGTAAGTAAAGGGTCATATTATCAAGAAAAATGGCAAATTCTCCCTCTCCCCATATTTGCAAACTAAGCTGAAAACTTTGGTAGCAGTTGGAGTTTCTGCAAATGCATCTGAAACACCATGGTGTATGATTTAATGACTCCTGGCTGTCACCTCAGCTGGGGTGTGTGTCTCCAGATAGGGCAGTGGGGACCAGCTTCCAGAAGCACATGACAGAAGGCTATAGGCAGCTTCTGCTATAAATAAAGGCATAGCCACCCTCAGTAAGAGGGAATCTGAGGATCTGGGAACTTGTGGACATGCTGAAGAACTTATTTCTTCTGCTGTTTTTAGAGTGAGAAACAGCTGAATGGAAGGCTGTTTCCTCTTACTGTTTGAAAGACAACCTGTTGGACTCCTTTGAGCCCTTTTGCATCTCACTTTGTTTATGAAGGCAAGCAGTTATGTCCCACGTGTGCTTGCTGTGTGAAGAAATGTCTTTGTCTCAATTTAACCACATCTTTTACACTCAGTTAAAAAAAACCAAAAAAACAACAAACAAACAAACAAACAACAACAACAACAAAAAACCCCAAAAAAACATTACAGAGTTTGTAACCAAACAGAAACTCTACTTTCTTTAATTTCTTGGAGATTCATTGGACTTTCAAAGAACTTATTACATCTTCCTTCATCTGGCAAAACATTTGCTATTGTGAAGGAGATGTCTTCTCCCTGAAGAATTATTTCTGTTTGCCCAATAGGAATGGAGCACTGCTGTGGACCTGGGTGGCAGATTATCACAGAGATGTTCTGATTCCCATGTGTGCCAGAAACGATTTTTATCAGGATGATTTGTGGCTCTTACCTTTGCATAGAGACAGCTCATCTGATGCATTCTGAGGAATCTGGAGGAATTACCTCTGATCTTTCCATTACACATACATCCTACAGGTGTCCTTGAACTGCCACAGGCAAAGCTCTTACCCACAGACATGTATCATTTTATAATTTGAAAGAGTGATGGGCATACTTCTGCTGCATCCCATGGCATTCGAGGAAGAATTCGGTTTCCCTAAGGCTAAGGAATGACCCAGGGTTTCCTGCTGGAGGAACTGGCTGTTGGATCACAGGTTTAGGATGGTTTAGTGTAGCTGAGATCTCTGGTATGTAGGAAATACTGGAGAAGATATAGCTGCAATCCAAAAAAGAGTCATAAAAAGGGGGACTCAAATCTAGGCATGGATCATGGAGGAGGAGATTTGCATGACAGTATTAATGTGAAGATCATAAACTCCTAACTGGATTCATAACACTGACTTTCCAACAGTTATTCATTCAGACAAATATACTATCATAAACAAAGCCTGGGGACAGTCAGACACAGAATGTGGAGATATGTACTTCTGAAAATGTAACTTTTTCCTAGAAAATAATCTACTTAACAGATCTTCTAAAAACAAGGAAGACAGGAAGAGGGTCACTGAAGAAGCAACAAGTATGGTTATTGTCAAGGTAAAATATGTATTAAATATGTTTCTGGACAAGCCAAGTGAACTTTGACTGCTGGCAATTTTCTTCAGCAGAAACTTAAACTGTGTTTTAAATAGGAAATTAGATTGCCCCCCAAGGATGACAGAACTTGTCTTCCTATTTGAAGAGCTGTTACTTGGCACAGCAAGTTAAAATAATTTAAAAACAATAATAAACAATCTAGTTTTTTAAAAAATGAATGTTTTTTGTAGAGTTATTCAGAATGTATTTACAAAATGTCCGTTGAATTTATCAGTGACAATGCTTAGGGTTTTTAAAACATTTATTCAGCAAAATGCTATGACCATTGATAACACAAGTAAGGAAAAGTGAGGTTATTCCTTTGTCTTCATAAAATCAATAAAATGGATGAAATGAGAGCTAAATCTAAAACACACTGCCACTGGAGATGTCTATACTCAATACAGACATTCTCAAAAACTCATGTCTGTTTCTTCTGACTGGCACAATAGTACTACACATTTTTGGAAATCTAGTTCAATGCAGATGACATAGGGGGTTTTGAAGGTTATACATTCCCATGGCTTCCTCTTCTGCAGTTGTCATTGATGTCCTTACTTCTTTGAGTTTCATATGATCTTAGGTACATGACTTTTTACATGTCTGCTCCTTCATCTGGTTTAATTCTCTAGCCCTGATGGTTTCTGTGTGAAAGGTCTGATGCTCGCCTTACTTCCACATGCTTCAGAAGTGTCACTTCATTCCAAAGAAAATCTGATATCCAAGGCCTGGGATGGGTGGGAGGGAAGGACTGGTGGCATTTCACAAAGCTGTCCTTGATGGCTTCAGAATGGCACAGAGTATGTACGGCTCTTAACACACCTGACTAGTGGCAGTAGTCTTTATCTCAGTGACTAGGATCTACAGGGCTGGATCCACCCAAGGGTACTGAAGGAGCTGGCAGAAGAGCTGGCCAAGCCACTTTCAAACAGTCACTAGCAGCTGTGGCTAAAGAGCAAATGCATTCCCCATGTACATGAAGAGCCAGAAGGAGGATCAAGGGAACTACAGGCTTGTTATCCTGACCTTAGTGCCAGGACAGGTCATGGAGCAAATCATCTCAAGTGCCATCCCCTGGCACATGCAGGAACACCAACGGATAAAGCTCAGCCAGCAGTGGGGGGCAGGTCCTGCTTGACCAGTCTGATCTCCTTCTGTGACAAGGTGACAAGCTCAGTGGATGAGGGAAAGGTTGTGTTTTCTGCTTGGACTATTGTAAAGCCTTTGACACATTCTCCCACAGTGTCCTCCTGGAGAAACTGGGTACTCATGGCTTGGACAGGTGTAGTCTTTACCCAGTAAAGCACTATTGGATGGCCAAGCCCAGAGACTGATGGGAAATGGAGTTACATCCAGATGGGGGCTAGGCACTACTGGTGTTCCCCAGGGCTCAGTGTTTGGGCCAGCCCTGATTAATACCTCAATCAATGATCTGTACAAGGGCATTGAGTGCACCCTCAGTCAGTTTGCTGTTGACATGAAGTTGAGTGGGAACGTTGATCAGCTGGAGGGCAGGAAGGCTCTGCAGGGGAATCTGGATGTGTGTGTGAGATGAGCTGTGGATCTCAGGAGCACAGGAAGAAATGGAAGCTGATTCTTGGGTTTGTTACCTCAGGGTCATTGCAGTGTTACTTACTACCATAACTCCTGAGGCAGAGAGATGGTTGGAGAAACCACAAAGATAACCTCTGAAAATTATTCTGAGTGAACTTCTTTACAGTTATGAATGAAATTAATTGTAGGCAAGGGAAAAGCATAATCCTCAAAGTTTCCTGTCCCTTTTGGGCAAGGGAGGAATGAAATTAAATTATGATATTATAGCCTAAGTAGATGACTCTGCTTTCAGCTCCTTTTCTCTTAACTCTCATCTACAAATCAACCAGGTGTCACTTGGAAATTCTCTACAGATGTTTGCCAAACATAGCTCACATTTTCACACCAGATAGTGTTTTGTCCAGTACACACAAAATAACTTGATCCCTGCTTCAGCAATTTTCTGTATCTTGCAGAGAAAGCCTCGCTTCTTTTGCCTATCATACAGTCACAGTGCATTGGAAACAGATGGACTTTGCATTTATTTATCCCTTTTCAGCTGAAGTCTTTAAATATTTGCATTTATTTATCCCTTTTCAGCTGAAGTCTTTAAATCATTCTGAACATATTAACTATGTCTTAGGCAATTAGGCTGATAGAGGGTTTTCTCAGTTTGGTTTTCCTGGACATGGAAAATCTAAGAGACTCCTTCAGGAGCACAAACCATGTCTGGTCTTGACTACAGTGGACATTTCCAGTGATGGATGGTTGCTTGTTGAAAGCATCCCAAGCAAATGAGTAGCACCAATTTAAATCATGAAGGATTAATACATTTTTGTCTACTTTTTAAACTAAATACTGCTAGGGAGATGTTCAAAACTGTAGCTTGACAAGGGTGAGGCTGCTGCAGCTCCATGCCCTTGAGTCCAACCTGTCTTGATCCTGAGCCTGTGTTTGCAGTAGGTATTTGCACACAGAGCACACTGACAAACCACAAGCACATGTACATGCAGGGTTGGCCAAGCAGGTCACAGACAGACACACAGAGGAATCACACAAACTCGAGCAGTGCCACTGGCCTCATGTTCCTCCCCTCTCTGACTGAGCAGGGTGGAAGTCTGTTAGAGAGAAAATTTATGCACGTGTATGCACAGTGTAAATCCCTGCAGCAGCTGGGTGGGCTCAGACACAGGGATTGGCCTGTAGCTGTCCCTGGATCCCAGGCTTCCCAGAAGCTGACAACTGGACATAAGAGTTTCTGGACATACAGTTCCACTCCATTTGCTGATAAAGACCTCCTTGCACATACCAAAACATCTACATCTGAATAAATTACCAAATCCCATAGAGTTTTCAGCATGTCTGAGATCTCCTGGACCCACCAGCAGCCACCTCCTCCAGGTTTCCTACTCCCAGACACAGAGCTCTCTGGCTCCTGGGTCCCCTTACCTGTTGCATTGCACTAAATAGTTATTTAGTTGTTTGCACTGGGTGTTGAAAAAAAATGTTATTGGGTCACATGGATGGTATAGTCCCCCTCACATGGTTTCTCCCTCACATATCCCCCCTGGTTTATGTATGCCCTGGTGGTCTGTCCCACGGGTGGTCCCTCCCCTCGTCCCTCCCCAATGTTATCCCATTGGCCGTGGTCCTCTTTCCCCGCCCCCATCACCTGGGGTATAAAACCCTACAGCAGGTAGGGTTCTGTTGTTTGCTGTCTGGGTGGTTGCTGTTGCCGGAAGTGTCCTGTCTCGAGCTAATAGACTGGATACTCATCTCCGCGTGGCAAAGAGCGCTTCTCGTCTTTTATCCTCCGTCTATGCAATTCTGTGTGGGCTTTAGTCCTGAGCAAGCCAGATCTGGATTTATATTAGCCCAGAGACCCACGGATTGATTGCACTTACCTACTTGACAGCTCATAGCACTTCATCTTCACTGGCACCCCCAGGATGCTCCTGTTCACACCTGTAGTGGCCCTAGGTGCTGTACCATGACTACAGGAGTTTTTGCCCCCTGGTCCCAGGGCTGCACTCAGACCCTCATGCACACACATGCACACAGAAGAGACTGTTCTCTCTACATCTTCCTACCCAGTAGGATGTAGAAAGGAATTGAACAGGATAAACTATGCCCAAGAGGTACAGGGCATGGCCAAGCACAGGTACTGACCAGCAATATAATACCCACAATAAGCTTTTTTAATACACTTAGGCCTTTTTTACCCCCATAATTACCTTGATGTCTTGGCCATCCCCAAAATTACCTTGATTCTCCCTCCTGCCTTTGTTTTCTGCCTTAACCTTCTTATAATAAATCATCTACAGCCTCAAACCCCTTTGCCTGAATCCCATAATAAATCTCACAACCACACAGGCAGTGGTCCTCCTTAGTCCAAAACATGCTCCAGAGATCCACTCTGGAGTGTTCCCTTGCCAGTGAGGCTGAGGGTTCCCCAGGACAGCCCAGGGAGCAGTTGGGTTGGTGCTCATGTCCATCATGACAGGAATGTTTGGTGCAACCTGCTTACATCTTTGTGCTTATTTGTGTGTCTGGAGATGAGATTTTTGCAGGTAAGGGAAACATTTGCACCAGTATAAATCACCTGTTTACAGCAATGCTAGTGGGTTTGCACTAAACTTGCTGTATTAACAGACTTGAATCTGTTTAGCCAGATGCTCTGCTTGTGCCATAACTCTGCTGGCATCAAAGAAGAAATGAGAATTGTCCCTAGCAGGTATAACCATGTTATTGAACCTGGGAATATACCTCTGCCAGTCTTCTATAAAGTTTCCCTTCTCTGAGCCATCAAACATTAGCAGATGCAAGTTTTGTTTTGTTCTTCCTGATACTGGGGTGATAGAGGAGAAAAAAATCCGTTTTGAGTTTATATGAGAAGGAAAAATGTACTTTTATTTCTATGTTTTGTTGCTCTTTCCTCTTTGGTTCATTTTATGACAGGAAAGTGATATGTAAAGAGACAGAAATGCAGGGTGAGAAAGAAACAGCAAACACTTATGCAAGAGAGCCTAGAATATTTCAGATGTTACATTAAATCCTTGCTTGTTTTTCAAGTTTCTCTTTGTGTGCTTTGACAAAGCTCCCTTGAGCTTATGAAATCAGCTCAATTTCAAAAACAATTGCTAAAAGGAGAGTAGTTTCTTTTCCCAAGATTTCCCTTATTTTCCTAGACAAACTCATCCATTTTCCAATGTTCTCTTTGTAGAGACACTTTCCTGGTCTCAGAAACTCAAATGACTTCTAAGTTAGTTTTATAATAAAAGTAAATATTTAACAGATGCATGACTGCACCTTGGAACTGTGGAGGAACATATTTTAACATCTTACCCGTTCACAATGATATTTTCATCTGCTCAGGTGGTGAACACATGTGCTGTCCTTCTAATTTCATTAAAAACATAACAACAGTTATGAATAAAGATAATACAGTAGTGACAGCCAACATGTTCCCTTTTGTGATGTAGAATAATTTTTTGTGAGTTTGCTGAAATCTACTTGCAAAAGTTAGAAAGTTTTTAGCCAGGCTCCTTGAGCTGTTGCTGTAGCAGGAGAATGGCTGCAGCAGTTTGGTAATTTCTGTAAGTGAAGTTTCCTGTCCTACTCTTTTAAAGTCTCACTACAGCTGCAGTGAGACCAGAACCTTGTTGTTTGTATTCAAATAAATATGGGTTGGATGATCTCAGGATAATGTATGTGCATATATAATTCCCATTCTTCCACTCTCACTCTCCAAATAACAGTTATTAGTCCACAGACATTAAATTAAATAAAATTACATTGTCAAACCTCATATGAACATCCAGTTTGCACAGTTGATATAGCAAAATCATGTCCAGAAAGACTCAAAGAAGTAGAGTGTTTCTATCAATCACCAAGGATCCTCATCTTAGAAGCTGAGATAAACCCTGCATTGCTACTGGCTGCAGTTGAATGTGCTATGGCATACTCCCTAACAGGCTACTGCCTAGACAATCAAAATTAATTTATATTTAAAAAATAAAAAAATTATTAGACAAAATCTTCAGTGATTCCACACACAGATGCTGTGAAATTTTCCATCAGCACTGCTGTATTAATTTCTTGATAAAAGCCCAAATGTTTTTCTCATCTATCCATAAACTTGTAAAAAGATACCTTTCTTTACCATTTCAGCACAATGTGATTGAAGCATAATTGGAGACAGATGGCAAACACTACTTCTTTTAATGGCCAACTCAAAGAAAATTTACTGAAAACTTTTCTTCAGCTTCATCCTAGCTTTATATTTTCTAAGAATTTTACAGTTTCTAATAGAAAGAAACAGTGCTTTTGTTGAAAATGTTTCAACTTTTGCTCACCGTTGGTTGATTTTTTTTCCCAAGGGTGCCTAGTGCATGAAAAGCAGTGTTTTCCTTGACAGAGCATAGGAGGTCTGTGTCATCTGCTGGGCATCAGGATAGCAAAACCTCGAAGTCACAGTGACCATCAGATAAGGAGAGATGCTTCAGACCCATGGCCAATGCTCACAGATTAGCTAAGGCTGGAATGGACTTCTGGAGGTCATCTAGTCATCTAGACGAAAACATGACCAGATGTCATCTTGCTCTCCCTGCTGTGATGATGGCACTGCTTGGGGACAGTGAAGCACACTGATCAGGTCAAGGAAAGCTGAGAATGGGACAGCTGATATCTCCACAATACTCTGAGCTTCCCCTCCAAAAAGTACCTGCATCAGTTCTCCCTGCTCGAGAGAAAGATGGGTAGAAAACGCCTCTTCCTTTTCTGATTCCTTGGCTTTTCATTGGGATGGGGGACTTGGGCAATAAAGGGGTCTCATATCTCTTGTGCAATAAAAGGATTGTCTCTCTCTCTTGTGCAATAAAGAGTTTGTCATATCTTCCCAGGTAGCAATGTCAGTTTTGGAGAAGCCCTTGGAGGAGGAGAAAGACACAAACCCTTTCATTTTTTCCTTTGGTTGTTTAATCTCACTAAAATTCACTTACTGATCAGTCCTTTTCCCTCCCTCACTTCTCAGGACCTTCTCCGCACTGTTATTTTTCTGAAAACTGGGGGAATTCCCATTTTCTCTTTATTCAGAGGGAAGAGCAAATAGCCCTGAGGAAGGTATACACCAGGTAGTTTGTAAGTACTCTTTAACTTACTAAATGGTGGATCCCCATTTCAAGTAAACAAGTGAGGAATGTGATCAGGAGGTGATGCCTTGATCTCCTTACTCACAGGTTAATTAGTGAACTCAATTTCAGGTTAATTTATGCACTCTGGTTTGAAGTTCTGTTGGATATTTGAATGTAGTTCAAGATAATTGTGTGCTGAGGTGCTTTGCAGACTGGCAATTTGCCCCGAGTAGTGTTTTGTGTCAATCAGGAGCAAGGAGCTGTACTTCAAGGGCCAACAGAGAAAAGGGCTAGGATATATTTTAATGGTGAGCAATCCCAAATAGGTTCCCAAATAGTTTGGATGAGAAAGCTCTTGTATCAGCTGCAGGAACTGTCAACATTTTTTCCTAGGTTCTGACCCCTTGGACTTAAATAGAAATAAATGAGGAATGAGTAAGACAAATAAAGGCAAAAAATGTAAGAAATAGCAAATGTTTGGGGATATAATCAACCAAAAACCAAACAAACCCCCATGTGACATCCCCAAATCTGCCTGCCAAACATGTGATTTACATCTTCTGCGAGAGGATTTAAAAGAAATGTCTAATAACATATTTGATTCTCTTAACCCTCTCCCCTTTTGTTACCCCTGTCCATGACATTTAAGAGCACAGCTGGAGCCCCCCAAGCTAACTGAAGTCATATGATGCTTTGAGGGCAGCCAAACATCCCAGCAGCAGTAAGAGGCTGACAGGCTCAGCAACCTTAAAGGATAGCAAAGTGCTCCTTTAAAAGAGAGGGAAACAGAAAGATGAGGCAGAGAAAGTGGATGGGGGGGATAGGAGGTTGGGGATACAGACTATTTGATAAAATTTTTCAAGTCAATAAAAATATTCTTTTTAATTAAGTATTACATGATTTTATTTTTCTTTTCTTCTATTCTAATGGAGGAGTCATACTGAACTATTTGTGGTATGTGAAGTATTGGAAAAATAAACCTGGATAGAAGAGAGCCACAGATGTTTTCTATGTTCAATTACTTTTTTAAAAATAACATTCTTGGTTACCACCCTTTGCTGCAGGGAGACAGCTTTGTGGGCCACGCACTGAATGTCCTCCTGTGCTTTTTGGAACCTATGTGAATCAGTAGGTGCTGCTAAATCTGGGGAAGAGAAGGATGATCTTCTCAGGACCTCCTCCTGGAGCAGACATTCTGTGCTACTAGGCTGCCAGCAAAAGGCTCCTCTCATTATTCCTGCTAGGACAAAGTCCACATGGGACAAGTGTGGCTGTGTTGGGACTTGCACTGGTGTTCTTTCCTGCTGTGGACTAGTTTACTGGTTGGCAACAACAGTTAAAATTTCACGAAAAATGGGTGAAAAATATTAGGATTTGCAGCTGAATATTAGAGCAAAATGCAGCCTAAGAGATAAGAGGTCAGGGATGCTGTTCCTTGGTTTGAGTCCATGTGGCTGTAACTCCAGTCAAAACTGGCAGCAGAGAGGCAAATGAAGTCAGCTGTGGAGAGGGGCTCCTGCTCCCTTACATTGTTGAGACGGTGTGATGAGGAATGAAGGATTTTCACAGCTGTTAAGATCTCCATGGCACTGTATAACTTTAAAACAAAGAAAAATTTTCTTTCAGGCGATTAGGTTTTTACACCAAAACCTTCACCTAACCATTATGGAAATATAAAAATTATCTTGAACCTTGACCCTCAGAATGCAAATTATACCTTGTAGAGGAAAAACACAAATATGATAAACTTCTATATTCTTCATTAATCATAGAATGATGGAATGGTTTGGGTAGAAATGGAGCTTAAAGGCCATCAAGTTCCAACCCCCTTGCCATAGGCAGGGGTGCCACCCACAAGATTAGGTTGCCCAGGGCCCTGTTCAACCTGGCCTTGAGATTTCATATTTCTATTTTATTTCAAGGCAGCACAGCAGAGACAAGAGGGCTGTGTGTTTCCTCTTGAGCTATTTTATTTGAGCTGCATAGTCAGCCTGACCAGAACAGCTTCCCCTCCATCCAGAATGGCACCATGCACTTTGTTGGTATTTCGCATCAGTATGAGAGCATTTAGCAGTCATCTCTGTCACTCTGGTACAACAATTTGGTTATAGACACATATATGAGATTACTGGGAATAAGAAGCATGATTTGCTTTAATCCCAAAATTATCTACATGAGGGACATCTCCTCTGAAGTCTACAGATCTACATTCCCACAGATATGTATCACATTGAGCCAGAAAAAGATACACTTAGAGAGCCTTGTGCTAGGCTCTTTCAGAAAAACATGAAAGGAGCCCCTGAGAAAAATTCAGCCCTCCATTCAACGGCAAAATCCACTGCCATGACCCATGTCTTACTTAAATTTATTTAGTGGTGACCATCACAAAATATGTTTATGTATGTTATGTTATGTTATGTTATATGTTATGTTATGTTATGTTAATTGAATATAATCACAGATAGACTGATTTTGCAGTGTCTTTCCATTACTAGAATGCTCACCTTGCCACCCTGTATGATGGACAATGTAGAACCCACACAGAACAGAGAAATCCACAAAGGCCAAGGATACCTTTTTACAGAGGATTTAGAAATATAAAATTTTGATTTAATTTTGATTCTTTGAAAAATAATGGTAATTCTTCATGTAGGTAATCCTCTTCTGGTATTTTCTTAGTTAAATGTATTGTTTGCAGCATAAAGCAACTAGAACCAGTGAAATAAAACATTAAATTTAAAATGTAGGTTCAGTATCATTAGAAAAATTCTTATCAGAAATTCCTAGAGAAATAGAAGATATGAAACCAAATTACAGGAAAATAAAGCACAAAGATATTTGGTACTGCCAGTGCTGGATATTGTGATGAGACATTCTGATAGCTCTGTCAAATTTTCTCTAGAAAGGGCTGAGAGAAACTTTTTCCACATTGTAAATGGAATGCACACATAAACCATCTCTCACACCTCATTTCAGAACTCCATCCCCATGCAACCTGGACGGATCTTCTTTTATATCCGTGTAATTTTACATTAACCTGTGGCTTTTGGGATATCTTTGCCTAGGAATACACTCCCCAGATCTGCCACAAACTTTGTGAGACCCAGAAATCACCTTTTGGTTGCATCTGTAACAATGCAATCTGTAACTAAACAGGAAGAGCACCACTGGTGATCTGCTCTAAGGCAGTCAGCACTGCATTTCCATGTATGTTTAAATTAAACTTTCATGGTCTACTCATTTGAAAAATTCGCACCATGGAGAAGAATTTTGCAAATTACTATGCTCCCTTGGTTTCCAGCTTAGCAGCCACTGCTCCTTACTCTCTATAGATACCATCAGCTCTAACAGGAGAAAAGAGAATAGGTCATTTAGGGAAATATTAAAGTTATTTGCTTACTCTGTGCATAGATGACAGAATGAGTGAGATAAATGAGAAATTCAGAGCCCTACAGCAGTCAGGAAAGGGCTTGAACTTTCTTTAAATACCAGCAGTTTTGGAAGTCTGGTCAATTGATCCTGGATAAAAAGAATGTTGTTGGTATCTCAGTAAGCTGGTTAATGTGAATTAGACTAAAGTGTTTCAGAGGTAATGGGGAAAACCTGGTTAGCCAAAAAATGCATTAAGAAAATATGTCTTAAAAAATGTATCTTTGCAGAGCTGTCAGCACGAGGAGGGTGTGTGTCACGCCAAATGGAACTGCAACATCTTCCTGACAACTTTCAGGTTCCATTAGCAACTGAGGATGCCCGTGAATTCAAGTGTTATATCCATTAGTGAGCAGTTCATGCTCATCTTTATTAACTGAATTACTGTCCATCTCACAGACTGTTTTTGTTTTTCTTAGAACGACACCAGGAAAAATTTGCAACCAAACTTTACAATTGAATTTTGTCTTTTGCATCTACAGAAAAAGACATGCATGGATGCAATTATTCTCTTAAAAAAAAAAAAAAAACCAAAAAAAACCACCAAAAAACCCACAACTAAACCATGGGTTAATTTGGGCCCAATATGTGCTTTGGCACTAGGTTATACTGAAGTAGCAGCCAGGGTCTCCCCTCTCTCCTCCTGCCTGCTGTATTTCACACAAGAGCCGTGCATAAATGCAATCTTTACATTTATGGAATGCAATACAAAAACTGTGCCTTCCTTACTTCCCTAAAACTATACAAGGTGAGATTTCAAAAAGCTTTTAAGAACCTGAAATTCAAAATTGCTGACAGTTGGGTACCTGAGTCTAAAATATCAGTCTGGACTTTGCTCCCCCACTTATGTCCTGGAAGTTCATGATAGTTTGTCAAATGAGAAGTCCTAAGATTTGATGCCTAAGCACTCTCAATATTCATGAAGCTAGAGGAAGAAAAATTATGAGGGAGTGTGATACTGTAATGCAATAGGCATTCAGGCAGACTGGCAAGCCTAGGGACTGTACTGAGAGTCAGACTTCTCCTTTTCAGCCAGTTACTACTTAGTGAAAGGAATGGGAGATGGAAGGTGCCCTATTGTATAATTTATGTCACTCCTTTTGGAAGACTGGCTTTGAACCTGCAGGCCAAGAGAAATTTTGATCTCAATCTCTCTCTCCCTGCATGATTGCTCTAGCCATTAACTATGATGCAATGGTGTGATGAACTGTGAGTGGCTGACATGTCTTGCACTGAATTTATTGCTTTGGGGTGATCCTAGGTATGCTTTGAGCAAGGCTGCCAGGTATGGCTGGCCAGAGAACCCATACACTTGGGACACTGTGTACATTTCAGGTGGCTTCAAGGAGAGGGGTGTTTAGATGTTCAGTTCAGCCGGCACAGTTTAATTAATACAGAACTTATTTAATGAAAACTCAAACTAAAATCCAGTCTCATTCTACATCTCTACTACATAGGATATGTCCTTACATCTCCTTTTGTGTAGCCAGTATGATATCCCCTTAATCCTGACATAATTATTTAGTTCATCACGCCTGCAAATACAAAAAGGTTGTGTTGCTGCTCAGTGATTCTTTCATGCCAGACACTTGAGGAGAAGTGTTTCATGTTCTGGGTCATGAAGATGACAAGCCTGCTGACATTGTGCTGAAGGACTGTGAAAAGCAGGGGACTGAAGCTGGGGCAGTGTCACCCATACTGCTTCTGCAGCAGCTGCTGGTCTGAACTGTCCCCACTTGGGCAGGGGATTTGTTTGGGAGGGAAATAGTTGGTTCACTCTGCAAGAGAGCGCAGCAGCACACTGTTTCTTATGTAATGCATGTGCACCAGGAAAAATGCAACAAAACCTGAGAAACAGAGCTATTTTACAAGTTAGGAATAGGGTCTGGTGTAATGCCCTTGCACGGGGGCACTTAATTACCTTGTACTCCTGCAGTGGAGGGGCCAGGAATGGATGGTGGGAGGCACAACCCAGTCTCCCTCTCCTTCCACACTGACCCTCTGTACAAGAGAGAGGCTCTGCTATGACAAGTAAAAATGAGCACTTATTCCTGCAGAGCCTTAGGAGGAATTCCCTGAGAGGAATTTGAGAATAAGCTTAGCTAGTACTCCAGAGGCACCTTCCCTGAGCAGTTCTGGGCTCCAGCTGGTGTGTGCTATAGTTGGATAGCAGAAACATATTCTTTTCATTCTGTTTCCACCCAGCTGCCCCAGGACTCCAGAGATGTGTAGGCACTTTTTGCCCTTCTTTTTCCCTTACAGGTTTTGTTTGCATTAAGACTGAAACCTGCAATAGTTAATTTGGTTGCATTCCCTTCAGCACAACACCATGAGAACCTATTGAGAAGGCTAACTTCCTTAATTACAGAAATAGGAGGTCTGGAGGTGTAGAACTGTGTCTTTCAGCAACAGAAAAATGTTATGCAAGGCAAAGTCAGCCCCAAGAACATCAAGTGACATGTTATGCTCCTCAGTTGCTGATGTTTTAGCAGAACAACAAAATGCATTTGTGTAGAGGTGGTTCCAAAGACTAATGTCTTTTCCATACAGTTTTATTTGTACATAGAAATATTTCATGTAATAACACACATTTCACCTGCTACATTATATGGAGTTATCTTTAGAAGCCAACCCACAAAAAAAAATCTGCACCCAATTTGTTGATCCGTAACTACATCAAGACTCTGAGAATGAAACATGATTAAGCATCATTTTTAAAAAGACAAGCAGTGTAGTACAAATTACAGTGTACCACATCAAAGAATTCTCAGGAATACAAAATCCACAGAACAGCTTGAAGAAGTTATTTAGAAACAGGAGCCTAACAAGGATCTGAGGCCCCATTTTGGGAAATTTCAGTCTACCCTGCTAGATGGTTTTCAGGTGGGCAGCAAGACCATACAGAGTAAAATATTACAGTTGATAAGCACCAGCCATAGAATCAAACAGCTTCACTGAAATCTGTATGGGTCCAGAGCTGGTATCCCTTGAAGCACTGCCTGGCCACTCACTGCTTGCTCAGGCTGCTCCAAGGAGAAATGGACAGAAGAGCTCAGAGCTAACAGGGCTCACCAACAAAGTGTGAAGAATGAATGTATTGAAACTTAGTAGCAGCTATTATAGCATTCATATACTTGTGCAGTTTGCTCTGAAGTCTCCTCTAACCCCTTTGGGTTGCTGCTGCAGTGGCTGAGGTGTGCCTGGCTGTACAGCAGCACCTCATTCTCTGCAGGAGCCGGGCTCCAGATCAGCAGCCTTGGAGCTGGGGGTCACCCAGGCTCTTCCTGCCCCACAGAGAGGCCCCCACAGCCAGCGGCCATAAGGGCTCCCTGCCATAGCCACTGACTTTCAGAAATCTGCCATCTGCCACAGGAGCAATTTTATTCTTAGATCCAAGTCATACATATCAGCAAAAGTTTCCTTCCCATGCCAAGCACAAATAAAGGAGAGAATAAACTGGAAATCAGATGTACTAATGGAAATAGAAAGTTATCAACAAAGTTAATGGTGAGGGAAGATCATTTTCAGCTGACAGTCTGCACACCCATGTTGAGCACCTGTATTTGCTTATCTCCCTCCAAGCTCAGATCAGTCTCTTTCAGAGTGCTTCAAATGCATGAGACATGCCAGACACCCATGGACCACAGGAAAATGTTGGGGGGTTTCCAAGGTTCTGGAGGAATCAGCAGTTTAGTTTTTAAAATTAATTAAACATCTTCTGAATCATGTGAAAAAAGTCATCTACATATAGTTTCCTTGCAATAACATTTTCCCTATCTGTGTATCATGCTTCCAAAACATTGAATCTCTAATATTCAGGTAAACATGTTGCTACACTTTTAGAGAGTAAGTAAAAGAAACTCTCCTTTTTGATAGAAATTTCACTCCTTTATAATGAAAAGTATGGTAAAATAGATTTACCATAAAAATAATATGTAGAAAAATCAAGAAAACTAAGTACTAGGTTTTTTTTTTTTTAAAAAAAAGCTAATGTTTTAAAATAAACAGGACAAATATGATTATAAACTTCTTATTTATTTTCTTTTCAAAAGGCTTACATCTTATTAGCTGGATAATTGTAAGATAGAGGTTTCTCTTCAGTGGCCCAGATAGGCTGAGAAAGTGAGAGACATTCTTGTTCTTTATCAGGACATCACCCAAAAGATGTAAGGTGTGTGCTCATGTTTCAGGGTGAGCAAAAAAAAAGAATCAAGTTTTACTTATTTATTTTAAATTGAAAGTTCTTTGGGATTTTGATGTGGATTTTAAATGATGTGTATTAACCATGTTCATATCTGTACTCGGAATACTCAGTGGCCATGAGACATCCTTTGAGGTTCTTCTGTTGACACAGCACCATGCTGGAGTTTAGAGCCAGCACTCAGTATAGAATAGTTACTACTGAAATGCTCCCTCCTCTTCTCACATCCCATGCCTTCCTAGCTCTTGATTAATAATCATATTTTGCCCTGTTAGAGAGCTTTCATGTATACAGGTAGGACTGTGGATGCCACTCTGAACCAGGTTTCCTTAATGTGGAAAATCTGGAAGAAAAAAAGGACAAAAAAGAATAAAGACAACTTATTTGATTGAACTCTTTATCTGGATGACTTCAAATACTTTGTCATCCATCTATATTTTTATTTGGCAAATGAATCAAGAATAATTAAATGAGAATGGCAACATCTGTCACCAATCAACAGACGTGCAGTAAAATTAAAATGGTATTTCTTTCTCCTGAAATCCACTTTTTTTCATCTGAGGCCATTCATTGAGATCAGATGCATTTCACTTTAGCTGTGTCAGATCTTGGAATTACATAAGTAATAGAGTCCTGAAGGCCAATGGCATGGGAACAATGGAATGCGTAACAATATAATCAGCAGTGAAATCTATATTTAATGTGTGGCATTTTAACGTTATAAAATGTGATGATTTTTAAACCTCTTTGTTCTTTGTCACCAGGTTCTACGGCTGCTAAGAGTTTTAAACTTGTGCCATTTCGTCTTAGCTGATGCCTTTTTCTAATTTTTTTTTTGTTTCTGACTTTGGAAATTATTATATAAGACACATGAAGGAGACAAGTGAGCCTGTATAAATGGATAAAACAGTCTAAACTGTGCTTAGCAAATGTTAAGCTGAGCCAACAACTTTTTAAACTTGATGGTCTCTTAATTGTTTGCAGTTTCACAGAAAGAAGATTTCATGTTTCAAAAGCTACCATGGCATTTGATAGCAAAAATTTTATTGCTGGGATTACTCAAGCTCTAGCACTTTTTAAATGAAAATGTTAATTTGCAGGAAGGGAAAAATTCTAGGTCAGTTCAACAAATTTCATTTCTACTCACTCTAGTAAATGACACAGCTTTTTATACTGTTCCCTTTTCAGAAGATCATAAGATAGTTTGGTTTTGAAGGGATGTTTAAATATCACATAGTCCAGCCCCTGAAGTGAGCAGGGACATCTTCAACTACATTAGGCTGCTCAGAGCCACTTCCAATCTGACCTTGAATGTTTGCAGGGATGGGATATTCGCCAGTTCTCCAGGCAACCCGTTCCAGTCTTTCACCACCCTCATTACAAAAATCTTCTTCCTTATATCGGATCTAAATGGATGTTCTTCTGGTTTGAAACTATTGCATCTTGTCCTGTCACAAGAGGCCCTGCCAAAATGTCTGGAGGCACTGGTAGGCTGCAATAAGGTCTGCTTGGAGCCTTTTCTTCTCTAGTATGAATGCCAGGGCTCTCAGGCACCTCTCTCCACATGCCTCTTTTCATAGGAAACATGCTCCAGCCTTCTGATCAACTTTTTGGCCCCCTCTCAACCCAATCCTACACTTTATATTTCTAACATTAAACCCAAGGCTACACTAAGCCAGTGTCAAGGGGACGGTGCTAAGGATATGACAGAAAAGGCAGGAAGCTTACAGATAAAGAGGATCCCTCTATCAAAAGGCTGTGGTACAGGGACAGGAGCCCAAATATGGCAAAAATGTTTAGAAGCCAGCGCTAGGAGTCCCTAAGGAAGCCAGATAGGGTTTGTAGGTAGATGAATTTAAGTAGAATCACCACACACATTGGGACTCTGGAAGAAAATGTCTCATGTTGGACTCATTCCACATAACTCTGAGCAGTTACTGTTAGAAGCAAAGGGCCACCACTGACTGGCACTGCCTCTGCTCTTGCCTTTCCAATGACCTGGCCACAACTTTGTTAAAAGAGATGGAACCTTTGACAGTGGCTTTAAGTAAGGTGGACAAATGAGAGTGGCTCAGAGTGCTTAAAAGTGTCTTAAGCACTGGCCTCATCCTGGAAGAGGACTTTGCTGGTTGTGCTCATAGCCCTTGGGATCATTAAATTGCTCCTAAACTGCGAGTTGGCACATTTTACAGAGCAAGGAAAAAAAGACACCAGAAAAGGCAGAGAAAACACAGCAGAAAATGGCACATCTGACACTAAAGAGGACACAGCTTTGGGCAGGGATTAGGAAGGGTGCAATATTTTTTCCTGATGAGGAACTCTTAGAATAGCCCACAATCAAAATGTGGAAGGAGTTTCCCCTGAGCCACACCTGTAAATGCAGAGAAGCATATTACAGGTAACTACACACAACCTGTGCAGTTCATTCCCCCACTGGTTTGCTTGTGTGAGAGTATTCCTTCAGATCCATACACAGAGCCATCCCTAGGAAATGCACCCAGCTGTTCTACCTGGGCTTTTCCACCCGTTTACTAATCATTTGCCTTTGGAACAACCTGAATGTGTCCTTTGCTCTTTCAGAATTTTCTGTCTTATTTTGGGGCCTGATGATTATTCCTGTTTGTCCACTGCTTTCATTCCACCTATTTTCGCAGACCCAGAAAAAAACTGGCAGTGCTGCTGCATTCAGAAAAGCTATAAGGATTTTCAAGTCCATCAAATGTGATTAACCTTAATTGAGTAGTTGTTTTATTGAAGCAAGGGCCAATGCTTAAAACTCTAGCAACTTTACCAGATGAACAATTTTAACAGACTCTCATAAACCTGACTTTTTATCAGCTGCCCAACAGATTTAACATAATTTTTTCAGAAAGAAAAACAAGTATCAGGACATCTCAGTTAATGAAGTGAGCCTTTTTCAGACTGGAAAACATACACTATTTGCTGTATTTTGACATTCTCTAGATCCACTTCTTGCCTTCCTCTGGCTGAAATGCATTACCTAGCTCACACATGAAAGGAAAGGAGAGTCCTTCAGGATAAATCGGGGAGCAGAGGACTGAGTGATGCAATGCATTTTTGGAGAAAAAGAGGAAGTTCAGACTCTGGGTTTCTCTGTGGAATCAAAATAAATCTTGGGATTTTCTGCCTGTAAGGCAGCCTGTAAGATCTGGAAAGGATGGAGGCTTATCTGAGAGGCAGAGGTGATGGAAGTGGCTCTTCAGACCCAGGAAGCCACTAAGAGTTGCAGGACTAGAGAGCAGGAGTGTGGAAAAGGGTGTGATGGGGAACAAGGAGATTCATATTCAAACTATTTCGTGCAGTCTACCTCATTCAGTACTCTGAGCTAATTCAATTTAAAGAGATGCTGTGTTTTAGCTTAAGTGTTTGTATTCTAATAAATCTTGCTTTAGGAACATGGAAACTTTTCAGTATTGCTTGATGCACTCACTCTCCATGAACAGTGGGGCAATCTGCCTCTAAGTCCTGGCCAACTTGAGGCCCTGCTGCAAATAAATGCAGAAGTTTGAGGGCGTCAATATTGCAGAACTACTAGCAACACCAGAAAAATGAAAAGAAATCAGATCTTGAAACTGGAGCTACACAGGTCTTTGGAGACTGAGGGCTACTCTCTATGCTGGATCTCAGATATTTCTTTTTCACCCAGCTATTTTGTACTACCAGATTTTGAGAAAATTCCATGTTTTTCAGAGGTTTCTCTATGCATTGCAAGCAAGACGTAGCTATTTCTGCATACCCAGAAACCTCAGATCAATTTGATGTGCATGCACAGTGAAATTCTACCACATGGTTCTGAGGCTGTGCAGTTTCCAGAAAAAGCTGGGTGGACATATGGCACATGCATGTATCAATGACACAGCACTTCTACATTAGTTGCAGTGCTTCCAAAAACCACTGGATCTACAGCACATACTCTGCAATATAGATTTGCACATGTACAGCCAGTTGGACTTGTCCAGAGATGTTGAACTTCCTGAGCATTTGCAGACCATGGGTAAATCATTTGCTGCTGCTCCCCTTGGATTTGCAGTGCATACATAATGTGGTGCATGTGTCCATGTTTTTGTGTGGGAACACCTGGGCAGAGCTACGGGGGCAATAAACAAGTGCTCAGAGCAGTGGAAAATTAATGGAGGAATATCATGCTATGTGAATCAGAAGAAAAAGGTTGTGACAAATGGCAGTTTGGTGGCCATAAGACAGATAACTGGAGCAATAGCAGTGCTCAGCACTGTGTGGGGTCTCCTTGGAAGTACTCAGCACTTTTAGTGCCATGGGGAAGGAAAGAAAGAAAGGCTTCAATGACATTCTGCAGGAACAACAGATCTATCAGAGGTTCAAATGAACACAGAGGGAAAAGCAAAAGCTACGGGAGAAATTGTATATTCTTAGCTCAATATACTACAGTGAGGGATATTTCAGCACACTGGTTTTCGTGGAGGTCTTGGGAGGGTCCTACTTTTGTTTTGCTTGTATTTAGGAAATAGCAACAGAATTATTATTCCTGGTGCCATATGTACAAGCAGCAGGTTTCCCAGGGTGCTGCTGAGGGATGCACTGGGAGCCATGGAAAGCACATACGAATGCATGTGAGAGTGCAGAGAGTCCACTGGAGAGACTCCAACCACTTTGCAGACTCTTGGAGGCACAGAAAACACATTTCAGTCTGCAACACAATTCAAATTCACTCTTGATGGCATAGACAGGTGAGCAGTTTCACTGCATCACAGAACCACAGAATATTCTGAGCTGGAAGGGACCCTCAAGGATCATTGAGTCCAACTTTTAAACATATGTGCAAAGCAGATTAAAAGATCAGTTTAATAACTTTTATGAAAAGTAGTCACTGCATATGGCAAAGTAATTTTCAAGTCTAGTGTCTCAACCATTCATTTTTTAGTATCCTGAAGGGAATTAGAGCAATTGGACTAATTGCCTAACAAATTGCCTTTGTAGACCAAAGCCTTTTTTAAACACTATAAGACCAGAGAAGTTTTATTTTCTTGCTCTTCTATAACCAAAGGTGTCCAAACTAATTTTTTTCTTTTAACTTTGGCATTATAAGTGCATCTCAGGTGAAGCTTTTCTTTACCAAGTCATAGCTGTAAGCCAATTCTGATGTCCAAGTTATAAAAAGTCCTTGAAAACAGCAACTTCTAATGGAAAAAGTTTTGGTGAGGTAAATGTGCCACTATACTAGCACAAAATATCTGTTTTTTCTATACACTGAGCCTCACTGCAATTTTTCTGTGAGGAATTTATATTGCTAGAATATAATTTCCCAGTGGAATGCATATTTTTTATAGTATTGATGAATTAACTGCCCCCATTTTCAGATAGGAAATTTTTATTCTTGTGTGCCTAATACTCTGAACAATCCTTTAAATACTGCACATCAAGTATTGACCACTTTGATGTCTTATTTCTAGTAAAACTTAATAGCAATTATGTTAAAATTTGACCAAACTTCTTTTTAGCATTTCTTTCAAAAAAAGCTTCCCTGCATAGCAGAGCACACACTTTCCTCAATCTTGGCATTCTGCTCCTCGGCTGCCGTCATTCCATCTGAAGCATTCACTTTGAAACGCCTGCCAAATATTTTTGCCCCGGTACCACAATAACAGCACAGCAATGTGGGAGTGATTCAGCTCTGTGCGTTTACAATGAGAGCAGAGAAACAGGTTCAGGGAAGTGCTCCATGAGATGGGTTCTCCTAGTGATATCCAAATCCTAAGAAGACCTACTATACCTTGTTAAAGGTCATGCTTGCATTTTCCTAGTTGCTGTTTCTTCTGATAAACAAGACAGCTTGGATGTGAGTTATTTGGGTTTTCTTGTCCACTTAACTTTCAGAAATTAAACTCGAAATATGTGCATTCTAGATAGAACAGCATTAGGCAATATCTTCAGTAGTGCTAATCTGCAGAGCTCCCCTGAGAACAGAGGAGCTCCCCAATTCACGGCAGCTGGCTCCATGGTCCTTTTCTGTAGGTACTTCTATCTGGCAGAGTTGCTGAGGGTGTTTGGGCAGTGCCTAACCTGTCCATGTGTTTTCCCTGGAAGAATGTGAAGCACACCACAAGACCTGCTGTTAAACTTTAACACTGAGGTATAGGGAGCATTTTCCAGCAGTTAGGATCTCCAGGCTTCAGCTCGTTCAGATCCTGGCCGCCTTGTAAATCTTTCTTGCCCCACTTCAGTGGAGATAAGAGGGATTGTATGCTTGAGGTTCAGTTGAGAGAGACCACCCAAGTAATAGCTCATTTCACTTCTCCTGACCTCCTCTGATATGCCCATCAAAGCAGCAATTAAAATTTGTGTAGAGCAAATGTGTTCCATCAATCTGCTTTTCATCTGGCTCTACAAATACTTGAGACCTGAGTAAGCAGCTGAAAATTTTAGAAACAAGAATGAGTAAATGTAAAGACAGACTTTATTTTCCTGTGTTCTGGAGCAGAATGATCTGTTTACCTTTCCAAAAGAGCTGTCAGTGGAGTGGTCATCAAGAAATATGAATTCACAAGTGGTGCACTCCTAGGAAAACAAGCACATGTAGAAACTTGTTCCTTCTATTTTCAAGATTTTTTTTTCCTTTGCTATTTGTGTTTGACAGCGACTCTTTTTTTTTAGTTCCAGCGCAACCTTTTAATAGATGCTTAGTAGCCTACTTTACTAGATGGGGCTGAACCTGCAAACATTTTACTCACCTGTTTGGCTGCAGTTGTACAAGCACATAGGTCAGGAAAGTCAAGTAAGTGAATAAAAGAATCACCATGATACATTCAGTTCATTTCATTCATGTGCTGCTCCATGTATAAACAATAGGAATCCTGCTGTACTGCTTAAAAAATCCTGTTTTATTCTCCTGTGAACGTGAAGCTATCAGTGTCTTTTCCTCGCCAGGCTAGTCATACTAGCTCCAATAGATAGCTAACAAAAAACTGAGAAGAGAAAGTGTTTTTTGGGGACCTAAAGTTAACTCTTGATGAGGGCATTGTGCTGCAGTTGGAATACATGGACATACTCCACTCAGCAGGATCCAATTGCTCCATTCATAGCACTCCAGAGCCAGGACTGCCAAGTGTCACCAGGGAGGAGGTTGTGCAGATGGTGAGGAGCTAGGGCTCAGGAGAGTGTGTTGTCCATAACCTCTTCCCTTCAGCCTCAACTATTGTCTCTGCCTGTGAGACAGCATGCAAAAGGACTTCTCCTTCCCCAGACACAGCTTGTGGGGCTGTGATATGCAGTGCAATTCCTTATGTGGGCGTTCTGAAGTTGGGTTCTAAATATATTTGCCCTTTCTTGTAGATTTGGGCCTTGCAGACTCATACAACACATACACCCATACAGAGAAATGCAACAGAAACCTCTTGCTTCTGCAGCATTTTGGGCTTTGCACACCCACACAGGGGCTTTATTTAGTTTGATCTTTAATCTCTGGGTATGGGATGTTCTTGCTAAATCATCTTGATGTCTAGGAGATGTGCACTGGAGGAAATCCAAATACAACTGCCCTGTTCCCAGGAGCTGGACAGAGCCATGCTCACATGTACCAGGAGCTTGTGCTGGTCTGTGTCAGGGGTGTGTACCATTCTCCACATAGCACCATGGTCTCCTATTCCTTTTGCAAAGAAAGGCATCTATGAAGAGCATGAATAAAGTTGTGTACCTTTTGACTGGTCATTGTGTGGAAAAGGAATGAAAAGTCTTTGGACATTTCCCTGTTTCATGAGCACCCACAGAAGTGACATCTGTAAACAGCCCTGAGCACCCTGCAGCCCAGCCCCACTGGAGTCAGACACACTGCACTCCCTTTGATGTGGACCAGGCCCTTAAATGTGATGCAGACCTGAATGCCTCTGCATCTGCCTCTTAAGTGAGCATTTATGTGTCTTAATCATATGATCACAGCAGCACAAAGCTGCCTCTGCTGATATGCTCTGACCATTGTGATGGTGGACACCAGTTACGCTTGCAGCAGGAGGAGCTGCTCTCTTATACACTGCAGGCATTGGATAGTCTTGTTTTTCTCTCTGGGAATTTGTGTAATTTCTCTCAAGTTGGCGTTTGGTATCTTCTGGGAGGCTAGCAAAGTCAGTCAAACAGTTACTTGATTTATCTCTCTTCATTCTCTCCATGTGAAAATGAAAAATGAGGAAAATTGTTTCAAAGGTACTCAGGTGGAAATCAGAGATAGATCAGAACAAACAGGAGACAGGAGAACGGATAATCTTTGCAGATGTTTGCTGAGGAAAACTGGGCTCCCGTGCTCCACAATTGTTTTTGCAGGTGGCAACTTTCCCTTCTAAAGCTGAAGAAGTCTAAAGTCTGGATGGGTTTGAAAGATACAAATCTGCCTTTGAATTCTATTCTTACTATCATGGAATCATTTTACATAATTGACACCTTTTACATAAAAAATTATTTGGAAGGTATTTTGTTTATACTGTAGCTAAAACCTACCTGAGTTGTCTAGTCCCACTGAGCCATACAGTATATTCATCAATGCATAGTTCTCTTGCATTTCAGCATTTGTTATGAAAACCAAAATTCTTACTCTGAGTTATTTATGCTGGCAGTGCTTCAAAGGGAGCAACTGCTTTACTTCATGCCAATCTCTCTAGCAGTGGGGAAGAGTACCTCTCCTAAGATCATTTATATCTTGTTAACCTTTCGATGCAGATTTGTCTGAACACATTTTTTTCCTTTAGTGCATACCTGCAATGACAGGAACTTGTTTGATAATACACTGATATAAAATACTGATATAAGACACTGATATTCTTGTTTAGTGAAAATAAATATACCTGTGAATCCAAACACCTTTTATTTTCTTTCTCCACTTGTTGACAAAACAAATACAAGAATTTCCAAGATGCAGAAATATAACATCCTACTCCTTGCGTGGAAGGGTGGCCATAACACTGTGTTGCTTCAAGAGCTGGAAATGAATGGCTCATCCTCTAAACAGTGCAAAGTGAGCATTAGTCAAAAGGGACACTTTATTCTGGTGAGGGTAGCTCCAAATCTGCTAATTTTACATCAGTAACTCCTCCAATTATTTCCCAGAAATTTTACCATACACACGTGCAGGTCTTCCACTCTGGGCTATGCCTTGACTTGTAGTATAATCAAGACATTCACAAAACCAGGTAAATTATTGCCATCACTCCCACTTATCTGCTCTTTTAATTGCTTCCAGAAAATGCTCAGAACTTATGGTTTGTTTTTCAGAAGGAAAGCACCAGACATGGCTTTGTGCAAGCCGAAATGCTGGAATCACAGCCATGCCATGGGGTGGAGAGGGGTGTGCTCTGCTGAGCAGGGAGCTTCTCCTGGCAATAGGGGAGGCTGGGCTACTGCACCAAGCTCACCCATGCTGCACTTGCCGTCTGCCAAGGAAAATCAAAGCATGGCAAGAAGCTGCCAGCTGTGATATGAAAATGGAAACCCTGCTCATAAGTAAGGGGAGATGCTGATATAATCACTGTACTGTATGGTGTTGGGACATTACAGTAGTCCAGGTCTGAAGCACATGTGTATTTTCCGGTTTCCATGAAAATGGAACATGGAGCAGTTCACTAAATTTTCCATGTTAAGTGGAAAATAAATTTGAGATTTAGTGCTCAGAGACACTCCAGATTACATGGTTGTGTAATGACTCTCTTGCAACATGCCTAATTTTGTTCAGGTAAAATCAAGCCACACTTACCTGTACAGGATTTCTTCCTGGAACAGATACATGTTTATATCTTAGGACAGAGATTAAGTATCATTTCCCTGAAGCTAAACAGAAATATAGCACAAACCATTTTCCCCCAGTTTTCAGTATAGAAAGGTTGTGTTTAAGTTAGTAACCAATACTATGGGACAAGCTCCTGTTGAGTCTGGCGTTGAGACTACTATATGTCTCTTCTAAGGTGACTTACTGTGGAATAATGTGATCGCATAGACTCAAGAGCAACTGCACTGTGTCAGGCAGGCCAAAATGCAGTAAATAAGAATGACTTATTCTGCTTTGAAAGCACCTATCTGATCTGAATTAAAATTCCAATGCCCTGTAGTTTTAGCATAGGTATAACCTGGATCTGTTACATTCCCTTCCTCTGCCTCTGACCAAAGTACACCAGATTCTTTAGAGGAACAAATACTCATCTAACAGCAACTGCAATACACTTTATTTGGAAGGCATTTGTGGGTCATCACGTAAGTCACGTGACAAGGGTTCAGAAGTACTACTGTGTGCTGTGAGAGATTGCTTCTTCTGCAGAAATAGAAAAGTAGAAACTAACAGAGAAAATCAGAAGAAATATCTGATGTGTGAAAACAGATTTTTCAAAACTCCTATCTCTGTAATTTAGTTTCTTAAACATGAATAGATGCAATTACTGTAAATCTGGTACAACACCAAGTGATGAAGACTTAGAATTTATGCACACCTGTAATATCTACACAATAGAAGAGAATAATAAAAGAAAATAAAAGATAATTAAATACTCCCATGGTTACAGATGTCTTTCTGCTATCATATGCTTTGAGTTACTTTGTCATTTATGTATTTTCTGTTACTTGTTATGTTCTCTTAAATGTCCCTGTCTTATTTTCCTGCATCAACTTCATCCTTCTTTTGCTTGGCAGAGATTGTTGTTTTTCCAGCTTACCATTGGGGGCATTAAAATTACTTATTTATTTTTTTACATACACTTGGAAAAGTTCTAGGCTTAGCCTCATTCTGTACAGTAGCCAAGCAGGGCACATTGTTAGTACTCTGTGAACAATGGTATTATTGTTATATTAACTTGGGGGAGAAGAGAAAGATTGGTGGATTTAGTTGGAGATAAACTAAATAATAGGTACATGCCCAATCTGGATTTCACTGAGAGCAGCTGAGTAACTCCAGTTAACATCACTGGGAATGGAGTTAAGCTGTTAGCATTACATCTGTTTCACCAGCTGTAGTCATCCATATGTTAGATTTCTAACCTCACCCTCAGGCTCCCCACATCAGTGGGGAGAAGCTGTAACCTCCTGAGGGGCCATTGGTCCATCCAAAGGTGCTGGGGAAGTGTATGATAAATTGGCTTCCTTTCCTGACTCTGTCATTCTGCTTTCAAGATTGTTAATGGTAAAACTCTTTTTACTGGAGTGTCTTGAGCTATGAATATCTCACAGTGGTGTTTTGAACGCAGTTTCTGCTGCAGCTTGGGCAGCATTTTCAAAGCCTGCAGCTGAGCAACACTGGCTTTGCTCATGCAGGGAAGCATTGGGGAGAAATACCTGAGCTCCAGGAGGATAATTTACCTCTGGAGCTGGGTTTAGCACACATTGTGCCTGTCTTAATTAGCCTGAAATAGTTAGTTAATCACCACTCCCCTTAGTATCAGTACTGCTTACAGGCTTGAGGGCTGTTTCCACATAGCTTTTCCTCCACGGCTGAAAGCTTCCTACAGAGGTTTTGCACTTAATTTTCCATCTGTAACAGCTGCAAAAATCACTCTCAAATGCAGCACCTGAATGGTGGAGTCTTTCAATGACATGTTTCTCTTCAGCTGGAGGATTTACTAAATGATGTTCACATGGCTTAAGCACTGAGGTGAATGCAAGTATCTCTGGAAGGACAGACCTTCCTCTGGCCTATGCTGAGAATACCTTTTTTTTAATTGGATTTCTCTGCTAACTAGGAGAAATTCTGACATATTAGATATTGTTGTTATGGGCTTTCTGTCAAAAGTAGAATTGGTGTGCAATCATGGAATCATAGAATTTAATGTATTTAATGCTTTTGAGGAAGCCTCAGATTATCTGCCATGTATACATTTCTGGAAGGATGAGAACTAAGAAAAAAACCACTGAAAATCAGTTCTGTCTGAAACAACAGCTAGATTTTGGGGCTTGGACAGAGGCAGAATGGATCTTGATGCCTTCATCCAAATATAAACTGCACACTCTTGTACTGATGCCCTTAGGAGATCTGTCTGAGTCAGCTTCACTGATGTGGCACACCTAAGCCAGGTTTTCATGGACAGGAATGCAAGGAGCACAGCAGATAAGCAGGGTTGTACCAAGTTGTACCAGCTCAGACACAGTGTGGTTTATTTTAAGCTTTCAAGAAGTCAAGCTAAGAGCAACTCAAAATAATTTTAAAGTGAATTCAGATCATCAGAAGTTTGGAGCAGCTTTTTTCAATCATAACTGAAAATCAGTGCAGCTCTAACCATAGACAATATGTGAGTGAGGAAACTGCAGCTTGCAGGAGATCATGAAAATATGGTAGAAGGAGTTTTCTGCCAGAGACAAGAGGACAACTGATATCTAGAGCAAGGAAAAAAAGTCTCTGGGGTTAACAAGAAAAAAATCTGAAAGCATTCCAAAACATTTCACCAAAGAAAGTCCAAGTGTTAGTGACAGATGTTAATGTTGTTGCTAAATGCTTGACTGGCAGGTAGTCAGATACTTGTGAGTTGAGTATGGCTTAAGAGCTTACTTGAAAGCAAATAGAAGCTTGAAATGAGGCAACCCCAGTTCCCTGTTCTGCGAGAAACATGGGAACTGCTGTGAGCTGTGAACACACATCTGTTTAACCCAATGTTTGTCTTCAGCAGTGGCCAGTGGCAGATGCTTTGGAAAAGAAAAGAAATAAAGCATGCATGGAGCATTCCTTCCCCTCCTCTAATCCCCAGATCCTGGCAGTCAACAGTTTAGGGACTTCCCAATGCCAGACGTTGCATCTGGACCATTGTTTTTAATAGTCACCAGTGGACCTATATTCCATAAATTTGACTAATCATTTTTTGTATCCATTTATACTTTTGGCCTCTACAGTATCCTATGGCAACGAACCCTTGGGCTGAATTATGCTGTGTGTTAGAAGAAAATCTCTTTTTTCTGTTTTGAACCTGGTTCTCAGTAATTTTGCTGGGTGTCCCAGTTCCTGCACAGTTAAAAATAGTGAATGACTGTCCCTTGCTCGGGCTCCTAAGGCTGGCTCATTTTAGAGATCAGAGATCCACAGTTTCCCTTAATGAAGCAGAAAATGCTTACTCTCCAAAAACTGCTCTGTATTCCTGTTGCCCTCTCTTTTGAACACTGCTTCAGTCAGGGTCACCCTACAGGACTTAAAATATGAGTACACCATATTAAACTACTTCTCATATATTCGGCCTATTTATAACCTCTGTTTTGTGGACTGTGTTCACATATGTCTGAAAAGAAAACAAATCTTTGCAAAAACCAGTACAAATGTCTCTTGTGGTTTTCGTTCCTCTTACAAGAGCTGATAAGGTGTGTTCCCAGTGCAGTGGATGGAATCATAGGAACATTTAGGTTGGAAAAGGTCCATAAACCTAACAGTGTTAAGCCCACCACTAAACCATGTCCTTAACTGCCACATCTACATGTCTTTTAAATACCACCAGGGACGGTCACTCCATCACTTCCCTGGGCAGTGTGTTCCAATGGCAATCCCTCCTGTGAAGAAATATTTCCTGAAATCTAAATCATGCAACCTAAGGCTTTTTCCTTTTGTCCTATCATTTGTTATTGGAGAGAGAGGAAGAAGTGAAATGGTTCTTGTTTCAGGACATCTCCTGGAACGGTCATCACTATCTCAACAGGAATGCAGGGACCACATGCAGCTGGGGTTCCTGTCTCCCCACCAGTTTTGGGGCCACCAACACAGTGGTCCTTGTGGAAGCTGGAGAAGAGCACAGTTGATTGGACTGCACAAATCTGCTTGTACAGAGCCATCATGGGAGAAGGTGTGAAGGGTCTTCTAGAAAGATCAGTTCTTCCCCTCTTCTTATCTCCGTCTGCAGAGAGCCTTTTACTGCCCTGAGGGGGAAGGGTGAGGGAAAAGCCCTGGCTTCAGAGTCCAGCTACAGTTAGATGAGAAGCAATGTCACTTTCCATGGCCTCTTTTTAAAAGCACTGTTTGAAAGAGCTGCTACCTTGTGCTTTTTGCCCATGAGAAGTGGCTGTTTCTTGCCCTCCCCACAGCCCTTCCCTTCACTCTGCAGTGGGAGGCTCCTCTGAAGAGCAGACAGGCTGCCCTGAGCATCTCAGCTGCGTGAAGAGAAAAACAGACAATTTCCAGGCAACTCTTGATTTATGAGCACTTACCCAGCTAAGGTGATTAGCCCAAAATGTTGAGCTAAAGCCACCAGTGGGAGGCAGCTCCATTGCTGTTGTAATTGGGCTTACCTCATACCCTCAGATCACTATCTGATTTATCACCGCAGCAGTTCTGCTCTAAAGTATTGAGCCTAAATGTTCTTCTGCTTCCCTGGTGGAGAAATCACAAGGAGATATAGGTTTAGAGCCAAATTTTCCGAGGCTGATTCCAACTGTTTTCGTCTCTTTTAGCCCTTAAGGCTTTGGGTACATTACAATTGGAAAGGGTAAAAGCTTCAAAATCAGGAAGGCTGCTTCATTAAGCACAGAAAATCTAGGTGCCTGCTGATGGACCAGATCCCTCTCCCATTAATATTTCCCTCTATGGCCACTGGACACCATTCACACACTGAGTTATCCAAGAGTGTTCAGAGAAAATATCAGCACCATGATCTGTAAGGGAGGAAAGGATGGTAATGACCTACAGTAGATGCTCTGGTGGCCAGGGTCCCTGGGAAAAGCTGTTCTGGCTTTGGTGCATTAAACACCAATTAGGCTGCTGAGGTTTAAACATGCATGTAGATGTTTTGCTGAATCACTGCCACACTGCATAAACATGAAATTTCTTACTCTGAATTTTGAATGTACACATACTTTGGCACAAGAAGGGGAGCATGCAAAGAGTTAGAGGCACAAATCTGCAGGGTACATCAAGGCCCTTGTGAAATACAGCCCTGGATTTTGGCAGCTGACTTTGACTTCATAGCCAGACGGTGAAGAAAAATATATTCCAATTTCTATAGTAAACATGTCTAGCAGACCTTAACTTTAGCAGTGAGTCTATTACCAGTTGCATTCAAAAATTTCATTTTTAATCTGTTTTGTCATTTACTGTCATTTAAATCCTTTTCTGCTCTGTTAAAAAGGTGTGTTAGTATGAACTGCAGGAGATCTTGCTATTGAAATGACAATTTGGTTTTAATCCTCACATTTCTTTGAACAAGTTTACACATTGTCATCTCTAAAAAGGAACCAACCTTTACATTTAGCAGCACTGAATTTAAGAAAAAAAAAGAAATGTGCTGCACATGAAAATCAAGCCTGTATAACTGTGAAGGACCTTTTTGATGGTCACTGCACTGTAGCTGGGCAGGTCACCGCATAACTGCAGAGTAGTCACAGTCCTCAGAAGAACTGCTTTGCTCCTGTTTTATACTGCAGTAGCTTAATGAAGTAAAATTGGACTGGTGCCATAACATTTAAGGAGCTATGTTTTGAAGCCTCCTTCACACCAATGTAATTTGCTGTGACATGTGGCACATGTCTCAGAAACACATTCAGAGATAAATCATTAAAATGGCCAGCTATAACTGCACTGCAGCCATGCTCTGAGGATGTCGTGCCAACATTCACTGGATTCCCCACCTGCTATGGGAGATGGATATGACAGAAGGCGAATGGCCAACAGAGGAAGCACTTTGGAGGTTTGCATTCAGCTGTATCCCTGTGGCTGAAGATCTTGTGTTCATACTTTTCTTCCCCACATAAACATTGGAGTGATTTCTCACACATTGTGGCCCGTCATTGCTAGATAGTGGAAAGTGGTGCAGTTTTCACTCTGACTAGAAAGAGGCTGGGAAGGTCCTTCACTGACACACTTGATTGTGAATGTCCCATTTGTTTCAAAGCTGGCTATGTGGCAAATTTCTTACACAATGAACAGCAAATGCTGATCAAGGGCATGGCCTGCCAGCCCCCAAACCATCAGTGGTACATCACTGTGCTCTTTTATTATTGTCTTTTATTTGAGTAGCCAAATTTTAGCCACATGGTTGCCTGCACGAAGATATTCCACATGTAAGTGCTGCTGTTACCACTGTTTTAACTCCCTTACAGCTCTCATTCACAGTCTGGTTTTGGTTGTGAGGTCCTCCTTGTTGTAGAAAGTCCATGTAACACTGAAGACCTGCCCAACTGCTGATCACATCTAGGCTGGAACCCAAAATTAGAAGCTATTTGCAAAATGAGAAAGTTTGGGAAAGTTAGTGGTGCCATGGATTATTCCAAGTTTAGACAAATTTCCTCCAAACTCACAAAACACCATATTGGATTGAGATTAAGCATGGGTAGAATTTTTCTGGAGAGAGCGACTTTCTTCCTTTTGCTGATTTGTTCTCTTGAGATGAGTCACTTGAGAATTTTTTAAATCTTCCAAGTTTGGAGCTATGAACACCTAACCAAACAAGCAAAGATTTTCTGTTTCTTGCTGTGGCACTGTTGACAAACAAGGAAGAAAAAAAAGCATTAGGAAAGGCTCCAACTGATTCTGTGAGGGCTCATGTTTGTGCATTAAATCACTGCCTGACCTCTGGGGCTGCCTGCTGACCGTCAGCTACAGGGTCAGCATCGTAAGCAAGGAAAACGCAAATGTTCAGATTACAAATACAACCACTACAATCTTGGAAACCCCTGTTTTTCCTTTTGTCCTGGCAAATAAATGCATAGAAGCAGAAATAAGTCTTTAAATACAGTTTCATAGGCTAAGGCTTATGGTACTCACTTTTGTCAGAATTCAGAATGGCATTTCTGGGAACCTTTGTTATACCTTTGTACCCACTAAAGCCTTGGTATTGTAAACTGATTCCCACTCTGCACTACACCGTAACTTAAAGGGTGGCTCAAAACAAACAGCAGTAGATCAATTTACGTGCCGGGATACTATTGAAATTGCAAGGCCTTTATTCTAAAGTCTGGTTTTATTTCTAAAGAAACATACCTTTTTAGGATAATATTTTAAGGAAATGCTTTAAGTCACATTTTACTTGTCTCATACATTGACTTGTATTTATTCTTTTAAAAATTCAACTGTGACTAAATCACAAACAATCCTCATTCTTCAATTCTCATAAACACACCTTTTCAGACCCATACATGCTATGAAGAAAGTGGAGGAGGAGGGGAATTTTGCTTAAATTCCTGAGTAGATTGCAGGTGCATTTGTTTGTATTAAGAGAAATGTCTAACAGAATCCTCCTTTGTGACACACTATAGCAACTTTTCAATTTTCTCCCATTAGCTCGTGGTACTTCCTCCTCAATAAGGTACTATTGTGCTGCTTCTAACCTGATCTGGGAAACACTGTGGAGCTGTCAACTCATCAACCCTAGAAAATGGATTGTTAATCTTTTCAGGGGACTTGTTTCATTTCCTGTGGCTCATGTAAAATTCAAATATTTAGCTACTACAAACAGTGAGTTCTTCACCTGGATTTCACTGATAAAGCAGCAAAGATTATTACTTCTGAATTTTTTCTCCTTTTCTTCAGTTTGAAAATTAATGCCTCTGGGTGAATGGAGCCTCATTTGTAAACTCACAATTTAGCACTTTATTAAGATGGCATACAATTACATTTTCTGAGGTTTTTAGTTTGCATTGGGTTTAAAAATTCACCTCCTATTTTCTTTGGTGCTCTCAGATTTTTGGTTCTCACCCCTTGATAGGGGGCACAGAGAGCATTAGACTGCTCAGTCTTTCATGGGTCTAATCATGGGGATGAATGATGCTTCACACAGGATCAGCCTTCCATAGTTTCAGACATTGGGGTGTTGTTTCAAGGTCAGAATTCCATTGTCAAAAACACTCCATCACCATTGCTTATTCTCTTCACATGCTTTAAGATTGTTTTTTATGCTTTGGTATTGTCCTAGGTTGATAAGGAAGTGAGTTTTTTGGGAGTTTGTGGTATCACCTTCCTGATGATCCTACACTAGTTGAGAAAAGATAGATTGTGCTGAGTAAGAAGCAAATGAGGCCTTTCATGTCCTTTTTCAGAGGCCAGCCTTTCTAGTCAGAGCCTTTGGGGTGCTCACTGCCATTGCACCTTGGTGGAGACCCACTGAAACCTGCAGGCTCACAATGACTTGCACACAGGGGACACAGAAAGAAAGGTATCCAGAGAAACAAAGAGCTGGTAGGATCCATGGCAGTGTCTACAGATAAGTCCTGAAGAAATGCCCAGAACTGCCCTCTTTATGGATTAAAACAATAAAAGCTACATGCCTAAGAAAGAGGAAGGAAAGATCCTGTACTGCAGAAAAACACTTTCAGTCTGCTGGTTTACCTAATGGAACAAGGACAGATTCCACCTCAGAGATGCTGGGAAGCAGAGGCAGAGGCAAAATAGGAGGTTACCTGTGAAAAGGCAGTATTCCCTGTTAAAAACAAACAAACAAACAAACAAACAAACACCCCCAAAACCAAAAAACCCGAAACAAACAAACAACTCCCAAGTAATTCTTAGAAGATGCGGCATGAATTCAAGCTGTAGTCTTATGGGGTGCCAGTGACAATGGAGGTTTCACCTGTGGACTAGAAAGCACAAGTAGACAGTGTTTTTAGAAAGCTGCACCAGAGCAGAAATTCCTGAAATTTTTAAGTGGTGGTACCTCTGTGCATTCATTTTATATCCCAGTACACATCTCTGATTTCTAGGCTGCTCTGAAAAGTGGGTTATTGTTCAGGAATCTGGTGTGCAAAAGAGGACAAAATAGTGGAGGGAAAATAAGCAGGAGAGAGAGAACTTAAGAAGAAAACAGGAGAGAAAGTGGGATACAATTTAAAGGGGTAACTATGGGGTAATAAAACAGATTTACCCCAGGTCAAGAAAGCAAAACTTTTTCCCCTCAGAGTGGCTATCACTTTAGAACATAACCTACACATTATCACAAAGAACAACAAACTCCTGAGGTTTGGGCTGTAAATTAGCATTGGAACAATCTGGCAAGAGTGGACTGGGTTCCTTCTGAGCTCACTCTGACAGCCCTCCCATGCTATAATAGATTAATATAGTCATGATAGCCTGAAGATATAACTGTGATGGTATAAAGCTTGATGTGCCCCCAGTGAGCTCTTAATCCTCCTGTTTCACGGTGTTCTCGCTGCTCAAAAGCAGTGCAGTTTACTGTGCAAAAAAACCCCCAGCACATTAATTTTACAATGCTGAATACCAAAGGAACCATGATAGCTAACATGTATATTTTGGAACAAATAAATTTTCAGTAACAAATATTATAACAGTAAGTACCAAAGGAACTCAGAACTGCTAAGTTATTTTTCCACTGACTTTTGGAACACCCCATAATCCTTCCTTATATATCAGTTCAGAAACAGTGGAATCTCCTTTATCACAACCAGCTGACCCAATCTCAGCTGTTCTTTGAAAATAAAACCATGTTTTCTTAGTTACTCCACGTGGAGATCCATTTAGTCCCTCTCCTCCAATAGCTTCTGTTGCCAAAATTTGCAGTTCTATGAAATAGGAGTAGCTGCTGCATAGCTGGACTCAAACCTGTCTTCCAGGTGGGATCCCCAGTTTAATCTCTATGCCTCCAACAGTCAGCCCAACAAGCCACAGCTTCTGAAGTTTTGTCTGTTTTGCTATACACACTTGCGGAGTTTTTCCCTGGATGACTAATTGAAGCAGAACACATGGTGTGTCCAAACATTTTACCCTTCCATTCTGGAACACTTTCTTAACTCTTTGAGGGGGGTTCCTACCTTCAGAAAGGTTTGGCCCACAGGTGTTGGATGTGCTTTGTTTTGTTAGCCTCAGTGAGAAGAAGTTGTGTTTGGGCAGATTGTATTTAATAGACACATTCATCAAAAGAAAAAAAGAAAAAAAAAGAAAAAATTAAAAGAAGATTTAAAAAAATAGTTAGTTTTGCTGACTCCAGGCTTTGGTGCAGAAATGACTTAGCTGACTAAGAGGTAGAAGGACGTGGTTCTGCAGGTAGAAGAAAGGCTACTGACCCAGGAACTCTATAAAGCTGTGGGAGGGAGGATGAGCTAGGAAGCAGTGAAGGAAGGGGGCAGGAAGGCTGCCTGGCCACAGGCAGGGAGGAAGGTGAGCAGGCTTAGCACGAAGTCCTGCTGTTTCAGTTCAGTTCTCTTGGTGTGTAAGAGTAGAGCACATACAGCATATAGGGACAGGGAACACCATCACTTCTACCCCTCATAACCTGCTCAACATCTGCAGGGGATCATGAGATGAGCTGGGCAGCCAGAAGCAGTGAGCTGAAGCTCCACTGGTCACTGTCCTCCACCACTCACTACCAAGACGATTCAGACTTTGCCAGCAAGCACAGGGGAAATCAGCTGGTAACAAATGGGCTACAATTGCCTCCGACTGAAGTGGCACAGAAGTGAAGTTTGAGGGGAAAGGCAAACATAGAGCCAGATTTTGAAAACATATTTTCTTTCCTGTCCATAATACTGGAACAATTTAGGTTTCCTCTCAGGTGTTAAGCTCTTCCAATGCAGCACTTATACTGTTTAAATCATTGCTTTGTGGTAAGACCTCATCCCAACTTGCTGAATGCTGTGACTTCAGACATTTGAACCTTCTTTGATGGGCTGCAGCAACAGCCAGGAGGATACTGATGTTTAGGCAAGCCCAGGCACACCTCCTCTGGGCAATCCAGTCTGGCACCAGCATGTCAGCTCAGCCCTCCTTGTTCTCACAGAATTTCAAATCAAAGCTCACCAGAGTCTCATGCCTTTCTTGTCAGTGAACACTGTGGCCTCAGTCACGCTTGACAGAACATGCAGAGGATGAGCTGCAGCAGCCTTGTGCCCCTGGTACAGCAACAGAGCAGCAAACTGACAGAGCAGCCTTGTGCTAGCAACACACTCAAGCACATGGCCAAAGCAGGGCAGGGAGATCGGTGAGAGACTTTGGTTCAACATATAAACTTCAGCCTATCAAGCCTTTCCTGGCTTCTCAGCTCATGGCTCTGGCTTACCCCACTGCAGCAGCCATGCAGCACCTCTTACTCAGAAGCTGAGGATGCTGAAGTTTTAGGAGAAAGGCAGAGGGAAGGAGGAAAAGAAGAGAGCTCATGAAACTCCTGGAAACTGCTGCACTCTGGAAAGGGTACTTTGTAGGTCTACTATTTTGGCACAGATTTCACAAGGTGGGGTTTGGCTGTTTCTCTAGTTATGCTGGAGGCATAGAAGAAGATCATATCGATGACCTTGTTTGACCTCTTTGTACCTTTCCATAGTCCCTCCCTCTGTGATGCCATGGCATAACATCCTTTAAAACAAGCTGCTTGCAAGATACAAGAAAACCTGCTTGCTGTTTGCTTTTCTGCCTTTGACTTAAGGCCATCTGCATGGCTCTTGCAAGTCCCAAGAGATCTCTCTCCTCTGCTGCAGGGATGTCAATGTGATTTCAAAGAGGCTTGCAAGGTGGAGAATAAGAGAAAATGAATTGTCCTTATATGGCATCTTGGGACAGAATGATGCTGACAGCTTGCAGCTTGAACTATTGTCCTGGCAATAGTGCAGTGATATGATAAGTTTGGTTTAAAGATGACTTGGAATTCTGAAGCTAAGCATACTTTAGCTGAAAAAACAATTCATCAATGCAGAAGTAATGTATGGGAAACATCTGTGGTATTCTAGAGCAGAGAAAATGTTTTACATTTTTTTTAATGATCTAAGTGTTAAATTTTGACATTTTCAACCAAAAAAAAATCCATTCTCATGTTTGGAAAAACATTTTGTTTCAAAATGTTACCTAAAGTGATAGCTATGCATACTTCTTGTTAAATGGTCTACAAAATTTTGAAATATTGTGAAATTACTGAAGAAAAAACAAGAAATAGAAATAGTTTATAAAGTTTCTTTGAGTAGTCTTTGCAAAGTTGCAGTTCATTAAGTTTTTCAAGATCATGATTGTTCTTCCCACAGTGAAAGGAACTGTGAATGAGAAACTCAGACATCCATATGTGAAGAAACCATTTCCCACTATCTTTGAGAATGTCTGGGAAACATAAGGAAACCACTGACAATTAGTGGCCACGTAAAACAGCTTGCTCTTCCGCTTTATAATCATAAAATGCATTCATCTGGCAGCACTGCTTTTGAAGGGACTGGCTTAATGGATCCACGTGTGGCAGATGTTACATTTTCTACAGTAACTGTGAATTCATTCTGGGAATTGGCAGCACCTTCCTAGACAATGCATGTGAGCATGCAATCCATTTTCATAGAGATGCCTGTTAAAGAAAAGGAACACAACTACAAAAATAACCAAAGAAACAAACCAGCAACCTCCTCCTCACTGCAACAGGCAATGCTACACCTGCTTTCCACTGTCTATGCTTTCTACTCAGTATCCCTCATTTTCTGGGTTCAAAAGCAGTAGTTTATTAGCTAGTTGTAAATAAATAAATTATTCTCCGATTCAATTTTTCAGGAAACTAAAACACTGGGCAGACTAACAGGTATTTTCAACAAAAAAATTAATGCTTATAGTTTCTCTTGGCTTTAGTTGGCAATGTGTTGTGGTATAGCAATAATCTCAGAACCTATTGCACTGTCATGTCAGGGTTTCATACCAAATATTCATGATCAACCAAAAGGTTGCAGCAGTATGGACAGTTTCTGCACTTCCCTGTCCTCTCTTTGTATCTTACATTTCAGGTAAATATTTTCTTGCTCTTTGGAGTCTGAAAACTAGTGCTTTTTAGATGGTCCTCCATACCCATGTGAAAGAGATTGTACATCTTTAATTTCTTCTTGTCTTTGTAAGTTCCACCACAGCAGTGAGATTTGACTGCAAATGTGCATCTTTTCTAGCTGCCTGGTTTAGTTTTTACTGCATTAACTGGGAGATATCCTGGAAGGATCCCTGCTGAGTGCCTGTCAAGGTGTTGTTTTGTTTCACCTGCTGGGCTCTGGCCAGCGGGTCTCAGACCCACACTGACTCAGCATTTGCAGTTTGTGCTTGCCTACTGTGGGAAAAATTGGAATCTAAGGGCTTCAGAATGAATTGTTCAATAAAATGATGATAAAAACATGCATTAATTTTCTTGGCTTAAAATTTACTTAGAATTTGTTTCTTTGTGTTTTTTCTACTCTTTTGAGAACAATGTTGTTGAATGTATTATTGTATTATGAACGATGTTCATAATAGTTGCTGACAAGTGTTCCCTTCCTGTTTTCCAATAGTGCACTTCATGTTCCAGGGAAGTAAAGGATTGTCTCTTGTGGCCATGTGAAGGTTATGGCCCTCAGGTTTAATGATATATTTCAAATGCTAATTACAAGTGAATCCCACCATCCTGTGACTGTATTATGGGGACATTGTGACCTACAAAGATTCTGATTCACGCACTGTCTCCTCTACCTCAACACACAAAGCCATAGGATTTTTTATGGAATGTGTGCAAATAAATGAGATGAGGCTTCAGAGATAAAAGAGCAGAAAACATCAGAAAGGAAGATAATCTGAAGAGATGAATGTGGAAGATGAGAAGAAGGAAACCAAAGTGGCTATATTACACTGAAACTAAGATGAGCCTGGGGCAGACCCAATTCCAATGTAAATCATCTGTTTCCATAACCGTCCCAAACCACCACTTTTGTTTTTCTGCTTGAAACTTGAAAGTGTGAAGCATTTTGAGAGTCTCAGCTCACAGTCACTTGTGCAAGGGGAATTGATGGTGTGGCAGAACCTGACTGTCAAAATTGAGAATAATTCATTAATTGTGTATCACTCATTTTATGTGTGTTTCATATGCAAATTCCCAAAGGACCTTGACTATAAGAAAGCAGGCTCTGAATTTTTCCAAATAACTTTTTTCATGGCTTACTACAGAAGAATATTGACCATCAGATATAAATCTGAGCTGAAGATAGAAACAGTGCAAGCTACAGGTGCTTCCAAAACCACAGATTTCAGATGGTGCCTAAATGAATCATGAAGTGTGGGGTGCAGAAACTTCATTGCTGCTTCTTTCTACATTGATCAAATAAGGAAGAAAAAGTGCTGATTTCTGGAAAAAAAAAGGATGTTGCAGAGTTTACTCTGCCTGAGGGATAAGATGATGGATCAAGAGAGGAAGAGGATGTAAATACAGTCCCTGTGTGTGAGTGTGTTTTTGCCTGAAGGAGTTGGAGGAGGCAGGGGTGGGCTGAGGGACTGACTCAGTTCTGCTAGGCTGGTGGAGGGTTTCCTTGTCTGATACTGTCTGACTATAACTAACAAAGCCTCTTGCTTTGATCTTGTGACAGTGGAAATCCATCTAATACTGCTGTTTTGAAAGCTTGTGGGTTCCTTTCATTATTTCATTACCTATGCTGAGTAAAAGAAACAATGTGGTTTGTTGTAGATTAATGGTTGTCCATTCATTACTGCAGTGACTCCGAGCATTTTCCTCTGTCGGCTCCCTGTAAGGTCAGCCCCTGACTATTCAAGTTTTGTGGGTTTCACTCAACTTCTGAGCCTCAGAGCTAGAAGGAATGTCCTCTTGCAACCACACTGTAAATAAATTTCATGGTGGTGGCCAGTCTGAGGTGAATGGCTCTTGGGAAGGAGGTATCAGTAAGAGCCATGCCCTTAAACCAGTCCCTGCATCACCTCGATACCAAGCTCAGCAGCCAAGTCCCAGCCCCCAGGAGCACAAGACACCAAGAGAAGGGGTTGATCTCCCTGGGACACTCTAACAAACACAGCACTGGAGACAGAGCAGAAACAAATCTCTTATGGCTTTACTCCCACCTTATCTATACTACCCCCTACTATTCTTGCCATTAACCTTTTTTACATCCTCCAACTCTTTCATCAGATATTTGAGCTACTCCTCTTTCCCCTGTCTTACATTATTTTTTCCACTTATTGGAGCAGGGGAGATTTTTGCTCCCTGTTTTTTCCTTTGCTTTTCATTTGGGCTTGACATAAAATATATTTTAAAAATAATATAATGGAATGTAATAGTGTCTTTCATGAATGGTAAATCATTGAAAATAAATACTAATTTGAGGAATATCTTTAACTGACAGCATCATGTTTCCCACAGTATTAATATATTTTAAGTTGTTTGTATCATCACATCAATTGAACCAACTCGTGCAGAAAGTTGTAAAAAAGCAAGTTTTTGATTCCTGGGGAATTTACTTGAAAAAATAAAAAAGGTTTTGTTTAAAGTGTAACTAACCCCCTTTTTCTTGTCTTCTCTCCTTCTCTGCTTCTGTTCTGTGCTCTCACAGTTTTCCTGAGCCAGAGTTCTCTGGACCCAGTGAAAGCCTTGGGGCGCCCCTGCATCTCTGGTTCCTTTTGAAAAGGCAGGAGATGAAGGCTGGAGACCCAGACACAGATTGATTTTCAAGTGCACAAAACAGAGTCCGGAATTTCTGGGTTACCAGACCTTCATGGATGGATCTAGGTGAGGGACCCCTGACCCTGTCATTGTGTTACCACGTAGCAGCCTGAAGATATTTGCCAAATGAAGAGAGGTACCCTCCTTTTCCCATCATGTCCATATGTCTTGCACCCTGAGTGATGTGGGATGGTGAAAATGACTGTGCTCCTGGATGCAGGAAGAGAGAGATATGAGGTTATTAGGGGAGCTTAACTGAGTTTTGGTAACTTCAGAGGCCACACAATGCTGGTCAAGTCTGGCTGCTTGGAATTCTGTCTGTGACAAGTGCTCTCACTGACAGCTGATAGTGCTTCTAGGAAAAAAAGCTAAATGTCACCAATGTTTCTGGGACTACCAAGTTGCTTTTGCTAAGGATCATGGAAACCAGCAAGTAGTTCTACAATCAGAATATAGCATATAGCAAATGCTGTGGATTTGGATAATGGGGAGAAAAAGGAATATTAAACTGCCTCCTCCTTCCCAGATTATCTTCCAGTCTATGTCCTGAATAAGGAAATGGAATAATCCACTGATAGAAAAAAAAAACAATTCTGTCCATTAAGAAAACAAGAGCAACTCTCCTGAATCCTCAGGAAAAGTCTCTGACACACAATAGTAATGCTGTACAGGTCTGCAGATTGATGGGAATGAAGAAAGTGAGGCTGGTACAGCTGGGGAAAACCTTTTCCTACACACTTGCTGGTCAAGAAAAACCTTTTCCTTGACTTACTGGTCAAGTTTGGATGAGCAGTTGGGATTGCAGACATGTGAGTTCTTCTGCAAGTGCAAAAGGTGCTGAAACTTAATTTCTGGCTATTACCAGCTTTCCTTCATTTCCCTTTTGGCTTCAGTTTTATCCCCTTCATGTTAGTTCCCCAGTATTTGCACGTCATGTTTTCCTATTTACTGGGAGCACCAAAGGCCACATCTCAGCAGCAGCAGTGGGTATGGAGAGATTCAGATATGCACATGAACCTTTCTTAAGTGTATTACAGAAATACACTTTTCCTTGTTTTCCGAATGCTTATGGAGATATTACATTTTACATTTTTCTTTTTCTGCATGATCAGAGAGGTCATTCTGTATTGTGTGCAGGAACCTGGAAGCTGAGGAGAACCCCTGGACAGAGCACCAGGATGCTTCACAGAGCACACAGCCGGAGCATCTCTGGGGGCTGGAGAAAAAAGCATCTGAAATTTGGGATGAAAATAAAAGTGTCATAAAGTGTTACTGTGGAGAAGGCAGGCTAGGCCAGGTTTTTAAAAACTTCCCATATCTTCCCTGCCTTTTGACATCTTCTCAGATAACTCACATGGTAAGGCAGACATATTGTTGTACCAAGCACCAGGTGGAAAAAATCAAAGTAACAGCCTGTTGCAAGCTCTTGTTAGCATGGCAAGTTTCACATTGACACCTGGCGTGCAGACACCTCGGCCTCCACACGCACGCACCCAGGCGCAGCTTTCAGAGAGCTGCTCGGCCCCTGGCCATTGCCTCTGTGCTCCAGAAATCATTCCTGTCTGCAAGCGTTTCATTTCACCCTACAGTAAAAACACAGGGCGTGCAAGAGGTGTTTTTTAAATGCCAGGGTCGTTGACTAATTTTTCTGCCTAAAATACTCAGTGGGAAAGAGTGCATTGAAGGTTTGCTCACGAAGCTGTGACTTGGGCTGCTCAGCAATTATTCCCAAGCTCAGCTGGAGCCAGCAGCAGGATGTGTAGGAGCACACCAGGCTGTGCTTGTGGCTCACACTCTGCCTGGATGAGCACCCATGCATCCTTCTGAGGCCCTGTGGAGCAAGGGGGGATGCCCTGAAAGCAGGACCAAGGCTGGAGTCTTGCCTGCTTCAAAGAGCAGCTGGTGATGCAACTTCATTCAGCATATTAACACATCTTTTTCCCCCTGAATGTTTTTATTTGTCAGAACAGCAAACTTGGGCTCCATCATTGAAAAAATAAGGCTTTGATGCATTGTGTCTTTTTGCCAGACATATAACAGTAATCCAAATACATTACTTGGTTCAGGGGTTCACAGAACTTGAGTCAAAACTCCTATTTTAAGAGAAAAAATTTCTTAGCATTTCATTTCTGCCATAACTCCTGAGCTTCCAAGATAGGGTGTCTAATTTTTAGATATTTTAAAAACCTGATTTGGTTAAAAAAGCTGCAGCCATTGTCCTAAACAGCTGACAGGTTCCCACCAGCCCTCCCCGTGCCAGCTGGCTCATGTATTCACAGAGTATCTTGGCAAATGGTCAAATACAACACACATTTTAAGCAGCTGGATTAACCTAGAGATTCTTACCAGAACCTTTTCATCTGCTTTTCAGAGGCAGACCACTGCCATTTAATTATACTTTAATTGAATGAAAAAACAAGTCAATACCTAATTAATTGGGGTTACAGAAGAATGGCAGTGCAGAGCCCTGGATTCTGAAACACAGCATTTAAAGGACAGCCTTGCTAATTTTAGCTACATTTGGAATTTGTTTGTGACCCTTCCCTTCCCTTCCCTTCCCTTCCCTTCCCTTCCCTTCCCTTCCCTTCCCTTCCCTTCCCTTCCCTTCCCTCTTAAAAGTTCACATGGGGAGCAAAAAACAAAGACATCAGTTTCATGCTTGGATAAGTTCTGTTATAAAAGAAAACTTGCTGTTTTACCTGCTGCAGAGATGCCTGTTAAAGAGTGCTGGTGTTCTTGCATTTTTACATTATTTAGAGAGCTGTTTGCTTTTATTTTTTTATCTCAGAGTATAATCAAAACAGCAGTAGTCTTACTTAAAATTTCACAGTCCACATCATGATAGTGTTTGCAGTGTCTTAAATGAGGACCAAATGTTCTTCCCAAACCCATTAATAGTGGTGTCCAGATGTTGGAACCAATTTGGAAGACAGCTCTCCTCATGTATCCTAGCAGTTAAGTACAGAACACTTCCTTACTCATTTGAGACAGCACCACCCACCAAAACTTTGCTGTCACCAAAAAGGAGCACACAGAGGCAAACAGCCTGAATCTTTTTGAGAGACCTGAGTGTCACACTTCCCATCCATATCACTTCCTTCCCCAGTGCAAGAGCCAAATATGCCACATCCTATATAACGATGAAGTGTAAAGAATTTATGAAAAGACTTTATTTGCCACGATGTGTTTATATAGACCAGATGAATTATGTAATAATTCATTATATTGCATCAGAACAGATAATCCTGTTTTGTTGTGATTTGCATCCAAACTCACAGCTGAAGGTAGTCTTGATTATCATTGGCAGCTGTGTCATATCTGTTGATATTATTCAAATTTCATGAGACAAATAATGAATTCTTTAATTTTTTAACACTTTTGTTGTCTCATCTGTGTGAAATAGACAAAGCCAAATAGGCAAATTGTGTCTCCAAAAATGGATGAGAAAGCAAACTCATGCAAATTAAGCATGCTTTTCCTTAATTACTTTACATTTGCTTCCATATCACTCAAAATATGAGTGTATATATATTATTGATGTAATGATGAATTGTGCTCTGGCTTACTCACAGTCTTCACATTTTTCCAGTGAGCCTGCATCCAAATTGAAACATCCTTAGACATGGCCTGTTTTTGTGGCTGAAAATGCCTTCCACTGCATGTTTCTTGAGATAAAGTGTTTCATTTACCCACTTCCAGACTTGGAAAACAAGACTTAGGAAAATTAATTTGTAAGGAAAAACATGATCAGAGGGAAAGGGATCTGAAACCTAATTAACTTTGGGACAAAAACTCCTAACAGAGAAAGTTTTGATTAGGTGTATGAACAGAGTTTATGCCATGTATTGTGCCTTTACTCCCACTGTCATAAAGGGGAGAATTCCCATGCAGGTAGACATTGGGGTAGGAACCAAGATGTTGGATGAAATTCTCTGAAATACCTTTGGAATTCTGACTAATGCTATGGTGTTTGGGTTGATGCCTGATGCAGTGTCAGTTCCATGATGTAAAGCTGTACTTTTACTTTCCTTGCAAAGGTCCCAAATGACTTCTGATCATCAGAAGAGACAGGAACCAGAAAGAAGGCTTAAATTACCTTTTCTTGGTGATCACAACATGCATTTCAGAAGGAGGAACAAGACAAGGGTTTTTGAAAGTTGTGCTACAAAGCTCAGAGGTGGGGATTGTGCATTGGAGCACCCATGAAGGAAGAGAAAGGGAGACAAGCAGGATGTCCTGGGAAGGGTAGCAGAGGTGACATGGCTCACAAGGGAGAGGGATGGCTTGGCAGTGGAAGGTGTTTTTGATGAATCTCATGTAGCTGATGTGAGACTAGTTGTGAGGCTAGCTGCCAGCTCTCCCCAGCCTGATGGAAGAGCCTCCAGTTCATCTCTTTAGGTAAAGCTCTTTCTCTGGTTCACTGTGATGTACAGCCAAATCGCAGGCTAAGTCATAAGAAAGAATTTGTCTTGTTTTACTTGTAATAATGCAGCCTTCAGTGAAAATGATGTGAAGAAAATATAAAACACAAACAGATTTTGAAGGCTTCAAAGTGGTATCAAGCCAAGAACATTAACACTAGCAGCTAGCCTCGCTTTGCTCTTTCATACAGGTACAGTTGTGGCACTTGTAGAAGACTTCAGAGCATGCTGATATTTGTAGAATGTCAGCTCTTCAGTGAGAGGCACCATGTGTTTATTTGTTTAAATGACAGGGTAGTTTCAATGTTGATGATGGGACATGAAGCACTTGGAAAAACTCAGACCAGGAATACTTTGATGTTGCTGAGTCTTAAATAAAGTGGGCTCAGGCTTTCTGAAAAAGCTTTGCCTGTGCACCTCAGCTGTAGCATGAGGGAAACCAGACCACCCTCTAGTGGGATGAGACTGCATTTCAGCAGGAGATGTGTTACTGCTTCAGCTATGAAACCATATTTCTGTTTCCTTTTGCCTTGGAGATTTTTTCAGATGAAAGATAAGATCAGATATTTATCTGTGCATGCAGTGTGGGAGGGCTCCTATCCTAAAGGCTCCACAAACTTCCTCTGCTCAAGGGGTTTCTGAGTCAGATGGTGAGACTCGGTGTCCTGATACTGAAAAAAAGGAGCTGCCTCTCCTATGTCTTTGGTTCCAAAACATTTAAAAAATGCATCTGTTTCTTCTGTTCTTTTTGTCACAACATCAGGTCTAATCGACACATGCAAAATAACAGCAAGGAATTGGTAGAATATGGAGGGAAGGAATCAGCTTCAGAAGGAAAAAATCCATAAGAGGCTGGGAGCTAAGCAGCTGAAGAACTAGGAAAAGGTTTTCTTAATTCAAATTGGCCACATGAAAAAGATAGTGAAACAATATTTCAACAAGCGAGTTTAGAGGAAAAACTACCATGAATTATTTATTTCACAATTATTATTTGGTACAGCCAGAGCTTCCTCATTTAAGAAAAATGCATGGTAAAGCTCCAGATGACACACCTTGGAAAATTCCTCTGCCTGGACACGAGAGCAGCCATCGGTCCCAGCATCAGGCACACCTAGAGCGCCAGCTCATGCAGAAGCAAAGGAAGCACCGCAAAGGCAAACAGGAGGTGCCATGTCCTCCCCAGAGGCCCACATGAAAGCTGCCACGCGGCATTTGGAGGCCATGTTTCAGCCACAGATGGCTGGCAAGGCCAAGCTTTGGCACACAGGGTCTGGGAGCAGGGGAGACTGGTGGGGTGCAGTGGCAGCTTTGCTCCAGGAGGAAAGTGAAGGTCTGCCCTGGAGGGGTGCTCACTGTAGTTTCCACTTCAGTCAGCCAGCATTTGCTGCTCCCCTGCCTGTAAATCTTCTCCTAGGCCCTAAGCTTTCAAGAAAACAAACTGTGTTTTTGTCTGCATATGGAAAATAGTGGGTTTGTTTTCAACACTGTTGCAGCCTGAAGAAATGGAAGTATTATGAATAATAGTAAACATATGTTGTCCCTGCCTCATGCCCATGGTGTTCCCCACTTGAGGAACAGGCTCCTAAAACTGATGTCCCTTACCACTGCCCTGCCTTTGCTCCAGCATTTCAAGCCCTGATTCAACCAAGGTGCCTGAAAAACATCTAACTAAAATGGCTAAGTGATGAGTGGCTCAGGCACTTAGACTTATTTTATGACTATGAAATAAAAGAAAAAAAATGTTTCTATGTTTCTCTTACCTTTGGTCTATTGCCTGATTTTTAACTTATCACTTCAACTGACTTATCACTACTACTTCTATCTTCTTCTGCTGTAGCCCTGAGAGGTTGAAGACTAAAATCCTCACAGCTAGAGTTTGTCTGTGCTAGCTGCTCCCCACATGTTCATGCATGCACACACATGCAAACACTCTGGGCACAGAAGAGATTGAGATCTGCATATGGCAACCAATAAAATAGTTTAATTTTAATAGCTCCTGTGATGTGGTCTTTTCAAGCCTCAGTTTGGACAGTCCGTTATCAATCCAGCCCCCCCGCCCCCCAATCCTCCCTCCAAAAATATATAGTTCTGTTTTAAATCTTGACTTAGACAAAAGGATTTGTCATGATACAAAATAAGCTCTTTTGTTAAGCATGCTGCCTTGTATTTCTTAGAGAAATGAAAATACTTGTCGATAAATCTTACATTGTGGCCACAAATACTTGAAAAATTGCAAGTACCTTCACTGGTATAATCTGTATTATAACAACTCAGCATTGAGTCATGGAGATGCAATTTCTGTTTTGTTGTATGGTTAGGAAGGCTTAGGGTTTGAGCTGTTTTTCAAAATTTTTTACACTTGCAATCCAAAAATTTCCAGTGGATATAGACAAGCTTGAAAAGAAAAAAATGCTTTTCCTTGGTTGCCATTCACTGATGCCTTAAAAGTAGCTCATGGGTCTGTGGAGTCTCAAACCAAACCAAAGATGGCTGTGCTTCTGAGGGATATTGTTGTTTTAGTTGACTGAGCTCGAGTGATTAAAGCTTCAGATAAGTTTAGTTAGTTCTTCAAGCTTCCAGAGGACATGAGAAATGAATTTTGACACAGTTTCTCCAGTCGGTTTTGTTGAGGTTGACAGTGTGGCCTGTGAATGGGGCAGACTGCAGGGGCCAAGCCAGAGGCTCCCAGTGTGTGCCTCTCCACAGTGCTGGTGGAGAGCAGCCCCGAGGCTGCTCCATTTCCTGCCAGGCACGAATAGCCACAGAAGGACAGAGACACAAAGAGGACTGGAATGCCAGAGTTAACACCTTTCTCACAGTTACAATGGAGAAGTGTAAGGGTACTGTTTTCTGTCTCCTAAGGGAAGGCACTGTGCTGTGTCATTTTGCTCATGATCACTCTCTCACTAGGAAAAAACATTTTCTGTTTCAGTTACCAGTGCCACTTCCAGTCATATCCGAGCATCCCTAAGAGGTCTCATGTCTAATTGTTTACTGGATTTGTCTTGACTTATGTCAAAAACATCTCAGCAGCTCCCAGTCTGAGGCAGTATATCTGAAGGTCTCACTCAATGAAATGTTGAGTAAATCATGCTGGGAATTAATTAGGCTCCTTACAATTTTCCTGGGCATTTGTAGTAGCAAAGTGGGTAAAAATTGCTCCATGGCTGTCTGTAGCAGCACTTGTATGACACAAGCAGAAATAGCCTGTGAACCTAATACAAACTGTGCCCTGGCTAACCAATGCAGGCATGCCCAGTGGCAGACAGGGTCCTCATGAACATACCTACAGGAGAAATGCTGGACATGGATGGAGTCTTGCTTGCTCCACGACAGCACAGGTCACTCCCCTGTTACAGGGATTGGTGCTGTCTGCTTCCTTGGAGAAGTCAAATTGCTCCTAGAAAAATCACTTTTAAATTATAGGGGTTCTTAGTAATCACAGAGGAAAGATCAATATATTCCTGCTCAAAGAATCACAAATTGGTCCTTCCTGGAGCTCTGGGAAGAGTTTCCAGGAAGGACCAGTTTCTTCTGAGACCCATCTGACATTCTGTAAGGGCTGTCAGTGATAGAAGCAATGTGCAGATGGCAGGCAGAGAGTGTGCAGGTAGCTTGTTTGGTCTGGTTTTTACAAGTTGAATAAATTTTGTGGTAAATAAACACTTTGTGGCTTTTTTAGGCTCAGCATATGTCATGGGCTTCTTACAGGTTAATTTTTCCTGGTTTGCTGCTGCTACCTATCCTGAGGTATTTAGGAATTTATTGCAAGACTTATACTCATCCTACACATCTGAGTCATTTTTCTTCCGCTTTTCTTTTTTCTCCTTTGTTCCATTTTAGGTTTTCCACAGCTTTTTCTACTGTTCCCTGTTTTCTTCCACCCTTCATAGCACTGACGTTTTCTAAAGAGACCAGGAACATTTCTGCTGCTTTCTCCTGTTCAATTGAGGTATTTTAATCTATATTTTGTATAGCCTAGATATTCTACCATTTCCCTTATTCTCCTTTTTTCTCTTTCTTTGGCAGGGCACTGTTCTGGGAAAACTGAAGCATGACATTTGGCAGCACTAAGATGGCAGAAGAAAAACAGGGAGGGGGTATGTAGATATCTGCTAAATGGTTAACTTTATGGCTGGGAGTGTTCCCCATTTTCTCCTTTTGTTTTTGTTTTTAATTTTCCATGGAATAAGTGTGTTTGGCTCATTGGCACCTTCAAGCATTCCTTGGAGATTTTTAATTGTTTCAGCAGTAAGTTAGAAGACATTGTCCTAAGAGTGAAGACAGGCTCAACCAAAAATAACAGGGAATAACAACTGAATGAATGGATAGGTCTTTATCACATCCTTCTTAAAGTCATCTGTTTTTCTGGTTGGAAAGTGATATCCTTCTCAATTGCTTGTGTCTAGAAGCTGTTCAATATATTTCTTTTAAATAAAATTCTTCAATTTATTTAAACCAAAATGAAACATGCTAGTTCTCTCAAAAAAAAAATAGTTTTTCAGCTTGATTTCAAAAGAAAACTAGGTTTAGCGGGGAGTTATGACATTTGTCTGTCTGTCTGTCTGTTGCTCACCTGAGACCCTGCCTGTACAAGTGTGTTTGAAATCACAGACTGATTTCAGTTCTACTTGGACACACAGAGAAGTGTCTGTGTGCTAGATTTTTACGAATTTCATGAAAATTGTCATCCAGTTTGAGAAGAGAGACTCAGATTAGAGGTGTCTGTGTGGGAAAGAAGGGCAGTATTAGGCAGTTTCTGGCATGCAGCGCCCTCACAGTCACCAGCAACACACTCATGTAATTTTGGTTGGAGAATCTGAATTTGTATCTCTAAGCCTGCCTCTGTGCAAAATGCCTCTGTCTAGAAGGGGGTGTGAAAAGAGCTTGGGGGGAATCTCTCTGGGACTATCTGCAGTGCAAGGTGAGGCTCTAGGTAAGATGATAGTGGAACACGTTCAGAAAACAGCAGGATAAGCAGTATAACAGCATTAGTATGTCTTTCCAGCAGAGTAATGAGCCTTTGGCTGTTCAAAGAGAGCTTGGTGTTCTATCTCTGATAAGAACTGGTTTGTGCTTCTCAAGTGCTCTGCAATGGCAATCTTTTCTTATCTGAATTTAAATATAAATACAAATATTAAATCTAAGTGTTTAATGACAATGTTTTGAAATTTCTCCTCTTTATGAGGAATATTCTGTCCCAGTGGGTGCCATAGGGACCTCAGTGAAAGCTCCCTGAATGCCACCTATGTAACTCAGCTTAAAAAGACCTTGCAGGATCAAGCCCATGCTAGGAGAACCTAGTAGTGACAGCTGAAAAGAATGGTCTAGCTTGATGTTGAAAATTTACCTCTGCCCCAGACAAAACACACTGATTCACTGGAATCCCATCCTTTTTAACAGAGCTTCTAGGTTAAATGCTGCTTTGGAACAGCTCTCCTTAACCTCGAGTCATAAAATGTATGAAATGAAACAGTTGCTGTAGTGCATTGAATTAGCTGAACTGCTCAGGCTGAATTGTTCTGCAATTGCACATTATGGCTTAGGGGTGTGGGGACAGGAAGAGAAAAATCAATGTTTCCTAGTAGGCCCAAGTTACTCAGTGGGCCATATAATAAGCTTGGTATTGTTATAGTCAAACTGCTTTGTTTTTCAAAATCATTCTCACATTTCTCTGAGGCCTTGATATTGTTTCAGATGCTATTGAGAAAAGCCTGGAAAGCCTTAACAGGTGTGTGCTGTATGTATGTGCCTGCCTTGGAGTGAACTGATTATACATGCTACAAGACCATGATCTGAAATTCACTCTAGTCCTTTTCTGACACATTTTGGCTAAGGACAATGAATAGGGTGCATAAAACTGTATAAAATTCTCAGCAAATTTGAAAGAACTATTGCTTTATAGGTAAGAAGAAACCACTGATGGTCAAATTCTATCTTTTTGTTACAATTGATTTGTAAAGCGATTTTCACTTGAGTGACTCCTGTGGCCACATCTACACTAGGCCGTGTCTGAACTTTTGTTGTATCCTAGGACCATGCTAGCCTTGTTGGTTCTATCTATCTGTATAACTTTTTTTTCTTTGGAAGCTTGGAGAGGCAGGAAGGCAGAGCCAGTGTACTCCAGAACTTTTTACTTTTAGGAAATGGTGTGCTTCAGCAGGGAAGAAACTGTGGAGAAAATCAGACAGGCTGAAAACCCAGTATTTACACTCCCTGTATTTCATGGAGCTATTTCACGCTAGCTCTAATCTGGTCTCATTGATAGAATACCCAATCCTAGCTCCTGGATTTGCCTCAGGTGCCCTTCTGGAGTACACAATTCAGTTTACTCTACTCTGGCAGGGGATTCCATTTGTGCGCTCCCCAATCCTTTGGCTCCTAGGTGCCTTAAATGGGACAATTCAGTCCAGAAGAAGGCATTTTAGTTGTATTGTAATGCTAATGGAGGTGCACTTTAAAAGGACTGTTCAGCAAAAGGGGTGGTTAGGGTGCTGCATAATACATCTATCCCTTCCTACAGCTGCTTAGGACTGCTCTCCTACTGCTAATACCCAGAGATGATGGCCAAAACAGGGAATCAGATGAGATGAGTGTGTTCCAAAAATACGCAAAAGCACAGTGGTCTCTGCATTTTTCCCAGCCAGCCAAGGTCTTAAAGGGTTTGTTCCTTCAACAAAACCTGGAACAGGAACTTTACTGAGAGAGCTTCCAAGGTCAAGAAATTGCAGCTGAATCTTCTCAACATTCAACTGAAACGTGTTCAGAGGACACAGAAAATGAAGACTCTCTAATCTACCTCAGGCTGAACAAAATCTTTCTGTCTCCATCTATATATTCTCTTTGGAGTGAAGCATGGCACCCTTTTGTGGGAGCAATCACGGCTCAAATAAAATTTTGTGAAAATTTACCTCTTAGAAAAAAATCTGATTCTTATGATTGCTTGTTCTCCTTTATGCCATGATCCCTTCTCCACATGAACACATTAGGCAAAAACCCTGTCAAATATGAGTAAAATTATATTTTCTCTCTCTTCTACATTGTCCATTTTTTAGCTCATTAGATTTTTACTTACTAAGTTTATCAAAGCTCTCTCCAGTCTCAATCAACATAATTATCACAATCTCATCTACTTTCCTGATTTATAAATATACAAGATGACAGAGACTTTTGAGCTACCTTCTGTTTAAGGTTTGAAAATTCACTACTTTTTTGATTCCTACACAGTTTTTGGTCCATTGTAACATAGAGCCTTCTTCACCTGAACCCTCTTCAGTAGCAGAACTTACTGGAAAGTGAAGGGCTCACTTGCTGATTTGGCAGAGCCATCAGGCTGACCATGCAACCATTGTGTGGCTCAGAAGCGTGCCCAGCTCCACAGATTTGTGGCTTCTCCCTCAGATTTGTGCATGTTCAATATCCAGCCTGGGATTCTTTAGAAAAAAAAATTCTCTCATAGTTTCAAGAACATTTTCAAGAAATGGACATTCTGGCAAATTGTCTCCTTTCATTATCTTTAAACTCAGAATAATAGAGGGTCTAGAAATGATGAATTTTCTGAGACCTGAGAAATGTCCACTTTCATTAAAAAATCTCTTGCTAACAACCTGTTTTAAAATTTTTCAACACATTCACCTGTCTCTGTTTGTTTGTTTGTTTGTTTGTTTGCTTTTTTATTCAGAACATTTTAAAGTCTTGGTGAATTTTCCTTGCAGAAATTACACAGGTACAATCTGCAGGTTATTAAGTGCTCTACATTAGTGATTATTTCAATCAACTTTTCTTTCTGTTAAGACAGAAGAACTCATTCTTCTCTTGAAGCTGGACACACCAAGATCCTTTTTAAGGTAAAGAGCAAGTAAATTTTGCTGGGTTATTCAAATTCCATGTAACCAGTTAAGATGTTAGATGCTGATGACAATGACATATCCATGGTAAAAAACAATTAGCTAATAATGAAACCTACATTAGATTACATCTTAGTCACTAGCTTCAAAAAAGATATTAAAATCTGCCACTTGTCATTGCTAATTTTTATTTCAATCTCTTTCAAAAAATTCTATATCAAGCATATGACAAATACTAAATAAAGACCTAGTCAATCCCACTTCTATTCTCAATGGCCCTTTTTAGATATCTTTCCCTTCTTTTTCACTGTTAAGGGGATTTGATACTTCTCACTGTAAGTCAAGGTAGAAGAATATTCTCCTTAGTAATATTAAGCATGCATCATTCCTCAGCCCATGGGATGATGCTAATTAAATGTGTCTGGCCGTCTGTTTTTAAAATAACAAAAGAAGAAAAAAAAAAGAGGAGCAAACCCCCACATTTTTTTCAGTCACAAAAATGTCACAAAGCTAAAGGGGACCACAGTCAGGCAGAGTTCACACATGTAAAAGTTAAGAACATGAAAGTATATTAACAAATGATCTGTTTCAGAATGAGAATCTATTTAACCCAGTCTCCAGCAAAGGCCATTAATACCTATCCAGGTAAGAGTAAGGGCAAAGCAAATTTCATGGTACATCCCAAAGTGGTCTCCAATCTCTGCGTATCTTCAGAACAGGAATATCCAGAAATATCCCAAGCTGGATGTGTTTTTATATTTAGCAGTCCTCAACAAAATTTGATTCTAATACTTGTCCAGTCTCTGCCTGATTCCATATTAACTTTTGGCATCTGGAACCTCCATTAGCAAGGTGCACCACAGATTCACCTTCTAAGATTCCTTTGGCTACATGGCAGACCAGCAGAAAGTCAGATGGCTGCTGAGACTGGCAGACTGAATAGGGTAGCAGATTGGAGTGAGATCTAATCCTCAGACTGGGAAAGATTCTAAATAATCATCTCACTCTGCCCTCTTTTGTACTACTGCCAGCTCATAGGAACTACATCTGGGTGCAAAAAGAGGTGCCCCAACCTTTACTTCTTTTTTTTATTCCTAGGACAGTATTTCTTGACAACAGCTGCTGTTGTCAAGTAAAGAGGTGTCACCTCCCAGTTCCAGTTGATGACACTGGTGATAGCTGTAAATGTTCCAGAAGGTGATGGATGTGTGTGTACACAGATAACAGTGTCTGGGCTGAGACAACTCCCCAGGCTCCGCAGCTGGGTGATACACAAGGCAAAAATGTTCTGATGCTTGTTGTGACCTACACACCATTGCCTCATGCTGCTCACCACTGCAGTGTCCTTTGTCTTAATGGTTATTACAGTGTCTGGACATTTGAGCTACACTGAGCCATCATCATTTTTCCATCATTGAAAAAAAAAAAAAAAAAAAGAAAAAGTAAGAAACCTAGTTGCATTGTTCAATCTGCCTCCCTGCAAAGGGAGATGTATTCCCTGAAGTAAATGTGATCGTACTCACAGTTTTAAATGCCTCAAGTAATTGTGCTTTCACATTTCCCTTACAAGACTATTAAACACTTCCAAGTAGCTCAAGCTTTTCCTGGCATTCTGTCTAAATATTCCCTTCTTAATCTCATCTCATTACCTCCTAAGTAATTGTATTCTGTCCTTGGGGTCTATTCACTTTGCACATTTACAGACTGCTACCCAGTTCCCCTGAGTGTAAGCCTCACTCTGAGGCAAATGACACATTTTTACATTTGAAATTTTTTCTTCAAACTATCCACAGTTACTTTTGCAATCTCTTATAATAAGGAAGTCTGTACATGATAGATGAGAAGATAAATTTCTTCAGAGGCTTGCAACCTATTCTGCCTTCTTCCCCCCTTCTTTGAGGTCTTGTCCCACACATATTCATGTGAATGCTCCTTTGAACTCAAATACTCTTTAAATGCCTTGAGTTTGTGAGGCTGGGATCAATACACAAAGTAGAAAAAAAAGGAAATGGAAAGTAAAATACAGTGGGGGAAAAAAAATCTCCAGAACTCAAAAGGCCTGTAGTCTGTTGTTAAGGGAGATTTTTCAAGCCTTTCATATTCTGTGGCTGGTTTCCATTTTTCAGATGTATTAAGTTAAAAGTATTATTTTTCCTTTTTTGTATTTCCACTTTATAATAATTCTTCTTCATTTATTGCCTTTTTTTTTTAAATCCAATTCTGAAAATAGTTCTTCTCCCTTCTTCTCTCACCTAAGATGGTCTGTGACATGCTTACATGATTGCAAGAGATTTATCTTTCTGGTCTTATTTTCATCTTCCCTGAATGGCTTCCAGTTCACTGTGAATTATTTGATAGTATGGCAAAATGTAATCTATGCTTGCCATTTCCCTGGCTTTCTAGCAAATGTTTTGCTAGACATGAAATATGGACGTACTAGAGAGAAAGGGATGTTGTATGGTTATGGTGCTCATCCAGCTCCCTGCAGGCTTGAGAGAGTCGGGTTGTCTTTGCAGGAATGCAGTCAGGGATATTGCTTGTTTCTGCCTCAGTCTGGAAAGGGCTGGACTGAGTTTCAGGGCTGCTGGCTGGTCAGTGTGGCTGACAATCCTGGGACAAGGTCTGATTTCCAGACACTGCTTAGAACCCATTGTTCCAGAGAGGTGCAGATTAAGCCCAAACACTTGGAGCTCACCACAGATTAAATGAAAAGTTAGAGAATTCTCTCTCTCACCCTGCTGGGCTATGCTGCTTCTTGCCTAGAGATGACTGCTTAAAAATTATCTTGGTTATGACCAGACATTGCAGGAGTGCTTGAGATGGATCAAAATATTTGGAAAACTGAAAGTGTCTTAATATAGGGGTGGAATATAAGGCACATATTTTGCTATTCATATAAAATTTTACACTTTTAAAGTGCTTGAATATCTAGAATTATCATGTGGATATGATGTAGCAGCCCTATTTGCCTATCTTTGTTGGGCAGAGAAAACAAGAGCAAAAGGAAATTATATGCATCCCTAAAGAGTAAAATTTCTCTTTTTATGGTAAACATTTGTTGCATTCAAGGTGAATGCCACATACAGTTCTGTGTTTTGTTTCAAATGTGGCTGGTCATCCAGTCAAGTAATGCCAAAGAGAAACTTCAGTTAAATAGTTTACATAAGCCAGTGCAGTTCAGCTAAAATGTGTGTGGTTGCACAAGTTTTCATGGAGAAAACATTGGACCAACTAAACCTGAAGGCATTTTAGATTCGTTTGCATCTCGGGTGCTGTGGACTTGTGACTGCTGCTGTACATTACTGTGATAGTCACAAGGTGAAGCTCCTGCTGATTTACAGCCTGGCCTCACTTACCAGCTTGACAGCGATGTTTTGGGGAAGTCTGACTCCAACGTTGTTCCCGTTGCCTGTGGAGGAGACGCGGAGCCTGTGAGCAGCAGTGTGGGACACTTTCAGTCTCAGAAGGAATTTGCTGCAATGACTGCCTTGCTAGTGCCCATTTTCAGCCTTGTCTGCACTCAGCTTGGTGCCTGCACATGGCAATATCAGTAGCAGGGACTGCCCGGGGCTGCAGGAGCAAAGCTCAGGCTGAGATCAGCACAAGCCCATTGCGTGACGACCCCGCTCAGCCCCCAGCTCGCCTGGGAGGAGGCAGCGGAGCAAGGGGAGCTCCCAGGAGGACCTGGGGCTTCTTCTGGAAGTAATGGAAGCAGAAACGCCGCTGGCACACAGAGAAGCAGCTCCCCCAGACCCGGTGGGGCTGCACTATTTTACATCAGTTGAGGATTTAATCTTGTGCTTGAAGTACGTCTTTAGGCTGAATGAGAACAGCGCTGCTAAATGCCTTCCTGTTTAAATGATGAACTCAGCGGCTGAAAGAATATAAAATATTTATGACACGGAGGAAGAAAACACAGTTGCTAAAATGAAGCACAGTTGAAATAAGGATACTGAGGGAATCTGAGTCTTCCCCTCTTTCCTTTACCTAAGCCCAGTGTTACTTGCCCTGCCACGATGGGGTAACTCCACTGCTTCACATTGATTTATATTGGAGTAATTGCCACCAAAACTAAACCCTTTTCTTCAACTGTTTAATGGCTACAGTTGTTCAACATTTTCAAACACAAATGATTAATTAAGAGACTGGGAAACTCCTCTCCACTACTTCTTGCCTGACCTAGATTGTTACACAGCTCTTTGGCCACCAGCAGCTGTGTCTCTCCCTGGTAAACCCCTAGATATGTCCATGGTCCCCTCCAGTGGGCAAATGGAGGCTTTTGCCACTGGAAAAGCTCTGCAATCTCTGTCCTGTAGCCTCCCAGTGTCAGCCCCAATGTCAGGTGCTCTAGCAAACAGCATGACTACTTCCGAGTATGTGCCTTTGTGAATCCACCCTCCCAAAATAATTTAAAAGTAGTCTAAAAAACCCCCCAAACACATCCAAATTCAAACAGCTCTGTGGGGCAGCTGCCTGCAGAGCCCGGTGCTGGTCAGGATGTGCCACGTCACCTGCATCACCAGAAGTGAAGGATATTCTGTGTGCTTGTAATTACAGCTACCACTAAGCCACAGAAGTCAATCATTTTACAGTTTACCATTACTGTTTCATATTTCCATGCCTTAAGGCATTTCAAAAGCTCTGCCTAACTCTCCTGGCTCCTGTTGAAAGCAGAAAGCATTGGACTGGCCATGTACCGTGCAAACACGTCAGAGCATGCTCTCCAGTCTATTTTGGTGAAACCTTGGTACACAGGGAGTGGCACAGTTAGCTCCAAATCACATCTTGTGCAGCCCTGCTTTCAAAGGCTTTATTTTTAGTTGATTTTAAATGCATTGTTTCTACTTTTTTATATAAATCAGATGTAAAGAAAACTGAATAAATTGTTTTTCAAGCCCAAGAAACTTCTTTCTGCACCCTTTGCTATATAATGGGACTGTTAGTAGTGAAAGACTATGACAATGACTAAACCAGACAGCTGCAATCTAAGGAATTTTTACAAGTTTTCCAAGGTTTCTGATAGGAATTCCCCAGCAAAGAATTCTGTTTTGAAGCTCATATGAGAAATAGACCAGTTTATACAAAAGTATAATTATTGAAATGCTTCTCTTCTTTATATATATATATATATATATATATATAATCCATATTTCTGCATGCCAGTGGGTGTTTGTCCACATCTCAGTGGCATGGTATGACTCAGGGAAAGGCTACAGCAAGAAAATAAAGGTTTGTGTAGGGATGCCCACGCAGCCCATATTGTTGAAAACCAAGCAGAGTGACAGCACAGTAAGATGCCAAGGGTACTCACACCTGGGAGATGTGCATTTGAACCCAGGTACCACCCTCACTGGTGTGGGCACACTGGTGTGTGCTTTGTCACGTTCTGTGGAGTGAACTTGTAATCCAAACAGTAAGCAGGTGTGCACATAAAAGAGTGTGTTTGTGCCACCAAAACTGTCCTGTGTTGGATATACAAGGCTGATTAGAAATCTGCTGGTGTTTGCTGGTATTCTGGGTTTAGTATTGTTTAGTATTGCAATTTGTCTGCTGTATCACTGATATTGATCCTGAAGTAATTCAGTCATTGCCAGTAAATGATGCATAGTTTATAAAGAAATAAGGTACTTTGGTTCTGATTTACTGTAAACCACATTTTTCCTGTGGCAGGTATACACTTTGTGTAATTTTGGGCAGAAAATACCTTGCTCTCTCTTTTCTAATTACAGTTATCATTCATATAAGATGAGAAGTAAGAACTGTTCACAAAAGTAGGGAAAAGCGTATTTTACATCCCTTTTCACTGCCTTACTAAACACTTCCATTTAGACAAATGAAACAAAATGGATACACACTTACCCTGAGGGTAATTTTTGAATCAGTTACTGCATTAGAAATTCGATCATTGATACGACCATTGTGCTGCTGGTACAGTCCCTGTTAACCAGATAACCCAATAGCTGGCAATTTAGGACAGTGCAGACACAGACTAACACAGATAGTTTGCTGTCACCCAGATCCTCTGTCCCTTTTAGCGGAGCTCAGGCTTTACCCAATCCAACCACTACAAGGAGTTCATTGCAAAAGTAAATAAGTGACAAATGGGGAAATATAACCAGGTGACACAATAACAAGAAACTGCCACATAGAATTTTTGTCTCTTGAAGAGTAAGAGATTTATGATGAAATAATTTGGTCTTCATTTTCCACATCCATTTCCACACACTGCTTACCTGATCTATTTAAAGCAGTCTTTCAAACAGATGAGAACCTAGTTTTGGTAACTGCCTAGTTTTAATTCAACAAGAAGTATAATGTGTGTAGGTAGTATGTCACATACTTTGTCCCTTTTAACATAACTTTTAAAGCTCTAGAAAAGACAATTTCTTTGCTTAGTTTGGTCGACACTCTCATTAGACAGCTATCAATTGAAATCTAATGGATGGATGGGTCTTTCGGCTTTAAAAAAATGTTTTACAAGCCTAGGCAGATTTTGAATGTGTATCTGCATTTCTTGTTGTCGATAATTTGTTTTTGTTTTACTTTTTGTGAGCAAAGACATTTGCAAAGGAGATGGTCCTAAGTTGGGCATCTGGGTCTCTCAGGTTGGAGATGGGTATGAAGTAATTTGTGAGAGGACAAAAAACATCCTTTTTGAGCAATAGTTTTCTAAGATGTATGAAATTATTCGTAGAGATAAGAAAATTATTTTCACGGTGGAAGGGTTACAGAGCCATAAAAATATCTTCAGCATATTCATAACAAAAGTAGAAAAGTATGTGAATAATGAGGAAGCAAAGTCTTCTGACAAATTTTTTTTATACAGTCAAATCTAAAGTTCATTTCAAAGGTCCATCAGAATTTCATAATCTTAATTGGTTTAAGAATAAAATGGAAGATGGAGCTAAAGGTCAGTGCATGCAAACTAAAGCTCATAGGCTAGAACGTATTTAATGATAAATATGCAGTGATAGGGTACAAATTATGTCTACCAAGGAGAAATTTCTTGAAGTCCCTGTGGTTTTTTCCCAAAAACCCCCATTAACTCAGTGATCAGTGGTGAGAGAGCAGGGGGAACAGGGTTAGGGTGGCAGAAATGTACATCAGAATGCTAGAAATTACTAAGAAAGGAACTGATAAATAGAAAAACATATTATGCTATCATGTTGATCTCTGATGTGCTCTTCACTCTGATCACTGCACAAAAGGGTATAGGGCAAGAAAAAAGATAAAGAAAAATGTCACAAGCATGCTAATATGTCTGGAGTTGCTTCCAGGCAATGAAAAACTGCTGGAAAAAATATCAGAGAAAGTGTTTGTCTACTTGGAAACGAAAAGAAGAAGAGGGCTACTAGAGAGAAATATAAAATCATAACTAATATGGAGGACATGGAAAATATGGAAATATTCACCTCCTTCTGACATGAGCCTTAGAGACACCCTGTAAAAATTGAATCACAGAATTAATTAGGTTGGAAAACACTTCTGAGATCATCAAGTTCAACATATGACTGAACGTCAGCATGTCAAGACCATGGCACTGAGTGCCACAGTCTTTCCTTGAACACCTCCAGGGACTGGGACTCCAACACCTGAAGGTAAATTTTAAATGTAAAAAATATATTTTTTGCACAGCTCAGAATACAAGATAGATTTTTTTGCTGTCAGATGGTGTCAAGGAAAAATTTACACATGGATTAAAAAAGAATTCTTTAAATTATTCAGAAATAAATCACTTGATAACTTTTAACTGTAACATCTTGAATGCAACCGTAATGCAGAAAGGCCCCCAGCCATCAACATCCAGAAGCTGGGAAGGATCACCATGTACTTGCTGTGTGTCTTTTACTCTCTCATTTTTTGAACTCTGGGAAAGACTAGAGAGACAGAAAGATATGCATAGCTTTAAGAAAAGATCTCATTGAATTATGTTCCTACATTTATTGTGCTTCCTTGGCAGAAAAGTGGGAGCTGAAAGGATGGAAAATTCCTTTCAAGATGCAGGTGTTTGAAGAGATTCTTTGGGCCAAGTTTGACCTCAGGGATTCCTTCAGTCTTATCATGGTCCAGATGTCAGGGGGAAGAGGGAGTCTCCCCCCTCACTTCTAGTGCTTCAGATCATCCCTAAGTAAGCATTATCTCTGAAATTTCAGAGCCATTGGTGACTTAAAAGCACAAGCCCACTGACAACTAAGTGTGACTTAGTGATTTACCACCTGCATGTCATGCTCAGATATCTGTTGCAACAAGTCCGCCTCTGACACAAAGTGAAATCTGTAAAGAACTACTTTCCTCCATAAAAATCTCAGTTTTGTTTCTTCTGTCAATGGCACCAAAGGCAGCTAATCCCCACCCCACAGTACCACGTGCTTGCCCATGGCTTTATTGCCACATAAATTGATAGCAGTTTTCTTATGGTAGACAAAACATTTATGACTATCTCATTTGTCCTAGCAACAAAAATAATGATGTATATTCAACATGTCATACAAAATGGTCTGACAATGCTTTACAGATACTAAAAAAAAAAAAAAATCCAGAAGGGCTGCATGAAAAGACAAAAGAAAACAAATAGGTCTTCCTTGGTTTTTCAGCTGGAATTTCAAAGCATACCACACTTCTTTCCAAACCACATTTTATTCTTTTCAAAGTATTTGGAAAACCCAAAATGACATGTTTCTTCTGGATGTGATACTGCTTTTATAAGGATTTACTTGCTATCATTTTTTCTTTTGCCTGATCTTTTATAGTTTGGAAATTCATCCTACTTACCCTACACCAAATTCTAATGAAAACCTAATATGATAAAAAATTTTAAGAGCCTGGAATAATCAGTCACAGTTTTAGAACATTTTTAATGCCAACTTTTTTCTGATACTGTATTTTTTTCAAGTTTTGGTGCACAGATGGTAGTGATATACTGTCTTTGTGAAACCAACTATATAAGTTCATTTATCAATACAGAATATCAATGCAGGTGCAGAAATACAAAATGCAAATATGGAAAAATGTGCTTATTTAATTTGTAACTTTTGACTGCTTTAATTTTAAGGTTTTTTCCCCTGAGAGGAGCTCATGAGACCATTAAGGCAGCCTGTACTTCAAATAATTGCTACCTTACCCTCTCTTTGCTTGTAGCTTTATGCACATCCTACAGCAAGGACCACTTATGCATGTCCTATAGCGAGGATTGCTGGGGAGCTGCAATGTCTCAAAGATCTGCTGTTAGTGGCATGGAGCAGAGCCAAATATGTGCCTGTCTCTGTTCTGCATCACCATTCCTTACCCCTGGTATTTCCATACATCACCTGGAAAGAGGTCCTGCCAAATGCCATGGCCAGGGCAGTGAGGAGAGGTGGGCAGGAGGCTTCCCAGGCTCTGCTCACCTACACAGGCTAAGACTCAGCGCCCTTTTCCTGAACTGGAGAGTGCTTTCTTGCTTGTTCAAACATTTTTTATTCTGTCTTGTCATTTGTGGCTGCATTACACATTCCTCTTTACCTTCATTACATTCCTCTCCTTTTCTAGCAAATCCTTTTTTTCTGTAACTGAGAAAAGAAAAAGAAATTTAATTTCACGGTTTTGAAAAAAAGTCCTCAGATAATTTAAAAATACTGAAATAAGATATTTTAAACCAATTCAAAACTTTTTCCTTTTCATTCAGAACTGGTGGTTGAGTTTGCTTAAAATTAGAAATACTTTTGGTTTTCTCCAAGAGCCAGTATTTGCTGCATTTACTGTGGAAAAAACCCATGCTAATCTCACTCTTAGCACTGATTATGCATGGCATGACAGGTGGTTTCTTAAAATGGAAATACACTTCACTCTCCTAAAGTACTGGTAGAAGTGGAATAGTTTAAAAATCTAATCTCTCCTCACTTTAGCCTGGTAAATGTCCCAGTGTCTTCAGAGGACTCTGAACTAAAGCCTTGCATATTTCTTTCCTTTTGCTGTGAGTCTTTCAAATGAAAAAATTAAATTGATTCCAATACGATACAGATTATGTGTTGCATATGTACTACATCTTTTCAGTATGTTTAATATAAGTATTTCTTACAGAAGTGAATTGTCTTGATTTTTGAGCCATATCCTACTCAAAAAGAAAAAAAAAATCAAGAAAGGTTAAGAGAGGCACAGTTTGCATCTTTCAATCAACACTGAAAATATGAAAGTGTAAATCTTTAATTCCATGTCCTCCATTTCTTACAATAACATTCAGATATGTTAATTCAGAACTAAATCAGAAAACAGAAGATAAAAAATTTATGTTGTAATTGTTGTGAACAGACAATCAGGGAGAGGGGAAGGTATTTCAAACAAAACAAATTTCTCATAAACTATACCTATGGGGACATAAGGATCTTAGACTGTTGTTGGAAAAACTGAGTTGCAAACCCATAAATATTTTCAGCTTTGATAGGAAGCCAAAACCTTTTTATGCAGGAACGTCCATGCAATGTGGTAACTGAAGATCAAACACTCCATCTCTTTAACAGATGCCTTCCAACTTGGAATATCCTATGATTCTATGATCCTGTATAGTCTGGTCTCACCAGCTAGACTGCATTGTCCCATGATTTGAAATAATTTTGTTCTCTTATTCCCTGTCAGCAAAGGATTATAAATGCTTTCCAGTCTTAATTTTAAGTAATCAGATAACAGACAGAGTGAAATCAATATGATGCTTATGAAATTCTATTTCATGGAATTATTGTTTTTATTATTTAAATGTAAGGTTTCTGTTAACCACAATCTAAAATCTATTCAAGATAAAAAGACTTTTTCAGCTGCCTTTTTTCTTGCATCACAGTTTTAGCAACATCATGCCACTGCATTAGTTTGGCTTTTCACATTATTTTATCATTCTAGCAATGTATGATATATTCAGTTCTTTGCCCTCACCAGAGAAAAAGTACGAGAAAGCCCCAAAGTCTGGGGGACTTGGAAAATTTAATTAAGTAATTATGTGAGAATTGGTTCATTTAGAGATGAATGGTTCATGAACTGAAATTTCTTGAGAAAGAAACTTTGAAGAAAATAAATCAACGGATTATAAACAAGGAGTGTATTTTTAGCAGTAAGAGTAACTGAACATTGCAAGAACTTTCTTTCAAAAGAGATTCGGTCTTTTGGAAGCCTTTATTTCATAGAATCCTTGAATGGTTTGGGTTGGAGGGTACCTTAGTGATTATTTCTTTCCAATTCCACTGCCATGGACAGAGAGACACCTTCCACTTTATCAGGTTGTTTAAATCCCCAACCAACCTGGCCTTGAACACTTCCAGGGATGAGGCATCCACAGCTTCTCTGGGCAACTAATGGCAGTGACTCACCACCCTCACAGGGAAGAACTTCGTAACATCTAATCTAAATCTTCTAGTTTGAAGCTGTTCCCCTTGTCCGGTCATTACATCCCTAAATGAAAAGTCCCTCTCCCACTCTCTTCAGGTACTGGAAAGCTGCTCTAAGGTCTCCCCAGAGTCTTCTCTTTGTCAAGGTTGAACAATCCCTGCTCTCTCAACCTGTTTTCATAGCAGCCCTCCTTTGGATTAGCTTTAAAAGGTCTATCTTTTCCTTTGTTGAGACCCCAGAGTTGGTGCAGCACTCCAGGTGGCATCTCAGCAGAGGAGAGGGGCAGAATTCCCTCCTTTTCCCTGCTGCCCATGCTGCTTTGGATGCAGCCCGGGACACCATTGGCTTTCCTGCCTGCAAGCACACACTGACAAGTCACATCAAGCTTCTCATCAACCAACAGCCCCAAGCCTTTCTCCTCAGTGCTGCTCTCAATGGATAAGGGAGGGGCTTAGCCACCTTTTCTGCCAGCTATCTCAGGATGCGCAGATGCACCTTATCAGCCCCCATGGACTTGGTCACCTTCAGGTTCCTTAGATGTCCTTGAACATGACCTTTTCCCACAGCAGGTGGTTCTTCATTCTTCCAATACCTGCCTTTGCCTTCTGAGACTTGGGTGGTGTGCCTGGAGCACCTATCATTGCACAACAAGGCAAAAAAAATTTGAGTGCCTCAACCTTCTTTGTATGCCAGGTAATCAGGTCTTCCATTTCCTTTTGGAGGGGCCATATATTTTCCCTAATCTTCCTTTTATCAGCAGTGTACCTATAGAAGCTTTTCTTTGTCCTTGATCTCCCTGGCCAGATTGAATTCTATCAGGGCACCAGCTTTCCTCACTGATCCTTGAATGCTCATACAATTTTTCTGTATTCCTCCCAGGCTACCTGTCCTTATATTTACCTTCTGTAGGTTTTCTTTTGGCATCTGGGCTTGTCCAGGACCTTGTTCCTTTTTCACGCTTGCAGATCTTCTGAAGTTTTTGCCTGACTTCCTCTTTTTTGGGATGTATCACTTCCAAACTTGGACAATGCAGGTGAGGGTCTCTGGTGTGTTGTGAGAGGATATGACTAGGTGAGGACTGAGTGAGGAGGGCTATGAGGAAAAGGAGGAATGCCTGGGAAGATCCGGCATACACTTGATTTACTCATGAGGTGTAATACCAATGTGCATTCATTACCAGTGATGCTGTCTCCCAAATTATACAGATTTTCTTTTTTGAGGATAGAAAAATATGAGGAAAAGAGATCAACTCAGAGTATCACGAGCACTGGAAAGGTTGGGAACAGTCCAGATTTCAAAGAGATGCTTAACTGCATTCTTCAAATATCTCTGTGAAACCCAGTTACACATGACGGAGAAATGGTATACTCATTGTGCTGGGATCATTTCTAACTGGAATTCAGCCAGACCTTTTTAAGCAGAAAGGCAGGCAGGGGCACAATCCTGTCATTAAATGTCCTTGTCATTTTATCTTCATTCCTCTGATTCGTTGCAGATGGTGCTTTGGAAAATGTTTTAGTGCCTTTCTCTTCAATTACCATCAGTTCACACTCAGTTCATAATGGTAGAATAATTGAGCAGGGGACTGGTTCACAATCCTTGTGGATCTTTTTGACATTTACTTGTGGTTCCTCTAGTTCTTTATCTTGCAGTAGACTTTTACTTGGAAAATTAATCTGAAAAATGTTTGAAGGTTTGAAAAAAGTACAAAGACTGATTACTTTGGTTACTTTATTTCAACATTAGATTAACTTCTTATGGATTAAAATGACATATCCTAACCAAAAAAAATTATAGCAACTATGAGATGTATGACTCAATCTGAAGTCAGCACAGTGTAATTAATAATTTTTTTTCTTCATATCAAAGTCAAGTTAATAAAACACAATAACAATGTCCCAATACCATTATAACAGTGCTATTAGACAAACTCTACATGCATAAATTATAGTGAATAGTAAAGTAAACCAAGCATTTTTTGCTTGTAATTCCCTGTGCATCATTTATTGGTTAATTTATTACTGATACATTAACACAAATATTAGAGAGGTTTCTGGCTTTATAAGTGTTGTAATTGTTATTGAAGAATGATGATTAGAGAATTAAAGAATTATGATCTTTATAATACTTTGCAGACATAGGGGTGGTATGCAGCTACTGTAATTCTACTGTGTAATGTAGTTCACTGACCATGATAATATATTCAATTAGTTATGCCAATAAGTTTAAATGTTCATAATAATTTAAAATTAAGTAAGAAAAAAGGTGTTATCAAGATATTTTCAGCAGCATTGTACTTGTTTTTCTATAATAATATTTCTAAATAGTCACCAAAATGTTGGTTCCTACAGAGAATTGGAAATAGCAATTGCACAGTATGGTGATCTGGCAGTCTGTCTGGAAACAAATCAAGAGAGAAATAATTATGCAAGACTTCAGAACTACAGTGTCAAAACCTGAATTAATTCCTGATTCTGGCAGACATTTATTTGCCAGCTTAAGGAAATAACAAGGGGTTTTTTCTGTGTTTAGTTTTAAATAACCTAGGCAGTTGGATTTGTTATATCCATATGTTTGCAAACAGCAGTATTATTCCTCCTAAAAGTAAGCAAGAAAAATCACCAAAGCATTCCAGACCAACCATCAATAAAGAGAAAAGCTCAAACACAATTTAAGTTTTTTTGAAGATGGTTCAGGTAAGCTTTTCCTAAACTTTGCTACGCAGATTTGTAATTGGATACCTGGATGCCTTTTTCAGTGTCACGCATGCTCTTGAGAGCAGAATGAGATGGTGTGGCTTCTTAGGTGCTTGATTCTCATAACAGCAACAAATTCACTTTCCATTTTTTCTGTTCTTCTCACTGCCCTTTGGCAAAAAAACCCAAGATAGTTAGAGAAACAGAATTTTTTCTTACTTGGGTTATACAATCCTTTTAGGATCGAACAGATTGTTCTGACAACATTTGCATTGGCAGTGGAGAGAAAGAGCTCTTCTGACCAAGAAATAGTCTGAATACCATTTATTCATGGTGTTCTCTTTGCCTCCAGTGTCAGAGACAAGACAACCAGCCTTGCCTGAGCCCTCCTGCTTTGGCTGCGGATAACACGGGCTCTCTGTCTTCTGTTCCTCTTGAACCTCTGCCTGATCTGATGAGCAGTGGTATCGTGCTAAGATGCTGTCCACATATCTTGAAGGGTCTTTCCAACATGACATATTTCCTTTGGTGCCCTCACCCAACCACAAGGAAAAAGGAGCCTGATGGGGTCCTGACCTCAGGCTGTGCCACAAGAGCTCTGGCATTCCCATGGACCTGCAGGACAGAGAGGCCTTCTTCTTATCCCAGTAAGGTGACACCAGCCAAGTTGAGTAGGTGTTGAGTACTGTGGCACTGAAAGGCACAGCATCCTGCCACCACTGACAAACAATTAAATCCACTCGTTGCATTTGGCTTTATTACATTTGTGAATCTAGGAACCATCATCCAGCCATATTTTGAGAAAATGCCTTAAGGATTCAGGGTCTCATGCTGCTTTCTCTGCATCACTTCCATTTCCCCTCAGGGCACCCATTCTTGCACAGACACTTGCCCCCTAATCTTTTAAAGTCACTTCTGGGGTGCTTTTCTGTACTCTTTCCATTGTCTCAGCCCCTGTAGTAATTTACACACAAGGATTTTGTAGAGAACTCAACTTTCTCCCTGAGTTTTCTTGGTTTGTTTTTACTCCTGAGGAATTTGGGACAGGTCTGTTATCCTCTCTAGGTACAAGAAACAAATCAAGAGAGAAATATACAAGAAACGGAAATATTCTTCCCAGATAGGAGACAGGACATCAGCTGAAATCATGTAACCCCATTGCTTAATATTTTCACCTGGTTTTAGATATCTCACGCCTTGGAGTATAACCTGTGGAGATTTTTTGCATGAAACAATCAGATTTCAAACTGAGTTCCTTTTCTGCAGCATTCACTACATTATCAGGCTCCTCATTGTCTGGATTGCAAGTTGGATGAGACTGGATTTCTTTTCATTTTTTATGTTTAATTTCCCTGTCTCATACTTATGCCTAAAAATTCTCCAGGGGCAGAAAACGTCTACAACACTTTAATGAGGAGAATAGTCTTGGATGGGGCAAACATTTCCTAACCTAATGTTTAAATGTTTGACCCAATGCTCAAAATTAGGTAGAGAATTAGGTAGAAAAAATGTGTCTCTATAAACTAAAATTCCTTTGCACTGCAGGGAGAACATCAGAGGAAAAGGCCTTTTTTAACCTCAGTCATACTGTATTTTTGTGTTAATTCTATTTGTTTCAAAAATTAATTTTACTGGGAATCTGATAAGATATTTTAATTCTATGTTTATCTGAGCTTAATGTTTACTAGTAGATTGCAGTCCTAATCTTGAGAATTTGCTCAAGCTTTTAACTATTGCTTGCATACTATCTTCTTGTTCCATATGTCTTTTACTCAAAATGCCTATACCATAAGGAAAGCTGTTTTTTTTCCCTGCAGCTGTATAATATGGATATATATTTAATTAATCTTAATATACATGAATAACTTTTGAAAAATCATCTCAGAGACAATTTTGAATGCATTTCCTGGAGTTTTTAACAAAAGAAAATAAATATATGTAGTAAAAAAAGTGCTACACCCTTTACCAAAAGGTAGAGGTACAAAGGGGCTGTGAGTTGAATGTGTAAAGAACTACTGTGAAGGAACCAACATCAAAGAAATATTCATATTCTCCATGCAGTGATACCACCTGTGCCACTGAGAACGTCATGGAAAATATGGTGATTTGGTTACTGGCCCAGTCCACTGATTTTCAAAAGAATAATTTAACTCCTGTGAATGTTCTCAGAGCAGTTCCTTGTATAACACACCTGCCTGAGGTTGCTCCCATGCAGAAACACTTGAGTGAGTACGCCCGCAGTTTTTAATGAGCTATTCATAGAAAAACTCCCAGGTGAAATATGAGGTTTAAACCTTTTGCTGCTCCTTGAAGGAACCCAAATTCTTCTAAAAGCTCCTTGGCCCATGTATAGAATTACCTATAGGAAAAAAAAGAAGGTGGTAGATGCATTCTGCACAGATTTTTCAGACAGAGTATTCCATTGACATACAGAGAATATACTGGCTGAGCCTTCTCATACAGAGAGAGAAAAATTGTTTCCCTGTGACTTTTTGTGTTTATTATCAGCTTCACCTTGGGAGTCCAAGTTATTTTTTAATACTTCTCCAATTTGCTTCTTTTCATGGGTGGGGGAAGGATGGAATGAAGGAGATTACTTTTGATATTTATATTATTTTTACTGCACAAGTGATTGTGTCAAGCTGTAAATTCCTTGCTAAATTTTTTAAATCCCTCTGATGTCTGACAAGGAGTTGGAAAAATATAAATGTTAAATTTTATGGGTTTTTTCCGTGTTACTATAGTCTGCAGTTCTATTATAAACTGTCATCTGTAATATAATCAAAGGAAAATTGGTAGGAAACCTTATTGTAGTCCAAGGAACATTCCTTTTTACATGAATTCACTGACTTTAATAGGATTTAGACTGTCTGGCTCAATCTGGAACTTTTAGAAAACTTTAGGAAAGATTGAGTCAGAAAAGAACTGGCTTGTTTATGGGATGTCCCCAAAACTTTGCTTGATTTACAGTGATATATAATGTCAAAAAAGTTGCTTCCCCATTGAGTCAGAGCCTTTCAATCATTAAAAATGTGTCTATGTGATCCCTAGAGCAATACTTGTACCTTTCTCATTGCCGACTGACACCACTGTCAGTTTCTATCTTAAAAAACTAGTAGCAAAGTAAGAGTAGTAAAGGGTTGCTTCTTTCTCTTTGCTTTCCTGTCACTGGTTGGTTTCTGGACACAGCTTGCTATTTGCATTTGTACTGACAGCAGCACGAGAGAGTGTTTGCCCTGGGCCAGGCAAGACGGGGATGGGGATGGTTCAAATACAGAATAAAGCTGTTGTCTTTGCCCCAGGGAAGGTGCAGTTTTTAGCTGGAAAGGAGTTCCTTACCCAATAGCTGTGCCCTGTTCTGGCAAGACTGACCTCTGACTTCCTCATCTGAATGGTGTGTGACATCAGGACTTGCTTTTCCCAGAAGTGCTGGGACATGAACTTCTGCCAAGGCCCCAAACCCAACCAGACCACAGACCTCATAGCAGAGGAAGGTGCTTGCTCCTGGTCTCAGTGTGAGCCAATACATGGCCAGCCATACAAGAAGCAGAGATGTTGGAACTGGCTGAATTTAAAGGACCCAACTGGTGATTCCATGACACAGCAAGGTGTTCCAGGAACTGCTGTCTTGAATGCACATCTGTCATAATGTATTTTTAAAAAAGAGTTTTTAAAAAGGGGAGAGTAGAGGGAAAAGCTGGGTTCTGACTTGCCCATTTAAATGACCTGAGCATACGTCTTACTTGCAAGCTAATCTGCATTCAAAATGCAACATTGTGAAGACATGCTAGGAGGACCTGCTCAGGGATGCTGAGGAGGCAGGTCCAGGCCTGGGGCAGTGCCCTAGTTACAGGGCTGTCATGCCATCAGTGAGTGCTGTGTTTATGATCCATATGTTCCATATCTGATGGGGCAGGTGAGATCAGTGAGATGCAGGAGCTCACAGAATTACAGAATGAGAAATGTTGGAAGGAAGTTTGTAAGGTGAACTAGTCCAAGCCCCCTGCTCAAGCAGGGTCAGCAACAGCCAGTTGCCAGGACCATGCCCAGATGAATTGGGAATATCTCCTAGACCAGAGAGCCCACAATCTCTTTGGGCAACCTACCCCATTGCCTGATCACTCTCGCAGGAAAGTTGTCTCCTGATGTAGAGACAGAATCTCCCATATTTAAGTTTGTACCTGTAGCCTCTTGTCTTGTCACTGGGTTCCACTGACAAGGGTCTGGCTCCCTCATCTTCATTCTCTCCCTTCAGATACTTCTATACACTGACAAATTCCATCTGAGTATCTCTTCTCCAGGTTTGAAAGTTCTAGCTCTCACATCCTCTTTGGCTATGAAAGATCCTCCCAGTCCCTGTATCAACTTTGTGGTCGTTCACTGGATTTTCTCCAGTAAATCCCATTCCCACTAGGTCCCCAGGCTTTCAGCCAAAGAGACAAAAACATGACTTCATGCACTGCTCACCTTCTGAATGGGCCTGAGTTTCTCATACTGTCATGAAGGGAAATCCTGAAGTCTGTCAGGCAGAAACTTCTGCGGGTTTTCAAAGGTACTGGAAATCTCTCTCTAGTTTCAGGAAACTTCAGTTATTTTAGGCTGATGGAATTGTTCCCCTTTTTTTTTTCACCCACCCAGTGCCAGGGACCTACATTTTGGTGAGCCATTGCTGAAGCACCTAACTAGAGAATTAGACTTGGTGGGCTGTGTTTCATACAAAGTATGAAACAGAAGATAACAGATACTAGCCCACAGAGGAGAAGCAGGAAGCAAAGAGATAATATTGGTCTGCAGGTTTGGTCTGCCAGTGTCTAAGTTCTTTCTTGTCTGGGTCAGTCCCTGAAACTTAGGTTCAGCAGTAGCTGGAGAACACTATTGTCAGGCGCTGTATTTGTTGTTTTCAGAGGTCAGCAAAATCCTGACTCTTAAAATGTTTCTCCATAAACTGAGTGCTGCATTTACAATTGCTGTGGTAGTGCAATGAGACTGGGGTCTTTACAGAATCTCTCTGGTTTCTAACAAGCAAATTCCTTAAAAATCAACTTATTAGCATAAAGCTACTGAACAACGACATTTAAGACAGAAGCACTTTTTAAACTTTCTTAGTTTTAAGACTTATTATCCATTGGACTGAAACTTAATACCATTTTTATGTGCTAGCATAGTTATCCAGTCCCCCCAAAACTCATATGTATTTTTCTATTAGCTTTTCCTATGTATTTTATCCTCAATAGTTTCTTTTCTTGCACTTTGAATTATTGCATTTCCATTTTTCTTTTAAATAAACATCCTTTGCTTTTCTATTAGCACTAGACTTGCAGTCTCATTCCCATTAATTTACTTCATTGCTTCCTTCATTTTTTAGTTGTGCTACAACAGCTAGTTTCCTAAAATTTCTGTATAGAAGTAATGTATAGATTATATAAATATAGTTTATATAATAGATCACATGAATACATTATTTTACTATAAAATATAGTATTTATATATAATTTATTTAAAATAATATTGTTTTATAAATGTATAAAATGCACATATAATATGTATATATAGAGTATACAAATATAGACAACTATAATACATACATATATATGTATGTATATGACTCTCAGGGAAACTGAGTGTTGTTTCCATGATCCCTGCATGCCAAGCCAGCTGCATGGCCTTGGGTCTCTATGACCAAATGAGGTGCCAGGAATAGGAAAGCTGTGATTCATTTGCTACTTACAGCCCCTGTTTCTGGCTGTTGGAAACAGCCATTGGGTCAGGATTCATCCCACCCATCTGCAGCTGTTTGTACAGCAGAGGAGCTGTGTCTCAGCTGGTCAGAGGAGAAAGAGAGGCTCAGTGACAAGACAGAGGCATCTATAGGTAACAAAGACATCCTGCCTGGCCTCTCACAGCTGAGGAAAGACTTCACATCTCCTGTGGGCCCAGTATCATACCTACCAGTCCCATATAGATGTCCTGGATACCTCAGGGCATTTAATGTGGAACTAGGTACATAAATCCTTTCAGGTTCCTTTATAGCAGAATTTGAAGATAGAACCTAGAATAGCTTGGGAGTATTATCCCCTAGAAATGCCAATTTCTTCTCTTTTTCCATCACAGGAGTCTCAGCATGGGGCTCAGGCATGTGAATGTCAACAGTGGTCACTTTACCCCGAGCTCCTGAGGCCATTTTCTGCAGAAGGGGTGAAGACCTGCTAGGGCTCCTCACAGCTAGTACGTATACACCCAGCACTGGTGGGAGACTCACTCCCTCCAAATCAGCAGGTGGAGGCCAGGTAAGACTCCTGAGGGCATCTGGGTTGGTAATAGATGCTGATAATAAGGCAGATGAATCCTGCTGCCAGCTACTATGGGTTTCCAGGCTGCTGTCATTAGATGCCCACTGCCTGTAATGGGAACTTGGGCATTTAACTCATGTGTAGACACCAAATTGTGTTTTAAACTAGATCTGAATCCCATTTCTAAATTCAGGTGAGATAAATTGGCTTAGAACTCAAAGTTTGCTTCTAGCAATCAGCTTTTTTCTCTTGCCTTGTTTTTATCTTGCCACAGCTGGAGCTATAGCCACAAGCACAGAGTTAGAGAGAGGGTGGTGATGCTTGCTGCTCCTCATCTGGTGTGCAACAGAGCAAACAAGAGAGGTTACTGAGCTGTCACCCCTGCCAAACCACAGGAAGCACGCTATGCCAGATATATGTACTTATGGTATGACAAAAAATTGTCATATGTTACTCCACTTCACTTACACTACACGTGATGACTTGTTATTCATGTGTGCCCAGAGACACAGGCTTTAAAAGAATTATTGGATCAGAGCTCCCAAGAGGTATTTTCAGGTACTGGTTCTGTAACTGTTCAAAGTGGGTCCACAATATTTCTCTTGTAAACTTTTTGCAAGAAGGGAGAACAGTGAGCCACTTCAGTTCCATGTTCCCTTTCCATCACCTCTACCATATCAATAAGAAGATGTGGTGTAGCACTGCCAGCAACATCTGCAGGAAAAAAAAAAGATTGCTACAACTCACACTTCATGAAACATTATAGTGGAAAAGAAAATGTGTTCCAAACCACCTTGAGGTTCTGAAGTTAATTCATCATTAAGCATGGGAGACATGGGCGCTGCAGACTCCTACATTGTTTCCATCATGGAAAGCCCTAGATTTTGCAGTCTCCCAGCATGGAAAGCCACACAATCAGACATCAGTGTGTATATTTTAGTTTATGCATTTACTAAGTATTAATCGTATACTTAAAATCAAGCAAACTAAAACAAAATACAACACAGGGCACTAATTTTATAGTGGGCTGTTAACCAAAGACGTGCCATGCTTCTTAAATTTCCTTTCTGCAAATGGCTCAGCACAAGCTAGTTTTACCACTCATATCAATCAAACTACAGGATCAACACCTGAAATGGGAGAGATAATTATGTTGGCTGCACTGTAGCTGTTACCTTTCATGCTAGTAGTTGTTAATGAGAGGAGTGAGGTTTGAATTGTACAAAGTAAGACAAGGGTATAAAACTCAATTTTTTTTAAAAAAGCTCCGAGATGACCTAGTTACATCCCAGACCACTGGGAAGAAAGAAATGAAAGAAAAGAAATGGGCACTTCAGTTTTAGCCAAGCCTACTAGACAGTACAATTTTTCTCAGTGTCACAGAATAGTTCTTAAAAGAATATGGCAACTCTGTGTTACATTACAATAGCAAGAAATCCTAAAAAAATGCCTATTGCTTGGACAACAAATGGTGGGGGGAAGGGAACTGGAGAATAGGAACATGTGCAGAAAAAAAAGTAGTCACAGGTGCAGGGCACAAATCTGTGGTTGGCAGTCTGTCTGAGGTGGCTGCTTCTGGGGACGCTGGTCCTGCACAGAGTAGATGTGAGCAGATCCACACAAACAGCTTGGAGGGCCATGATGTGGTCCCTACTGCGGGGTGACATGAGAGCTTGTGTATGACCTGTGTTTCTTACAGCTCAAGGTCTCACTGGCTGATTAAAGCTTTAGCTGACCTTTGTTCTCAAATGTCACCACATTTCTCTTCACCAAAAAAACCAAACACAATTCTTCCCAAGAATATTTCTGAGTTCTACATTCTCTGAACCTCAGAGAAAAAAACAAAACAATTCTTATCTCATCTACTACTCCTGTGTTATTCACATGTAAAATACATTGTAAAAAATTGTTTACCTAAAAAAATTAATAATTAAATTCTAATGTAAGTACTTTAATTCACAAACGAATTAAATTCATGTATGTGTGTATCAAAACTGTCAGCTGACAATCAAAAATTCTGTACAATAAAATACAATTAAGTGCTTAACAAATTAAATTTAAATATAATATAATATAAAATAATATAGTATAATAAAATAATTAATTAACCTTCTAATAAAATAAAATCCTCCTCATAATTCCTCTCCTTCATTGGAGGCAGAAATATCTACTGTACTCAACAGATCGCAAAAACTTCTCTTTTTTATCTCTCCCTAGCGTTTTATACTCTGGTTCACTTTTAGTTCTGTACAAACTTCTCTGCTTGTAAATGGAAAACTACCTGCCAATAAGCCACATTTCTGTTTTCTGTAATCTCTGATTTATAATAACCCCTTTTCAATCAGGCACACTAGCAATGGAGCATTACTGGCACTCAGAAACCCGAGATTCAAATCTTCTCAGTTATTTATCACTTAGTGTTTTAACTGCAGTGGGTGTGTTTTTGAACTGTTCCTCTCATTGAGACATTTAATACAGTGAATTATCTCCTCTAAAGAGACTGGAACATCATGGCAGTTATTTGACAACTGAGGGGCTGTAGGAACATTCAAAGCATATGTTAAGCCTTGCTGTTCAATTAGTACGCCAAATGGCAGCTCAAAATTTAACATGAATTTAGTGCTTAGTCTGGGGATTAACTGGGAAAGTATGGTTTGGAAATGTCCACAGATAGGAGGAATATAAGGAAATTCCAAAAAAACAAGAAGCAGATGGTGTCCAGAGAGGTCTGGATTTTTCTACTGTAATGAAAGATGGACAGTTCCTTTGACCACATGGTAGCCATTGGATATGAAAACTCAGGATTTTTGTAATTGAATTACTGGCAAAGAATTACTCAAAGACCTGGGAATTTAAGACAAGCTATCCAACCCTTAGATTATCTCCATCCCTGCAAGCAGTCATTCCTGTGAGAAACAGCATGCCTGCAATTCCACTGGGTTCTACAAAACCTCTATTCTCTCAGGCATAATAGGAATGAACCTTTTTCATTATTACTAGAGCACTGTTCAAATGTGATTATAAGAAATTCAAACAAAAATACAGCTCATTAATGTGAAGTGCCTACCAAAAGGTAACTACATACATACATTTAAATACTGATCTGAATAGAAGGCATTCAATTTGAAAACTTCTTTGGGATGTCAGTAATTTTAAAATTTCACCTTCCATTACTTCTTCAATAAGTTTCCTTTAAAAATGTTTGCTAAAATAAAAGCATGCCATTTTTTGTTCTAGGGCTTTTTTCCTGAAAATCATAGAATCACAGAATCATAGGATATCCTGAGTTGGAAGAGACTCATTAGTATCATCAAGTTCAACTCCTGGCTCTCTAAAGGATGCCCCAAGAACATCACATGCCTGAAAGCATTGTCCAAACACCTCTTGAGCTCTGTCAGGCTGGTGCTGTGACCACTTCCCTGGGGAGCCTGTTCCAGTGCCCAGCCACCCTCTGGATGAAGAACCTTTTCCCAATGTCCAATCTAAACCTCCCCTGATACAACTTCAGGCCATTCCCTTGGGTCACCACGGAGAAGAGATCAGTGCCTGCCCTTCCTCTTCCCCTCATGAGGAAGTTGCTGACTGCAATGAGGTCTTCCCTCAATCTCATCTTCTCCAGGCTGAACAAGCTGTGTCCTCAGCTGCTCCTCTTCTGAAATTAAATTGTTGAAATAAAGTTTTTAAATAATTTAGAATATCTTTCCTACCTGTTTGTTCCCATTGAAATGAATGGAAGTCATATATTTGAAGTACTACCTTTTCTGAGTAAGGCTGGCAGATATCAGAAAATAAATGATTTCTGGATACAAGCATAAATGTTCAGATTTAGTTCAAAAAGGCCTTTCTGCCAAGTTATAAATTCTCAGACATTTTTTGTTTATGTTTGAAAAGCTGACAGACTCTTCGGACCTATGTCTCAAATGCAATGCTATAATTTCTATAGGTTTAAAGAATAAACTTTATTTGTCAAACATAGTAATTAATCATGCCTCTTTGCTGTATGTAAATGTAGATGTCACTCATGTCAATGAGCAAGGGGACATTCCTGGCTTTAGCTGCAGAACAATAGAAATCTGAAAATGACTGTGCTTATTGTCTGTGAAACAATGAAAAACTGTGGTAGGTACATTTTACAGTCATGTCATAAAACATATCTGAGTAAAAACACATGCTTTTTTGATCATTAGGGTTTTTCCAACTGGATGAGCCAAACTGCACAATACTGTAGAATTTACTTTGATTTCTATAATGAATCACTAAAGCAATCCCACAAGGCTATCCAATGTAATAAAAGATTAACTATTTCCTAGTACAGAGTCATGTTTATGGAGATGTGCCAGTAAGTTCTCTAATTCAGTCTAGCAGAAATGTACCTCAGGCTTTAGAGCAGATATTTACTCTAATTCCAACTCTTCCTTTCGTGACATGAAGTCCGGTGTGGTTGCAACTTCTATTAGGTTTCCAGGCATCACTGCCTCATGAAATATGGCAAAAATTGTATTAAGACACCAAAAACTAAACTGAAACCTGATGGTCCTATTTAGAAATTTTGCCACAGATGTAAAAGAAGTACTTTTCGAAGCAATATATGAAATCCCGTTTCTCACAAGCAAAAATAAAAATATCCTTCCTCACATATATATTCACTGTGTCTTTACAAATAAAATCCATTCTCATGAGACCAAAGAATCCTACAGAACCACTTATGAAATATTTTTTGCTTACAATTTGGGAGAAAGAATTTCTCTATAAGAACAGTGAATTTTACTTCTTCATGGATTTATTCCTTCTAAAGAGTGGAAGCTAAGCTTCCCAAATAACTGTGTGGTTCAGTGACTATTCTGAGCTCATTATTTTGAGTTTTCAACCTCAAAAGTACTTGTCTGATGAGAACAATGTTTCCTCTAAGGAGGAGATAACATGCTACCTGTGGCCTTGCAAATCAAGAGGAAAATGAAGACAGAGATGTATGGCAGTTCTCAGGACAGGAGCGTGGTTTCTTCTTGTTTTTTTGCTTGCTGTGTTTAAGTTACATCTTACATTTAATGAATTACCACAGAGGGGAAAGAATTAGTGTTAATGATACAAATGAATACAGTTTTCTTGATAGAACTAGAAGATAAGACATGTTAGCTTAAAATTCACTGACAGAGGTTTAGCACACTTTACCCTCTGTTTGTCAGGAATTCTGCGCAGCAGCTACAGCACAGCAGTCTAAATGCACACAGCAGCTTCCATATATGTTTGTTCCCAACAGACTCCTGAATCAGCTTAAGCAATCATGCATATTTAATTAACTAAGATGTGCTACTGCTAAAATGCATTAAGAAAATATCTTTGTGACATAGCCCAGCAAAATCTGTTGGTGTTCGATGTGAGTTCCATTCCCATCAGTGGCATTATTTTTCAAGATGGTCTTTGGAGATCCCTTCCAGCCCAAACTATTCTATGATTCTATTATAGATTCATTTGTTATTTGAAGTATTAATATTGACTTAGTAAGGTGCTTAAGGAGAGTAGATGATTTATCATTCAGCCCAGTTTCTCTATTTATATATAACTCCAGGTTCTATTTTTGGATGGTCCTTTCAACCTCTCTGAAAACTTACATTGTTCTTCTAAAATTTGAGAACCAGATGTGGAACATGGCCCTTAGTTTGTGTTTGGCTTGTCTATTTCTAAAATTTCTGTGAAGCGAATATGTTAGTTTTAATTGAGAGTTAGCTGGATATTTTCTTAAATAACAGAATCTGAATGAATGGGAAATTGTGATTAGTTTAAATTCACCAAACAGCTGTTAGTCTGACTGATACAAATACTCTGTGGAAGTTGGGGTTGATGCTGGGAAATTTTTTCTGTTCTGCTCAATATAAATTAAAAGGAGGTGAGCATCTTTTTAAACCGAAAGAAGTATGACTTCTCAGAAAGCCAGAACTGAAAATGAAAAAAGCATTCTGCTCTGAAAATGGCAGAGTAATCAAGACCTTATATTTATCTTCTATTTTTCCTGTTGTTAAAAGATAAATTCTCAAGGATCAAGTGCTGTCAAAAGCCCAAAAGAACAAGTAATTATTTTGCCATTTTGCCTGCAGGATCATAGTTTAAAAAAAATTCATATTTGGAAAGAATAGTTGAAGCTTCAGTGTTTATTAGATGATTTATACGTGGTTTTGATTTCATTTTTTGAGAGCAAAATTGGCTGAGATTAAATAGATTTAGGGTCAGCCTTTTATTTTGTGTCAGTATTCCTCAGAGAAATAGAAATTCAGTTGCTGACGATTAGCGCTGCTCTACCTCTGCCTGTTCATACTCACCCCGTGAGACCACACCAAAACCAGAGACATCTGGTTCCTGTGGCACAGCAAACAGCTCTGGGCAGGAGGTGGAGTTAGGGCAGGGTTTTTTTTCCCTTAAATTTAAAGGGAAGTATCCACGAGTGCTACATGCACAAGCAAATCATAGGGAAGAAAGACCTGCCTCAGGGAAATATTGCCTCAAGCAGCTCTTTGTGCCTAAGCTTTGTGGAGGATAGCATGACTCCTTCAAATAGGACAGTTTTAAAAATATCTTGAAAAGGTACTATCAGAATTTGGGCCAAAATTCAGATGCAAGAAGAAAATAATCTTAAGGTAGCCCTACTCATTGCAAATAGAACTGATATAAAGTGTGGGCCTTCATCAAGTAAAAGCAATCAAATATATTTGGAAATTATTTAACATTCTTCTTCATGGGCTCAGTTTTAACCAAATGTGATCTGACAGTAGTATCAAAGTGAAGCCAGAGCTGAGGTGTGCTAAGGAATGTCTTCACACAGTCAAATATGCTGGAGATAATGCTCAAAAATAAAAAAGTGCATAACAAAAGAGATTCTGTTGTGCTGACTTTACTGGGAAAGCAATTAGATTGAACATTTTTAGAAACATAACCCTGATTGCTACTGTATGTGTTGCTGCAGAATTATTTTCACATGTTAATAATTCATTTTTTTCCACACTGATTGTGTGGAAGCATATAATTGATTCATTAAATTGTGTAGTTCCCTACAGTTTGACCTCTATTGACGTCTCTGAATTTGTGGCAAGCTATTTTAAAAGAGCAGAAGCATATCACAGCCAGCAGCCTTACACCAATATAAATATTTTCTACTGTGCTAATGCTCAGAATTCACTTTCTGGCAGCTGACCAAGAATTTTGCATAGGAATGCACTGAGCTGGAGACCCCTATCTAATAAATTTTATCTGACACACTCAAACATCCACTTTTATTACCATGTCTGATTTTCCCATGCTCATACAATTTAAAGCTACAGCTTCTCCCTTTCTCTTCTTTGAAGAAAGAGTAATATTTTCAAACAGAATGTCACAGGGGTACATTACCATGAGCACTTTCATCTGTGGAAGCCTTATACAAAGGAATGTATACTATATATTCAAAAAAGCACATTCTCTCACCAATCCCACCATCTTTCCACAAAAGCTCCCCAAACAATGTAGCAAGGGAAAGCGTATTTCCTGTGACATTTTTACTGTTTATGGGCTGCAATTTTTTTTTTTTTTCCACTGGAGAATATTTGGAGAATGCTAGTCCTGATGTTCTCTATACATGAACTGCAATGAATTCTTCAATATTTCAGGGGACTTTGCCCCTTCAGAATGTGTTGCCCAGGGTCTAATGGCTGAGGATATGTAACTAAAGGAAAAACATTCTGGAAGATTCCCATAGCAGTGCTATGATGAATTAGCACTGCCCCTCAGCTGATGCAGGGGGTTGCAATATTTGGAAACTGAATTGATATGAATCTTTTGCTGGAGTCTTCTGTGGAAACCAAGAAATGTCCCAGACAAGATTTTTAATGCAGTGATTAAATTGTTCCCTGTACCTGTGCTTATCAGTAATTTTCAGCCCTGCCTAATGTTCAAAAAGCTGGTATAATTATATATATTACAAAAAAAAAAAAAAAAAGCACACAGGAAAGAGGTACCTCAGTAAAAAGATTTCCCTAGTCAATAACTATTTTCCTCCTGAGACAAATGGAAAGTCTTCTGAAGTCAAGGGCACCCTGTACCAATTCCAATGAATCATGCATTATTATCTCTCCATGATACAAACTTACAGCAAAGCCAAAAATTCTCCCCTGAGCTTTTGAAAAGGAAATTAAATCTAGTAAGTTACTTTAACTTTGGAGTTTTTCTCCCTTACCAAGAAAATAGGTACTGTTCCTTTTAGATTGTCCATCATGACAAGTGTAGAAAAAATAAAATAACAAGAAATAAGAACCTTATTTTCTTAATTATTTCACCCAGTGATTTTTCCCCAAAATACAACTTTAAATTGAAATTCAATGACAAGATAAAATCCCCGAAAGTCACCTATATTATGCCATTAAAAATGTACCTAAAATAGCTTTTTTTTAACAAGAGAAAAGGAGGATGTTAGCTAAGTCTTTGTACCATCATTCAAATGCAACATTCAGATGCTCACAGTTTTAGTGAAAAACAGATGTGAGTGGGTATTTCTTGAAAATCAGTGTATTTGTCACTGGCTCAAAGTATCAGCACAGTAGAATACCTGGAAATGATTTCTGCAGATTACAGTATACTTGCAAATGAAGCCTGAAACACAATGTGAACAAACCCACGCAGGTGTACCCAAAAAAGCCCTTTATTATTTTCATTTGCTAAATTTCACTATGGTGTGAGACTGGTAGGTTCTCTACAAAGCAGCTAATCTGAATTGACTACAGTCAGCTAAATTACCCAGTAACACAGAGAAAAACCTCCTGAAAGCCCTAACAGAGGGAATTATGTGCTGCCTAAACCATGGTCCTGAAAGGACACGCAGAGGCGCTTGGGTCTGAGCCGTGGCTATTCCCACCGAAGTCAGCAGGACTGCTGAAGTGGGGCACAGGCACGGCAGGGCTGTCCTCCAGCACCAATCTGCAGGATCACCCACAGCCTTGGGGCAGCCTGAGGAAGAGTGAAGGGGGGGCTGTGGGGCGGTGTCCTGCCCCACACAGCAGCCTGGGAAAGGTGCTGCCTCCAACGCTGGCCCCTGCTCTACCTACGCTCCCTCCCCTGAGCAGCTGGCTACCATCTTGGGTAGCCTTATCTGCTGCGACTTGTCAAGCCAAAATATTTGTTTAAAAAAGGATCAAATATTCATAGCTCATTTATGCATTCTTTTAAAAGGAGAAATGAGGCTTGTCATGGTAGATAAATGCCAAAGTATGTGTGAGGAAAGTAAATGCGAGGAAAAGAAGAGAAAAGAAGGGGGAGAAATAGCATTTTTTTTAACCTGTAGTATTTATAGTTTTCTGCTCTGTCTTCTTTCCTTTGCTCTGTGGTCTGGTGCTGAGAGTTTGATGGCTATAACCATGCAATCCAGAGCAGCCCTGCTAACCCAGTGTTGCCACTGGATGTTGTTGGTTTGTATTTTGTTAATTTTGTTGATTTTTAGAAGTGATTCAGGCAAGTTATTTCCTTCCGAGAAACCCCTAAACTAACACCAAATAAGCTTGTCAGTCAACACTTTTATATAAAAGCCAATGTGGAGCACAAAACGAGGATTTCATTAAGTAGGGCTTTGTTGACAGATTGGTTATTTTCTATATGAGAAGAGTCACAAGTCAGATTTCCATTGGTTCTGGGTGAATTGAGAGACATTATAATTTTCCTCCCTCATTTCTGCAACATCAGTCTAAATATCTGACATTTCTGAATGCAAAAAGGAAACATTACAGTTGCTTTCTGCTCACCCCAACATCTACATTCATCTTTGATCTCCACAGCTTTTAGTCTGGAGAGAAAAAAAAAAAAACAGCAGTTCAGGATCATTAAGAAATTTTTTAAGGCTCTTATTCTAAATCTCTTCCTGAGAGCAATTAAGCTAGAGTCCCTTTGCTGTGCTACTGCATGAGCACAAAAATAAAATCCTCAGAAATATGGAATAAACTGAGCATGCAAAAATCAATTTTGACCTAGCTGTAACCACATGTTAATTAAAAAAAAAAATACTGTATTTTCTCCCTAGCAGGCCCTTTTAATCATATTTTAGACAAATATATTCATGGGAAAAATGTTCCTGAACCTCGCTTACATGTCTCTCTTTTCTTTTCAGAAGAGATGAAATCCAGTATGAAATCACAAAGGCCTGAAACAATGCATCTGGTGAAACAGGAATCCACAGCATGATCAATGTACATTTTGTCTCTCAAAACATGGGCATTATTAGAGCTGAGATAGCACAAGCTGCCAAGACTGTGAATGTTCCCTCAGAGATCTTAAACAAAAAACACACAAGAAATCAAATTTTACAAAAATTTAACAAAAAATCAGAATGGCAGTTTAACATTCCAGATGTCAGACACATTGAACCAAATAACAGATGCAACACAACAGGCTTTTCTGACTCTACTATGTCATTGTGCAATACAAGTTTAATTTACTCAAAACTTTGCTATTGATATCTGTTTGTGCTGGGTATCTACATCAAACTGAAAATTAGGACAGGGTTTGAATTCTACCAAGCCTTTTCTGAGAATAAGGCTGAAGAAAGACATACATTTTCAGCAGAAAGTGATCCTGGGGTATTTTCTTCTTGTTTTTTCATTTGGTTACTTGGGATATTCTTCCAAGCCTGTGCTTAGAAGAAAATACTTAACTTTTGGCAAGGTGATGTGTGAGCTGTAGGGCTGTAGTGCAACCCACCCTCACTCCTGAGCCATAAAGTCACTTTGCATCTGCCCAGCATAGACACAGATCTCAATAATAAGGCTCCCTGCACAATCTGTAGGGGTCTGAACTTAAATTTATTGTGGTTGCTATGAATGCCCAGGAAATGTGTTCCCAGTTCCCAAGCAGAAAGTCCACAGTCCTCTCTCACAGCCAGGGACACTTGGAGATGGTTTCTTTTCCTGGGACTGCAACATCTGGTTAAACTAGGGAGGTGGAAACTGACATGGGGCAATTCTAGGGCATCTTCACCATTTTTTAGAGGAAATGACTGGGCAAAGTAAGGCTAGGTACCAGTTAAAATGAGAGATTCAGACTTCTAAGGAGCATGGCCAAGGCAAAGGAGCCAAGATATCTGTGATTTCCCCCAGATCCATGGGGCAGATGAAAGGTCCAGAAGCAAAAATCAGGATACAAGAAAAATGTTCAAGCAGATGGCATCAGAAAAAAGCATACAAAATCATGCTGAAAAACATTTTTGGGAGTTTTGGGGAGTTTTCCTCCTGTATTTAAAAAGATGAGAAGCAACACAGCCAAGAAGGCAATGAGAGTGGTTCCAAATGAAACTGTTCTGCCAGGCTCCTTTTCATTTAGGAAGTGGTTCACTGCTGGCCTTGAAGTCCAGGTAGTGACAGCACTCTGTCACTTAGGCTTGAATTGTGTGGAAAGGGCCCCAGAGTGAGGAGCCCCCCAAATCTCGTCTCACCAAGTTCTCCGACAGCAGCAGAGAAGTTGTGTTCCATGCACTGTACAAAACAGTGGCTCCACAGGGTAACACTGAAATGGATTATTTAATAACAGACTGGGTCAAAATGCATGGGCACAAAGAGACAAGTTAGTATAGACCACTGTTAGCACTACCCAGCTCTGAAATATTTGTCTTTAATACTCAAAAACAGCCTTATCAGTTGGATAATTGGTTTTGTTAGTGAAACACTGTATGTCACACATATCTGACACAAGAGCTGTGAAGATGGAAGGACCCTGGGCCTTCTACCCATATCCTAAGCACTCAAGCTGGCTGCATTTATATCAGACTCTATAGGCTTTTTTGCTTCTTAAGGTTCCATGACATAGCATTGTTTCTTCTCTGCCTGAGAAGGGTGGGCTATGGATTCCAGAAATTCCACTTCTGTATTTAGCCTTTTCAGTGCCAAATACACAGAATCTTCTTTTCTAGTGATTATGCTACTGATTTGAGTGACAAAACAATGAAAACTTTCTATTGAAAATGGCTTTTGTCAGCAACTGTTGGTACCTTTACAATTTTGCATACTTGTCATTTATTTTTGTAATATTTTCAAGTTCATTTAACTTGTGACATGTCAAATTGTTCACCAGATGTGAAGGAACTTTGAGGAATAACATTGTTATTATTGTTGTTGTTATTAATCATGACAATGAGTAAAATGAAGAAAACTAGGCTTCTGTTTTACTTCAGTGGAGAATTTGGAAAGACTGTCATAATTCATTCCAGTTAGATCAATCACCCCTTTGCTATTCAGCCTATTAGGCAGCGGTTTTGGTTCACATAAAATATTTCAGAGCCAGATTGAATCTTAGCTTCACAGCTGTGTTCCTAAAATGTGCAAATATTTGATGTGTCTCAGGTGCACATTGAGAAACCATAAATCTTTCCATTGCCTGTCTGATTGCTCTGCCTTCTTCTGCACTCTGCTGAGCCACCTCCACTCCCCTGTGCAATGGCTTTAGTACACGAAGGTGAAACTGGGAAGGGACAGTGCAGGGTAAAACTGATGGGACAGGAGCACCACCTCTCTAGCATCTTTTTTAAATGAATTGACAAACAGGACATCTCTGGGTACTGAAGCTTTCTGGTGTAATTTATTTAAACTGGACTCAGGGCTACCAACCCTGCTATTATACAGATCATGCACGTTTCTTGACAGTTTCTGAGTCCCTAAATTAAAAAAATGAGATGCCATAAGAAGGGAAGGAGGCAAGTAGTAGGAGGAAAATGTAACAGTAAAGGCAAAAGTGTTTGGTATTGTACATGAGACAGAAGAGAAATTTAACCCATAAAAGAACCAGCATTTCAGTTAGCATGAGATTTAACAAGGTTTTCTTCTTTTTTTTCCCAGATACTTACTCTGGCAACTTGAGTGACTCAGTGGTTCCTTTGGCACTCTGCAGTGAGTCGTGTCCTGCTGTGACACTGTTATCCACAGGGTCGACTCTCTGTCAGATAACTTTGATGCTCAGTGAGGCATTTCATATGTTTTACATCCTGAGAAGCCAGTAAGCAACTTGTCTCTTATCAAACTGAGAAGTTCACTGAATACTCGTCTGCTGACGCAGAAGTAACCTCAATGCATTCTTTATCCTTGTGTAAAATTCTGGCAGCAATTACCAATGGTCTTGAAAGGTTTGCTTTTGATGCTTCATTTTCTTTTAACATGGTAGGAGATATGAAAAATATGGATTTTACTAATGTCACTGGACAGTTTTTACATTCAATGTAAAACAACTCCCAGAACCAAGACTGCACTGAGGCAAAGAAGTGCTTTATCATACAAGGAGGAATTGCAGATTTGGTCCTATATCTGGCCTATACTCTGGAATCCCTCAAATGGAAAATTGTACTTATGCAGTATAATATAAATGTATACCCACCAACACCTTACTTGTTAGATAAGTGACACCAAAGCCAAGTGGCACCAAAGCCATGGCAGGCCAGATCAACCAGATCAAAAGAAATAACATTAGCAATCAGAGTTGACACTAGTGATGACATTTCCCTAATTAAGCCACCAACATCTGTTCTCCATGGGTGCAACAGAGGTGCTGGTTCTTTGCATTTGGACATGTGGTTTTCCCACCACTACCTGGATGGTGTTTAAAACAGTGGCTGTTGTCTTCAGAAGTGTCTTATTCATAAAATTACATGCATATCCCAATTAGAGCTTCTTAGACAACGAGACAGAAGAACAAGTTACTCCTTGGGGTACTCTGCAGACCCTGGACTGCTAATTATGTTGACTGAGGGTAGATATCCAGACTTGCCAACACAAAACTGTGAAATAGAAAAGTGCAGAGGCTTTAGATCCTAGCCTGTCAGACCATGCTCAGGTGGGCTTTCTGTGCAGTGTTGGTGAGCCACTTTCTCCCTGCACTGGTGGGTGTTGGATGACTTATGTCCAGGCTTCACCCCAGATGCCTGTGAATTGAAACCTGGGGGACTTGTCTCACTCCCTCCCTCACCCTGCATATCAGGTCTGACATTTCCACCAGGAATGGTGCACATTGGTTCCTGTGTGTGGCCCTTAGCCTAGCACTGTTTGGGAGGGGTTGGTTCCTCATCTTCTTATGCTGGAACAATAACTTCCAGGGGCAATATTATACCATGAATTTGTGTATCCTTTCAAAATATAGGTATAAGTTTGTGGATTAGTTTCAAGCTTGATAATTTCACTTGGCCAAAGGGTTAGTAATGTCCGTGAGCCACACCATGTCAAGGACAAATTTATGATAAATCTTTTCCAGTACCAATTCTTCCAAGTTTTTAGGCATTGATAAGTCAAAAGGAAGAAAAGGAAAGATATGAAAATGGACTTCTGTTCCAGATTGTTTTCTGGGTGGTGTCTGAAGGGTCCATCTTTGAGTAAAGTACTGAGATGAAATTCCCAGTGACAGCCCCTGTAAAGCACCAGTACAGACATCAAAAATAGGCTGGGCTGTGATTGCACTGCATTAGTGCACAGCCAGGAGGTTTTTGAGTTAGGACACTGTGCTCTGGAAAAAAACAAACCAACAGTTCTCTTATGTATTGCAAGGAGCTATTAGATTAAAAGCATTTTGCTTTCTGAGCTTGCCCTCAAACATACTCTGAACAGTTTTGTTTTTACAGAAAGCTTCTCAGAAATCCTACTTGATTACTTGATACTAGTCTCAGACTAGCCTATTAGAAGTACTGTTTGAAATCAGCCCTCTGACTTACAATACAAAGGAACAATATGTTATTTTGTAACGAAAAAATTCTGGAGTGCGATGTGATTTGCTTACCTTCTTTGTTCTTTTGTATGATTTCAGCTTGTTATTATATGTTGACAGAGTGAAAGCTAAGGAATTTATCTTCAAACACAAGCCTTATTTTCTTAGAACCCATTTCCAAAAGACTAGTAAACCTATTTACTAAATTACTGTAATTATTTTTTCATTTCCTTGTTCATTGCGGGAAATACAAGTGTGCACCTTAATTACAAAAGGATTTGTCCACTGTACAACTTGAGCAAATATCCCATCTGTATTTTCCCCTCAGAAGTAGACATTTCAGGTTTAAGCCAGTTCAACAGAGAGGGCACTGTGCCTATTGCCGAGTGCATTGATTACAGAGTGCCTGAGACAGGGGAAATTTCACAGGTGTGATGGTCCCCACAAATTATCTATTCTCAGTAAAATGAAAATTCATTATTTTTCATTCTTTCCTTTGGACCAGTGCATTTGCTTTGGTAGAAGTGAAGGGGCTGAGACACTGAACATGTCTCAAATGCTGATAAAGCATTGTGTAAAAGTGACAGATGGCCTTCCAAACAAGACAAGTTTGAGAGGCATGTGGCCAAATGCAAGTTCAGTGCCTTATGTGAGCAATGATGAAAGTGCATACCATTTTTTATGGTGACTTTAAGGATGATCACTCCGTTTCCTTGAAATTCTTTCAGTATGCCAGTGTCAGGACATCGCTCCCCATGTGGAAGCGGAGGCCTTGGTGAAACGGTTAAATAAACATATAGTTATTGTCCAGCTTTAGAAGAGGATATTAGATTACATACCAGGAGAGCAGGCCATGCCTGTCTTCAGCATTAAACTACATCTGAGCCTCCATTTTCCTGTAGTGCTGTGTTCAGTTTTGATTACCTACTGCTCCCAAGCTTGGTTTATTTATCTAAGTGCTATTCTAATATAAACTCACTGAGATTAGTTTTGCCCTTGGTCCCACGAAGGCAACTCAGTGGGAAATGTGACTCAAGTGATCAAGGACAGAAGTGAATCCATTACCATTTTCTGAGGTATCCATGTGTTTATTTTTGTGTTCAGATCTTTAAAAGTCCTTTCAAATAGGATCAGCAGGTTTTGTAATGTGAATGCCAGTTAGAACACAGGTGACAGAAACTGTAATAAGCTTTCACACAAGTAGCGGCAGCTCTAAAGGTTTTTAGCTGGTGAGGATCTTACCAGAAGATTTTGTATTAGATGTACTTGTGCATGTGCATATAAAAATGTGGAGCATGGTGTTGTGCAAAATAGGATTGGTATCAGTTATTCATTATCAAGATAGTGCTAACAGGAATGTTAGATATTTTTATGTTGGAAAATAGAAAAAAATTGTCATTATTGTATTAATAAAAAAATATTGTCATTGTAAAGATCCTCACAACTTTCTCCCATGTACCATTTCCTGTGGGTCAGTCCAGGCTGCCCCACAGCTGACTGAGCTTGGGAGTACCAGTGAAATCCCCACAGGGACTGCTGCATATTCCCAGTATCCTCATCTGCCTGCTGCCCTTCTGGTGCTGGGATTGATCCTCCCTTGTGTGTCCTGCTCAGAGATCCTGCACCAAAGATATCAAACTGGCTGTGAAGAAAGCAGAAGAGAGAAAGTGAATATGGGAAACAAAGAGCATTTCTAGGGTCAGCGTGAATTTGGCTTGGTGACCAAAAGGAAAGCAAGGGCAGGAGAGGGAAGATGAGTTTGCAAGTTTGATATGGGGTGGGTGATTGATTAGTAGAAGGAAAATAAGGGAAAGGCAGAAATGGGGTGAGAAGAAAAAATGACTCAGGGAAAAGGAGGAGATAGAAGAGATGATAGGCAGGAAACACAGGTGATCAAAGAGGCTGTGGGAACAGAGAGGGAAGGTGGGGGAAGAGAGGGCATGAGAAAAGGGAGGTAGGGAGAAGATGGTGATGGAAGGAGAGAATCAAATGACCAACAGAAAAAATCAGTATGTGGAAGGGTCTCAGATAAATGCAGCAGCAATGCCAGTGTGAGATTAAAAGCAAAAAGTAGCAAAAAATATTCCTCAGTATTTAATTCCATGATTGGCTTTAGCTATCAAATAACAGAAAACAGCTGCATTTCATAAAGTAACAACTGGTCTGCAGTTGTAATCTAATCCTTGCATCTGACACTTCGAAAAAAAATATTTTCCCTGCACATGTGATCCACTTATACGACTGCTACCACATCGAAGAAATCTGTGAAGTTGCAAACTAAGTTCTTAATTGCTTGTTTTGTCTTTCTATTTTCCCTTGTATATTTTAATCAAAGAGGGAAATGACATGTTTAAGAGGCTGGCCACTGTCTTTCTGAGTCAATTTAACCTAGCATGTCCGTTTCCCTCTCCCTCAAGTTTGTGCATCATTGAAAAATAAAACCCTTACAAAAAAGATCAGCTAGGGAATAAAAAAGAAGCAGTAGGTAAAGCTAAACATCAATCAAAAGTTCAAAGGTTGAACTATTCTTTCAAGAGCTTAAAATATATGAACCCATGTATAGGAGAGTAAAATCTGAAAAAAAATCTGAAAAAAATCTGCAAAGCAATTAGGGAAATTCTTTAGATATTTTTATTCACTCTCTCTGTCACTGCTCAGTATACTAAGCATTATCACACTAAAATGACAGTATTTATTACATATAATCCTAAACTCCTCTCTGAGGAAAACATGTAAATAAATGAGCAGTTCTGTTTTTCCAGAACAGCTGATGCAGGACATTCAATGCTATTTTCTGCCTTCATGGTGGTGCTTTTCATCCCTGTTTGTTTACAAACACTGTGTGAAGGAGCACAGAGAGCTGCAGTGGGTTTAGGAGCAGTGAGCTGCTGCCCACAGCTCTCTCATGGGATACAGGACAGAAGTGGAAGGAGAAAATATGTCCAGTAAGAGCACATCTACTTTGTTCCCTGTAGATCTCAGGAGTTAAGTCTTAGAAAACACATCATGTGCTAAATTAAATCCCTACAAAATGGAAAGAATGTAAGTTATCATGGCCTTATCTGAAAAAATCCAGACAATAAATTGAACAGATCTCAGTTTATCTTTCTTGTTGTTGAAAGATTAAACCAGCTCTGAACCTGAAACTTCAAGGATACTAATTTTTTTTCCTATCTGATACTAAGACCACTTAAGACAGAAGATTGCAGAAGGCCCTTTGCTAATTTTTATACCTTCTCTGGCTTTTTTCCCTTTGAAGTAGTAGCCTAGGAAAATTTACATTGGTGTGAATTAAAGTATTTCATTTAAAACACACCACACATTTGCAAATAATTAAAAATTGCCATAATCTTGCAGAGTTCCCTTGTACTTTTAAGCTGCAAGGCAGATACCATTTCCATTGTTCACCCCCCAGCTTCAGTCGTTCATAGCAGTTAAAATATTGCAGTGTACTGTACCTCTCACCCAGCCTGCCCAGATTCCTTCCTAAATCCCTGTGGTGAGGAGCCCTAGCCCAAAAGCAGGGAAAGCTTAACTCAGTGTGCCACTTCATATGCACAAGAAATAAATCCAATGGAAGGCAGGAGTCATTAATTCTGATGCTCATGGAATTGCATGTTTACCTGTGAAAACTTTTTTAATCTGACATCCTTAAATTACTTCAGCTCCTACTTTGTCCCAAATGAAATCAGGTTTTATGAAAAATTCTGAAGGTGATTAATTGGTTTCAAAGCCTTCCAAATACACTCAGCATATCCACTGGTATTAGTCTACTTTTCACAGGAGAGAAATGAGGTTACTGGAAATCATATTACACCAGCCTATTTCTCCTGGATTAAACGTGCTTGAAATAAATGTCATTCCTTTTCCCAGTTTACAATTTATCATTTCAGAGTGAGAGAGCGTATCTTCATTTTATCACTGCATTGTGTAACATTTTTCCATGTCACTATGCAAAAAAGTTTATTTGACACATTAAAACTTGAAATATACTGCACAGAGACCAAACTCTGTTGCAAGTACACCGCAATTATGTTCAGCTTCATTAGGCATTTCACCATCAGTTTCTAAAGGACTGGGATCTCATTAAATAAAGGATTTAAGTGCCTAAAGAGATTTGGCAAACTAGATTCAAATCTGCAATCCAACCTGTTGTACTCTATTACCCATCCTGGTATTCACTAGACTCCGAAGGCACCAAAGGATTTTCCCTCACAGCTCTTTAATTGCTTAGAGCTGTTGTTCTGGGCGCTACAGGAACTGACCTATTTCTGACAGGTGTGACTTTGCCTTCCAGCTCACAGCTACAGAACGATTTCTTTACAAAGATGCAGTGACATTGCTCTCCTGTAATCTTAGGCTGACTCTTCCATGCAGAAGAAGGGCTGAGCAGTTAAACAAGGCTACCTCTGCAGCTGATGGGGAGAACCAGGCACTTTTAGAAGGATGCCTCTCTCATCTATTTTAGCTGTCTGCATTAGGGTGTGAGGTGTTGTGGTTATGCCAGTTATGATACAGGATGTCCTGGAAGCCTGTTTCCAATGTAGATATCTTCATGTAACATTCAGATGAATCCCCAAGTAGGTGTTCCCCCCAGTTTTCTGTGGGATAGTGGGATATTGTAACAGATATCCCCGTGGAAGCTGAGTGGATGCTGGAGCACTGCATTGGTGTGTGGCTGTGCAGCACAGACACACCAGTTCAGCAGCATTACCTTGTGTACTTGACCACACCGGTCCAGCTGTACTAGTGCCCATCCCAGCAGTACCTCAGAGATTGATGTGTTCTGCAGCACATGAAGCATAAATACACAGCATATTAATGTAGTGCGTTATGCACTGTGTAAGTCCTTTACTTGGCCTGGCACAGCAGAAAATCAGAGAATGTATGAAGCACACAGAAAGGATGAATCACCTTTTAAAGTGCATTTAATGCTTTTGACAATAGTGTGTTCTCAGCTTCTTTCCTATCATCACAGATCAGGTCTGAGAGGGAGGCAAGTGCATGAGATACTGGGCCACTTTTCACTTTCCCAGAAGTGATCCACAGGGGAAGTTGCTGGCAGGAGCCTCTTGACCTTCCTGTACTGCAAAGACAGCAAGAGCCCTGATCCAGAAAAGGTGTGAGCGAGATCCTGATTCTGCAACTTGGCACTTGCTGGAGCATGAGTCCTGGGCCCTGGCCAACAACAGCTGCAGCACATGGAATGAGCTTGGGTCCTAAATCCTGTGTCCTTGTACTGGAACTGGGATATTGAGAATAACATGGATAACATGGAGATTCAATGGAGCATAAAAAATTACCTTCCAGCATTAGGAAAGACAGCACACTCATTTAGCCACCCTTTTATCACTAAGCCAAGGAAATGTGGTATTAAGGACACAAATACACAGTGAATTTAACACCATTCAGCAATGATGGAACAGGAGAAACCTGCTCTCTTCAAAGATTTGCTATGCCCTTTTTTTTTTCAGCACTGAATAGGAAGAGTGTCCCAACGATTCATATCCCAGCAGCACACCACAGTGCTGAGTTATAACATGTTTTGGTCTCACAGAAGGAGATCTTACTAGAAAGCTTGTTAGAAAAGTAATCTGTTATGGATAAGGTATTAAAATATTTTCTTAAGGTCCTAGCCAGTACAGGATGATTTATTTTAGTACAGTTGTTAATTATGCTTAGTGCCCTAATAGAGAGGGAATGCTGGGTGCCTGGAAAAACAAAGCCATTGCCTTATTTCACATCTTCCAGTGAAGGTTTTTTTAAGTGGACATAGCATCTTTATCAGATCATCACTGGTGACCTGAGGAAAACTTAGATCCAAGGACAGTGTAGGTGGATAAACCTCCCAGGAAATCAGTGGAAGACTTCTTGTTCATCACAAATTACCTATTCCAGTAGAACCACACTCAATTTTGTTCTGTGCAGCTGCTTTATCAGTTTGTTCTGCTTCTTTGGAAAGAGGTGCCATAATTTGGCTGTGAAATGAGTGAGAAAGTAGGTGTTAAGTTCAGTATGTATGGGAACTCTTGGAGACTTGTCTTTCCTTGACCAGGTGTGAAGGTCTGCAGGTCTACTTCTCTAGTCTCTTTTTCCTGGACAAATTGCAGTTCATAGCACACAAGAAACAATTCAGCTACAAGTTTCAACATGTTTTAAATATTGCTAAGTGTTTTTTTTTAATTTCCCATAATATTTTCACACTGTAAAAGGATTTTCCTTTTCATTGTAACACGTTATTACACACTGCATGCTCATAATTACCTAATATTTCCATGCTCTATAGATTTCTCTTGATTGTTAATATTAAAAGGCTTATTAAGATCCTCTCTATCAGCTTATGGTCTCCACATATACTTAGAGGGTTGGCAAACTTGGCATAGGATAAATGTCACTTTTAAAATATGTTACAGACAGAGTACAGTGGAGGTTAAAAAAATAATGATTAGAGCGTTGAGTAAATGTCATGACTGCCAGAATCAATTGAAAATGAGCATTCTTGCTGGCTTTAGCTGGAATGAAAAGAGGCTTCTCCTCCCCCAAGCCCAGTCCTGGAGGAGTACAATCAGGATGGTACTAATGAGGAGAAAACTCACAAGGTAGGGGTGATGTTTCCTTCAGAAACACTATATGCATTGGTGCCCTGAGCCCCCTAGGGACCTAAAATCTGTTATTGTTCCTCCTGGGAGGTCCGTTTACACTTAACACACATCTGGCTTAATTAGGTTGACAGCTGCTGCAGGTACTATTGGACAAGGTCCAGGCATCAGAGTGCATTAGCATTTGTTTAATGGTTTAACCTTTCATAATCTGATCTCCACTGCGTAAATGAACCAGAGAGATATCTTTTATTACTTGTTAATGTGTGTTGTGTGTGTGTGTGTGTGTGTGTGCACATACTCACACTCACACAAACATGCAAGCAATCCACATCAAATGTGTCCCACCGCACACTGAAAACCCAAATCTTTTCCAACAGTAAACTTCTGATTAAATAAATGCAGCTCCAAATAAAGAAAAAATGAGCTGGGTTAACAGGAAAGAGAGCAGCAGTCAGGCTGTATATAAAGACAGAAGAAAATACAGTTACTTCAATGTAGAGATATTGGCCACCACATATTCACAACCAGATCTTGCATACCTATGGTTTTCATGCTTTAATTAAAAAGGAAAAAGAGGACTAAAGTTTTTGCTGCATACAGAAATGAAGCCAACATAGAAGATGTTCTAGCACAGATTCATGTTTGAATCTGTGCTAGAATAATAATAAATAAAGCTCATGATCTTGATATTTTTAAATAGATCCAATGAACAAAATAGGCCTGATTCTGCCCCTATTGACAGCACAGCAATTCCTTCAAAGTCACTGGAAATAATCTGGTTTTACACTTGGGTACCTGAGGGAAGAATATAGCTCAAATGATTAGGCATATGCTTTGTTTTCTCAAGAGAACCCTTTCCACATATCCATTGAAAGGATTTTTTTTTCACTTTTAAATATTCTTTTATGTCTAGTTGGCTTCTTTCCATAGCAAATCCCTGTAAAAATAGCCTTTGGCAAGGCAGCCAACTTCAGCACAAGCCCAAACCTTATTGTATCATTGAAAGCAAAACCAAATCCAAAGGCACCTTTCCAAATCCAATCAGCTTTCTTTATACACTGACGTGCTCATTTACCTGACAAATTATTGTTCACTTTTCGATTGACTCCCAGACTGCAATACACCACATGTTTGGAGACTTTGGATATCAATACAAAGAAAATCTTTGTATAGTGAAGACTCCCATTTAAATATTAATTGACCTGGCCCTTCAGTAAGTTCTCTTTCAGCATGTGCTCTTGCCACAGTCTTAGCACGTGTCAAATTTTCTCTGTGGTTTGGTGCAGACAGAGGAGAGCAGCCTTCTGCACTTGCACTGTAATGAGATCTGCCTTTGGCTGAGCCACTGCAGATTTGTGCTGCATTGCTGAGGAGTGGAGCTCAAAGCTTCCCTCCAAAACCTGTTCCAGGGCTGGACCCTCATTTTAAGAGATGCATGTCAATTGTTTTGCTCTTCTGGGACATTTTTTCCTCTGTGGGACTCTCTCAGTGGTGTGTAAATATGTCTTGGTGAAGCAGCTCAGGGTACCAGCATCACTCAATAGCAAATGCATGTGGGAACATGGTTAGAAACAGTCCATGTATTGAACATATTTGACTATTTAAGGGCAAGAACATAGAGAACACATTCGCCAATCTCATGCATAATAGCTTTTCATACTCGGATTCCCTTTTAAAAGGGCATCTTCCCCTCTATTTAAGTGAGTAAACTTCTGCATGAGCAGTGTAAACAAAACTTTAATGAGAATATTATGGTTATTGACTGGATCAGGCTTTCAGGTCCATTAGGCAGCTGCTGTCCAGGCATTTTTGGTGCTTATAGTACTTGTTATTTCATGTGTAAACTCTCTTAAGCCATCTCTAAATCATGCAATAGAGTTTGGTATACAGACTCTTGTACTAGCAGAGTAATGGCTGTGCTGGAAAATCCACTCTGAGGCACACAGATCCATGAGGACTAAATGTAAGATGTATCATGATGTACCCGTGCTCGATTCCAGCAAGTGTCACAAATTTACATTACAGGGGAGGGTGGGAAGAACAGCCAATATAGCATGGGGCAAAAATGGGAGAGGCTTGAGGAACATACTGGGGGCTTGAATCTTTTGTAAAAAGCTAAAAGATGAAAAAAATATGCAGTGGCCTTTTTCTCCTGATCACAGAAGTCTTGCCAAAGCATATTCTAGGAGAAAATAGGCACAAGGTTTGTCCTGGTCACACTCACAGGAAGTCATATGTTGGAAGTGATAGAGTGCTGCTACATAATGTATTTTATTTATGAATATGATATTTAATATCCTTTGTGATGGCTTACTTGAGGAAAGTTTTCAGTAATTTTTTTATCTCTGTTAAACAATGCTCATTTCCACATGAAATATAATTTTAGGACTTATCATGGTCTCCTGCTGAACCTCTCTGCTAGGTTAAAATTAACTTTCCACAGATAGAAGTAAAAAGGTATTTCTGAATGCTAACAAAAAATAGAGGGGGAAAAAAAGAAAAAAAAAAAAGGAAAACAGAGCTGGATGGCCCAATTTGATAATATTTGACCTCTGCAGCTTTGTGTTCAGGAAAGGTTCTGCAGGAAATTGATTTGGGATATTTTAAATCCTTAAAATTATCTATATGCTTAAATACTTTGCTGGATTGTTCCCTTACCCCAGAGAAAAAACAGCTCACTGTAATCTCATTGGTATCAGATTTCCATTCACAGCTTCCCTGAAAAATCAATGCACACAATGAAAATCAATCCCTACTCAAAATGTGGCCAAAATGTTTTAATTTCTGAATGAAGATTGCTTCAAAGAAGATAAAATCCAACTACACCATCAGGCAGCCAAAGTCTCATGTCACAGTATATCTTTATGTCTGATTGTTTATCTTGTTTTGTGTTGTGTGCTTTTCCTAGTGCTCCTGCATGATTTATGGAAGGGCCTTTTGGAGGGGCCCTGTACCTTTTATCTCTTAATATATGCTATGGTGTGCATTTACTACAACTACTACTAACAGCAGCAGATCTTAGCTGGTTTGAAAAGGGGAAACTAGTCATTGCCTAAAGTTTGAAAGTGGAGGTTGAGCTGGAAGCAGTGTGACTAAGAGCCCTGGCTGGTAGATGAAGGCAGGAGAAAGGAACAGTCATCCTGAAACCAAGTCTAATGTTTGAAGCACAGTGTCTTTCATCAGAAATCCTGAGAGGTCATTAAGTTCATCTGGTTATACATTTTACCAAGGAAAGGCAGCAAGGAAAGACAAACATTCTACATCTTTGCCATCACACCAACATCTTGATTTTGTGTGCAAAATCTTTTCTTTCTTCTGAAGAAGGTCAGTCATTCTATAGAGCACACAGGGTCTGGGAACACTGTGAGGGACTGAATCAATTCAACAGCTGTGCTCTGTTCATATATTTGTGGGAAAACAGAAATCCATGAACGATACTCTTCCAATTTATGGCAACAATTGCAAAGCTGTTCCAAGTGTCCATCCAAAATAAATCTCAACTGTGACCATAAAAGCAAGTGTATGGCTTAGATGCAGAATTGAAGCTTGCTTCTATCCTCAAAGTCATGGCTTTTGCCTATGGGCTGCAGCTTGAAGAGAGAGTCTAGATTCAGGTAGAAAGCTCTATGAAGTAAGAAAATACTGAGAAATGGACAAAAGACTGGATGTGTGCTGCAATGAGAAGGAAGAATTGAAAATTATCTCAGAGTATAAAGACTTGCAAACCAAAAAAGGATTATGGCATTTTGATAAGTACCTTCTGGAGAGGAGGATGTATTTAAGGGACACAGCGTTACAGTTCTTATAAACACTTTTCCAATAGGACATTTTTCTCTGTTAATGTTGCTAGTTGGCTGCCTCAGTGACCAAGAGTGAGAGTCCTGGACAGTTAGTGTAAACCAAATTAGAGACCCTCCTCAATTTTGAAATGGAAACCAGATGAAAAGTTTGAACATTGCAGTCATGGACTGGCTCTCTCCACAAATATTTAAAATATTACACTAAATATCTCTAAGGGAAAGTTAATAATGAAGATGATACTCTGCACTGAAGAAAAATGACGTTAAGTGTTTCCTGTTACTTAAATTGTTTTGCATAATATTGGGCTTATAATGGAAACACAGTTCCAGTGTTAGCAGGACTTGTGGAGTTATCAAATCTAGTAATTTTTGCACAGAAACAGCAGATGACCATAAGTTGTGATTCAGCTACAACAGTTTGACACCTGCCTGAGCTCTATGGGGTTAGTCACCGAACCTTACCCATCTAGGCAGCACGACTCTGGGGAGCAAACACAACATTGGATGTTTCTACTACATGGTGACTCTTTCAGTGGGAGGACAAAGGAGATTCAGGGGAAAATGTGGGGAAGATTGCAGCCAAGAGGAAGGGTTGGTACAAACCACCAGTGCCCTGTGTCAGTGAGCAAACAGACAAAGAGCAAACCTCCTTGGTGGCATCTGTTGACAATGTCTGTGTGAAGCAAAATTTCAAGGGAAAAAAAAAAGACTGTAAAAACCCCATGGCATTTAAATAAAAGGAAAACAAAGAAGTGCCTTTTCCTGAGAACTAGTTTTAGGCTTTAGACTAAAATATTCCACTACTGAACATAATTGCTTTCACTTTACCAAGATCAACTCCTAAACTTTAGACAAGTGATAAATTAGATCTGTTCATACTCCTCCTCAGCCCACCACAGCGACACAAGACAACACCTCCTCAACCCTTGCTGCTGCTTCTAAACTATAACTAAGGGAAAGAGTCCTCAAAAGGCTGCTTTTCCCGATGAAATGTATAGCTCTGAGTGGGCAAGGTAAGGGCAAGCAGATGAAATTTAAAGATGACAGGAAGCTGAAATTCCTGCTCCCATTTCCCATTTTTACCTTCTGTGAAAATGTTTAATGGAGAAAGTTTCTTAGCACATGAAAGTAACCATGTCTTAATTGGTCTCCCTAATCCAGACTCCTGCAAGGCTAGTAGGCTTGCTGAGGCAGTCCTATCAATCCCCAGCAGCTGGCACAGAGAAGAAAAGAGGGATTGTGGAGGGATCTGATTTTTTGAAATCAGAGCTGTCAGTACACATATTAGAATCAAGACAACAAACTGGAGAGAGACATTTTTGGGTGCTGTTCCCAAGATATGATGACTTATGCATGCTTTATCTAAAGTGGGTAATGTCTACTTCTGTCCCTCTGGACCTCTGGCTGTTACTTGGGTTTAAATTTCTCATTACTGATGTTAGTGCTTCAGAGCAAAAATTGCAATCAGGGGTCCGAAAAAAGAGAGGAGACATTCTTCTCTCCATTGTGAAACATGGTCACAGTCAAATACAAACTTAAGAGCATGATTCCCTCCAGTAAAAAGACAAAGCTTAGGAAAATAATTACATTGGACATCAATAAAAAAAGAAAAAAAGAAAATACTGAAACAGAAAACTCTAAAAAAAACCAAAAAACCCCCAAAAAACCCCACTGCAAATATCTTGAAACGTTAGCTGACCTTGGCTTATTATTTTGTTTCATCTTTTTTCCTGCTTTGGACAAGACCACAGCATGTGGTCCTGTGGAATGAAGTCTCCTGGTCTCTTTATTGCACTGGAAAGCTACAGCTTCTCTATGTTGAGTCATGCCCTGAGCCTAAACCTGTGTAGCTTGTTCAGCAAAGAGGGAACCACAGACACGGTGGCTGCAACAGAACATTTGATTCACTCAGGCCTGCTTTGACATAGCCCACAGTGAAAAAAACTAACAGAACAGTCTTATTTTTATCATTTCCTTCCTAATAATAAAATGCATGTATATATTCATTAATGTCTTTCTGGGTTCTTGGACAGAATTTTTTAAAAGGGTTACAGGAGGTTTTATCATTCTCCAAGATCCTCAGTGAAATATAACTTGAATATAAGCATCTGTGTTGTTTGGACTAGTCTTTTCCTACAGGTAGCAGTTCTCCAGTTGAATTTACAAAGCCAACAATTACATGAGACAACCACTATGCAACTCTCATTTAGGTAAAATGATTTAAAGCCACATGGTCCCATGCCATTGCCTAATATTAGAAAGGAAGTGCATAATTTCAAGTGTTTTGAATTTGGGCAACAATTTTTTTAGGACCAGTAGATCTCATCAGTTCCTCAAAGAGGAAGTAACCAAATACAGAAGATAGAACAAAAGATACAAAGTCTTGCTCTTTCCCAGAAGGTGTTTTCCTTCCTCTTTTGTTTTGCCAGCATTACATTTTCTCACTTACCATAGAGGATAAAATCTGCAGCTACTTAACACATTAGACTCAGTGACACTAAAAATAATGCATTTAAATGTGATATTTGTGACTATGTGCCCAGCATGTAAAAAACATTATATCCTTAGATTCAATTTAGGCCTAAGGGATTCCGAGTGCAATTATGGTGTTGACTGGATTAGTAAAATTACTTAAATATGCAGTGATATTTCATCAGCTATTCCAGAGGCTTCTAGGTTATAGACCTAGTGAAATAGACTGTGGAAGTGTGTGAAAAGATGGTTCAGTTATATCCCATCATAAAAGTAAGCAAAAGTATTATATGTTAAAAGCTCAAAATAGTCTGTGGCAGTCATAAAATCAGCTTAAGGAAACCAATAGAGACTTGGTGTACCAAATAGGAGATGCACATCAGATAAGACATAAAAAATGCATTTTGGATGTGGAGTGAAAAGATTGAAGCACACCTGTCATACAACAGTTAGCTTTTGTAGCTCAGTGTACATACAAACAGGAACTGAAAGCATGTGTATATTTCTGTTGATGCTGAGTGCTCTGTGGGCATAACAGAAGGCTCAAAATGTAAAGTATTTATATTAATATTTATAAAACATAAAATTAATACTTCACTGAGAAATCTGCTAAAGTCATGACAATATTTCTGAAATGGTACTGCTTTCTGGTACTGTGCTTAATGTATGAAATATATGCAGTGTGCAGTGTGACAACAGCTATCTTCTTGTAAAATCATGTGTTTTCAAAATGCAGATAAAAACCCCTGTACTTCAAATAAAACTGGAGTAGGACAGATTATATGGCTCAAGAATAGTCTGTATATTCTACTTATAAAAGCAAAAGCAATAGGTGCAATAATATTAATTGAAAAATAAAGATAATTTAATGCCTTTTTAGATTTTTCTCACAGATTTTATTATGAAAGTATTTTCTTGTTTAAACAAAAAACGAGTTGTCTGAAACATGATAGGTTTGGAAAAGAAAAGAATCTAGGTATTTCAGTGGGGAAGGGTTTCTCTAGGTTAAATTAGTCATAACTCGTTCTTGGAAAAACATACAAAGAAGGATAAGTCAAATTCTTCTGTAATATGCATGTAGACAAGAACTGCATTTGAAGATTAATTATCTCATTATTTTGCTAATATGCCATAATTAAGTGAGCTATAGCACTGAAATTACTAAACGTGGGATTACTATTCCAGATTTGAATTAGCTTGTATCTCAGAAATGTTCTACACTACACCTCAGCTTTAGGACATAAGCATAATTAAATTACCACTTTATTTGATGCAGCTGCTTCATAAATTTGCACTTCAAAATAGTTCCATCATTCACCATGTCATTTCCTGTGTTTTTTAATTATTGGCTGGTAAAAAATTAAACCCAAGTAGTTTAACAATAGCACAGTAGCTTTTCCTTACATTCAAATTAAGCCTAAGGGATTCTGAGTGCAATTATGGTGTTGACTGGATTAGTTCAATTGGTTAAAAATGCAAGGATATTTCATCAGCTATTCCTGAGGCTTGTGGATTATGCCCAAGAAAATGAAGATTTAATTTCACCTAAGTTATTTCTGTTATTTCTTAAAAAAAAGAAAAAGAGACTAGGAAAAAAGGTTTGTAGTTACACAAGACTGAGAAGACAGAACAGCCTGAATGAATTATCAGTGGGATTTTTACCATTACCTTCCAAAAAGTCAGGCTTTCAACCTAATCTACACTTCTAATGTAAGAAACACATGACATCAGCTTCTGGGGGTGTTCATACTACACAGATGATCAATAGAGAATTTGGGTATCTTTTTCTTCCATTCTAGTTTCCAGTATTCGCCATTACTTGTGAACCACAGAACTCCCTGTTAAAGCTGGATACCAAGCCTACTTGAACTTTTGCCTTTTGGAGAGGTTGCATCTTAAAGGGCCATAATATCCATTGTGGCAGTTTGCCACAGATCACTGCTCCTGTAGTACAGTCAGGTACGGGCAGCTGTGCTTGTCTGGTATTTTAATACCTGACTGCTTCAAGTCAGATGTCATTCCAGAGCTATTACCATTACTCAGAAATAGCTGGAATGATAGCTGTAGGCAGTCTACCATTTTCAGGAGAGATATTGGTTTCTTAGTAGTCCTGAAATGTGCAAAGCCACGCTGTAGTATTTCTTCTAGACATGATTTCAATTAGAGGACCTAGTTATCAGTCCCTATTGACATTCTTTATAATAATTTGCTCTATGCAAATATGCAGTATCATTAAAATGACATTATTATTCATGAATACATTTGGAAAAATCTCATTCATCATACATCCCTTAGAAAAACTAAAATAACAAACATAAGCAAGATCATTAATCTTTCTGGGATATCACAAATTGGAAGCATCATGACTAACCGTGGTACTTTGCTTATGAAAACATTTATTTTCATTCTTATATTTTTGTGGATTTTGAACCTTTTGAATGCAGTGGACAAAATGTGGCCTCAAACTCCTAAAATAAATTGTGGATCTTCTCTGCCATTCTCCTGAGGCAAAAAACATCCTATAAATATTGCAGGTGGGGAAGCCATCTTCCCACAGGAAAACAATTCAGGATGTTTCTGCTGAGGCATTTCTCCCTTATAAACTCTATAACATCTTGGTATCATCCAAAGGTCACTCGAATGGAGCAGAATACATACATTTGTAACAAGTGGGACACTAATACTAAGAGATTTTTGACAGTTATCTAATGCAAAGATAATCTTCCCAAACTATGGGAAAACATTTTTGCATATAAAGGGGGGAAAAAAGATCATTCTTTGAGTTTGGTGAGAGCTTAATTAAAAACTATGGACAATACAGGCAATAAGAATGGATCCTTTCAGAGAAAGCTGCCTTCTAAAGAAATTTTATTAGAGAAAATAATCATCAAGCTTAAATCTTCAGTGGCTATCAATCATCATAGTTCCATCTGTTTGAGGACCATTATCCCAATATACATCAATTGTGACTCTGACCTTTCAGTGGCTGGATACCGGCATGATAAAGAAAGATAATGAAGTATTCAAACAGATATGTATCATCTCAAACATAATATACAGTTTCAGATCTATTGATGCCTAGATAAAGGAGGGTCTGCATGTATTCTTATTGTTGGGAAACCAGAAATAAATGTGGAAACAAGACTAACTTCTAGTCTTTTAAAGATGCCACCATGTAAAAACCACCTTACAAAAACTACATTATAAAAGTCTTTGTATTTCTTGAATGGTTTAAATTAATTCCCTTATTGTAACTGTGGAAACCCTCTTTCACAAAAAGTAAAAGTAAGTAGCAGGCATCAGCAAACTTACCTCAGGGGGATTTCAGAGTGCCAATCTCCACCTTAACATTGATTTTTTTTTTATTTAGCTGAGCTAGGATCACTCCTGAACAATACCACATTTTTTGAGCAGTCCAGTTGTATATCTGTACATAGAATTCACAGATTAGGGCAGTCTCTTTTAGAGACTAAACTCTGTTAGAAACTAAAACTCATACAAACCTGAAATATTGGGTTTTACTTTATCACCACTTTTTTCCTTTTCTCTCAAGAGAGGAAATAAATTCTATTAAGAAGTGCTTCCATCTACAGTAACTTGTGATTGCACACTCATGTCCATGAACTATATGACCACCAAATCTGTTATAATCAGGTTCTAGAGATCACAACTGGTGCAGGTTAATTAATTTCTATACCTCTGTAATAGATGTTGCTCTGTTAATTCTGTGTATTCAATAAAAGAGATGATGAAAGACATCATGAAATATACTGGAAAAGTGAAAAAATGCAATGGCAATAGTTATAAAAGGTACACTGTAATATGGTGAATGCAATCAATATACTTAATGTTATCCATAAAAAAACTCATCCTGCTCTCACCAGGGAAGCAGGCTGCACTGTGTGCTTGATCTATGGAGTCCTTGTTCACTTTAATGTGACCAAATCAAATTATTTCCCCTGCATCTGTTTACAATATGCCCAAACAATGTCATTCCTGGGTGGACAGCCTGCATTGAGACAAAGAAATACAGGAGGAATGCTGAAAAATCTTAGGCTTATATAAGTACATTCCACAATGTTCAGCACATAAAGCTTTTTGACTTTGCCTCTCATATTCAAAATGACATGGGAAGACATCCAGGTCCTAATTTATTCTTCTTCTTAATTATGCTCTACATGGGCAATGTGGTAGTTAGTGGTTAGTGGTGAAAAAGTATTTACTTCTAAAAAGCTCCTTTGGAACTGAAACAAATTTCTTGGTTAGTGTCTTTAGCATCCCCAAAACAAGGAAATTGGGAGGAAGAATATACAATGGATACATTAGAGTATTATGCTTTTCTGTCATTTAAGTGTTTTTGATATTTATGTATCAGCTTTCTGAGATGATGAATGGGCAAATTCATTTGTCTTCTGTGTCTCAAAGGACACAAGAGCATGCTGAATCAGCCCATTAAACCTCAGTGGTGCACATGTTGCCTTTCATCCTTTTCTACCTCTGATGAACCATGTGCCGATGGAAGTCAAAACGTGTAAGTGTGTGCAAGAAGAGTGAAAACTTGTTAGATGCTGAAATTACAAAAGAAAAAAAAACCTCCAGAAAGACAGACTCAGCAACATGCAGTGTGGCTGGTGTCCCTGTCCAGACCATACAGCACGCAGCCATGGCCATGTCCTGCAGTTCATTGGATCCCTGCCCATGTCTGAGGAGGAATCGAAAGATGCAAAAGACCTTTTACCTTCTCCCAAGCAAATTCAGACTCATCAGGCCTGTAATTGGGCCCAGCGTACGGACTTGTGCTCCTGCCAATCCCATGTTGCCATATGTCCCCCTTTCCAAGCTGTCCCGTGTTGCCATCTGTCCCCACGCCAGCCCGGCCGGTCAGGGCCATCTGTTTCTGCCTGACCCATCCCATGGGGCCAGCTGTCTCGCCCCTTTCCAGGCTGGTTCAGCCCCACACCTTGTCTGGAGGTACAAATTCCTACCAGTCATGGATAAAAGGGAGGAAAGCATGAACAGCAGCCTAAAAAAATCAATTTGTGCTGTCTGCATTTCTTAATCAGTGTCTAGTTGAAGTTTCACCATGAAACCTTTTTTGCAAGTCCTCAAAAGTCCCAGCGCTGATGTTTTGTTAAAACTCAGGTGGTGGAATTGGTACTGGGTGATGGTGGGAATTGTTTTCACAATATGTTACTCTGGTGCCATGTAGGACCCCATCTGGGAACACAAGAAATTTGAAAATCTGTTCTTGAACCTTCACAAAAGTCTGCCATTGAGTCTCCAGAGTCATTAAGCTCATCTGCAGTGAAGTACCATTAAGGTGGTGGCACAAGAGGTTATAAACCCATTTACTGACCAGCTTTTTGGAAAGTCTCAGTCTACAAAGCTATATTTAACCAAATGAGTGGAAAAAATTGGAAACACTTATGAATTCCTATCAAATAACCATTTCGTTGGGCATTGAGGGTACTTAATTGTATCTAGATGAGGGATGCAGGGAGAATTTTCCACTTTCCAGTTGCATATTCTCACATCCCTGCTCCCTACTGGGACAAAATGCAGGCACGGACCAGCTGTCCATTCCTCTTCCCTCCTACCTTCCCACAATCTGTTTTTCACAGTTAAGAAAAGTGCAGGTGTGGACTGGACATGAGCCATCACTTTTCCTAGCAGGTAAGTCTAGACATAATACTCTTCATACCAGTTCTCTTCCCTCATTTCCAATCTGTAGCATGTTTTTACTTATATTAAACTAAATATATTTAAATGTTTCAGTTTGATTGATGCCACAGAGAAATCAGTGTCAGTATTGTTGCAAAATATTTAGGGAGGGATTGTTTCAACATTCTGGCTGTTTATCCAATAAAATATTTTCCATGAAATAGTGGAGGTTAAAATATGAGATTTGAAATCCCATACGCATTGATGTAGGAGCTAGAACTTCTGCTGATTTGAGAAGGGCCACAAAGCCACCCTGTGGTGAATATTCTGCTCAATCTATCTCTATATAGATATATATCTAATCTGCTTATGTGCTTCTAAAATTATCAACAATATCATCCTGGTACTAGAGGTATGAACAGCAATCTGATGCAAGTTTGAATGTTTTATTTCATTGGAAAATTGGGTATTAATAAATCAAAGACACATAAATGTTTTACTCAATTATTTTAATGAGGTTTAAGTTAGACATCTTTGGTTTAGCTCACAGCTGTACACTTACTCTGGGCTCTGCAGTAAAGGTTTTTGGGTAGTTGTCAGATATTCTTTTGGCTTAAAAAAGTGCAAAGAATCTTAAAATAATTTCACAATGTGTAACAAGGAATGATGAGTTGCACTGACAAACTAAAATTTGTATTTTAAACATTAGTGCCACATGTTGTTAATGTTAAAAAGAAATCTGTTCTTTAGCAGAAAATCTGATTACTGTCCACCTCAAAGTACTAACTTGTTATTTTTTTAAAAGATTGCTGCTGAATGTTGGATTATGGCTCTGTGTAAAGCTACAGCCATGATAAATGCAAGATTCCATTGAAAGCACAGTCTGAACCCAGTCTGTCAAAAAGAGCAAAAAGAATAAGGAATTACCTGTTCAGCAGGATCATGTGTTACTACTTATTTCAATAGGAGGCAGTTACAACTGAGCTACTTCAGGTGAAAGCAGGGAATGGTGAAAGAATAACTCACTAGATCAAATGCTGTTTGTAAGCCTGTGGTTAAAGTCTGAACTCAGCTGAAGTTGGAGCCATTCTGGTTGACACTGCGGCTGAGATCTGGCATCATTTCCCCCAGCAGTGGGAATCCACAGAACCAGCTATGACCGCTCGCTCCCTGGCATGGCAGCTACACTGAGCATAAAGCATGCATGGAACATGTGGCAAAGCTGCTGTCCTGGTGATGAGCTTAGTGACACCAACCTGGTGCTTTAGCTGCTTTTGCATCAGAAAAGCAACCCAAAGCCAAAGCCATTGCGTTCAGAATTTCCTTGCAGTGTTGCCGTGGGTCAGGCTGCAGGGAGTGAGTGCTGCCTGCCTGCTGCCCTGGCAGCAGATTGCTCAGCCATGGTGAGATAGAGTTACCCACCAAAGAGCCCATGGTAGGTTTGGATAACATACGAACAGATGCTCTCAAACCCTACCCAATGCTTATGCTGCTCCAGGAAGGAGTGTGAAAAAGGGAGGAACAGGGGTAAGAAAATCCCAAGATGTAGAAGAGGTGCATTAGCGGTCATTCTGCTATGATGAATATAACAGCAGGTAGTCCATTAAGCCCAGCCTTTTCACTGAACAATTGCAGGTCTGATAGCCATTAGAAACAGGTCATATTTAATAGCAGTTGACTCCCTCAACTCTTTCTCCTACAGTACATTTAAATGATTCTTTGGCAAGTGAATCAGCTTTGTTTCTCCTGCACAGGCTTGGGAGAGAGGATAAGGAAAGGCATTTATTTTTGCAGAACTGGATCTTTTGTCACCCACTCCCCTCTGAATCTCAACTACTATCTGCTAAGCCAAAATGAACTTTAATAAATGAGCTGAACTCATTAGTTATGTGAAGCCCATGCTTACAGTCATAATGATTTTAAAATGTGTGGCTGCATCTTGAAGAAGAACAGAGCTTGACATAATTTCAGTTATCAAATACTGGTAATTGACACAGAGACAGGCTGTGCTTTACACTGGGTTATAATTAATCCACTTCAGTGACCTCAAAGGCTGCACTTCTGAGAAATCTACCACTTACATTTTGATTCTTTGTCAACTACTTCAGCAGACATAAATTACAAATGAGGTACTAATGAAGTATTTCATCACCTGTTTACCTTCAGTGATCAGTTCCCTTACCCTAATTTACAGGAGGCACAATTTTTTTTAAAGCTACTGTCAGCTGGAGCTGCCTTTTACTCAGAGCAGTTATAAATTAGCACATAGCTGTGCTTACTCTCACTGGCTCTTTGTTCTTGGTTTTAAAATACTACAGCATAGAGGGAAATTAATTTATATTTAGAAACAGATGGGTAAGAAAAAAATTGTAATTTTCTTCTTGTCTATTCTTTTATTTAAAGGCTCACTACATGAAAGGAAATTCCCCACTCATATAAATACATCAAATGCTACTGCTGTGAGAGTGACTTTGTGTATTTACAGCAGTAGGGCATTTGATTCATTTTGAAATTAAACCCTGCCATATTACCAATCACTAGGAATGATTTTACATGTGTAGATGTCAAAGAATCACCCTGGTCTGCCGAAGTATTGCCACTGAAAACCTTACACTACTCCTGCAATGCTCGCATAACTGACTAATTTAAAGTGGCAGGGCTCGATTCCCAAATGCAGGCTGAAAAAACATGGAGTAAGGGATAATTTGAGGGTGAGTAAGCAATAATTTGACTTTCAGGGGCTGGAAGGTGAGACACAGCTGTACTATCCTGACCTGCTGTTCTGATGCCTGTGGGCTGCTCCCAATCTGCTCCCACTCCTGCCAACATCGTCCCTCAGTCCCTGCAATACATTCCCAGGGGTTTGGCACCATCCTCCTCCATGATGAAGGCTCTCTTCTTTCTTAAGCACCAGTGCTTTTACCCTCAACTCTTTCTTTCAGCAATCTGATCAGTTTTCTTCCACTTCCTCCTGCTGACACTGGTGATTCTCCTGCTCTGTGTTAGTTTCTCCACTATTCTCTCCATCTTTGGCACTACTATGAGGCACACTGTATCTTTCAATCCAACAAATGATAACTATTCTCCATGCTTTTATGAGTGCTCCATATTTTATCAACTTTTCTAAGTCAGGAAAAAAATTAAGAAAATTTCCTCATATTTTTCCAGAGATCTAAAAAGAAGAGTAAAGAAATTTAATTATTGGGAAAGCTGCATGAAATTTGTGAGTTATGTTGAATTCCAGACACTTCACATGAAAGCCATTAATGGACTCACAGTTGGCTGGAGTTCAGGGCAAACTTACTTTTCAAGTCTGAACCAAACCAGTGAAGGTAGTGTGCGACAGATCATCTGGATTTCGTTGCACATTGAGGTGAACCAGAAGGTTGCCTGACAAATGAGAGTAGAACACACTTGTTTATTTTTTGACGAGGTCCTTAATTGGCTCCTTTAGGGAGTGAACTGAAGAAAAGAGACAGAGAAACAGGCTCCCATGATCTGAAGAAGGAGGTAGATGCAAAAGGTGGGGAGAGATGAAGGATCTTAGGCAGTGCAGGGGCCTGTAATACTGCCAGACATGAGGCAATGAAATGTACCTAAATATACAATTCTGTCTACACTTGAAAATTTCCTATAGTAAATAAAGCCACAAGTTACTGCTTACAGAAAATTGTAATCTTTTTCTTGGTGTACTTCCACTCACAAACACCCTTGAAAAACCAAGCTGCAAACCTAAAATACCACATACCTGGGGGTAGGAAGAGACTGTAATCAAAGTACCGAGGAGCTCTAGGGCTCCACACCAGCAGAGAGACCTGGGGCTGCCATATCCCAGGGTCTCAGTGCCACCAGTGGAGAGCAAACAGCCTGTGCCCAGGAGGCATCTCAGACAGCCTGTCGACAGAGATGTTGCTGGGGCATTCAGGGACAAATGAAACCTCCAAGCCCAGTGTTCAGCAGGTGGGAACTCCAATGCATGTGCTTGGATGGTGCAACTGTACAGACCACGTGCCTTCAGGAGTTTCCTCCTAAGCCTGATTTTGCATTCAGGTCCAGTTTCCATAGAAAAGCCACAGTGTAGGTTCCCACTGTACTGGTAACAAGAAACTTCTGAAATAATTTCCTTCTGTGTCAGTTTTGCTCTATCTTTTACAGACTGCAGTTCAGAGGGTAGGAAGGTGCTTGACACAGCTCTATCAGGAAGTCATGAGCACTGAACCCTGGACTCCCTTCCCCAGACATCTCCAAGCTGGAAAACTGTTGCTGAGATTCATCATTCTGCATTCTGCATTCTGCTTCACGACCATCGTTCCGTGAAAATATGGGAAAATAAAAGGCTGTGTTTGTCTTTTGGATGTGCTGTTTCCTGGACCTCACCACATCTCCTCTGTCTCTCTCAGCAGAGCTGTATACCTCTCAGATTGCTCAGGACTGGTCATACCTGGTACAGAAAAAATGCATGCCTTAGGGGAAAAAATTCTGAAACAAAAAGTGTCAGCAAGGCCCTACATACTAACAATTTCCATAGGTTTTCATAACTAATTGCTTTTCTATACAAGGGAGAAAATAATTACTACTATAGCAACTGTCACAATACATAATAGCTTTTTTAAAAAACAAATTGTATTTTTTGCAGGTACAGATACATCATGATGACAAGTATCTTCTTCTTTTGCAGTTTTGCAATAGTTGTAAGCAACATATAGAGGATCCAATATTTTCCTTTTCAGTGTTGATGGGATGCTGCATTTTTTAATACTCCCTTTTATTAACAAAAATTTTGTTAAGAAAAGAATTCACTGATGGGGGAAGATGTAATGGAAAATAATTATACAAACTTTCAAAGGTAATGAAGAGGGAGAGGGCAGTAAGGAATGACCGTCCCTTTTCAGGAGTGAGCAAGACTACAGAGTAGCTTAATAAATCTGTCCCATGAAGACAGACTGAGAGAGTTTGGGTTGCTCACCCTGGAGAGGAAAAGGCTCTGGGGAGCAGAAGTTGTACCAACTTTCCAGTACCTAAAGGAGCTTACAAAAGAGATGAAGAGGGACTTTGGACAAGGGCATGTGGTGATAGCATAAGGGGGAATGGCTTTAAACTGAGAGAAAGCAGGTCAAGATTAGATAAAGGGAAGAAATTCTTTACTGTGAGAGTGGTGAGTCACAGGAAAAGGTTTCCCAGAGAAGCTGTGGATGCCCCATCTCTGGAAGCGTTCAAGGCCAGGCTGAACAACCTCAGCAACAATAGAGCAACCTGGTCTAGTGGAAGGTGTCCCTGCCTACAGCGGGGGATTGAAATTATTTTGCTGCATTTTCATTCCATCCAGTGGACACAGGCAGAAGGCAAACCTGACCTTGGTGAAGCGAATCTTTCTTTGTGGGCTGTTAGACTGGGCTTTGTGCTTTACACTGGCAGATAAGACTTGTGCAGGCATGCAGGTAGATACATGGGATGGACTTTCTGTTGACAGTGCAGAAGTGAAGCAAAAGCTACAATATCCTTCATATGCAGAGAGAGATATGGTGATATCCTTTGATGCTATGTAGTCTCTGGACCTACCTTGAAGGAGAGAATTGTAAGGGCTGCAGGGGGAAGAAAGTCAGATTTAGAGAAATAGTTGGGGTCTGGTGTGCTTCCAGGAGGTTGGACAGGATTAAACAGCACACAGATTTCATATGCATCTGTGAAATCATTGAGCTGTACTTCTCTCTTTTATCAATTTCTTTGGTAGTGATGCGGCATTATGCAACATTTTGCTCTCAATGTAATCCCCAGGACTGAATGAATTTTAAAGAATACCAAAAAAAAATGTCATTACAGTTGTTAGAGCAGTTTGTGTAGAAGAAATCTAGAAAATATCTTTCGACCACCCTCAAAGTCTGCATGGAAAAAAACTCCATGCAACTAAAACAATCTGGGTAAATCCAAATTTGTCCTTTCCTTGCCCAGCTCAAAATATTTGAAAACACCAAATTTTCCTGTAAAGGTGTCTACACCTTTCTTAGGATTCAAACTCAGCAAAGATCTTAAATCCATGTTAGATTATGTGCACATGCTCAAGTGCTCTGCTGAATTGGAGCCTAAATTTGTCATCCTTCCCAGATTTGTGAGTATTACACAATTTCATTGTCAATCTGATTTTTTAAAAAAAGCCTATGAAAAGTGACAGAAAGCAAAAGACTATGTCTCTGTTTCTATTTAATAATTACATGTGCTTAGAAATTTTAATTACATAGTCATCAATTCTCATTCACATAAAATCCTGGCTAGCTTATTTTTATGAAGTAATTTTTACTTTCCTCAGTCCTGTTGCTCACAAAACTGGCAAATGTACATTTTTTTGCAAGTCAAGAATTATCTGAGAGGTAAATTTCATATTAATGGAACTAATGTGCTTTCTTTTAAAACATCTTTGGTTATTTCATTGCTTACCATAATTTAAGACTTGGCTGCGTTAAGGAGCGTTGCACTTTGGCAATTGCTAAAATGGTCTGTGTGTGGTCAAGACAGCTGTGTCTGTTGTTGCTGAACATAATGCTGACTTAAGTAACCAGTATCCGCTTCAAGTAGGATTTCAAACCTTTTTGCTTTCTTTCGTTAATACCAGGTTACACAGACAGAGAAAAGGGGGGCCAGTGCTGACCTGTCTTTCTTGTTGTTCTCGTAACTGAACGGCAGCAGATAGAGCAGGAGCAGATTGCAATCTCTGCCTTCAAACCTTCAGCGATGAACAGCAGCTGAACAATTTCAGGATGTTGTGTTTTGGGGTTCATCTCCCCATCTGACAAAATGCTAATCCTCAAATGACTTCAATTTCCACTTCCAAAATGTTCTGAAGAAATCCCATGCTGTCTGGTGCAACGCTTTGGTCTTTGAGCTGCACAGAGGTGGTCTGATCCCTATCTCGCTGGGAATTGGGAAACAATGTCACCCAAGTCAACATATAAGTAGTACATACAATATCTAAACTTGGCATGAGGGGAAAATTGCCCCGTGATTACACCACTCAAGGAAGTGCTTTTAAAGCTAAGAAGAGAGATGGGGATCAAACAGATATAAAGGGCTTGAGGGCAACTGTGCCAGCTGAGGAATTCATGCCTGAACAACAGCGGGCGGTGGCTGCTGCCTTCCCAGCCGGGCTGCGCCCCGCACCGGCTGCCAGCGCTCCCATCCTGGGGAGGGCAGAGCTGCCCACCCAGCTGGTGCCCAGCCGGACCTTGCCCCCTTCAGGGGCTGGCTGGCACCCCGTGCCTCCCCAGGGAAAGCCCAGGCCAGAGGCAGCTTTCATCGCCGAGCCCCTTTTCCCCAGAATGACCTCCCCGGCGAGGGGCCGGAGCGGTCCCGACGCCATCCGCGGTGTAATTTATATGTAAATGAGCTGGAGAATATGCACAAGCCAGCCGCACATACATTGCTCCAGTGGATTCCACCATGCAGACTCTGGCTTCTATCAGAAGCATGCACAGATGGGGTTTCTGCAGATTAAAGAAACCAAGATGTGATTGCTTTTAAAGAATGTACCTACTGATACAATGCTGAGAGAAAACAGGAAAGCGCTAAGTATTTGAGCCTTAAAATAACACTGCTTTTTCTAGTCATGAAATATTTTGAGCTATACCTCCTATTGCACTTACAAACATTTAGCCATTATTCAGGGAATATGACTGTTGAGATTTATTCCAACACATTCCAGAACACCCTTGTAAGATGAAATTTAACATCAAGTGAACAACATGTCCTACATAAACCCTTTTTTTAAAGCAAATAGGGGGAGAAAAACCAAGTCTTGTTTTAAATTAACCTTTCAAGGTCATGTTGGGATGAAGCCATTTCAATGCATATCAAAGGGGTATAGAAATGTGCAGCTTACTGAAGTGTGTTCTTATACAGTAAGAATATGTCCTCATTTTACATGGTTGAATCATATACAATAAACACATTTTCAAAGGTGACCTTGAAGCTACCATCCACATTTCTTAAATATTTATCTTACAATTGAATCTGTGCAAATGTGCGTGTGAAAAGCTTAATTTTTTTTTCTCTAAACAAATAATGCAAATGAATTCTTTGTTATAAAAGGCATAAAGCAGTTTATTTCTGTTGGTTTCACTGGACCTACCGCAATTTGCTCTAGCTGAAAATCTGGCCCTGATTCTTTAATCCACAGATATACTTTGTCATTGCAGTTTATATAAACATGAGGTCAGCTAGTACTTCCAGAACCAAATGAACTCCTTGATAGTTCAAACTCAAACTTCAGTTTTAAATCTGAATTTTGCTGTCATCATTTATCTTACAACTGACCACAAGTAGACATGGAGCTTTGCTGGGTTTTGTGGTATGGTTTTGTCTGGGGATTTTTAAATGTAAGTAAGGACCCTGTTTTTCTCCAGGCAGAATAATTTAAGTGACCCAGTAAAAGCTGAGTGTACTTTTCTTAATAAGCTTTGAAAGAGCATTTAGTAATAGCCCAAACAAATCTAGCATCCAACAGATTCTCATTGTTTGAGTCAATCCACATTATTATAAACTGTACATAATGACTTTTTAACAAATAGGACTATTTTCAAGATATGCAAATGCAGGAAAGGAAAAGAAATAGGTGATTTTCTCTTTCATTCCATAATTTAAAATGCACACAAGAGGTTGGACAGGATATAAGTCTTCTTTTAATGTGCAAAGACCAGCCCATAAGAAATTTGAAATAAAACAGTTATTCTCAAATGTGGTTTCAAACACTGGTATTTTATACACAGTGTCAGTATTATTAATTTTGTCTTGCATTTCCCCAAATAATTCAAACTACTCTGTAGTCAAAACAGTCAGAAACATAAACTTGGTTCATTACTGCACAGCTCCATGGGAATGAAATGCAGAGGGTATTTCATGGTGGATAGCCTTGCTGAGCACATTAGAAGAAAAGAGAAATACTTAATCCTCTTAAAACTATGGGGAGAATTTCAGTTGGCAAAATGGCCATACTGGAATTTGACCATATGCTACCAACACCTCAATGAAATGCCCTAAAATGCAGTTTCTCAGGAATGAAACAGATGACTACTCTATTGAGAGGTAAGAGAAGTGGAAAGTAATAAATAGTCTAGAAAATAATATGGAGTGAAGACTGAAAGTAGCAATGATCATACTACCCTTTTCTTTCAAATTTCTTTCAGATTTCATCTGGGAATTTCAAATGAATTTTTACATATATAGTGGTATAAGAGACAAATACTATGCCAGTGTTACAGAAGAGTAAACTGAGGCATAGCAAATTTGTACGACTTGCTTTAGGCAACACAGATGGTTAATAGGAATGCAGGGAATATAATTAGTAATTCTGTATTTTACTGTGCTATTTTAATCACAAAACCTTCTTCCCTGTGACGTAGTTCTTATGCATTTGGAAAGATTTATATGAAAAGTTTCAGGCACACACCTATAAGGACTTTCCAAACCCCTATGTAGACTCAGGGGGAGTCTGGGTCCTAAATCACTGAAAGCACCTGGGTCTGAGCCTTGCAAGCCAAACTGAAATGAAGAAACTCAGAACTTGTTTCCACACCAGCACATCACTGAGGTACTCTCTGGTTTAAGAACACAACATTAAGGTGATCCATTCTGGTTTCACTCAATAGCCATGAAATATTCTTGCGCTAGGAATGAGAAATTTTCCTGCAACGCAGAACACTGTACTATATTTTATTTCTGGAATATGTTTTCAGCTCTATCTGTGTTGTGTGCATTTTTCTAGATGAGCACCTTCAGCAGTGGCCTAGAAGTTCCTCTGCTGCCCAGAAGCTGAAAAATGAGATCTACAGATCCCTTCAGAAACTCTGCCCTTCATGGAATAATAGATGAGTTGTCATTATGCTTTGGTGTGGAAAGTTGCCGTCAGACTTGGCAGTTCTGACTCCAAAAATCAAGCTTTGAGGTTTTCCTTGAAGTTGAGGCTTACGATATAAATACAAAAGCAATGATTAAATTTTATAGGTAGTTTACCAGACTAAACATAGTTGTGAAAACTGTTAAAAAAAATGATTCCTAACATAGCAGCAACATCTACAGTGAAAAAAATAAATTTAGGAACTGCTGTCTACCAGCTCCACCACATGGCAAAGGAGTAATTTACAGTTTTCTTTCTGGAAGGAAGATAATAATTTCAATCTAAAATCTTAGTCTGCCACAATTTTTTCAACAGACACCTCTTCAGTAGGGGGATCTCAGAGACCAAAACTCTGCCAAAGGCACAAGTGATTTAAAAACAATAATTCATGGCCTGCCAGAGCAGACAGTCATCTTTTGATTAAAATCTGCAGGGTTGAAAACCCCATTTCTTGCTTGTGTGTGGGATGGTTGAGATTAATTTCTTCTTGGAGCTCCTGTCCACGACCAGAGTATACATACTTAAACCAGAAAATCCCTGGCTCCAGGGCAGACAGACAAGACCACAGGGAAACAGTGGTATTACAAAGTTACCCAGCTGCTACTCCATGAGCCCACCAGTCCTTGGATTGTCCATGTCCTGTTGTACTTTGGAATGAGAAGAAGAGCGCAAGGCAGTAGACAGACACTCCAGCCATGGCCTCTGAAGATAAATTTCACTCCACGGAGGAAACTTGCCTCTGCATTCTCTAGCCAGTCTTTATCCATTACCTCCATGACAGGAGAGGTTCTTAGTGCAGAAGACAGATTAATCTATCTTGTGAAAAATATTTAAAGCATACAGAATACAATGGTCTTGATTGGCTCAAGAAAAATCATCAGACAGATGAGTGGACTGCAATTTTCCTTCTCTTTTCTGTAAAAAAAAAAATAAATCAAAGAAAAAGTGTTTCTACAATGGCACTGCTACAGTATACCTGTGTTTGTAAAAGTTAGTCTTAGCTGCTGTGCTCCTTGGTGTCTATATCTAGGGAAAAGTTATATTTGATTTCATTTGGAAACACCACTTTGTGACAAGGAACTAATTAGTATGTAAAGCCTGTATGAGGAGGGTTGTATAATCATCATATGCAGAAACTGGAGCTGACTCACCAGCTTTTTCAAAGTTTTGCTTTTCAGCTATCTCATGGCAGCAACAGCAGCTGTCAGATTATTGGTCAGTAGCTGCAGACTTCTGACTTGGTGAGTACAGAAGTTTCTGCAGCGCTGCTTCTGATCTGCATTCACCTGGCACCATCCTAGCTCATGAAGCATGGTTTTCTTTAAAAAGAAATATTTGAAAACTGAAGTATGCTGATCTTTTGTGTCTTCATGTTTTTTTATAAGTAGCTCTGCATTTTTAATATAACCCTAGTAAGTGCATTCTAAGAATTTTTTTTCAAATTTAGAACAAACTTTAATTGTTCAGATTGTGATACAAGATGTTTTTCCAGCTATTTCTGGCACTAAAAGATTTATGAGAGAACTCAGAGAGTGTAGAGAGCTGGTGCTTTAAGTAGCATGGGCTCACCAGAGAAGACAGGGAATTAGGACTCCTAGATTTATTTAATGAAAGGCAGAAAATATTGGAATTCACATTTCAGTGAGAAAAGTCTGTGTGCTCATGTACCTCCATAAAAGTATGGCAGGGTGTCTGAGAGGCAGGACATGGGGAAAATTACAAGACTATGCAGAGCACCAGGGTTTGATCATTGCTTTCTTGGCTTCTAGGTGTATTAGACTTCACTGGCCACAGTTTTTCAACTCATTCAACAGTCATCTGCTTTCTCTAGGCAGTGATTTTTCATTGACTAATCATTCACAAGTTACGGTGAAATAAGCAGCCTCATAAACTTAACTAATATTTGCTTTAAGATAGTGCAGGAGAACCTGCCCCATGGGGGATGAAGTAGGAAAGCACACACATAGCAGGTGGGTGTGTTTCCACATCTGGAGATAAGGACACAGTGATAGAAGTGGCCACAAAACATGAACATTTTTTAAATTAATAATTTGAACTTGTCAATTTAAAGAGCAGTGTAAAATTATTCTTGTTCCACTAAAAATTGTCTCTACTGGATCCAGATCAAATCCTTGGGTTTATTTTTTTCCAAAGTGTCTTCTCATTACAAGTTCTGTGCTTCATTTTGTGTTTTTTGCTTTCAAATCAAATTTTTTCCCGTTAGTAGTTTTTTCTGAGCTTCCACAAGGAGTTCCACTTTGCTTTCTATGTCATTTGATATTCTGTCTGCTTACTGCTTTTAAAGTAAAAAAAATAATTACTGATTTCACAGTAAATTTGATCTCAGTCTTCTTAATGAACAATTTATTTGTGTTGGTTCTGTTTAGTCCTGTTCTGGGATGGTATAAAATCACATGTAATATGGAGAGTGGTTAAAAAAAAGAAACTTTGTACTTTGGCCTGGCTGTCCAATTTTCAGAGTGCAGTAATCACTATGATGGATGTGGGAAGAGAAATAATGAGCCCCTTTACTTTATTTCTTTGCAGTTCATGAGTGGAAATCATGAAGCTTTCCAGTCTAATCATTCTTCACATCATTCTTGATAAAATTCTCAGCAGTCAGCACAGATTTAAGAAGAAATAATGACACTGCCTGTCCTGTTTTTCGACATTTGGAAAGTTTTAAGCAATATTGCAGGTGGGAAGATCATCACAAATGTATTTTATTTGTCATAATTTCTCTCCAGATTTTAAAATGAAAAAATGTAATGTGGGCTCTGACATCAGAAAATATTTTGGAGCCCTTAAAAACTGAAAAAGTGAGACAAAACAGAACATGCAAAATATGGGGGTTTTTGCAGAAAAAAAGAGAAAATTTTAAGGTCAAACACTACAATGCAGGAGTTTACCTTTCAGGATTTATATATAAACACAAAAATTAAAATGCTACACTCTAAAAGAAGCACTTTATAATAAGCATCCTGAGGTATGCAACGTGCCAACAAACACTTTCCTTCCCTTGAAATGCTTTTAGTCCTTCTCCCACCAGGATATGACCGGCTGACATTTGGAAGGGACCTTTACCACGGGGGCCTGCTGTTAGCTCCAAACCTGCTGCTGCTGCTGCTGCTGCTGCTGCTGCTGCTGCTGCTGCTGCTGCTGCTGCTGTCGGTGGCAAAGGAGGCTGGATACTCTCACAGTCAATTGCTACAATCTGTCATGTCTGAGATTTGCAGGCTGGGTTTTATTCCAGAGGATTTTGGTGCTCTCCACAAAGTCCAGCTGTGGGGCTGGCATGGGTCTGCTCCAGAGGCCAGGACTACTGGTGGCAGGGTGGGACAGTGGATGCTGTGCGTGGCAGTGCTGGGGCTTTTCATGCCATGGAGAGGCAGCTGCCACCAAAATTGTCAGCTCAGTTCTGAGCGTGACAAAGCCCCTGCTGGAGGTAATGTCAGAGAGAAGAAGGAGGAGAGGGAAGTGTCTGCAAGGGGTCTGGAGCAATGGGCACTGTCCTAAGGAGAGAGGCAGACTGGGCTGTCACACACCTCACAGATAGGAGGGAACCTTACAGAACAGCCGCAGTATGGAAGATCAGGAGGGTTTCAGAATGGGTTACACTGTGGAGAGAAGAAGTTGTGGGCTTCCTGGTGGTGTCCTTAGTGGCCTCAGGACTGAATGGTTGTAGGCAACAGGGAGAGCTTGCCAGGGTGGGCAGTACATCATGAGTAGGGATTTCTCCTGCTTTTGGGACTCCCAGCACCACATACCCAGCTGATTGAACCAGCTCAGTCTCTCAGCCAGATCTGCAATGGTCACAATGGTCCTGTTGAATGTGTTTTGCCTTGTCAGCATAATTATCTGTTGGTCTAAGGGGATGGGGTTTTTCTTATTTATGATATGGAGCTAATATCAGAGCTAATGATTCTGTTTTAGCTAATAGAGAGGAATAAACCTTTAACAGACAATTCATCTCACCTATCTTAACGTGTAGAGGAAATTCACAGCATAGCAGCAATAGCATTAAGGGAAGCATAGGGCAGCATGGGCTGAGCATGGAATACAGCTCTTGGGAAAGACAGCCTGTCAGAGGGAGAGCTTTGTATGATGCTTATGTGAATTTTAGCCCCTGAATTTAATGTCAGTCCTTATTTGCTGATGGAATTTTAAGTCCTTGCCAGGTGCCAACCTGCCAGCCAGCCGTAACAATACATTATCCCCAGTTTTGGTTCTGCTCCAAACCAGCAGGTTTCTGACGTATAACATATATTGACAAGCACAACTTCCTGAGCAGCTCATGAGTAGCCACACTTCATTAGCATGCCAATCATGGGCACAGAGAGACCTGCAGAAATGTTATTGTATGGGAGGAAATTCACAACAAATATATCAGTAATTAATAAAACAAGAAATGCAGAGAGTGAGTATTCTGGTCTTTGCAATACACACAGTTTGCTCAACTGACTTCCAAAGTGTTAGTTGAAACAGGCAAAAGGTGAAGAAAGATAATTTTAGGTAAATAAGGTATAAAAACATTCTGATATCATATACAGAAAAAAGAATTTTTCTTTGTACCCAACTGTGGTTTTAATATAGGCTCAACAGATCACTCTTATCAAAGAAGTGGTGAAAACTGACTGCAGCTACATACTGGCCACATTCTCAAGCAGCATCAATCTCTGTATCTGAACATCTCACATAACTTCAAAGGAAAACATAAGCCCTTCTTCCCTTTGCATCATTTATAGGGATTTGCTTTGGGTTTTATTTTTTCAACTAAAGGCAATTATGTTGGAAGATCCACATCAAAGAAAATGCCAACCTTAGGCCTTTTTGCACTATCCAGGACAGGGGGTGCAGTGGATATTCATCTATTTAGGATATCCCATCCATGCACTGGCCAGAGTATGTTTCACAGTATTAATGGTGATGAGGTTAAAGCCTGTCATTTCTTAGAAAACCTGGGTATCATCATAACCAGCTGTTCTGATTTGCTGACTATTTATTAACATCTTTAGTAATTATGCGTGACAGATTTCATGAGAACACAATCATACAGCTTGTGTAAATTAATGCCTTCAATAAAACCTGCCTAGGCTTATGCACTTAGCTCCTTTGTTCAAGTGTGTTTCTCCCGTTAAAATATTTAGCTATTGCAGGCATCTGCCCCCTCTTAGGCACGGACTGTGCACATTTTCTTGGCTTGTTCTGCATGAGAAGCTCTCATTGACCCAAATAAGGGCTCAGTGCATGGGCCATATGCTAAGACTATGGAAATTGCCTTGAGAATATGTTGATTTTCCGTATCTACATCATGACTACAGCGTGAGTGTCACTGCTGGATTGTCTTTTGCACATGGATAAAACTGCACCACTAGAGTCAGTGGAGGTTTTATCTCTGAGTACAATGAGATCATGTCCATTGCCCCTTGGGAATGGGGCTCTGCCTCTGATTCCTCTGACCAAGAGTGTTGTGCACTGTCCTGTGGACTCTTCACAGGCCAGATGCCCCCAGTGAAAGGTCCTCATCATCTAGCTGGAAGGAACCCAAAAAAATGCCAGTTCACTTTGCTTGTCCACAATCTCCTCACATTTCACAGTGAGTACATTAAGGTTTAGGGTGAAGCCTTTCTTGAATGCCTGGTCAGGCTCAGTCCAGGTGACATAATTAGTTGCACCACAATATAGGAATTATCTCACCCTTGCTTTCGCTGTCTGAACACTGAGCACCTCGCATGCCTCAGTTGTGTATTCCTCTGTATTAAATGAGGAGATACAAGCCCCATCTCAGGGTTACTCATCCCACCTTTAGCTAAGAATAGCAGAAAATAGCAAAGAAAATTTTCATCTGTATGTACAATTATTCAATTCAGATATCACTTCAGAACATGCTTTAGAAAAGGCCATAAATTCACTGCTAGATCTTATCCTTTTCCACTTGACCCATTCTGCCCAAAGTTCAGTTTGAATGGGCATATAAATCCAGCTTTAAAAGACATTGTTATAGCAGGGAGGGTACTGCCTTAGTATGGAGTGTTGAATAATATCATTGCTTATTCTCAAGCCATGTTCTGTCTCAGAGAGGGTTGCCTTACATTAAAATAATTCCTTTTTAAACAGCTTGGTCTAAGCTCAGCAGGACTGTTATACATTCAGCAATGTCCTCTGTTAATCCGCTCTTATGACATCTTGTTTTTAGCTCCGTAAGCCTACACCCATGTGTACACAAACACATGCACACTTAGGCACACACATTTGCAAAACATGTCCATGGCTCTCAGTTCCAGAACATCAGCCCGAGAGAGCTGCTTTGTTTTTCCATAGATGCACTTCAAAATAGTTGGAACAAGTCAGAGGTCTCCACAAGTTGTGCCACAGAAGATTCCTTCCTCTGGCAGAGCACAGCTGTGTGAGCCATGTGGGTAAGAGGGGCTGACATGAACTCCCAGGGGCAACTCAGTGAGATGGGGACTCTGCTCACCAGGACATGGGCAAAACCACTCTCCCATTTCACACCAAGCAATGCCAAGTTCCTTAGTCTTGCTGTATTATTTCAGTTTCATGTTTCTACTGACCAGAGATTTCGCTTGTCATAACACCTCTGCCCAAAATGAGTGAAGGGTGCACAGAGAATACAGCCACACATGTGTCTGCACTCCCTTTGTAAGGATGCAAATGATGATGCAAAGTGAAAGACAAGGGCAAATTATGTACCTTGGGGCAGGTTGTAAGCCTTTACAGGCAACATTGATTAATTACTGACATAAACAGCCTGATTAACTTAGTAAGATTGTAATCAGTTCTCAAGCCTTTTGTTTGCACAACAGTAAATCAAAGGAAAGTGAAAATGCAGAAATTAGATTTGTATGTTTCTGTATGTCTGTATATACATATACAAAGATACATCTCCACAACATAGGTAGAAGGGAGGAATAAATATCAGCAAGGAAAGCCTGCTGTTTTTCCTTACGTTACCAAATGTGTAGACAAACCTGTGATTTATTTTCCATATTTTAGATGCAACTAATCAATGTGTGCTGTGCAGCTGTGACATAAAACTTCTTTCAAAGACGGCTAATGCTAAAGAAAGATATTGCAAATATGTGACCTGTGCTCTGGTTTTGTAAAATATTTTTCTAATTTCATCGCTCCAGGATAGAGCTTTATAACTTAAGCCAGAATCGTTGAAAAATGTTGCTGCTTTGCTACTGCAGGCAAAATCTGTACAGAATAGGATTTGTAATATATACAAACTCTCAGACAGTTCCTTTAAACCTACGGAAACTCCTATAATAGAGTTTTACTGAAGTCCAAAATAAGTCCTGGCCAAAGTTTTTGCTGAATATGTTGAATTCTAAAGCAGGCCTGGGTCTCAGCATGATTTTCCTACTGTCTCCTGAACAAAAACCACCTTATATTCCACCCAGGAGCATAACCCATAAAACACGCACAATAAGATGTATAGAAATCCATCTTTCCCACCCTAATGAATTTAATCAAGATCAACAGTTGTGTGAGATCAGTTTTGGCAGAAACTTGTGCAGGTGCAGATTTCTATTGTTGTTCAGTCAAACCATTGAACAGGAGCTCTCTTGTGCTTGAATAACCTCTACCTTTCTTTCCGACGTTTTAATGAGTGAGTGGCGTATGTTTTAGATGTAATATCGTGCATGACACAAAGCACACACACCACAGGATTCATGGGGTGGGTTTTTTGGAAAATTTTTGAAAGTCAGTATACAGGCTCCTGTCCTACAACTGTCTTAGCTGTAGATTCTGAATAAGAAGGATATTACCTGGGTAAAAGGGTGTGTAGGCAGGAGAAAACACCCGGAAAAGGGTGTTTGACAGCATTCTTCACAGTGAGGGTGTATCCATATCATACTGCATCCAGTGTTGTTTGTACCATCCAAGGAATACATTTGCAGCCAGGTATCTCCTGTTTTCCTCCTTCTCCTTGCCTTCCAGCACTGTCACTACTTCCTATTGGCAGTTCCTGCCGCTGCTATATAGATATATTAGAGCCCATTTTCTGGGCACAACAGCAGAAATCAAGGTTTTGGCAAAAATGGCCCCTGCTGCATCTTGCTCTTGCTGTGGCTTTTATGCACTTTTATGCATCCAAATGTCCTAGGGAGTTAGGGGAACTCCTCAAAAGAAAGACCTCAATACTCCTCAAAAGTATTTTCTGCTTGATGCTGACATCAAAAAACACAGCTATTTTTTTTCATGGCAACTTCCATTTTTGAGCACTGTAGGTCCTTCAACACAACCCTTCAGCTGAGAATGCCCTGGCCTAGGGCCAAGCACAGGGCTGGCACTGCCAGGCAGATGTACCCAGCTCGCAGCTGGGGACTGATCCAGAACCCACCAAAGTGAGTGGAAAGGTGGTCATTGACTCTGGTGAGGTCTGGATTTTTCCCTGTGGAAAAATATTCTTGCTCTGAACTATACACAGGAAAATTCCATTTATAGAGTAGTTAAATGAAAGTTTCAAATTGCTTCAATCCACGAGTACATTTCTATTTATAATTAATTTTGCCTTATAGGCCCCAGTCCAGTCAGACACTTAAGCACCTGCATATCTTTTAGCTGATGAATAATTCTCTCAGAGACAGTATTACCAGGTTGCTTAATCTGGGCAGAATTGAATGTCTCTTCAGTGAAAAATAAGGAGGATCTATTTATTTTACTCAGAGATATATGATCTGTAAAATCTTGCAGTAGCATGTGATTAAAAAAATTGTGACATTTCCAATCATACTTTTACTGCCTGTATGCTTAGGAAATTAGCTAGCTTAGCTTTTAGTATGTAAACATATCACATGGTTCTTTTCTAGAAATTACACAATTCAATCCTTTTTTAGCTAACATTCTCCATTTGTTTCTGTGTCACAAAGATTTGCAAAAATGTTGTTTAGCTATGTTACATTTTATAACATGTCCTGCTTAATAGAATTATAAGGGAAAGTTAAAATGTAATTTCATTTTCTGCTGCTCACAGATGGCATCTTATGTTGCCAAAATCACCTAATGTAGCTTTTGTCTGCTTGCAAAATCCAGAGCTTATTTCTTGAGTTCTAAATTGCATGTAATATGCATTTCTGTTCCTGTATCAGCTGTATCTGATAGCTGAATTTTCGGATGCAGAGATTTATCTATCCTTTTGGTTTATTTTTGTTCCCCAAATGCAAAAGTAAACTTCAAAACCATTGCTTTGGTTAGTCCAAGTATTTGAACTTCCCAGTGGTTGCTGCCATATGAAAACATAGATATATACTTAAACACATGCTGCACTTTCCCTGCCCCAGACAGACATCTGGCCATTTCCCATCTGCTGACTGTGACCTGAAGCATTTTTCTGTCTCTCTCTTATTAGTTTGGGCTTTTGCTGAGGTTCAGTAGCTCACACATGCTGATCCATCAATTGTTTTTATTGGCAAACAGGTCCATCATTAGCAATCAGAAACTATAGCATCTGCTAATTTAAGTGGGAACCACATCCTGTTGTACATTAGGTGTTTAGCAGAGTGAGCATTTATCAAAACAGGGATTAAGTGAAATACACATGTGTGTAATATTATGGATATTTCAAGCTATAAATAACACATTTCATTTTTCTTCCTCTTTAAACTCACATATGCATTTTACCATAGGGAAAAAATTTGTCTAAATCTTTCTGCATAGTTTAGCACTGGAAACCTTAGTCAACACAATACTTGTCTGTTAAAATCGTTTGCAAGTCCTTTTTATGCTGGGTGGGCTGCCCATACCAGCAAACATGAAAAACTATGGGGGGTTTGAAGACTGCAGAACTGGTGTAGCATATCTCAGTGGCATGCAGCCCATGTGGGTTTTTGCTTCCAGCAGCTAGAAATTGCAAAGTAATGATTTAATTTCATTCAGAAACATACTTCCAATATTTTAATGGCACCAGCAACAGCACAAATTGCCCCAAACTTTAACAAGTACTCCTAGTAGACAGGAAACATATTTTTAAATGCTAATATTTAGAGATTAAAATCACATTGCCAGATTTGGGCTGGCTAGATGTCATGGGCATTTGTTACTCACAATTTGGTTTATGGCCCAGTACTTAAAAGATACAACAAAACCATTCAGTTTGAGACTGATGTTTAGGGTGTTCCAACCTGATGGTTTACTTATTCCCAGAACAACTGGCATTCAAAGAAAACAGCAAGTATCAACAAGACTTGAAAAAAAAATCAAGATTTGTAATAAAATTTCTCCTAAACCATGAGAGAATGTGAAGCTCCAGGAAGGCAGGGAAATGCAGGGCCTGCCAGTATCCCACCACAACAAAACCATCTGGGAAAAAACAGTGGTCCCTGCTCTCAGGAAAGTGGCTCTGGGTACCTGCATCCCCTTTAGAAGCTCATGTCTCAGGTTGTAACAGCATGTATGCATGCCAGCTTCACCCAAACCTGGCTGCATTATCAGTAAGGGAGGAAAGAATTTTAATCACAAATAACTTAAGACCAAGTGGAGAATGGATGAAAAGCTTATTGAAGTTAATGGGAAGGCTCCTGCTGGCTTCTCTGAGGGATGGATTGGGTCCCAGCTTCAGACCTCTGAAACAAATGCAAAATTTGTTTAGTTTTGTGCTTTGAACATTGCTTTATTTTCTAAACAGAGGTTGCAAACAGTTATGTGTCTGTTTCTGTGATCCTCTACTCTTATGAAGTCATTCCAGCTCCTCTATCAGTAAACTTGTTGTAATATATTTCATGCTTAGTCTTCAAAGAAATGTTAACGTTCACAGATAAAAGACTCTGTACGCTGTCCATGCCACAACTGTCACCAGAAACCCAGGAACGATGACATGAGCGGATGATAAATATCCTTACACAAAAAAACTATTTTTCACGGGAGCCATAAGCAAACCTTTGTTGCCCTCCCTATCTGTGAACCAAGGGACGTGTCCCCCCATGAAGATGGTTTTGGGCTGGCTGCCACCAGGCGACGGAGCAAAGCCCCTGCCCAGGGTCTGGTCTGCCATGGGGAGTGGGCGAGGCGAGGCAGCGGCGTGCCAGTCATTGACTCCCTGCCAAAAGCACACCGTCTCCCACATCAAAAAGGCACCAGGAGCCTTCACACAGGTCTGCACTGTATAATAGGCAGATTTTCGTTGAGGGCTCAGAAGACAAATGAAGCTTTTATCTGCTTTCCAGCCCTCTGCATTAGGAGTTTATGTTAAAGCCACTTAACTGTCTAGAGTGCGGCCTGTGGATTACCTGTTTGTGTGAATCAGGTACATTACCTGATCACATGAGCACCGGGGATAAGTTTTCTATAACTAGCTTTTCTTTGAAGGGATCTTCAGCTACTTCAGTATTCTCACAAAGAAGTGCCCCAAAAGAGTCAGGATTAAGAATAAGCTATACTTCACTTTGGCTTGTGTTTCTCCGGCCTCATTTATTTAGCTTTACTTACTTACTCGGTCACTTATTTGTGTGTCATAACAGCAGGATGACAAGTAAACCTTCCAAAGTATGCAGCTCCTATAACCTTTACAGCACCATGGGTTAAATATTATATAAAGAAGGGAGTGAGTGTCATAAAAGGAAATAACTCTTTCTGAACTGCAATTTGAAAGACTGTTGGTAATTTTATAAGAGTTCTGAATTTCAATTGCTAGAGTTAAAAATATTATTCTACCACACCTTTTTTTTTTTTAAGCCACATTAAAAATAATTAGCTCTGCAGAACATTTTAAAATTAAAATAACGATGAGGGATGTATAAACTATTTAAAAACACTTAGGATGATACACCCTTTCTCAGGAAATTGCACATGAAGGAGCAAAATTGGGGAGGTTTGGACGCATGAGTCTGTATTTAGGGGGTCTGGTGAGCTCTCCCTCCAGGCTTTGAGCTTACCCCACACATGGTGTTATCTTGGGATCCCCTCATAAACTGCTCTCCCACCCCCCAGCTTTTTACCCCTTTTTTGCTGTTGGGGGACACACCTCTGTGTATTGTCACCATTACAGGTGGGGAGAGCCCTGAGGGTCTGAGGGCACAAGGTCCCTCTACACCACCTCCACCTCCACTAATGCGTCAGTTCAGACACTGAAGCCTGGCTACCCTCTCCCTGGAGATGTCCAGCAGCCCACCCTCTGGGGTAGCAGCCATGCTGTATGGAGGCCCACCATTTTTGCATTGAAAATATTGGCTTTCTTTCGTTACCCAGCTGTCACAGAGAAGTTATGGGCATTGAGAAGCCTCTGGTTGACAGTGGGTGAGTCTATTTTTCTCTTGGTAGGAATTTCAAGGGGAGACAAGCACCCTCAGACCGCTGAGAAGATGTTTTGTTTGACAAGAGGCAATGTGATCGTGAGGAGTGGAACTGCTCATCCTGAAGTTCTCAAGACCTGTTTAAAACAAAGCATGAGAGAAGGGATTAATAGGGTCAAGCTGCCTTTCTCACCAGAAAAACAATGCAAAGCAAGAGGAGATGCATTGCAAACCTTTAGAGGGTATGAGCCAGAAATTTTGAAGGGAATATCTTTGAAGGAGGAAAGAGTTAAATTTTCTGATCAGCAGGTTTTCTTTCTCTAGTGATAAATTTAAGATTACTTTATAATGCTCCTTTAAATCTGAAAACTGTCTGCTGTCTGAAAAGTGACTCCAGCACTGTGCCCACTGCCTTGTTAACTCTGAGTGGTTGCATTGTGTACAAGAGCCTGTCTTTCTTGGAAAGACATTATAGTTTTTTTCTTCCTTGTCGTGTTCTAATAAATTAAAAGGCCATTTTGACTGCAAGTCAGTACTTCTGTATAGAAATAACATAACTTATCACTCATCACTAGCAATAATACACTGCCTGAAGACATTCCTTTGTCAAGCCTGTTGGTGATCAGTTTATGCCCTAAAGGATTTACTTATGACTCAAGGTAATGCAATTTCAGATGATATTTTTATTCATAAAAGTACAATCTCCCTTTGAAAGAATCTGAACTAATCACTTTAGTTACATCTTGTGACAGTGAGACACCTTCTCTTCAGAACTAAATAAAACCAAACTCCAGACTGACAGGATGGACTGGCTGTGACAGACAGTGAGCAGGGCAGGACAGATGGAGAGTAGAAAGACTAAGGAAGCATGTTACACATCCCTTGCTTGATGTCTGCAACATAAAATGACACACAACTGTTCAACCCTATTAATCCATAGATATTTGTACTTATGGTGAATAAAATACAAAGTTTCAGTCATCTTTTCTGCCCTTCCTTCTTTCTTCTTCTCAAATTAAAAAAAAAAAAACACAACCCATATGACTGCCTTTTTCTTACTTGTTTATAAAAACTGCTTCTTCAGTATTTCTTTTTCCTGAGAATTATGTCCAGTCATTTGGTAGTATCTCATCAACTTAAGTAAATAAATAAACAAGAGATCTTTTCCTAGGAGACTCTGTGGTTGCATTGTGTAATTAAATAGAAAACATTTGGCAGGTTTGGCTAAACAATGACTGTACTTCCAAATGCTGATGGTGTAAATCAAACTGAAGGAAAACATGTCATGTTTGTCCATTTCATGAGGACAATGAGGGTCTTATAGTATTATTTTATGCTTGGATTTGGACTTAATTCTCTTAATTTTGTGCAAAGAAGATGACCAAATCTGAAAAGATCTGGAAAGACTGCTGTCTTGCCAATTAAATCTGCAGAAAAGCTGAGCTGGTGACTTCAATTTAACCACACAGTTGGCACCATGCTTGTATTTCAATACTTCAGTTGCCTTTGGCAATGAGATGAGAATAAAATGTATCTCTGAACTAACAGCCAGTATCTTATTCTTAGAAATGTAACTACAGTTGTGTAAAATCTTTAGCACACATGAAAGCAAAAAGGGACTTTGCAGAGCCACGTGTCCAGAGCTCTTCGTGAGTCACTTCTGCTCTGCACTGAGACGCACATGTGCTAGGTACTTGTGTTCACAAAAGTAGATGCTGACTTTGGGCCTATTTTGTGAAGATCAGGCCCTTAGTATCAATTTAGTATAGAAAGAGTGAAAATCTACAGACAAAACAAAGATCAGAGCTTGAAATGCACCACTTCTCCCTTCAGAAAGAGCCTGCCAGAAAGCACAGTAAATTTAGTCACAGTACAATGCCTATTACTCTCAGCGTGTGATTAAAGCTGCTTTCCCTTGGACCACACACACATGTAGTCTGTGCCCCTCTTGGGAGAAATGTCTCCTTCTGCCCACGGCCCAGATGAATTATAGTCACAACCACTTTGAAGATTTACAGAACACACAAAGGGGCAACCTGAAACAAGAGTGGCATTTCCCTGAAATGCATCTCTTCTCAATGAAGGCATTTTCTTGGAAATATGCAAGATGTGATTGCAGTTTACTGAGACAATGTTCATTATTATGAAGGCATTTCAGAAAGGACTTGAATTTCTCATTCTCTAAATCCCATGACTTTATAACCTGGTGCAAAAATCCTGGGGAAAAGGTGTGGGAAGCTGTGGGATGATAGATCCTTGGTGATGTTTTTCTGGCATTATGGATTTGGCTCTGTGACATGGCAGAAATCATCCACAGTGTGCCCATTCTGGCTGAAAGTTCCCTGTCCTCACTTCCATGGCTGAATAACTACATCCAGCAGAGAATTTGTTCTGTGCATGATCTCTTTTCCTTGAGGAGCTACCAACATGTTTTTAAACATGGTGCTTTAGTCTATACTTCTACACAGAAAAATATATTCACAGAACTTAGTGTGTCCTTACCAGCTGGTTCTCTAGGTACTTGAATTTTGGGCTAGCTCACCCACCTTGGGACCTGGGCTGATCCTACATTCTACTTTAACCTAGGTGACAGTTTGCCCTCTTTTCAATGAGGAAGGAGACTACTGTGTCAGTGTTGACAGTGTATTTGTATTTTTCTGCAAAAGCTGCAATCCCCTTGGAAGGACTGTAGCACAAAATGGCAGTGGGAAAGGGCCCTGTCAGCAGACTTGGGCATAGGTACCATGCAATAAGTCATGGGTCAGTGGGGATGAGATGTTGCTATGAAATAACATTTCTTTTGACAAGACTTGGTGTGTCAAATCTGCATCCTGCTCCCTTAGCTTCCTCACTGTCCCAGGGAATATTCCCAGGGAATATTATGGAGCAGATCATGCAGCACCTACAGGAAAACCAGGACATCAGGCCCAGGCAGCAAGTTTGTGAAAGGCAAGTCCTGCTTCACCATCTGGTCTCCTTTTTTCACCAGGTAACGTGCCTAGTGGATGAGGAAAAGGCTGTGGATGTAGTCTCTCTGGACTTTAGTCAAGCCTTCAGTACTGTCTCCCACAGCATTTTCCTAGAGAACCTGGCACCTTACAGCTCTTTTCTGGTTTATAAACATCTGCATTGCTGGGCCCAGAGAGTGATGGGGAATGGAGTTACTTCCACCTGAGAGCTGGTCACAAGGGATGTTTCTCAAGGCTCAGTACTTGGGCCAGTCCTCTTAAACACCTTTGTTGATGATCTGGACCAAGGGATCAAGTGGACTCTCAGTCATTTTGCAGACAACACCAAGTTGGGCAGGAATCTTGATCTGCTGGAGGGCAGGAAGGCTCTGCAGAGGGATCTGGACCGGCTGGATCACAGGGCCAGGGCCAATTGCATGATGTTCAACAAGGCCAAGTGCCAGGTCCTGCACTGGGGTCATAACAGCCCCCGGCAGTGCTGAGGGCTGGGGGCAGTGCCTGGGAAGCTGCCTGGTGGAAAAGGACCTGGGGGTGCTGGTCAACAGCAGCTGAACACAATCCAGAGTGTGCCCAGGTGGCCAAGAAGGCCGATGGCATCCTGGCCTGGATCAGCCAGGTGTGGCCAGCAGGAGCAGGGCAGTGACCGTCCCCCTGTAGCCAGCACTGCTGAGGCCACAGCTCCAATGCTGTGCTCAGTTCTGGGCCCCTCAGTGCAAGAGAGACATTGAGGGGCTGGAGCATGTCCAGGGAAGGGCAACAGAGCTGGGGAAGGCTCTGGAGCACAAGTGCTGTGAGGAGCAGCTGAGGGAGCTGGGGGTGTTCAGCCTGGAGAAAAGGAGGCTCAGGGGGACCTCATCACTCTCTGCAGCTGCCTGACAGGAGGGTGCAGCCAGGTGGGGTCACCCTATTCTGCCAGGCAACCAACAACAGGGTGACAGGACATAGGTTCAAGTTGTGCCAGTGGAGGTTCAGGCTGGACATCAGGAAAATTTTTTTCACTAAAAAGGTGGTTAAGTATTAGAACTAACTTCCCAGGAATATGATAGAATCACCGTCCTGGTGATTGGAACTATTGGAACTATTAAAGAAATGACTGGACATGTTTCTCAGTGCCATGGTCATGTTGTTGAGGTAGTGGGTGGTCAAAGGTTGGAATGGATGATCTTGGAGGTCTTTTTCAATCATGATGTTTCTATGATTCTGCAAACTATGGAGTTCAGGGTAGACATTGCTTTGGCTATGGTTTGCTTTGGGAATTTGGAAGAGGCTTCTGTTAAAGCAGGATCATCTCCAACGGGTTGCCCAAGTTAAGACAAACCTGGACAGCCCTTCTGAAAGCTCTTCCTACTGATGCTTTTATGATACAGTATTGAAGCCTAAAGGGTTCTAATAAGTTTAAATAAGGTTGTTTTTAAGGCAGCAATTTCTCCAATTTTGTGTCAGATGGCTTCTCAGACTTTGTGACTAACTCACCATTTCTAATTAATTTCCAATGAAAAAAAGGTATACTGAGAGAAGTATTTGCTCTGCATTGAAAGTTTCAATACTTAATTATACCCAAAAAAAAAAAAAAGGACTAAACCTGAAAAGATTTTGGGGTTTGTAAAAAAAATATTAAACGCTGTTTTACAGATGTTGCCACAGTGCCTCATGAGAGATAGAGTTCAGTTACTTCAAGTCTCCACTCAGTCTCAGGGGCAGGTTCTTGACCAAAGGATTTCTTTCATAATGCAGCAAGGATGACCACTAGTAAGTTCTTGTCCCTCAGCTAGAGGCCTCCTTTGAAGCATAACCTGCTTGCAGCAGATACTGGATGTACATGGCATTATACTCCCAGTTCTTACAAAGGTCCATGGCAGTGTGTTTAATTCACTGTTTGGTGTGTCAAAAGATTCCTGGGGGAAATACAGATAATCTCAAATTGGTCCTAGTTAAAAACCTGACAGGTGGACTTCCCCTTATTTTCTATGTATTTGGCCTTCACATGTAATCCTTTATGAATTTTGACATGTGTTTTGACAACTGATTGATGTCAGGCTCTCGAGCCTTTCCCAGGCATCCCAGGGGAGCAGGTGATGTGTATCAAACCCTTTTGGTCCTATTCTTGTGGGAGGTGTTTAGAGAACCCAAATCCCCAGCTGCCAGTGGGGACACTGGGTGTAATACTGGAGACTAAACCAGGAGAACACTGCGGTAAATAGAAAAATTTGCCCTCTGTAAACTCTGCATCAGAGTTGAGTTTAGTTTGCTGAAGAAATATTTCCACAGATCAAATATGACATTTGTTTTAAATTAAACCAATTTTAGTAAAGAAACTGATGTAATGAATGCATTGTTAATACATTTATGACCTTTGTGTTACATGTCATTGTTAAAAGTAAAATATAAGTAATATTGAAAGATCATAATTTATTTTAAATTCACTAATTTTCTTAAGAACTTGAAGAATTGAATTTGGGTATTTCTACAAGTTTTTTTCAATTCTCATTCAATTATGATTGTGCTTCTGGTATTTTGTTTAAATCTAGTTTCTGTCTAAATTACCAATAATCAGACTACATAGTAGGCGGAATTATATTACCTGAGTTTTTAGGAGATGCTAGGAAGTTTGTAGAACTTGCATAGGAGTCTTTAGAGTGGATCAAGTCCTTACACATGTGAGGTGTATGGAAACAGTTACTACTATCATGGGTTTCTCAGGGTTCTTGAAGCAGCAGTCCGCATGGCTGGGGTTATGTGGCCACCATGTGGTAACACAGGGAAAAGTTAAAATGAATTTTTACTTTTACTTTGCATGTACTTTCTGTGCAAATGACTTGTGGATGTGCACACATTCATTTTCTCAAGGACATTTCTTGAATCATTTCCTCTTCATTTACAGAATTAAGTCATTTAAAAAATGGTCATTTTACTTTGCAATACCTGACTCACAGTACAGCAATTATCCTTGCAATGGAATTTCATCTCTCTGCATGAAAGGCAACTTTTTTTGAGAAGAAAATAATTCCTGTGTAACTTCCAAAACCACCAATGATAAAATAGAAAAACCCATTCATCAGTTAATAGAAAACTATGACATTGAAAAGATGTGGAAAATATACATTTGAATTTGAATGACAGTATAGTTTAATAGAGAACTGTTAGACATCTCTCAGCAGTAACAGGTGGGCCCTGAAGGAGCAGAAAACAGCTCAGAAAACCTTCACCTCCAGAAAACAACTTCTTCATTAGTCTTGTTTACATAAATTGAAAATCCATTTTCTAAATTCCTTTGGATGAACATGAGTAATAATGTAAAGAATATAAATTATTATTTTCCTTTTTTGTACAAGGGGTAACTAATATTAATTCTGGTGACATAATTTACTGTTCAACAACTGGAAAGCTGAGAAAGAAAGCAGATGAGGGTCCTGCAAGGATCTATCAATTGAAAGGTGAAGGCAGACACATTGGCCTTGCAGTGGCTGTGGATGACCTGGTTCTCCCAGCCACCAGTACCACAAACCACATAAAATAAAATGCATCTGTCCACAGCAGGATGGAGTTTCTCTGAATGTCCAGCTAGAAATAGCACTACATAGACAGATGGAATTTTGGAGTGATTTTCTTACTACTCAAGGTTCATACTGCTCCAATCATATTGCATTGCCTCCATAAAGATGCTTTAAGTTTAGAGATCATTTAAAAATCATATAAAAATGGCTGAATTATTCCAGCTATATCTAGAAATACTGAGTCTGTCCTTGTCCTCTAAGTACAGGTGGGTTTTGTTGCACCAGCAAACTTCCTCCAAGCTTTCAGTGTACTCTGAAACAAGGTGAAGGGGATAATAGATCTGCCTTGTGTTGGCTTGTTTGCTTTTTTGGTTGCAAGAAAGGGAAGAAGGAATGCCCAAATTTCCATTTCCCTGAGTCTCCTGTGTCCAGGGACACAAGTCCTTGAAACAGTTAATGAAAGGCCAAGGGAGAAAGGTTTGTGTGAACTCCCTGTTAAATATTGGCAGATATCACTACAAGACACATTTATTTCATGTTAATGCTCAGCCAGCCTTAACTTGTACAGCAAATATTGACCCAAACAATGGCACTCTGGCAAAAGAATCAGGAGTTACAGTTTTGTGACGTATTCTACTCCTAAACACCTCCCATATAATTTTCTGCCAGCATATATTTTGGGATAGGATAATGTAAGACTTTTCTTTTTCCTGTTGGAGATTTTACTAAATCAGTTACTTTGCACAAACTGCAAAGGTTGCCTTGGGTGACTAAAACTTCCAAATTAAGAGGTTTAGGATAGCAGGACTAGAAAGAGCTACTCCCAGGCAAATTCTTTTTTTTTTTTGCTCAAGCCCTTTCTAAGTATAAACAAGTCAAAAACCCTTCATCCAGTGAAGATGATAGGCATATACTTAATGCTATTTACATTCACCAAAATACATAAAAATATCCAAAGAACTGAAAAGAACTAAGCATGTGCTTATGTGTTTTGCTGACTCAGGCCCTTTGTACGTAACTCTCAGCTTTGACAAAGGGTGTAATACTTAATGCTTATTCCTCTTTTCTCTGCTTAGTATTTAAAGGAAAAATATTTCTTTTTACTTGAAGAGTAATGGCACATTGAGCTATTCACTGCCTGTAGGCACTAATGCTATGAAGCACTCTAAAATCCAAGATCATATATATATATATATATACACACACATATATATCTAGTTCAACATTTATTTATTTGTATGTTTGTCCCATCCATTTAGCTATGTGTGTTTCCCATTGATAAAGGAATTGATTGTGCCTTTTACTCAAATCTTGAGAGATAAGTTTGCCAATAAATGAAGCACAGTAAAGAGAGTTTATATCACCTTTGACTAACAGACTAACTTTCTTCTGTTTATTGAAAAATTATGAATATTTTTAAACTTTTTGATTAGGTGATATGTTGCCTGTTACGTTTTCTCATAGGCTACTATTTTTGTAGTCAGTAGAGTGGCTACTATTTTTGTAGTCATTTACCTAACAGCAGAACACAAAACAGAAATTACAATCAAAGGAATATTTACGTCTTAGCCTCTGATTTTGTAGCAAGCAACTTCCAAGCACAGTGATCAGTTCTTTGATTTCTTACCTCAGAAATAATGTCCCTTGGAATTCTGTCAGATACAGGCCTAAGTTTCGACTTATCTTTGATATATACTCCTGTCCTGTCCTGTCCTGTCCTCTCCTCTCCTCTCCTCTCGAAACAGTTTTGCAGCCCCCATTTCCACCTGCAGTCCAGCAGATTAAATAGTTCTGCAGAGTATCCCGCTCCTGGCAGCTTAAACTCCTGCTTTTTGCATGCTGGCACTGAGAACGGGTAACCCCAGGATGCGTTCTGCCTGGTAGATCAGCCGGTGTTCTGCTTCCACCAGGGAGCAGCATCCCACCGCTCACCATCGCCCTCCTCTCTCCCACGCAGCTTTAACCATTTCCTTGCAAAATGTGCAGTTTTCCTTGCACTGCTATAGTTCTTCAGGGACAGATATTTCACAGGATGCTTTAGTTACGTGGTCAGGAGCAGACAGACAAAGCAATTACCCTTTTCTCCAGTTGCTGACTTGCTGCTCCTCTATCGTACTGTAGGGCTAAGCTTCCACTGACATGCTGCTTCTGGGTGGCAACAGCAAACACAAAATGGCATTCTTTAGCCTGCTGGTTTTATCCTAACACAGCTCTTTTCTGAGACCTCAATTACTGAGTAAGTTGGAACACCTTTTCAACCTTTTCATAAGCCTCCCAAACGACCTTGGTTTTTGCCTGCCAGTCCTGGGCATTGATCTCAGCATTCTTATAAAACAGACCATGTTCCTCACTGCTTTCTACACTGCATTCACCACAGGTGACCTGACCACAAACATACCTGCAGATCCTCAGGCCAGGGAAGAAGCACACAGCACCTCTTTATATTTTCTTCACAATCTACATGTTCTTAATGTATCAGCTCAGATAGGAAACCGTAATGAAATGCAGCTTGCCCTTGGAGGGGAAGGTCTGCAAGCAGACAGCATTCCCAAAGGCAGAAGAACCCCCCACAAGAACAAAGATGACTGTGCAGTAACATTCCACCAAAATGTCCTGCTGTACCCACAGCCCCCTCAGACAAGACAGGGACACATGAGCTCATTCTGCAGCCAGAAGCCTGGAAGTGAATGCCACAACAGGGCTGGGAAAGTTTCTCATGTATCTTCTTCAGTGCAGGAGTGACAGTCTGCGAAACCAGCTTGGGTTCAGATTTATCACTCTCTCCATCTCTCTCCTCCTCATCCAGCCCCTCAACACCTGAAGCTGGGATCTGAAGTTACAACCTGAAGGCTGGGATCCACTGTTCAGTCCAGTACTCCTCCTCCATGCTGAACCAGGTGCTACAGAATAGGTCGTACACAATGGTAGGAGAACACAAAAGAAAGGATTATGGGCAGAATGGCTGAAACTTAAACTAAAGGCTTTGTTTTTGAGAGCCCATGTGAAAAGCCTGTTACTTCCAATTCTAAACAAATGAGCACTACACAGAAACCTTTCTCTGAAGTTCAGATTTCTCCACCCTGAATTAAAAAAAAAGGCAGAAGATCTGGCTGACTGGCATGATTTTAAAAGAAAAAATTGCACACATTGGTGTAAGCATTTTTTTGTTCCAATTGCAATAACTGCAGATTATAGTGTCATATTTCTTGGACAAATCTACTTTAGCCCTTAATGACATCTCTTCTGTGTTTCAATGCAGATGATGAGTCTATGTGCTTAAAACTCCCAAAATGAGTATTCTGTTTTGACTGTTGCTGTTCTGTTCCCACTCTTGACTGCTCTCAGGGCAGGATTAACACTCAGGATAGGGGTTAGTGGCTTGCACCTCCTCTTGTCAGACCTCAGACAATTTTTAAAGCTTGAGTCAACACATTGGAAGAAAACTGTTGTTGCCTTTGGAGGTTTCAAAGCATAACTGTAGTTATTTGTAACACAAATAAAACTCTTCCCTGAGCAAAGGGGAAAACACACTTGCAGATTTGAGAGCTAATAAAAGTTGCTTATTCAGCCACCATTAAACTGCCTGAGTCAGACTAAAAGCAACTGCTACATTTCTTTTCTTTTTTCTTTTTGTCCTAACTCATCTTAGTGGAAGTGTATGGGAGAGCTGACTACTTTGGAAATGCTTTCCATCCAGCTCTACCCAGAACAGCTTGCTCTCTTCTGACTTAATTTTTAAATGTGAGAAATTTAGGATTTGCCAGAGTTATAGGAACTTGAACTTCCTGTAGCAGTTCTGAAGATGTGAAGCAAACATATGTATTTTTCATTTACTCAGCGTTTTAGCTTTACATAACAAAAGGTTTCGACACCACCTGCTTAGATCAGCATGACTAGCAAAGTAGTGAAACTTTATTGACAACAAAAATAACTAGGCAAATTTTACAAAACTACATTAATCTGCAGCACTAGATTGGGATCCCCATAACTTTGTCCATTTTTATATTTCTTTCAAAATTCATGCATGCCTTGCTAAGAGGTGAGACTACATGGAACCATGGATTTTTGGCAAGCGTATAAAAATCAGTGATTTTTCTTTAAGTAGGGAAAAGTTTTTTGAGGGGGATCTAACTCTAAGGATTCTGAAAACAGGTGGTACAAAAGAATTGAAAAACAAATTGAAAAGCAGAAGGTGAAAACAAGTCCAATGAATTCTCATCAGTTCAGAAGAACAAGTCAGACTGAACACATTTTCATCTGTGCTTGAAACCAGAGTTAAAAAATTGACTGTGGAAAAAATGTGCCTATCAGTGAAGGAGGAAAAAGAAATAGATAGTCTTCTAAAGTACATTCAGGGATTTTTGTCTCTAATTCCTTTCTTGGATATTTCTAGCCTAGAAAACATTGGGTGGGGCTTTTTGTGGGAAGTAGGGAGGAGGAAGAAACACTGAAGAACCCTTCTTTCATTGTCTTCTTTTCCCTTTAAAATGTCTAAACTGTGCCAGTATTTTAACTCAGACTACCAACATACATTTACTGGAACATATTATTTTGTTCTTTCAATTCCTGTTTTGTGACAGATGTACCAAATGTCATAGAAAAGAAATCCATGTATTCCAATCTTTAAACAGACATAATTTCTGATTTGTCCCCGTGATGTCCGCTAGGGCCTGTGCTCCTATCTGTGACAATGACACTAAAAGCATCCCAGGACAAAAAAAATTATGAGAATTTTCAGATGGTGTAGTTGCTAAGGAAGAATTTCTGGAAGCCTGCAGCTGTGCTGAATGTTCACTTGCAAGTTGGGTGTTAATAAGACACAAGAAAGACCTATTGTGTAAGAAGCAATGCAGGATTCACAGACTCTTAGAGTAGCTGGTGATAGGACACAGGTCTGAAAATCATCCAGTCCAATCCCCTGCTCAAAGAAGGATTATCTAGAGGAGGTTGCTCAGGGTCATGTCGAGTGAGATTTTGAATAGGTTTTAAAATGAAAATTCCAGTACCTCTCTAGACAGACTATTGACCCCTCTCACAATAGAAAGTTTTTTCCACATTTGGATAAAATTTCATGTGTTTTATTTGTGTCTAATGCCTCTCATCCTGTCAGCAGGCATTTACTGAGGAGAGTCGGTCTCTCTCTTCTTTAATTTGATTACCCCATCAGATATTTATACATCTTGAGATCTCCAGCCTTGTCTTCTCTAGGTCTCAACTTTCTCAGCTTGTCTTCATATGTCAAATGCTCCAATCCTTTAGTCATCCCCATGGCTCTCTCCTGGATTTTCTGACAGAAGTCCATACCTGTCTTACACCCAGGAGCCCAGATGTGGACCTAGTATTCTAGATGTGTCTCACCAGTGCTGAGTAGTGACAAATGTCCTCCTAGTGAGACAAGGAGGCTGTTTGCCTTCTTTGCTGAAGGATGTGTTGATGGTCTTGTTCTGCTGACTTTTCCCCAGATCCCCAGGGCCCTCTCTGCAAAACTGCTTTCCAGCCGGTCAGTGCCTAGCCAACACAGGTGTGTGGCGCAATTCTTCTCCACATGCAGAACTTGGCATTTCTCTCTATCTAGCAAAAGGAGGTTTCCACTGGCTGATTTATCAAGCCTGCTGAGGCCCCTCTGAGTGGCACTAGAGCAATCTGGTACATCAGCCAAGTGGTTCCCAGTTGTGCATCTTCTGCAGACTTGCTGAGGGTGCACTTTTCCCATCAGCCAAGTGATGAATGAAGATGTAAGACAGTGTTGACCACAGCACTGAACTTCAAGGTTCTTACTCTCCCCAGGACTGCATCTAATTCTTTTATTAACAGAGAAGGGGGAGGGGGGGTGGGAAGGAAGAACCTAGTAGAACTTATTCTACTAACTCAGTACTGGAAACCATCTTAAATCTGGGAATTAAGATGATCTTAAAAATATATGTCTGCTTACTGTTTGGGGTTTTTTTGTCTTTCATTTTCCCATTCTTGTGTCCTACTACAGGTGTGGAGAGAGATGAAAACAAACAGGTTTCCTTAATAATTGAACATCCAACACTAGCCATATCACTTATCACTTGCTCAGGTGCCACAAATTTGTATCTTGTTGTATCAAATTTGATACGAACTTGTATCTTGTTTTTTCCTTGGAAAAATGAAGAAACAGGGGAATAAATCTGGTTCTTGGAGAAAACATTTTGTGTAACACACACTTAGTAGGTAAGCATAGAGCTCAGCCCATTGTCAGACATAGACATGGGGTGAAAAGTAAGTGAATTTCCATTTTAATAGGTAGGTTAATCTGAAGGCTAAGTTTCCTTCTTCTGCCCACATTTCTGCAAGATTGAAGTGTTAATAAATTAGGACATGTGATACTCCCAGTTATACTCCCAGGAGCCCAACATTCAGATTAATTCATCTGGCGTTTCTACACCAGGCTTTTCCTCCTTCTCTCCAACTGAGGAAACATTTCAGGTTTAAATGAACTTGAAAGCCTCAGATCAGAGACAGATGCGGGCTGTTTTATCCACTTACAGTACTTTGAATAATGCAATCAGATTGTGCAATCCCCTGTATCCTTCTAGCAGTATAAAAGTCAGGACAGTTTTTCAGTACTCAAGTGACCCATTTTCCCCATGCACATCTAATGAGTTTGCTTCGATCTGTATCTCATTGAGTCATAGTGATGACATGCTGATAGAATTAATAATTTTTGGAGAAGGTGTGGTAACCTGCATGATCTGAGTTATAATTTCAAGTTTGGGTGACCCTTGCTGATAATTTGTGTTGATCTATGTGTCTACTTTTAGAAACTGTGCTTAAACCAGATTTTTGTGAGCTCAGGGTGTCAGTCTTTTCCATGTAGGATAACTTTACTCTGGAAAATTCAGGAAATATAGTGAAGACCTATGTGGTGGTTTGTTAGGTTTGTTTTATTCTTGAGTAGAGTAGAATATAATAAAAAATGCATGAAGTTTATGTTAGGAACAGAAGTGACAGAGTTATTTCAAAACTTCACATCTAGTCCCTACCCCAGGAGATTTTATGCCTAGTTCAGAGTTGCTGTAATCAAAGAGAAAGCTATGGTTTGCTGTAGGCAAGAGAGACAGGAAAGGAGCCTTGTAGGCCACTAAATAGCCTGGAAGCACTGCACCAGCTTTTCATGCACACAAAGTGACATGTACAGGTGGGAAAAACAATCATTCCACATACCATGGTGGACCAGAAAACATAAATTTTGTTGTAAAATTTTTATTGTATCCCTTGAGGAAAATTAAACATACATTTTATATTAAATATAAAGAGATTTGATAAGCAATGGATTGGGCAGAGCCCTACCAAGTGGTTCTGCAAGCAGGCTGCAAAGATGCAGCAAGAGCTGATTCCTTACATACACTCATCCCAGCACCAGTCCTGTGGGTGTTGGCATGAGGTAGATCACTCATCCCCCACTGTCAGGTCTGCTTACCAAAAGTGTCGTATATTCCCTTGAGCATATTCCACAATTGTTACAGGACAATACTGCAGCATTTCTTATCTCCTAAGCAAATTTCACTCCCTGGTAGAGTCATCCTTGGCATCCTTGTTTCCATCTAGTTTAAATGCTTCTGCAGATGGGCCTTCTTGTCCTCTGTGCCAGATCATGCCTTGGTCACAAGTTACCATTGCTGTAGGAATTTCCCCTTCAAATTAGGGGAAAGACGTCTGAGAAAAAGGGATTTGAGAAGCATAACAGGTGCATGAAAATGCAAATTCAGAGTACAGCAGTGGGCGAAAGCTAATCAGGACATTAAAAACTGCTTGAAAATCCTGGAGAGAAAAGCTAAGACATCCCAGTGCCACTGCTTTGTCTGGAATGCATCAGCTTCTTAAATAGTCCTTGCAGAGCTCACATCCTCCCATTTGGAGATTTGCTAATTGCCACTAGCTTCAATTTTAATATTTGAAATAAAGTGATGAAGAAACTACATTCCCATTCTTGACCCATATTTTTCCCTTTTTTTTTTTGTACATCAGTGAAACTTTGCAAGATCTGGAAGGCAGCTAAAGTCAGGCACACAGTGTACTTCTAACCAGTTCAGATCAGAGCTGCACAGAGTATCACACTCTGTTGAAGTCCACAAATGGGATGATTCAGAGATGAAGGCAAGAAATTTTATACTGAACTATTATGAAATAAAATGACAGTAGAAGAAATTCTTCCAAAACTTCATTAGTTACATTTGTCTTTATGCTCTGAAACATGAATATCTATATACTTTGTACTCATAAACTGCTGGTTACAGGAACTTGAAGTAAATCTTTGTTCTCCCCTGCCCTGATGTCCTGGATTGCCAAGCAAATTGAATTCTATTTCCCATCTGTATGGCAGTTGTCTTCTGTTAAGTGGGCAATTTTTCTTATCCCTTCCACAACCACTTCTCTCTCCAGGGAGCCATCTGCTGATAACAGGCTGTTGAATGTCACTGCATGACTGATAAGAGCTACAGCATCCCATTGTGAGATGCTCCGCCCAGAGGGAGGAGCCAAGCAACCAAGCCAACCAGGATATAATCTTGAATTCTGGAACCCCGGCATAGCTTCTCCACTGGATTCCCCAGAGGAACAGCTGCCTCTTCCTCTGGATCTTCAGAGGAAGACTACATCTTTTTCAGGATCACTGCACCAACAGAACCACACCTGACACTCCAGCAGGGCTGCAGCCAGAGTTCCAATTGGACTGCCATCAACACCCTGACCAACAGGGTGTCAGCTTGTATTCTGACTCTGTCAGTGTTGGTTTAGTTTACTGCATTGTTTATTTTATCTTTTTATTTTCTTCCCTAATAAAGAACTTCTCCCATATTTTTGCCTGAGAGCCCCTTAATTTCAAATTTCTAACAATTCGGAGGGAAGGGGTTTACATTTTTCCATTTCAGGGCAGGCTCCTGCCTTCCTTAGCAGACACCTGTCTTTCCAAACCAAGACACCTGACTAGAGCCTTTCAGTAACACCATTAATAAGATCAGACTGATTTATTTGTACCCTCACAACTCTGATTTTCCAAGCATAGGTAAATGCTAAACATCTTCTGACACTGGTGACCAGTGGTTAAGCGGTGACAGAAAACTTTAAAGAATTGAACTGGCAAATAGATATGGATGGGACAGTTCCCTGACACCGAGGCAATTTATTAGAGAAGAGAGGCAAACAGCACAGCCCATCTTCTTATGGCACACCCCACCTTCCTATAAACATATCAATATATATGTGTAAGTAGGTATGTCTTTTTCTTACCTTTGACTCTCACTCTTGTTTTTGTCATTGTTTGTTCTACACTGACTTAAACTGGAAAACTTCTGAAAGATTTTTCTGCTTATAACATCTGGCTTTTCTGAGGAAGGTAAGACAAACTAGAATGACCTGTTTGCTTAAAAATCAGAAATGGGGGTGATTGATGTGCAAGCAGAAGAGTGTCTCAGCTGGCTTGTAGGCAGGTGAAAATGTCAAAGCTCCCATATTACAATCTTATTAAGAGTTTTTGGACCTTCATCTGTCAGCAACCATGCTAGGAGCCTTTAGTACCTCTAGCACCCCTAGCACCCCAGTGCATGGTAACACCCTGCCCAAACAGTTCTTCAGTGCAGACTCAGGAGGAAATCAAAGATAAAATGTAAGAATAAATATGGCAAACTGAAAATATTTCCTATTGTGGCCTTTGCCTTAAAAATGTGCACCACAAGTACCTCTCCTCTCCTCTCCTCTCCTCTCCTCTCCTCTCCTCTCCTCTCCTCTCCTCTCCTCTCCTCTCCTCTCCTCTCCTCTCCTCTCCTCTCCTCTCCTCTCCTCTCCTCTCCTCTCCTCTCCTCTCCTCTCCTCTCCTCTCCTCTCCTCTCCTCTCCTCTCCTCTCCTCTCCTCTCCTCTCCTCATGAGGATATGGGTGGGTGCTGTTAAGCTCTTGCAGACTCAGTTCATCTGAGAATCTCAGTTCATCTCAGAAATGATAGGTTCAGGTTTTCTGAGGCAGCAGGGGACTCTGCCTGAAGACTTTCTTCAGCCTAGAGGTATGTCCACTAAGGTAAATTAAGAACTGAAAGAATGGACTGTCCCTCATGGCTTTGCTGGCTCTCCAGCTGCAGAGCTGGTTAGCTGGTACAAGGGTTGGGCTGTGGCATCATGCTGGGCTTACATCTCTAGTCCAAAACATTTAAAGGTAACCCCTATGACTTTTTACCATACTGTGGGGGACACTTGTTGGAGATCAAGGACCTGCAATCAGCCCCCTGCTGGCTGCTCTTCCCTCTTAATTTCATCTCAGTACTCCAATGGAGAGTCAGCCTTTATGTTCAAAGATTAATCTAGAAGGATCTCTCTTCAAATTTTAATAATTAAATTCTTCAAAAAGCTACAAAACAGCTTAGAGAAAGTTGTTTTATATGTCCCACGTTCTTTTATTTTTATAAAAGAAGGAAAGTGAATAGCAGTAATTACACTTCTGTTGCTTCAAAAGTGACCAGTTTTAATACTGACTTTACAGATTATATCATATCCCTGACAGGAACTTTGGCCTCTGGTGATTATTTCTGTTAGTATATAATAATACCTGTGTTTTAACTGCAGATGGTGCTGGAGGATGCACACTGGCTCCAGCCAGCCATGAATCAGTGAACCTGCAGGTGGGATAAACCAGCCAAGAAACACCCTCTATTTAATTGGTATTAAAATTTGGGTGGCAAAAACGTTCAAGAATATTGCGTCCCACGCTCTTTGCTCCTCACTGTGAGGTAAGTACTGCAGAAAATAATTATTTCAATTGTATTTAAAATTTAATTTTCAAAGCAAAAGCTTAACAAATAAGTGTGTTGTAGTGGTTTCCTTTATTACAAAGCAAATCACTTTAACATACTGATAAAATGAAGCTATCACTTTTGGCATTGCTATAATGGTGAATCAAGTCACAAAGCCAAGGTCCACCCTTGGCACACCCTTTAAGGTACACCCTTAAACAGTTTTTCTTTCAATCATACAACTATTTGAAATGTTACATGATGTGGGAATGAGGCAGAAAAAAAATAATTTATAGGAACACAATGTTGGAATGATGTGAAAGCAGATGGGAAAAATACATTACAGTGTTCCAACGCTTAAAACTCCATATTGTATTTGGAACTACATTTCAGAGAAAAGAAAGCACAAAGCAGCAAGGTTAAAGTCTTGTTCATACGTTTTGGTATGTCCACATTGAGAACCATAGCTAAAAGAAAGTATGGAGCAAGTCATTCTCAGGAATTATTAGTATACTTGGAGTTTAATTCCTATACTTGGGGTTTTAATTCATCTGTACTCTTGTCTCTTGTGAAATATCTAGGGTTCCTTGTGCAGTTAAAAATTCATGAGAAAATTGCCATTCATCTCCAGGTTTAGGAATGCAATTCCAAAATTATAAAAGGAATAGACTACTTCCCCACCAAAAAAAAAAAAAAGCCAGAAAATCCAACTGGTTTTGTTTTTTTTTTTTAAGGATCTAACCTTGTGTAGAAAGTTATCAGTGTCATTAAGTTGTGTAATATTTTGTGGTTTATTAACAGCACACCAATAAAGTGGCAGACTGCAAGTAAGGAGAGTCATTACAGCCTGATACAGCCTTGGATAACTTCCTACCTGAACCACAGCCAGAGGAAAATGGTACCATTCATTGTGGCTGGACTTTTGAAAACAATATCCAGTTGTATTGGAAATGATATCCAATTGTTTTGGAAACTCCGGTAATTACTGACCTGAGGAGGGAAATTTTGTAGATGATGAATGCTAATCATCTTGCAGTCCCGTAAAGAGCTGTCCTAAGTGAGGTCCTTTGAGCTCTCCAGGGCCTCACTTAGGAGGCTCTCCTGAGCTCTCCAGGACCGCAGCAGCATCTCCCACTGTAGGGATGCCTGTCAGAGCTCCCAAAATCTTTGGGTTTGCAAAATTCAGAGGAGCCCGACAGAGGCAGCAGGACCTGGGCTGATGGCCCCAGTTCTTGAGACTCAACTCCTACCCCCTAAGAAACCCCAAGACATTTGACATGAGTATTTCACTGACACTCAAGGGGAATTTTTAGCAAGTACCCTGGTAAATACTTTGTGTCTGTGCATGTGTGTGTGTGTCTGTGCAATTGAATGGATTCAAATACCCTCTAGCAAGTGTAATATGAGTGTTACTATCTCAAACCTATAATCAAGTCCTCTTATAATTGTAGTAAATCCTATTGAACCACTTCGTACATTAGACAAAGATTAAGTGCTGCTAAACCCTCTTGCACCCTTGCCCCTGAAAATAATTCTTAATTGATTCTAATCTGATTTTTTTTTTGTATGTTTCATCCATGTCGTAAGTATTGAACCTTGCCATTGAACATGGTGGTGCTTTTACAGATTTGCATTAAACCTACTTTTACTGATACACTTGATGGTGATTTGTATAAGTGACCTAAGCCAAACACTCATGACAAATTGGCATAGTCAGCCCAAATCAGGATTCACAACAGACCTCCTTAACTTTGTTATCCCAGAGACGCTGCACCATGGCTGATGGGCTCGGCCCTGGCCAGTGGTGGATCTGTCTTGGAACCAGCCAGCGATGGCTCTGACAGACATAGGAGAAGCTTCTGGTTTCTGGTAGAAATCTGCCTGTCTTGAATAATTTTTAAACTTTTTCAACCACATCTTGCATTATAAAATGAAGCCATTTAAAGCATTGGTCACTTCCTAATGCTCTGGCCTGTCTGGATAGTCAATACAGAAATAAAAAAGAAGGTAAAATCCTAAGAGGTGAGTTATGTTTTGTTATTATAGAGACTTATTTTACTTCTCACACAAATAGAAAAATAACTCCTGAGGTGAAGCTGCCACTTGAACCGTAGTTCGCTATGCTTGGAATTGGGCAGAAGATAGAAGTTCCAGTTCTGCGCTGTGAACCGTTGGACACCTGTGGATTTGCAGGGCCATCACACACACCCATCCATGCACACAACTCAGCTTTCCCTCTGGACAAACACCCTGCCATTAGACAGCCATAACTTGTTGGCTCCTGTTGTGCTTCAGCTTGAACTCTGAATTTAATTTCATGGCTTCTTCAGTCATTTGATGTTATTTGACCATCATTTTTCTGTTTCTTAATTGACTTTGCCTTTAATGACAAAAGTTAAAAGAAAATGGGCAAGATGGGTCTGTACTACTATAATACCACTCTATCAGAGGCCCTTTTAGACACATTATCACATCAGTAGAGGTGCTGAGATCTGGTGGTATCATTAAGCACAAAATTTTTGAAGCTCGACTATGATATTATGAACCTGCATCTTATTTAATTAATTAACTCTTAAAACTGTAGCAATACCATTTTCCAGACATGACAACACAACAACTGTAGAAATTAATTTTAAAAAATTTTGCTGGTCTAGATCCTCAGCAAAACTGAGAAAGTAGAAAAACAGAAAGGTGGTTTTTTTCCATTTACAGCCTACTTATTTCTAGAAAGACGACTGGCTTTATCTGGACTTTTTGGCTTGTGAGAAGCCATTTGACATTTTCAGTTATCTCTTATTTTCTGTTTGACATTTTCAGGCATATCTTATTTTTTTATGATGGGCAACCACAAATGAGACTGGATGCTTACTGCTGACCTGAAAGGGTAAGATTTTGTTGACGAAATATGCACTGTTTTCTTGAGTAAGTCGCCTTGGCTGTGAATTAATAAACTTGTGTTCTTTCTCATTCACTTATTTCCAAAGTCCAGGAGAACTTATCGCATCTTTACACAAAATATCTTTGCATTTAACAGTTTCCAGCACAAATACCAAAAGGGTTCAGAGCTTTGAAAACATGATGGATGCAGGCACTTTAATAAACTTTGGTAAGAGTGTTTTGGCAGCAAAGCTGGTGAAGTATCTAGAGAGCAAGCATTATGATGAGCAGATGAGAGAACTGGGGTTGTTTAGCCCAGGAAAAAGGATGCTGTGGGAACACATTATCATTCTTTATACCCAAAAGGAGGCTGTAGTGAGGTGAGGTTTGGATTCTTCTCCCAGGTCAAAAGGAATTAGACAAGAAGAAAAGGCCTCAAGCTGTCACCAGAGAGGTTTAGGTTGGATGTTAGGAAAAGATTTCTTCACCAAAATGGTTCCAAGCACTGGAAGAGGCTGCCTGAGGAAGTGATGGAGGTCACTGTTTCTGGAGGTATCTAAAAGTCATGTAGATGTGGCAGTTGTGGACATGGTTTAGTGGTGGACATGGCAGTGCTGAGTTAATGGTTGGACTCAGTTAACTTAAAAGTCTTTTCCATTATAAACAATACTATAGTACAGTTTTAGGTTGAACAATAGAAAAAGCTTCTAATAACAGGGAAAGGGAAGCAACAGATGAGACTGCCTGAGGAGGAGCCAGTATTAGTAGAGGTGTTTTGAGTGGCCTGATCAAATATCTACCAGGGATAGTTGATGTTTAACTGTCCTCCCTGGGTGAGATGCCTTTTCATGTCCTTTCTCTGAATTTTATGTGATTATAAAGAGAAGAAGACAGTAAGTTTTTTAGTAAGCTTAATCAATTAACTGGATAAAGATACCCGAGGTGTGTACCATCAAGCTTGGTTTAACACCAGCGAGGTGAAACAGCCATGCAGTTGAACAAACTTCTTTTCTGTTCTTTTACCTTTATGCTCTTGATTCAGGGTATCTGTGTACTTCTAATCAGGCTGTTAATGATCCACAGTGTCTGTTCTTCTCATTTTGATGCATTTTGGTTGCAACTGCATTAAGTTTTACACGTAACACTTGCTTCCCAGTACAAATGTGAAACATTCTTGCAGTCTTTGATATTTTTGATACCCTGGTTCATTAATCTACTTTTTATTCATTCATTTCCTGGCCCAAGTGCAATTTAAAAAGAGCATATATTTTTCATGATACATCCTTATTAGTGTCTCCTAGCAACACAACATCCTCTCAAACAGCTGCTGATCATCTCTACAAAATCCACATAATCCCTGGAGTTATAGTGAACTCCTCAGAAAAAAAAGCCCAAGTTTCTTCCTCTCCATTAACTCCACTCTTCTAGAAACATAAAGTATAAATGAAATCTTATATAAAAATGTAGACTATTGTTGTTTGACAAAAAGAACATTAAAGACGTCTTCATGAACAATTTTAAATTTTTACTTTATCAGTCTGTGTCTCAACCATAATACTAAACAAGAATGCTCATAAACCATAGGAATCTGTGAAAAAATGGAGCTGAAATTAAGAAGGACTGGAGTATGAGGATAAAAATCTCATAGTAAATCATACAGCATGATATATGGAACTTAGGATCATCAGGCTGATGTGAGGATGTACCAGACATCAGCCAAGACCCAGGACTGGCTCTTCAACCAGAAGGACACAGGAACGTTCATTGTTATTCAGGGGTCTTTGTAGTCCAGAGATCCTCTCAGAGCTGTACTTTGGAGGTGCTCTCTCGTGAGGAATGAGTACAGAAGCAAAGTTGGGTCTGGTGATGCATAGGTCTAATAATCTAAAGCTGAGTAAAGAGTTGGCCACCTAAAAGTTGGCAGTATTTCTGCATGTGTTGATTTTTTTACAGCTTGTTACTAAAACAAACAAATGGTATTTACAATATTACTAAATGGTACAACAAAACCAAAAAATACTGTTGTCTCAAAAGGGTTTTTTCCTGGTTTTAGGCAATTACAGCTTTTTGTACTCTTTATTTACTTGTGGTGGGCTTTTAGTCTGAAGTATTCAGTGTGTAGGTACACAGAAGGAGTCAAAGAAAAAGAGATGTTAAATCATCCAATCCATCCCCTTGAGAAAGCAGACCTGGCACTATGGCAGTGGGAGACAGTGCCTATTACTCAGTGACAGGAAAAGCAGCAGCATAGCAAACCCCAGGCTCCAGGAGTCAGAGGGCAGCTGTTACATGGCCAGGAAAGGGCAGCCTGCCCTTCCTCCCAGCTTCCACTTCATCTGAAAGTGGGAATCCTCAGGCTTTGCTGTGCAGTCACTGCTGCAGCTTGCCATGCTTCCCAAACAGCCATGATAACTTTCTGTAAGTAATGTAAGGCATGAACATGCATTTTTAATTTTTCACTTCTTCCCAAAGGATTGAAATAGAATGAGAAACTTCCTCCTAACACACCCGAGTGACAGTTCAGGCTCCTTGCCAGTTATAAGCCCTCAGTTCCAGGGGATTAAAGACATTATTTAACCATTAATGTTGGCATTAGCCTGACACTCACCTTGCATTAGCCTTCCTAAATGCTGACACACTTATGACTTCCGTGTCCTTGCCCTGCTCCTGCCCAACACACACACAAGTTTCATATCAGCAGGGTTTGTCCACTGTGTCTGTAATTCCAGGCATCTCTTCAAGCAAACCTTCATTTTAATGCTTCTCAGTTCTGCATCTGCATCTGAATTTTCTGGGGGAGAGGCCTTCCAACACCACTTTTTTAAGTCTTTTAACCTCATCCCAATCCTATGGAGCTGATGAAAGAGAAATCATGTGGCCTTTTCTGTAAGAATGGAGGCATGGAAGAAGGAAGTAGGATTTACATAAAGCAATCACATACTTTAAATCCAGGTATAAGAACTATGTTTGATTACATCTCCCACTGCTATTTTTTATATCGATGGGTTAATGTCTGGCAAGGCAAGTGTGTGGTCATTAAAAAATTCCAGGCTCATGCTTCTACATCTAAAAGTTAGTGATCTTCTGCTCAAAGGTGACAAATTTACCCTTAGGTGAGGCAGGGCTGCTTTTGTCAAGCTTTCAAATACCTGTCTAGCAGTGTGCAGCCAGCTCACTTAGTATATGGGTACTCCTGTTCAGTTTGCTCCAAGTTTCTTCCTCCAGCTTCCTTTTGTTCCTCTGCTTTCAGCCTGAGGTAGCAGGCAGGATTTGGACACAGTGTTCTGGGGGATGCACTGGACAGGGGCCATCATCCCAATACAAAATGTGTGTAGCAGGTGTGTGAATAACTAGAAGGTGCTGCAGGAGGGAAGGGCCACAGCAGCTGTAGCACATTTTTTGGTCCTGTCACTGGATGAGCTCACACTGCCTGGAACATCTCTCATGCCCTTTGGCCAGGTTCTGCCTCTCTTACTCATTTTAAATATTCTCTTGACCTGCAGTCATGATATTTGAACAGGACTGCAGGAAACTGAAGTGCTACCATAGGAAGGAAAGATGCAAGACAACGCAGACCAAAGGGGTGTCCTTGTTTTCTGGTGTCCTTGTAGATAGCTTTCCCTCTTTATAGCTGCCTGATACCCCTGGGGAAAAAATCAAAGCCAAACCAAAAAACTTCCAAAACAACAACCAAAAGCAAAGCCAATATCAAAATAAACTGGAACAAAACAAAAAAACTACACTAAAAACTTCAATGCAAATTTAAAGTGAATCACAGAATCACAGAATTTCTAGGTTGGAAGAGACCTTTAAGATCATTGAGTCCAACCCATGTTTTAACACCTCAACTAGATCATGGCACCAAGTGCCACATCCAGTCTTTTTTTAACACATCGAGGGATGGTGACTCCACCACCTCCCTGGGTAGATGATTCCAGTATTTGACCACTCTTTCTGTGAAAAACTTCCTCCTTAATTCTAGCCTGTATCTCCCTTGGTGCAGTTTGAGACTGTGTCCTCTTGTTCTGTCTGTTGCTGCCCAGAGAAAGAGACCAACCCCCAGCTCACCACAGTCACCCTTCAGGAAGTTGAAGAGAGTGATAAGGTCACCTCTGAGTCTCCTTTTCTCCAGGCTGAACAACCCCAGCTCCCTCAGTAGTTCTTCATATGGCTTGTGTTCCAAGCCCCTCACCAGCCTCGTTGCTCTCCTTGGACATGCTCAAGCATCTCAACATCCCTCCTAAACTGAGGGGCCCAGAACTGGACACAATAATCAAGGTGTGGCCTCACCAGTGCTGAGTACAGGGCAAGAATGACCTCCCTGCTCCTGCTGGCCACACTATTCCTGACACAGGCCAGCATGCCCTTGGCCTTCTTGGCCACTGCTGGCTCATGTTCAGCCGATTGTCAACCAGCACGCCCAGGTCCCTTTCCTCCTGAGCACTGTCCAGCCACACCATCCCCAGCCTATAACATTGCAGGGGGTTATTGTGGCCAAAGTGCAGGACTCGGCACTTGGACTTATTGAACTTCATCCCATTAGATTCTGCCCATCCATCCAACCATTCCAAGTCCCTCTGCAAAGCCCTCCGTCCCTCTAACAGATCGACACATGTTCCCAGCTTAATGTCATCTGCAGATTTACTAATGAAAGACTCTAAACCCTCATCCACGTCATCAATAAAAATATTAAACAGAACTGGCCCCAGCACAGAGCCCTGAGGGACACCACTGGTGACTGGCCCCAGCTGGATGCAGCTCCATTCACCACCACTCTCTGGGCCCAGACATCCAGCCAGCAAAGAGTGCTCCTGTCCAAGCCACGGGCTGCCAGCTTGTCTAGGAGTATGCTGTGGGAGACAGTGTCAAAGGCCTTGCTGAAATCCAAATAAACAACATCTACAGCCTTCCCTGCATCCACTAGGGGGGTTACCTGGTCATAAAAGGTGACCAGGTTGGTCAAACATGACCTACCCCGCCTAAACCCATGCTGACTGGGTCTGATACCCTGGCCATCCTGTAAATTCTGTGTGATGGCACTTAATATAAATTGTTCCATTATCTTGCCAGGTACTGAGGTCAGGCTGACTGGTCTATAATTACCAGGATCCTCCTTTGCACCCTTTTTGTGAATGGGTATCACATTGGCCAGCTTCCAGTCATCTGGAACCTCACCAGTGAGCCAGGACTGTTGGTAAATGATGGAGAGTGGCTTTGCAAGCTCATTTGCCAGCTCTCTCATTACCCTGGGGTGGATCCCGTCTGGTCCCATAGATTTATGAACATCCAAGCATTTCAGTAGTTCTTTGACTGCCTCTTCTTGGATAATGGGGGAACCATTCTGCTCCCTGACACCCTCAACCATTCCAGGTGGGCAGGTGTCTTGAGGGCAAGTCATCTTCCCACTAAAAACTGAGGCAAAGTAGGCATTAAGCACTTCTGCCTTCTCCTCATCTGCAGATGCTAAGTTCCCTCCCTTGTCCAATAAAGAACAAAGGCTGGTCTTTCCCTTCCTTCTAGCATTAAGGTATTTGTAAAAACATTTTTTATTATCCTTTACAGAAGTCGCCATTCTAAGTTCAAAATGAGCTTTGGCCTCCCTAATTTTTTTTCTGCATGCTCCAGCAGCCTTCTTGAATACTTCCTTAGAGACCTGACCCTCCTTCCAACGCTGATACATCCTCTTTTTATTCCTAAGTTCCTCCAAAACCTCCTTGCCCAGCCAGGCTGGATGTTTACCCCGTTGACTGATCTTTCAGCACACAGGGACAGTCTGTAACTATGCCCTCAAGATCTCTGTTTTGAGGCATGCCCACCTTTCCTGAACTCCTTTGTTTTTAAGGGCTGTTTCCCAAGGGACGCTCTGAATAAGTCTCCTAAACAGGCCAAAGTCTGCCCTCCGGAAGTTCAATGTAAGAGTCTTACTGGTGCTCCTCCTGACTTCACCAAATATTGAGAACTCTATTATTTCATGATCACTCTGCCCCAAGCGACCTCCAACCACCACATCTCCCACCAGCCCATCTCTATTTGCAAACAGCAGATCTAACATAGCCCCTCCCCTGGTGGGTTCACCCACCAGCTGCAACAGAAAGTTGTCCTCCATACATTCTAAGAATTTCCTGGACTGCCTCTTTACTGCTGTATTTAGTTTCCAACAGATTCTGGTAGGTTGAAGTCACCCACAAGAACAAGGGTTGATGATCTTGAAACATTACCTAGCTGCTTATAGAATAAGTCATCTACCTCTTCTTCCTGGTTGGGTGGATGATAACAGACTCCCAGTAGGGTGTCAGCCTTGTTGGCCTTCCCCTTAATTCTTACCCATAGACATTCAACTCCATCTTCCTTAGTTTCAATTTCTATGGCATTGAAAGTCTGCTTAATATAAAGGGCCACCCCTCCTCCTCTTCTTCCTTTCCTGTCTCTTCTGAGGAGCTTGTATCCATCCACTGCAGTACTCCAGGTATGTGAGTCATCCCACCATGTTTCCGTGATGGCAACTACATCATAGCTCTGCTGCTGCACCATGGCCTCCAGCTCTTCTTGTTTGTTGCCCAAGCTGTGTGCATTGGTATACATGCACCTCAGCTGGGCTACTGACTTCACCCCTGACTTAGCCTTGCAACCCTTGGGCCTGCTTCCAGATAGCTCAGCTGCTTTCCCTTCCCCCTTCAAACCTAGTTTAAAGCCCTCTCAATGAGGTCTGTGAAATTCAGTATGGGCTTTCTCCTTCTAACCACAGATCAGAACTACAAAGGGTTATTTTGGACCAAGTAAACCTTAGGAGCTTTATTTGTCTCTGCCCAGCAAAGTCAATAGGATCTGTGCTTTGCTGTGATCAAGGCTATTTACTTGACAGTTTAGAATAAACCTAAAATCAATAACTTTATTGTGTCATGTGGAAATGTATATATTTGCTAGATAAAACCTTGCAGTTACAGCAACGTGAGAGACATAAATATAGGGCTTTGAACTTTTGGGGAATTGGTTTTAAGAATAGAATATATTCTATAGCAGAGGCACTGCTGATAATAGAGAGACTCAACTAATGGGCCATGCCCTAAGAAGTCAAAAGTGAAACTTCCTTAAATTGTGAAAAAGTGGATATTGTGATTCTTCCAGATGAAGTTTTAATGAGATAAACACAGTATTTGAGTATCATAGGTTATCTGACCTCTCGAAGTAATTATCTGACTCTCCACAATTATCACCTAATATTCCTGAAACTACACCCTGATTGTGTCTGATCTTGCATTAATTCAGCCTGTGATAAGACTACTCCATGATTATGGCATACTTCAGCCTCCTTTTGAACTTCTAATTCTAGCACAACTTCTAGGAGTAAGGTAACATTTTGACAGTGGTACATTTTCCCAAGGCTGAGAACTATTCAAGGGTAGCGAAACTTAAAGGTCAACTTTCTGTCTTACTGTGAATTCAAATTTCAGCTGTAACCAATTAACATTTAGATTTTCTGGCTGATTCCAAGTCTTACAAGCCAGTGCTACTTCAGCCAGAACTGTTTAGCCAAACAACAAAAATGGAATAATTTTCAAAAGGCATGCAAACTGTGGGAGGGGTTTTTTAGCAATTGTCTGTTAGATTCATCAGGAGAGAAAAGTGTAGCATCAAGTGCTCTGTATGTGCTGCACTCTGCAGTTTGATGCCCTCTCAGAAAGAAATCAATGCCTGGCTCACAGAGCAGTGGTTTGTGTGCACCTGCTCAAGCTGGGTTTGCTCTACAGTGAGGCACTGATTATAAACCAATTTTCAAACCCTAATTTGTGGGTTTCATCTAATAGACCTTTATATAAGATTGACATAGAAAGTGGAAAATCCCTATGAGTCCTTTCTTCTCCAAGAGCTCCAGAGAAGAGAGGATTCTCTAACAGGGGAGTTCTTGGGTCCCTTCTGGCAGAGAGAAAGGAAAATATATGGATGTGTCTGCATCATAGATATTTAGCTTATCTTCAGGTCTGAACACAGTTGTTTAGCTTGTGGTATGCTTCCATATTTTCATGGTATCTCTGCCAAAAGGAAGCTGTATCATAAAGTAAGAGAAAGTCTGTAGAGAAAACACTGTATGGAAATATATGTCAACTATCTCTGTGTAACTTTGGCATGCAAAGATTAGAGAAAGAAGAGCAGAACGTTTTATGTATTTCAAGTTTCAAGCAAAGGTGTGGGAAGGAATAAAGCAGCTTAAGAGTTTCCTGCTAGCCAGATTCATGTCCCATGCTGCACACACTTGGAGCTGAAGGGACAAAAGCTGCTGGAGCAGCTGGTGGTGCAGGCAGGGTTCAGGGGGCCTGGCAATGTGAGGACTCCTGCAAGGCACAGTCAGAAAGGTGAGGAGTAACCAAAGCAAAAAGAGCAGACTTGCTGACCAGCTTCAATTAGTCCTTTCTATGCAATGAGATGTGAACCATAACCCAATAGCAGCTATTCTTTTGCCCACAAATAAATTATGGGACTCATTTCACTGGCAAAGTGTATTAACTAACTGTGAAAACAATAAGGAGCTTGGAACCTTAGATGTGATGAAAATTTACCATTGGCAGCTTTCATTATCACATTCTGTCAGTGATATGAGGGAAATAGCTAATTATATAGCAAGTATCTTCAAAATAAAAGTGGGTGACCTGAAAATGGAAATTATAACCTTGCAAACTGTGATGGTACAATTAAAGGTAAGACTTGCTCAGCCAGATTATTGATCATTAGCAGCTGAAAATGGAAACACATTGTTTTTGACTACGGATGGACTTTCAGGTATGAAAAAAGTGAAATCAAATTTAAAGTCAAAATCTAGAGACAAAGATCAGGATGGCCAGGGACATGCTGATGTTCTGGACCTGTCAAGACCCTTTTAATGGGCTTTTAGAGAGACTGTATAATATTTTCAATTTTCCACCTTTCTCAAATAGATTTGCTTTCCTTTCAGGAGTGGGGGGATGAGTAGTTGATGGAGGGCTTATAATGATGGTTATATCATGTATAACTATTCATTAGGTGCCTTGGACTCCTGATAAAAATAATTATAGCATGGATGAATGATTCCATAGTGTATCAAGCATGTGTTTACTGCATTGAGCAAAACTCAATTCTCTGAGTTTTGCAAGCAAATTAGCAAGCAAAAAACCCACCAAACAGCCAAAACCCAAAAACAAACAGCAAGAAAAACATGCAAGTGCTAAACCTCAAGAATAAAGAAAATAGAGGCAAAAAATGCATTATGCTTAGGACACATAGCAATTTTAGGAACTTATAAGACCAAAGATAAAGAAGTATAATAAACGTACAAATGATAAATAACACTTTTTAAAACTACAGAGCTAAAGCAGAATTCCCCAAAACTTAGCAATCTTTTCTGGAAATTTGATGTATAGATAGTCCTCGAGGTCATGCTTGTGCCTGGGCAATAATCCTTTTCTATCTCTAGACCAATCTCTTCTGCCAAAAAAAAGGAATGCCTAATGTGAGATCCCAGACTGGACAGGATTTTTGGAGGCCAGGATATCTTTGAAAGTCCCTAAACCATATATTACCCACTGAGCTTCAGTTAGTCAGCAATTGCTCAAAGATCAAGGAAGACAGAATGGGGAAACAGTCAATGAAATTTTAAGTCAATTGCTGGAAAGTATTTCTCTGTAAATATTCTTTAGTTAATAGAGATTAAGGACATTTTGCGAACATTTAGAAGACAAAAAAACTTCTTTATTAAAGATACAGATACCTATATTCTAGCACCATACTGGAAGTTGAAACTGACCTCTTTTTTAAACTGATTAGTCTCAGTTCTTTGTTTTGTGATATCCACTGGGAAAGGCACTAGACTAGTCATGCTTTTTATTTTCCTTTGACACCATTTTAATTCCATATAATTTCTTCCAGCTCCCAGTTAAGATTCAAGAGATCCCCTTGGTACTAGCAGGGGTTTAAAAATGTAATGTCCCTAGAGACAATTTTTTATTCACGTGGTTGCAAAACTACTGCCTGTCCATGTAATTCACATAGAATGCTTTCAATACAACTAATCTCCAGTATCTGACCTGAACAGCCCAAGCAATACTAGGGAAAACTTCATTCTTTTCTTATCAACCTTCAAGAGCTTTTAGAGCTGACAGAAAATATGAAACTATGGCTCCTCTATCACTTTCAGAGATTTCAGGAAACAAACCTATTCGGTTTGTACTCATACATAAATACAAATCAGATCCCAAACCAACCATGATGTGAATTATCCAAGTGACCTGAGTACAGTTACTAAGACACACTGGGAAAATAGGATGTGTTCTGGAAAATGCCTGCTCTTTTACATCTGCTTTCTGAAACTCATCTTTGAAACTTTATCAAAATACCATTAAATGTCACAGTCCTAGAGGCAAGATATACAATAGGGAAAGTTAGGTGTAGAGATTTAAAAAATCAAAGCAAATATTTTTCTCTGGAAGACCATGTATATAGCTCGTATTTGGTTATAGAAAGTTATATCTGTGCCTTCTTCTTATTTCCAAAAGATATTGGTCCCTTGTTCAGGCTGTGAGAATGGACTAAGGGAAAATTGAAGTGGTTAAGAGAACAAAAAATAAATGCTGGACTTAAAAACTTCTATAAAGAGTAAAAAAACTGCAGTCATATATTTCGTTAAGCTGTGCATTCATTTGGAGTCAATTTGCCTAAGAAAAGATGGTTTGCTGGGTCAAGGAAAAATTTTTTATTAGATATGTCTAAGTTAGTAGAACTGTAATTTCAAAACAGTGAAGCATCTTTATCTGCACTGTTCTATTAAACCTGTTCTTATGCAGTTTTATTACTTTAAAGCTTACTGATTCAAGAAGATGTCACTGAAAATGAAAAATTGCAAAGAAATTATTCAGAAAAAGGAAATTAATAAACAATATTTAGGCTTTCTAAAGGAGGCTGGAAATTTTAAGAGATATTTTAATTACAATTAACTTTATAATGATGTAAAATGTTTTCTACATTTTTTCCCCTGTATATTTGCTGAAAGATAAAAGTGATCATTCAACATGTTTTGATGGAAGAGTCTCTGGTCTCCTTCTTTCCATATTTTTACAGTGCCTAGGACCTCCATCAAGTATAAATCATAGTTACCCCAACAAAGGGAGAAAAATTATGCCATTTTGTATTCTGTAAGATTTTGGTCCTTGGCAGGCTACTTAGGACTTCCTTTCTCTCTTCAAATGTATTTATTTCTTTGGTGTGTTTCTTTTATTACGTCAATGGTTCACATGAAGAACTGTGAAGGTCGCCATATTCGTCATTGTTTTCCAAACCAACTTGCTGTAACAGTGGAATAGTATCCTGGCTCAGTCAACCAGCATCTTTAATAACAAGAAAAAAGTGTCTAAGGTGCCTAGCCTGAGGTAAAAGACTAATGGTGGGAGAACAGTATGTAAGTTTTAGCAGATATTATTAAAGAAATTTTAACCTTTATGGTTTAGCTTCATAACTGAAACTCCATTGCTATTAATAAGCTTTCAATTCAAGTATAGAATGCAACTTTCTTAAAAGTTATGGTTTTCATAAACTGTCCCTGTTTACTCTTTCCCTTTCCTTTTTTTAGTCTGAGTCAGAATAAAACTGAGATCTGAAACATTTTGTTGTGTCTGTGTCACAACTGTGTATGCCAGTCAGGTAGCTCATGCAGGTAATCTCTTCTTTAAATCTTCCCAAAAACGTAGGAATGAATCATCTGAATACTTGTACAAACCGCATCTGCCTCCTGTATCCTCTGTTGCATGACCTAACCCCAAGGTGCCTGCAGTCCACAAGGCAGTTCACTGTCCTGCCTCAAAGCCACAGCAGTAATTTCAGTGTCTGGGACACAGAGCAGCAATGCTGAAAGTCAAAGATTATTTTCATGGGGGGAAAAAAAAGAGTAATTCAGAGCTGCTAAAAAGGGGGTGTCTGTGCATTGCATGTCCAATACTGCTCTGAAAATGAACTGAGAAACCTTGGAAAACTGGGAAGGTAACAGAAAAGTGTGAATGGAGATACAATCACCAGGGTGTCAAACCCCTTGAACATGCAAAAAGACAGAACAGATTCATATATGAAGAAATTCAATGTAATCTTCTTGAGGTAAGGAAAATAATCTCAAACACTGACACTAGAAAGATGCATGTGGAAGCTTCTCAAAAGACTAAAAATGGAGGAAAAAAAGCATCCATCATTACTAGACATTAGAAAAGGTTAAAATCAATGCTGAGTTATTTATAGACATCATGTCTCAGGTATAACTGTGAAAAGGAGACTTTTACCATAAAGCAGCTGGGGCAAAGCCCAGTGCTGCTTTAGACATTATAAGAAAGTGATAGACCTTTTCTGATGCAGAGTCAGCTATTGCACCCTGTGAGGCACAGATGCACTCTGTTCTGTGGCCCTAGGAAAAACACAGTTTGTTTTTCCAGCTTCCACACCTGAGGCAGAAATAAGGAGGGCAGTGCTATGATGGTAGACGTCTGCCTACATGGATCTCCCATGAGGTCACAAGTTCTTACAGAGAATCTAGCATGGGCTCCTCTTTCCACAAGTTTGCACGTCCTGCCAGAAGCCTGCTCCAGCATGGACTTGCCATGGAGTCATAGCTTTATTTTACCATACACCTCTTCTGGCACAGGATCCTCCAGGGGCTGCAGGTATCTACCCTCCCCTGAACCTCTGTGGGCTGCAGGGTACAGCTGTCTTACTGTGGGCTGCAGGGTAATCTTAGCTCTGGTGCTTGGAGCACCTCCTGCCCTTCCTTCTTCTGCGGTCTTGGTGTCTGAAGAACTGTTCCTCTCACATATTCTCACTCCTCTCTCTGGCTGGAGTTGTGCAGTTTTTTCTCCCCCAGTCTTCTCCAAAATGATATCCCAGAGTCATTACCACCACCACTGATGGGCTCAGCCTTGGGCAGCAGTGCATCCATCTTGGAGCCTCTTCTCACTGTCTCTACTGGACACAGGAAGAAGCTTCTAACAGCTTCTCACAGAAGTCATCCCTGTAAAAACCTCCTCTCTGCCCCTACCAAGACCTTGCCATGCAAACCCAATACACACTGAAACAATATTTCCGTGGATGTGTACCCAGTCAGCATGGGCTGGCTTTCATCACCCTTGACAACAAGTACCCCAAGGAGGATGGAGGCCTTGGGAGAGGCCTGTAATTAGCAAAAATGCATTGCAAATGAATTGTGCATAACCACTGCTTCATCTAAATAGGTATGTCATTGTGGAGGGAGGATGCAGGTCTCTTCTCAAAGCAGTTTTCCATTTTCAGTAGAGTACCCACATGTTTTCTGTCTACTTATTCCAAGGAAATCACAGCAAAGAAACAGAAGTTGCATACACATGCCATGTACACTCTAGATCAGCAAATGATCCAGCTCTTTGGATGACTTACTTGCTCTTCTTCTTGTGCAAGGAGGCACAAGGTCAGTCTTGGGACATGGCTGTTCTTCTGCAGTCATCAACACAAGAAGTTTTTTGTCTGCAGTTCTTTCATTGGACTATTGAGAATGGGCCCAGTCCAGATTCTTTCAAACACAACTGTACATTTTTGCATAAAGATGCAGGCATGCCTTGGAGGGAACAACAGAGCAGCGTGTCTCCCAGAAATTCTAGGCACTGACATGGATGTGGGGTTTGGGTTTTTTCCATACAGATACTGAAGAGGCTACGTCACTGCCAGGCCAAGGCAGGAACCCACACTGAGGGACAGTAATATATGAGGTGGAAATGGACCTGAAAGTCATGCTATAGAGATGTGGAAATAAATAGGTGCAGCATGCAGTGGAGTAGGAGCTGAGCTAGAATCTGCTTCAAGAGTTGACCACTGCAGTAGAGCCCTGGGCAGCACCCATGAGCCTGCACCCCACAGCTGGAAGCCAGGGATGCCTCCTTGGGTCAAATATGCACACTTTGGGAGAGCAGGCACAGCCATGGCTGTGATGGAAGCTGTTTACTTCTCCTCTCATCAATGAACAGATGACAATAAAAGTGCCTTACGTAACTAAGATAATAATCTTACATTCACTTTTCCTAACAGATAATACTGCTTAAACCTTCTATTGCTCTTGTTGGTTTCCTCCAGACCCTTCAATTTGTTATCATCCATTACGTAAGGTGCCTGCACCAGGCTGACTACCATCACCTGCATCCTCCCCACAAGCAAATAGAGCAGAATAATTACCTCCAATGTCTCGCATATGACACTGCTATTAATACTTCCCAGGATCTGATTTTCTTTTCTGGCAAGTGTGTCTTATCATTGACTCCTATTGGGTCTGACTCATCATTTAGTCATGTTCAATTAGCTATTCCAATCAGAGTGATTTCAAGCAACCTAATCAAAAGACCAGAGCAGGTCCTTCCAGAAAAAGCCTATTCTAAAATGGATAAAAAAGGAATTAACAAGTCAATTATTTTGCAGTATTTCATTACTTTCCCACTCTATTATTAAAGAAAATAGAGTTATATTTGACCACTGAGTCTGAAGAAATTGATTTTATGAAGGATTTTCAATCTGTAAACCATCCAGTCTTGGGAGCATGGATTACTTTTGAAAGGTTTGCAAAATGTAGCTAAAAGAAGAAAGCCTGTTTTCACTAAGACTAACTTCACTGCATAGGTGTGCATCTTCTCAGGCAGCATATATTGACTGGCCAATTAAAAATGGCTGAAGTTGTTGCTTTGAGTAAATTGCTGAGTATGTTTACTGGGTGATTCACATGTTCTAGCTAATCACTTTCACTTAAATCATTATGTTTTCTTCTTAAGACTATGAAACAGATGGAAAAAAATTCAAATAGTTCAAATGCAGTTATCAAGTCCGCTGAGCTGACTTGATAGTGAAAAGTAGTGAAAAGTGTGTCTACATATGTAATATATGTATTTAAAGAACAGCAGCAGCATATCCACTAAGTTGCATGCACAGAAGCAGAGCTTTAGAGGTACAGGAGGTACTGGTATAGGTTCAGAAAGACAACCTAAATTGTTTAAAGGCTGCTCTAGGTGAGTTGCTAACTATGGTAAATGTTCACTTTATCATCTCCTTTACCACAACCACACTTCTCATTTGCAGTAGTATTTATTATGAAAATAGATGAAGAAAATCATAGAATCATAGAATGATTTGGGTTGGAAGGGACCTTATAATCATCTCATTCTAAACCCCCTGCTGTGGGTAGGGACACCTTCCACTAGACCAGGTTGCTGAAAGTTCCATCTAACCTGGCACTGAACGCTTCCAGGGATGGGCATTCACAGCTTCCCTGAGCAGCCCATTCCAATCCTTCACTACTCTCTCAATAAAGAACGTGTTCCTATCATCCAGTCTGTTTTCCCCTGTCCTATCACTATCTGCCTGTGTAAAATTTGCTTTCCCAAGTACTGGAAAGTTGAAATAAGGTCATCCAGGAGCCATCTCTTTTCCAGGGTGAACAACTCCAGCTTTGTCCATTTTTTTTTTTTTGTAGGAGAGGAACCCCATTATTCTGCTCATCTTGGTGTAGATAGTGAAGGAGAAGATTGTCTACACAAATGAGTAAATAACAACCCTGAAATTGTAAAGGCTAAAATGAAGAAAAGTGTCAGGAAAATCAATATCTAATTAACACCTCTACAATACATATAGTGTAAGAGAAGGTTCTGTCATGTATTAATTACCCATGCAACCTTAGCAGATGAGTTAGCATAAACACTTCACCTAAGGAACCTAGGCTAAATACAAAGTGAATTGTGTGAAAATTAGGATAAAAAGAAGACCAAAGTGGGGTTAAATCTTGTGTTTCCAGCTCTAAAAATTGAGCCAGATTATTTACTTTTGAGAGAGACTGAGAAGAGGATAAGGCAAGCAAACTTTCAGGCAAAATCTGGGTTTTCTCCTGTATAAATTATACCTTCAAATTCTAGGCTTTCTCCTGAGCATATTAATTTCCAAAGTGGAAATGAAATGGCAGCAAGAAATAGATATTTAATGAAGAAATACTGTTTTGTCTGTAAAGACTCAATGTTATTGTCTTGTGCTGTTTTCTGGGATGGTTGTGTTAGGCTTTTTCTTTTAAGTATCAGAAGTCACTAGGTGTGAGTTTTTTAATTGTAAGTTTTACTATTATTCATTATATTTCATTACTGGAAAGCTCTAGTTATATAACCCCAGTGGGATGTGGCAAATTGAAAGGAAATCATGCAGTTTTACACAATATACCACTACAGCAAATTGATATACACAAAACACTCTCACACTAATTGAAGTTAGTGGAAACACACCTTGTTATTTCCTTGGCTAGTGGAGAAGTCACAAAAAAAAAGTGAGAAAAACAAGAAAATGTAAATGGTTATTCACTTGAACCTACTTATGAGGGTTTGGGATGCTGTCACATGTAAAGATTTGGTGACCAAAGTGCTCAAAGCCTGCATGCACTTCCCAAAAGCTAAAGTAAACTAGGGTTGTTTGCTTAGTGAAAGATCAGATTTGTACATAGTATTGTCATGCTAGTTTCAGTTTCAAGAACAGAAAAAATAATTTTGCTTTAAATTTGGCTTTCAATTAAGGCTTAATGTAGACACACTCTTGGGTGTTACTGGGGTTACTACTCTTACAATACTTAACTTGCACTTGTCTTCACTTTCTTTGCTCAGTTTTCCACCCACTCTCAAAGATGCACCTGCTTTTTTACTCACACCAAACAGGATCATTGCTCCATATCTTTTGCAGTCTCTTCTCACAGGAAAAGGGTAAGAGGAAGCTATACAAACCAGGCATATATAAAGTAAGGTAATTTGAAAACACAAACAGAGGTGGGAAAAGTGCTTTTTGAAATTTGAGCCTCATTTCGCAATTTTTGCTGCCACAAGTTTTACATAATTCAGGTGGTCTGGACATGCTGGGGAGAAGTTCTGTACTCTTGCAGGTTCAAGTTCAGTGCTAGGGTAATGTGACAACTCTAAACCTCCAGAGTTCCAATGTCTTTAAACCAATAAACATTTTTTGTATTGTTTTTTAATAATCTTGCTTTCCTCTTCTCTCATTGTGGATTTTTAATCAGCCACTTTTGGGATGTTACCATGGCCAGACGCTCTTTGTGCAATCTTTTATTTGTTGCTAACTGGAAGTGAGTTTTATGTATCCTAACTGACCTCTGGCTGGGTTATTTTTTGACTTTTGTTATTCTATTGTTTGATAGTTGCTTTCCTTGTAATCCAAAATCCTTATACTACTTTTTCCTCCGCAACAAGAGATTACCATATTGCATTTGTATAGTTCCTGCTCCTTCTTTAAATGTTTTTTTTCCTCTATGAGAAAAAAACTTGGAGTGTTTGCTCCTTTAACTGGAATTTACTCTCTGATTATGCCATCACCTTCCTACTATGAGTCCATGTCTAAAGAAAATTACATAGAAAAATGTCAAGTCTATCAACATGAGAAAATTTAGCACTGAATAATTTAGCAATCAGTTCAGATATTCAGATAATTCACCCCCAAACATCCTCAGCTGCTGCTGCTGCTTTTTGTCACATTTTCAAAATATGGTAGGAACTGGCATTTAAGAGCATCCATAAGAACAAGAAAAATATATCTGCATCCTCATCTGTACTTAGGGCAATATGTAAAGCAAAAGGAACATGCAATTTCGAGAAGAATTTGTGACCAAGCAGATAACACAGAGTAATTAATTGTATTAATTCAGCTCTTGCAGCACATTCAAAAGCACAAGTTGACTGTCACATTCTTCAGTTGTTCACATTTTGCAGACATACTATATATATAATTACACAGGTACACTTCAGCAGCACTGCTTAGTTCAAGATTGATCACTCTGGTCACATAAAAGCACTTTTGTTCCACAAAAGCATGAGTGCTACAGGAATTCCAGCACAAATCCTTCCAGTTAGAAAAAAAAAATTAGTAATCTGAGGTTAATTTACATCTTTCATAAACAATCTCATATAGTCTGTCACATCACACTTTCTGAACTTGAGAGTGTGGTGTTCCAGTGAAGTTGATGCTAAATTTTGAACAAGTTGCCTTTTACACCAGTTGTCTCCAGTCCTTGCTATGCACCCCGATGATCACCATGTTTAGGACATTTTTCCATGCATGCAGATGAACTCACTGATGCAACACAAAAATAACCCATTTAATACATGTGTTTTCCTGCCTTGAATGCATTGCCAACGTGCTGGTAATACACTAAAGCAGGCCACTTCTGCAAACAAACCTGGGGGGCCTAAAACTATCAATTAGTAGCATCCCATTATCCCAAACTTCTGAAAGAAAATAGGCTTTTTAGTGACTTGCCTTAAACTGTGCTCATTACAAATTATTAGTATTATTTTAATTACATGAATGGCCTTTTCTTAAAAAATTCCCTCCACTTTTTAATAGCAAAGCTACAGGAAGATGCCAGTGTTGATTGATCAGAAATGTTTATAGTAGAGTCCAGCAGGATCTGTTATTGCAGTAGTCACAGAACACAGCAGGCAAAGCACTCGAGCAGTAAATACAACCTCAAAACCCTGCTGGGGAAATGAGCCTTTACCTGGAATGGCTCAGATTGTCCATTCTCAGTAGTGCACTATTAGTTAGATGATTCTCCTTAGCTGTTTTACCAGCAAAGTTTTTAGTCTGTTGAAAAAAAATCATCACATTTATATATATATATATATGTATATATGTATATATGTATATATGTATATATGTATATATGTATATATGTATAACATTTCATTTTGTTTTAAATCTTTTATGCTGAAACTTATCTAAAAGTTTTAGCCCACATCTAAAGAATTCTGATTATAGTTGAAGAATTCTATAAGCTTGATTTAGAGTTTACTCATTTAAGCTATTGGCTGGAATTATGTCCTTTGGTATTACATTATGTGTCCTCGGATTACCTGTTTATAAACATAGTAGCTCCCAGAGACCAGAAAAAAAGTCACCGGTGGTAGGAGCAAGGTAAGTGCCACACCAACTTTTAGAAAGGGTAAAAAGGAGGCTTCTGGGAGCTAGCAACCACTCAGCCTCACCACCATGCCCAGTAAGATCATCGAAGAAATCCTCCTGGAAGCTAGGCAGAAAGATGTTGAAGATGGGGAGGTAATTAGACAGCCAACAGGGCTTTGCTAAGGGAAAATCATTCCCAAAAAAAGTTATGGCCTCCTATGACAAAGTGATTGCAACAGTGGACAGAGAAGAGCTGTGGATGTTATCTACCTGGACTTCTGTAAAGCCTTTGATACAGTCCCTCCCAGCATTCTTGCCAATAAATTGGAGATTATAAGGTTTTGATAGATGGACTGTTGATGGATAAAAAATTGGCTGGATGGCCACATCCAAAGATTTACAGTTGGTGCTTCAACATCCAAGTGGAAACCACTAACAAGTGGTGCCCTTTAAAAGTCCCCACTGTGACAAATATTATTTAAAATGTTCATCAGTGACATAGTAGGATGGAGTGCCCCTTCAGCAAGGCTGCACATGACACCAAGCAAAGAGGTGCAGTTGATTCACATGATGAAAGGGAGCCTGAACCAACACACATTTCCCACAGAGTCACTGCCTCCTTCAGGCACTCACCTGTGCTGGTGTGGGGTCCCTCAGAGATTGCAGGTGGATATCTGGTCCACCATGGATCATCATGGGCTGTAAGGGGGCACCTTGCCTCACCATGGTCTTCACCATGTGCTGCAGAGGAATCTTTGCTCTGGCACCCAAAGCACATCCTCCTCCTTCTTTACAGGCCTTGGTGTCTGCAGGGCAGCTTCTCTCACACATTCTTTCTCGTCTCCATGTACATTCCCCCACACCCCTGTCCTGTTCTTAAATCTGTGATTCCAGTGGTGCTACCAGCATCACTGATCGACATGGCCTTGGCCAGGGGCTTGGTCTGTCCTGGAGCCACCTGGTGTTGGCTTTGTCTGACACAGGGGAAGCTCCTGGCAGCTTCTTTTGTCCCCTGCAACCAAAACCATGTCATGCAAATTGAATGCACAACTGTCCAAGCATCTTCAAATATGAAAGTGTGCTGTGCTGAACTCACTGGAATATGACACATTTTTACAAGCTTAAAATAAATATGCAGCATCCACAGAAAGAAATGTTTATTTTTTTTAGAAAAAACATATTTTTAAGCATTAGAAGATATTTTCAGTTTAAAAGTCTCATATCCTGGCTAAAAGCAAGAGCTTGGGCTGACACATAAGTTAGGGAGAAATAATTTCTCATCAATGCTGCTATTGAACTGCTTCCCTAGATTTCCTGGGGAACATGAAGACAAAACTTCACTGTATGTATTCCAGGGAGATCTCTACCTATTGTCCACCAAGTACTTCTGCAGGGGATTGATGCCATATGACCTGATTTACAGGACTAGTGCACAAGGACTAGTGCTGCCAATAAGCTTGATCACATGAAGGTTACCTCATTTCACAGCTTTATCTTGGAAAAAATTTAAGAAAAAAGTGAAACTGGTGGGCTAAAGCAAGGGCCAGTGGAGGAAAGAGCTCTGTTCATCCTCTCAGTGGTGAGTTCGGGCTACAGACTGTACTTGCTGGGGTGTCCAGATTAGAAAGCAATCTTATTATTTCACTGCTGAAGGCAAAAGAGGGAGTCAGTTCACTTCATGCCTGAAGGACTCCACAGATCCAGCTCCTAGTCCAAAAAATTGTGTCTCTATCAGTGTCAAAAAGTGAGGAAGAATGCTAATAGCAAAAGGTTTGAGAGACTTCTAAAGGTGGTCTTTCTCTGCAAATACTTAGGTGAATGCCCATAGATCCCTTGAAGAGCCATAGGGCCTGCAAAACCTGTATCAAAGTGTGTATCACCTTCAATGGGCTCTGAAACTAATATCACAAGCCCCTTTACAGAGTCTTTAGGCCCCTTCCTATGGGTCCATGGTGTTTGGGGGACCTACTGGCCCTAAATCCAGTCAGTCTTGCTGGGTCCTGTGGGATAGGCTTTGAGGGTGGGAGCAGGAGGACAGGTTCAGTTGGAGTTCCCTCTTACTTGAGTGAAATCTCAAAAGGAGGCCATGGGTCACCTTCCAACCTTTTTGTCCCCTCTGGCAGCACAAGAGCAGAGTTTAGCCACACTTGGTGGCCTCCTGCCTTCTCATGGTCTCACGTGGGCCAGGCTCTCCTTTGGGTGGTTTGCTTCCACAGCTGCCTGACAAGACAAATATGCACAGTTTGAGGAAATGGCATTCAGTGCCTCTTCTCAGTGCACAGCATAAGTGCATGGTAAGGGTCCTTCCACCAGGGAGAATGTTCCCAGCCTTGGTAAACTGAGTTCTCCTCTATGCCCACAGTGTCACCCACTGCTTGTTTTGGAGTCAGAAGACTTTTCCCCCTGCTGGGTAGAGAGGTTTCTGTTGCCTTCCCTCCAGCCCCTGGACCTGGAGCAGGTGTTTGATGGGATGAAACATGGCCAACTCTTGTATGTTTCTGGTCTCAGCCCTCCTCCAAGAAATTCCTTGACCCTTATGCAGAAAGCCCAGTAGGGCTCAGCCAGGCCATGCTTAAACCTTTGGTAGGGCATTAGACTCTTCTTAGGTCCTCCTACTGCTATCAGGGTCCTCCAGGCTTCATCCAAGCTTCTAACCACATCTTTCTTCTACCTTGCTTCTCTCTGCTCTCCATGTGGGAATCAGAAATACTGATTCATGTCTCTTTGGACCTCCTCAAGGTCATTCCACTAGTCTTTTATCTGCAAGCAGCTTCAGTGTGAAATAAGCCTTTCACAATTTCCTCATTTTTAATCTGCTCTTTCAATCTATTTCTTTTTTTACTGGTTCATTTTAAGAACCATTTTGATTCATCATTTTATGCTGTGTTCTAGGTCTGCTCCTCAGCTCCCAAAATCAAGGACAGCCTTTTATTCAACCTATCATCTTTATGAGGAAATCAGGAATGGCAATGTCTAGCTTAGAGAGAAGAAATCTCTGGCAGGTCTGTAGAGGACAAAGCTTGCATTAGAAACCTTTGTAGCTTATGTCAATCCGAGCTCCAGAGTACTGCAGACAATTATTTCCTCTACCTGGTCACATTTCACACCCACTTACAAAAGCCTTCTCCATAAATTTATCTGCTTTCTTGTGTATCTATTTAATTTTGGACTGGCTACTGTTTTTGACAACAATCTCTGTAAATTTGCATATATTCTATGAAAACACTTTTGGTTTTAGCCTCATATCACTGCAGTTCACTGAGTTCCTCTGCTGTGATATTACCTATTCACCTTTTCCTTCAGATAAAATATTTTATAGACTTCCAAGCTGCAATGGACTCACTGCTTTCCTAGAGAAACCATTCCAGATGTTTCTATTGTACTGGGCTGAATCCAACACTTCCTCTCTTGTCATTTATGGACCTTAGGATGCATGAAATGTGTGTAAATGTAGCACATATGATGCAGGACCAGAAAGAACCTACCTCCTATGGGAACCAGACATTTCATGAATCCTCACTTTCCCAGAAAGAGTGTCCTTCTTCATGCCTTCTTACATTTCAGCAGTGCCTGTCTGCTGTTATTAATTTGGGTTCTATTTTTCCCTCATGTTTTTGGGTTTTTTTTCCCAGTTAGAGATTTTCTTTAATTTTCTAATTCCCTTTGTACATCTTCTGAGTAACACATGCAAGATAAAATTTAAAAATGTTTTTTCTGGCCAGTGGCGTAGGGAAGGAGCTATGCATAAATGGCCTGGCAACTCTAGTAATTATTGAGACCATCTGCTGGTAAGCACATATATGGAATCACCCTAGACAACTGGCCAGTAGTAAAGAGATATGGATAGTCTTTCCAAGCAATAGACAGGCTGACACCAAATTGATAACCAAGGGGAGGGAGGAGTGGATGTTTTAGCTACTTCTCAAGAAATGTGATTCCTCACCATCCTCTGTTTCATTAGAATAATTCACAATTTGATTACCTGTTGGAAGCTCAGAGTAAAGCTTATTATATTTATTATCAGACTTTACTTTTCCAGGTTAGGATTGCTCTAGCCTACAATGATTATTTATGATAGCAATAATGTTATTGCCCAGATCTGAGGGAACTGTTTGATTTCTTCAGACAAGAGGCACAGAGTTTAAAATTTCCACTCTAAGGTTAGTATCATGTTCCAGAAATCATACAAAGGAGAACACTTCATAAATCAATTCTTACATATATGACAAAATAAGCTGTACGACAATTTTTAAAAGGCATCCTTCAGTCTATGAACTCTTCTAAACCAGAAATCTATTTTTTTTCAGAAATTAAAACTACAAATATGTTAGTGAAAGAGCAAAATGCTTGAATTCTCATACCAATTTTCCATTAGCATTCGAAGTCCTATAGAAGTGCTTAATGGCCTCTTGAACACTGTACTAATTTGAGTCCATTAGTGTAATAGGCAGGAATTAAAAGCAGAAACAAAGAGATCATTAGCCATGAAAGTTAAACACATCTGTTCATATTCCATCATCAAAATGACAAATATCTAATGAAAAAGAAATACAGATCTTTGTATAGGAAGATTCAGTATAAAATCAACTCAATATAATGTTCTGCCAAACTTGCACGTTGCTCCGAGGAGGAATTTTATAGCATCCTCCATCTTAGATGCCAAGCAAAAGTCCTAGTACAGTTTCACCTACTGGGTACCACAAAGGAGCCACAGAAGTCTGCAGTACTTTGGAAATGAAACCATGAGTTCAGAAGAGTCCATTCTGCATCTTCTTGCTGTGTTGACTAAGTAAGAAAAAGCTGATGTCCCATTTACAGTCCCTGAAGGCACAAGCTGCTGTCTGCAATATAAGACATTGATGTGCTCGTGATGTGGAGGAGCCTATTGCACTGACCTAACCTCTGGGATCAGCAGCTCCTAAACTGATTCTTTCAGCCTGGGAGAAACAGCCCATCTCAGCCTCTGTGAACCACTAAAACTTTCACAGCAATGAAACACCAAAAATACTCTAAATTTTTCTATTCTTCAAGGATGGTGTACTCCATGCTCATCCTTTCACCTTGGAACTATATGTAAATGATGAGGTTGTAGAAAACGATAAATGTAGGCTTCTGTAGAAAAACTGAAGGTTTGTGCAATCAATGCTACCAAATGGAAAAAATACAATACGTAATCAGGTCCTCTCTAAAGCTAGTGCATAGTTTTTTATTTCAGCTTGTGTCACAACAACTTTTACTGAGAGTCCAAGCAACATCCTAGCACCACTTCCCAGAACCAGTTCTTTTATGGTTTAGTTTCTCAGTCACTAGTTACTCAGTCCTACGTCTTAACTGTTCCTTTTCCCCTTCAGTCTTCCCCATACAACTATTTATAAAACTTTTTTAACACTCTTCCTTCATCCATATCTCCTGTCATCTAGTAGGAATCTATATTTAATAGGATAAATAACTTATTAATTAATTAATGATCAACTAATATATAAACAATTACTAAATCCTAGAAAATGATACTTCTATTTATTTTCCCTGTAAACTTTGGAGCTGAAGTCCATAAATCTCCAACTCCTTGGTAGCTTTAGTGAATTTAATCTTTTATTGTAAATAGAGAAGACCAGCAGGTTGGAAGGGTTGCATTAATTAGGAGTATATTGTCAAGGCTGTAAAAATCATGGGTTAAGTAAACACTTAACGTAAATTTTAATCCATGACCTCATTAGCAGGACACCAGCCTCGTGACACAGACTTAAAAAAAGGTTCTAAAAGTCTATAACTCTCTTGTATTTAATTTCTTTACTTTTTCATGCCAGCAATATTAGGGGACCCTATTACAGAATGGGAAAATCATATTCATTAAAATTACTCTGAACACTAAATTTATTCATTCTAATTTAAATTCTGAAGGACTTTTCCCATTGCATCAAGTGCTTTGCAAATGTTAAAGAGTGCAATAGAATAAAACCTGTTTATTGTACTTGGCTTAAAGCAATCTCTTAATTCCTAACATGTGACTAGCTGTACCTTTCAAGCCTGAGCACATGAAACACAGCTCATCACACAGCTGGGCAACAAAGTTCAAAGCTGGAAACCTTCTGCCATTGTCCTCTTGGGTGAAGTGTCGTCCGCTGCATGGGAATTCATCTGTCCATAGTGGAGAGTAATCCTCACTTTTAAAGTGATGCTGCTCCCTTCATGAAGTAGGTATCTGAGTAAGTGCATTTTTGTCTTCACTGAATGTATAAGGAGCTCACAGTCTCTGGCTGAGGTGTGGAAATCTTTTCATTAGATGTCAGAATCTTCATTTCCAGCTGACTGGTGACAGTTGTCCTGACCACCCTTCCTTGGGCAGCATCCCTTTGGAAAGAGGTAATTGCCTGACATTGCTCTGCCTGTTGGTTAAAGCTGCTAGGAGAGAAGAACCATCCGTGTTAAACAGCCTCGTCATTCTGTTAGCTGATGGAGTGAGTGATGAGGATTAACAAAATGCTATTAAAAAGGTTGATGCACCTCCATTTTAAAACACATTGTGACTAAGGATTGTGTTAGATAAACAATGAGAATTTCAACCTTTACAAAGCTCACAAGGAATAGCAGGTCCCTTGCTCACTTTTGTCACCACTCTTCCAGCTATCTCTGGTGACCCTTGTTCCCAGATAAACTTGCTTTGTGGAATATCTTGTTTCTGGAAACAAAAAGCAGCTGAAATCTTATTAGATTATGTTTACATGAATTTTCCAGTCCAGTAATGCATATCCAAGTACCTTGGATAATTCAGATAAGTGTCTGTACTAAAATCTAAATTAAAACAAAGTTAAAATTGCTTTGAAGGGTTATCAATCATTAGACAGATATGTAGCCAAAGGAAATAACATAGAAAGCCATAATAAATACAAATATCCACTGTTCTTTTTATTGTATTTCTGTTCTTTTTAGCCAGATAACTCTGCAGTAGGCTGATGTGCAACACCTGTATTATTTTCTATATCTTTTCTCCTAAACAGTTTCAGCTGTTAGCCTTTTTGTGTTATATCAATAACACAAAAAGGCTAACAGCTGAAACTGCAGAAGGCGAATGTCTTTTGGGAACAGGTTTATGGGGTCTTTTCCTTCTCTTTAAAATATAAATCTACCAGGCCTTCTCCCAACATTGAGGAAGGCTTAATTTATGATTTTAAAAGACCTGTCCCTTTAGAAACAAAACTATACACTGATACAGAGGATAGGACCCAAAAGAATCTTGTGATACAATCCCAGTTATCATAAAATCATAGAGTCATAGAAAGGGTTAATTTAGAAAGGACCTTTAAGTTCATCTAGATCCAACTTCTTGGCCATGGGCAGGGACACCTTCCACTAGACCAGATTGCTCAGAATCCCATCCTGCCTGGTCTTGAACACTTCCAGAGATGGGACGTCACAACTTCTCTGGGAAAACTGTCCCAGTGTCTCACCACCCTCAAGGAAGGATTTCTTCCTTATAGGTAAACCTGCCTTCCTTCAGTTTAAAGACATTCCCCCTTGTCCTATCTCTCCATGCCCTTACAAAACTCTTCAACTGTTTTATAGGCCCCCTTCAGGTACTGGAAAGCTGCTCTAAGGTCACCTTGAAGCCTTCTCTCCTGACTGAATATCTCCAGCTCTCTCAGACTGTCTTCATAAGAAAGGTGTTCAAGCCTTCTGATCCTCTGGACCTAATCCGACAGGTCTGTGTCCTTTCTTTGCTGAGGGCCCCAGAACAGAACACCACCCAGACACTTCTCTAAAGAGCCTCTCCCAAGCTCCTCAAATGATAACTTGAAAGTAACTCCACTGCTGACTACAGACCTCAAATCATTTCCACCCTGACCATATTTATGACCAGTTACTTTTTACACCAGTCCTGTTCTTTAACTTTAGGGGACACTTCTTTTCTACATGTATTTCCCATGTATTTAAAGACCACATTCCAGTTTGCCTTGCCACTTAATCCATGTTCTTTCTCCCTCCTGGCTTCCTAAAGTTTTCCACTCCACCTTTTGTCACAGTATATAATTTCTGTACTAATTCAAATATGAATACAACTTTTGGGAAGGAACTGGGAATTTACCTAGGAGTCCAGGTGTAGTCTCATCAACATCATTGAGCCTTCCACAGATTAATTTTACTCTCCAGATGGTGATTTGCAAATAGTATATCTTTCAGCCTTTGGCTTCCTCAGTCACTTCTAAATAAGGACCTAATTTTTAATTATCTTGTTATTAATCTTCAGATACTTATCCTTAAAACCATTTTTTCTTGGATCCCTCTTCTGGAATTCCTGCAAATACAGCAGTAATCCATTCATTTGATATCTCAATCTTCCTTTTGTGTTTATGATACTCCAATTTTATGCATGAACTACTTGGTTTTAAGTCAAGGTCAATAAAAAAATTCATCCAAAAATTAATCCTTGAGAAAGTCCAATAGCAGCTTCCCTTCCATCTGGAGTCTTATTTTCTGACACTGTCATCTACTGTCTCCCTTTAGTCATGGTGATGCATTTATACTTTTATTAGAAGTGTACAGGGTATTTCATTAGAATCTAGATATTGAAATAAAAAAAATATGGAACTGCCCAGTGTTTCTTCTCAAGAAAATTGATTGCTTTTTCAAAGAAAGTTTCTTGGTCTGATCTCATCTATATTTGGTGGGTAATGCTCCCTTCTAGGGAGCTCAGATCTGGTGGTATGCTTATGGTGGAAGCTTTGTCTCTCAGAAAAATCAGAAAAACCTGTGCATGTCAGTAGATGTGTACCTAGCATAATGATGAAGGGAAAACTTCTGTAGGTGTTTTTCTCACTGAATTCCAGCTGAATTCATTCAGTGTTGACTCTATTTATCTGCAGGGACTGTTGAGCACTATCACATCTGAAGATTTTTTAAAGTGTTTCCTTTCTTACTTCAATTGACACAAGAAAATCAAGGCAAGTTATGGAAAATTAAAATGTTAGTGATATGTATGAAGACTTCAGTAATCAAATTGAAATGCTGTGGCATCTGTAATAATTCTGCTGCAAAAAAACCCCAGTATTTGGGTTAAAGTTTAAGTCCTTTTAGTCATGTTGTTCTTCATCCCTTCTCAGACAGTGATTTGTTACTAAGGAGACATCCTTCAGAAAACAGTATCTTCTTTTGCTGTAGAAATGGCATCTTCCCAGACCATTTGTTCCATCTTCGGCCTTCATTTGTCTAACTCAAGGATAGAGAGAATGTCTCCTTGGAAATCATTATTCTTTATCCATTTATCAACATGCAAATACTTTTCAGAATAAAACAAAATGGACAATTTAAATGCAGTCTGCTTAAATAGGACATTGTGTTTCTCTCCAAATGAACATTACATTGCAATAATATGAGCAATAAAACTATAATTTCTAACTAACTCCTAAATGTCAACGATCTTTTGGAAAACTAATGAGAAATTTAATTTTTCAAGGCCAACTTAGACAAAACTTGAGGGAAAAAAATGTCTCTATGGGCTGTAAGTTGTGAATCTTATTGAAATAAATTATTTTGTATACTAAAATACATTAAAATTATTAGGCAGATGGCAAAACACCTGAGTTTTACTCAGAGTTTGAAATAGACTATTTTGCCTGCTTCTGAAACTACTTGGAGGATCCAAAATTCAAGACAGGAACTTGACCTTTTACAACATTCATTTCGGTCATCTTGCTCATTTACCTTTCGTCTCAGTTTTCTGTCTCCCTCCCATGCCTAGATTTCTCCCCAGCACGCCCACACTCAAGAACAGAGGACTCTGTGGTTTTGCAATGCCAGCATGAATGAGATAATTCATGATATCACATGGTAATATCTGCCTGGAGCTGGAATTCATTAGTGTCACCGGGACTCTTGTAATATAATTTTTCATATAATCAGTTAATTCTCCAGAAGACTAGCAAATACTATAAAGTAGGATATGCAGACCTGAACTAGAACTCAGACATGCTTGGCATGTGAGTTTTGCCCTTTATATCAGTTTGACTATAACCAATTCTTATTATTGTAAGTACATGCAGGTTTTGTTCTAATATCTCATATCTTTGCTAAAGTCCTCCAGCTTCTAATGAGTATGCTCAGGTACTTGAAATTCTGTGGTGATAATAGAGAGTGCACCTTTTCCACTCAAGTACCCTTTTCCTTGTGACAAGATGTGAAAAAATCCTCTTGACCTATACAAAGAAAATTGAGCCACTAAATGTTAAATGGAAGTATATTGAAAGTTCATGAGGAAATAAGTATTCTTCAGCTGTTAGAAATTACTACTTTGAGATTTCTATGAAGTTTATAATGTATGAGATGGTTAAAAATAAGATAAATGATTGGCATATGCATTTATTACTTTTTCCTATTTCAGCCTTCTCCCTAAGCCCATGCAAATTTAGTATGGCACTGTTTTTTTGTACAAGCCATAAAAGAACACAGACATTATGTAAATAGTTTCAGTGAAGAAATGAAGTGGAAAAACTCATTTTGCCATAAAAAGAATAAGTGGCATTACTTATCATTCCATGGGGCTTTAAACTACTAAGCTTTAGAAATGTCTGATCATTTCCCTAGGCTTTTAGGTAAAAAAGGAGCTATGAATTTTAGCCAGTCCCTTTCTGGACACAGCATCTCACCCCAAAGGAAGTAAAAGCAGATGGTGAAAGCTGGCTCCAACTCCTGGTATACAGGAGCTGGCTCCAACATGTAATACACCTGTAATACATAATGAAGACAAAGAAAACAATCATCTTCAGCAGAATTTGTCTAGGTTTTCATCAGAGTAAATAGAATAGAATAGAATAGAATAGAATAGAATAGAATAGAATAGAATAGAATAGAATAGAATAGACCAGACCTACAGCAATCATCCAGTTCAACTGTCTGACCACTCCAGTGCTGAAGAAAAATTAAAGCATATTGCTAAGTGCATTGTCCAAACACTTCTTAAACATTTTCAGGGTTGGGACATCCACCACCTCTTTAGGAAGCCTGCTACAGTGTTTGACCCCCTCTCTTGGTAAAGAAATGCTTGCTAATGTTCAATCTGAACCTATCCTGGTGCAGCTTTGAGCTATTCCCACACATCCTGTCACTGGACACCAGGGAGAAGAGCTCAGAGCTTTTCTCTCCCTACCCCCTCCTCGGGAAGCTGTAATTGAGAACAAAGACCTGATTCCAGTACTATTTCAAGTTTATGTGTGCTAAATGCTGAATTTTTAAAGAAGTTTTTGTACAAATTTGTACTAATTTGAAATAAGGTCTCTATTTCAATTTAGGAATTTAAGATCTCTTTTCTTTTTTGCCTCTGGAATGTCAACACTCACAGGAATTATCAATAAACAATGAATAATTTGCAAACATTTAGATTTTTTCAAGGTCTGGTTGTGCCCTCATAAGTAGTCTGGGGTGATTTTCATTGACAACATTGGATGTTGGACTAAATCTGAGTGGAAATACAGGTGGAATTAATTACTGACAGTACAAATATTGAAAAACACAGGTGTGAATGAGCAGCTGGTACCATGTGATAGAACTGTTCTACTCCCATCAAAACTACAGGAAAGTTAAAGAATCCTAGCTGGGATGCAAAGCTGGATTGAGGTGGTGGCAGAGGTACCAGCACCAGTTACAACATCAGTGCCTCTTGGGCACTTCTGATTTCAGCTCAAATAGGTGTCTGTCTGCTGGGGATTTCTATTCTGTGAATATGTGGCCAATTGTCCCCTTGATAAAAATTTGTCGTTATAACGCTGACACTTCATTGGATTTGTGTGCAACTTTAGAAGGGGAATACCTATGTAAAAAATGTAATCTGAAAGATGTCTTCATGCAGAAGGTTGTTCCATCAGTTTTAACAACATCTAGGATTGCAGTTACTATGATTCAATAATTTAGTCTCTACTCATTTTACTCATTGTACTGATATTTTTTAACATTTCTCAATTAGTGTTAAAAACACTCAGTAGGAAAATTCATTCTAAAAAGGTAAAAAAAATTCATACAGCAGAGTCATTATTTTTATTATGTTTCCACTTCTAAGGTGCGATGATGTTTCATATTATTTTCCATGTACAGCTAATTTTAAAACCAAGTACTTACAAATATTCCATAAACCAGTGTTAAAGTTACGTCACTCAAAAATCAGACATTAACAAAGCCAAGGAAAACCAGGGGTTATGAGAGGCAAAAAAATATGGAAGGAAATAAAATTAGAGCTCGAGCCATTTCTGCCACTTTAACTTGCTGTGAAGAATTGCTAAGATAATTAAAAACTCTGCCTGAAATCACTTCTACCCTGAATTATACAGATCAAATCAATTCTTCAACTGAAAACTGAGGAAAATAAAGAATAACATAAGAAAATTCACCTGACTTTTCACTGATAACATCCCCAAAAGCTCTTAAATTTTATTTCTTTTCAATATCTATTATTTCTCACACAAACATAATCATTTGCTGTCAGAGGACTGATTTTTAGTGACAGAACTAAGGACCAACATGGCCAGTTGCTGTTAGAAAGAAAAAGTGCCTATTTTAATTTAAAATCAAAGGAAATTGCAAAATAGTTAACATATAATAAAAATTAATGTTAGAAAGACCTGCTCCACTAACCTTTCAGAGTCTCTTTAATTACACTGAAAATTTTCATATGCTCCATGCAAAGGACAGGGAATTTGGGTATAAGTTCTTCTGACCTGTATTTGCACTTGGTTGTCTTATCAGAAAGGAGTCAAGGAGGTGGGACTCATAATAAGGAGCATTGTCAGGATATGAATTGCTAAATAAAACACAAGATGTTCAGCTTCTCAAAAGGGATTGAAAATTTTCTGAGTTATCCAAGAAATTAGGAAATAATAATAAAAATTGTACCATCACTTGTAAGACACCCTAGACAATTTAGACAGTCCAGTGGTTGAAAATAGGATTTAGCAATAAAAAAATCCATGAAGGGGAAAGTATATGTTTGTACTGGTTTCTCTTGTTTATCTATCACCCAAAGATTCTTTGCCTCTTAGAAGGAATAAAAATAGAGCTGATAAAATACAACATAGTTTGAATCATTATGCCTCACAGTTGTGACCTATCAGGAAAAGAAAAGAATGTTCTAGGGATTTTTGAGTCCCCTGGGGATATTCAAGGTGTCAAATCAGCAAATCACTTTTAGTAACCCAGCACTATTTTATACCTACACGGAAATGATACTTACCCAAACTAGATTTGAACATGGAGGCTCCAGATTCCCTCATACCACCTTGGCAGTGTACAAGGGTTTAAAGTTGGTTTAAGGTGCTGTACATCCATGTCAAAACCCCTAAGGAATGCCAGCAATAGGTGAAATATCTCCAGTGCAAGTGCCAGACCTTGTGCTGGGAAGCTGCACTCTCTGTCCCATTCCCTGAGGAGTTAAGCATTTCCTCAGAGCAGTAGGAGTTGAACATACCCAATATTTTACAGGATCGCACTTCACCTTGGGTGAATTCTATCAATTTTGCAGACAATTCAATAATGCAGGATTCAGTGATGCCCAAAGATAATCAGGTATGCAAAAATTAAAATACTCAGAGCTAACTTCCAATTCTATTCCTCGGGGATGGTGTCTAATATATGTTAAATCCAATCAGTGCCTTTTAGCTTTCTTCCCTGTCACAGGGTTTCAGTTTACTAATTATAAATGTTCAGCTGCAATTCCTTTACATCACTTTCTCACGGGGTAGAATTCAGCACCCTCTGAGAATCAAAAAAGATTACACCACCATTTGTCAAGGTCACAGCAAGAAAGGTTTTTCATTAATTTTAGATTGGCAAAGAATAAGAAATACTGTAATTGCTGCATTTAAACCATTCACTGCAGCGGGTCTCTTTCTACTTCACAGCCAGCCAATTAGGGACTTAAAAATGTATGAATTGCACAACTGTCATTAAAGCTATGATTCTGAAGAGCTTATTTGCTTTCTTTGATGAAAGTATTACAGAAGTGCAATCATTTTTCAGGACAGTGACTCAATCATTCAACATTTGGTAAATAAAAATGGCTCTCAATAGATTTGACCACAGGTGGAGCCTCCATTAAAATGAGTGCTTCGAAGGTACATTTCTGCAAGGGTCTGACTGGCCACCTTGCCAACACTGACCATCTGCCTCCTCATCTTGACCTGGAAAACTCCCCAGAATGTTATACACTTTTGGAAGCAAAAAAACCCAAAACCACAATCAAATGCTCTTCATTTGTGAAAACTGCATCTCCAAGGAATGATGCTGTTAGTGCAGCAAAACTGTGACTCACTTTCAACCAAGCCAGAGCCAGAGCAGTGAGAAGACCACTGGGCTTCCCCAAAGATGGTTTTGGCTGTCTCTAGCATAATGCATAATTTCTGGAATTAATGTCCTCCTCACAACAAACAGCTACACTTCCCATATTCCATCTTTTGGACAGTTATTGAAAATAAGAGGTATTGTTTTATTTGTTGAATCCTTTCCTTTTTGTGAACCTTGTCTCAAAAACTAAGTGTTAGAATATGGGTGACATGATGCTGCCTTCAGTAGCATTTTTTCATGGTTGTTCTTCATCAGTAAATGCATCTCTCAGGTGGGAATGCTGCTGTAGACTGTAAGAGAACAAGAAGTTTATCTTCCTCAGGACTGTGGGACTTTGCAGTGGAAACATAATTTTCTATCCTGATTTTGTCAAGAAAGATTTGCTTTGTCGTGTGATAATATGCTGATCCTCAAGCTTTCCTTAGGATACACAAAATCATCCATCATTTTATTTCCTCATTGAAAATATTTTTGTTTATTTCTTTGGGGTTTTTTTTGAGAACAAACCCCCCCCTTGTTCTACTTGTACTGCTAGCCATATATTAATCACACCACATGGACACCTGCTCTCATAACATAGTAAATGTGTTTTTCCTGATTCCCAAAACCAGGTGTGTAAATGAGAAGCTTTCTTACCGCCTCATCTCTCTCCTCTTCTCTGGTCATTAGGACTACAGGATGAGATATTCAAAACACAAAAGACTACATGTATAGAAAGATAAGCTATTTCTTTCTCCCTCCACCTGTTTCATATGAGTTTTATTTTCCAATGCAAGCATGTGGAAAATACAGACGCTCAAAAATCTTGTGTGAAGAAAAGAAGTTCTCACAAATGCATCAATTGAAATTTTTTATTGCAATTCACTATTGTGCCTCTTCGGTTATTGGATATAGAACAAGGTTCATTTCCTGATCATTGTGGCCTTTTTGGATTAGCATCTGATACTGCATACAAAGGAGCTATGTTAATCAGATTTTTGATTTTCCAGGTCCATGTTCATCAGTCCATATTCAAACTCCACATTGAGTAGAAGTTCAGATGTAACAGAAGGTATCACTGGCTGCATTTCCTCAAGTGTCACTTCTCAGGGATTTAAACTGGATAGTCAGAGGACAAAGGGACCTGTGCAATCCAGTAACAGCCAGCAACAGACTGGCATGAACAGAAGGGAACTCATGCCCAAACAACCTGATACCCTTCTCTCATGAATTGGCTGGCTTGGTGAATGGGTGGAGAGCAGTGGACATTGACTATCAGGACTTGAGAGTTTACTGAAAACAGGCCAGTAAAGACTATAGACCAGATGATGAACACTGCCCACTGTAAGATCCTCATAGAGAGGATGATAAAGAGGTTGGTGATTTGTGACGCAAAGTTTGGTTGGAGGTCAGTAACTAGCAGTGCACCACAGAACTCATTACTGGGTCCAATCCTGTTTAGCATCTTCAAGGTGATAGGACAAGATGACCTTCAAAGGTCCTTTGCAATTTTTACCAATCTGTGAACAGCATAGGATCCCAGTGCAACCCAGGATCCAGCAGGAAAGGGAATCCTACTGTACTTTAAAGTTCATGGAACAAAATTACCAATATAGAACTTTAATGTAAGTAGAATTCCATTGAACTCTTCATTCACTACTGTGTGGTCTGTCAAGAATTATGTATGTTCCTCAGAAGGCACACTGAAGGAAAATTTAAACTCTCTTAGACTAAAAGTCAAAATTCAGAGCCATAAAATATAAAAATATTGCCCGAATTTCTTTTTTTTTCAGCTCATAGCTTTAGGCTGTGATGGAAGGACAGACTCAAGGTTTTGAACATTTGAGCTAACAAGACTGATACAGGAGGTCTTTTTCTGACAAGTTTCAGCACACCTAACAAAATCACCCCTCAGAGTCCCCTGTCTGCACTATTATACAATTAAACTGATAATCAGTATTATAATTGTCAGATATTGTGAAACAAATGATCCCTATGTCAGTTAATGGAATGCATAGCATGAAAACTAAGACAATTTTAATAACTTTTGCCTTTCAGAGCCTTGATGACTAAAACTTTGCTAAAACAAGGTGAAAGTACAGGATGGTTGTCCTAGGTGTGACCTTGGGGAAGACTGTCCTACTGTTTCCCACCAAGATCCTGACAACCCTGTCATAAGCAAGAGAAGACTGAATCATAGAGGCAGCAGTACTGAGAAAAAAAGCTGTGATACCTCCCAGGAGAGAGGTTCTGAGGAGGCAAGAGAAACCAAAGGCGGTCATGGATGGAAAGCTCACACTGCTGTCCAGGGGCAGAGTGGTTTCATGCCCCTGGTTCTGAAGACAATGGAAGGGAAAGCAAATACTTGCAAGGAGGGGAGGATATTTGACCCATTGCCCAAGATTAGGCTAATTATGAATGCTGATGACCATAGCACTGGCTGCAAGGGACATTTATTTCTAAAGTAAGAGCAAAGAAATGTGTCTCAGAGAGAGACTATGTTCCTTCTCAACCCAGGAATTCCTATTTTTGATGACTGCTTTTGATGATGAAATCTCACCCATACTACTCAAATTGCAACCAATTTTGAGTAGCTTTTAGAAACACCACTTGTCTCATTTTGGTTTTCCTAAACATAGTTACTCACTTGATTAGGCTATTCTTGCAAGAGCAGTAGTGGCAAAGTAAAACACACATACATGCAAGGTTTCTTCCAGGATGTGACTGACATCAGCAAAGTCAGGGTCAGATTGAAGTGGATTGCCAATAACACAGTGGGTGTAGCCTCTCTGTGGAACATTGTGCAAATTAAACTAGCTAAAATAATTTTCCCCTTTCTCAAGAAGGAATCAACTGTATTTACAAATAGTACTTTAGGCATGAACAATAAGGTAGAAAAATAGAGCAATCTCAATAGATAATTTTAAAGAGAATAGAATAGAATAGAATAGAATAGAATAGAATAGAATAGACTATAATATTTTCACTTGGAAGGGACCTACAGGGATTTTCTAGACCACTTCAAGGCTGACCAAAAGTTAAAGCATGTTGTTAAGTGCATTGTCCAAATACCTTTTAAACATTGACAATCTTGGAGCATCCACCACCCTTCTAGGACTCTCACAGCATTTGGCCATCCTCTCAGTAAATAAGAACTCCCTAATGTCCAGGCTGTACCCACTCTGGTGCAGTTTTAAACCACATGTTCTGCCACAGAGTCCCAGGAGGAGGGCTAAGCACTTCCCTCTCCACTGCCCCTCCTCAGGAAGCTGAACAACAAAGTTTCCCCTCAACCTCCTTTACTCCAAATAAGACAAGCTCAAAGTCACAGGACAAGGACAGTCCTTCCAGCCTTGTTGCCCTCCTCTGGATGCATTCAAAGGCCTTCTTCAACTGCAGGGCCCAGAAATGCACACAGTTTCTTGAGGTGACACCACACCAACACTGAATACAGCAGAACAATCCCCTCTTTTGCCCAGGTGGTGATACATGTCAGGATAGGATTTGGCCTCTGGGCTGCCAGGGCTTGCTTCTGATTCACAGTGAGTGTCTCCCCACCAGCACCCCCAGATTCCTCTGTGCAGGGCTGCTCTCTAGCCATTCCACTTGAAGTATATGTTTGTGCCCGGTGCTACTTTGCCCTAGGAGCAGAATCCAGCACTTGGACTTGTTAAATTCCATTCCAGTAATCATCGCCCAAAGCACAGCTGTAAGAATTGCAGGGTAGTGCTCTGTGGTCACAGACAAATGTCACTACCTGCCATGTAGGAAGGCTCATTTCTCCTTGCTTTGGTTCTGTGAGCCTTTTTTCTTGGTGCATTCTGCTCTCCTAGCTCCTGGGTTGACTGTTCCCATGATTTCAGTGCTTGGCAAGCATGCTTATATCACTGAGGGCTTGTGCGGGGCTTGCCTAAAGAAGATTCTGAAACAGCTTCATCTTTTTTGAAGATGACAGATGACCCTTGGTTTTAGTCTCAGGCTATAGTTCTTGGACCTAAGTGCTGGTGGCTGTGATCACCTATGTCAGATTCATTTAAGCAAAATTAACTGATGTGAATTTCCTTGTGCTGTTGCAATAAGAAACCTTTCTACACTTCTTTTATGTTTCCTTTAACAGAAATGTCTCTCAGGTAACAAAGCTGAACATGCTTTATGTCTAGCAGGATTCCCTTTCATTTGTTCCCCATTCTCCTACAATTTTTTTTGTGGGCTGCCCAGCCATCCATGAACAGAGTGGAAATGTTTCACTCTTGCTTAGGCCAAGGCAACTACACTTAACACAAAGATCTGAAAAGCAGTAAAAAAAATTAGCAGCCCTGTAAGGAATCAAGACTTCAGCTATTTCTGAGTAATACCATTTTCTTAAGACGCCTGAATGACACAGGTTCCTTTGGTTTTTCAGCTAACAAAGGCACTGTGGGTCAATGCTGCGAGCCAAATAATTGTGCTTTAGCTGGCCAAAGATATCTATTCATTGCATCTGCAAAAGAAATAGGCAGAGAGAAGCAACTGTTTTGCCCTTTGGTCAAATTAAAGTACCCAATAGAAGATTTGGTTTCTATCTTCTATATTTTAAAAATAAATTTGACAAAGAAAAGAGACTAAAATGTGGAATCTCACTGAGGTATATTTCTGCTCAAAGCTACTTTCTTGTGAATGATGAGTAACCATTTACACTACTTGAGTAAATGGCATCATTTACATCAGAATCAGGTCTCAGTTATTTCAATACATTCCCAGTAATATATCTTTGAAGTTCAAATAAGTCCAGTGAACTGAATAATATTCTGTTCAACTTCTATAATAATGCATACACTGCTTCTGCTTCCTATCAAAACCTGAAGGATACAAGTATTTGACTTTAGAGGTTGTTATGAAAAATTGTGTAATGAATTTCTGAGTCTTCCAGGTGGAACACCTTATCTCCTCTACTGCTTATTTTAAAGGTTTGCTAAATATGGCAGATGGCTCTGGGTGTAGCTAACAAATTCTTATGCTACCAACAGGTATTAGGGATTATTTCCTTGCATTATAAAATATTTCTATGGAACTTTTCTAACCATCTCTACAAGGAAGTATTAAAAAATAAAATATCTAATTAGTTAAGAGGATTTTAGTCTTGAGAGGTGCCTCCACTGACTTAATCTTTGACATTGGTTACATTTTTTTAGACTTAAAATATATATACTTAAGCATTGTATCTAGTACACATTATATATATATATACACCAAAAAAACCCTTCAATTTTTCAATATATATCACTTCTCATGCTCAATACACCAAAAATATACCTCTAAGTTTGCTTTCACACACTGTTTGTTGCTCAGGTAGAAAAGGGAGAGGCAACAGTATGAATGACAGTATTCTTTAAATCCATATGCATTACTCTTATCTTCAGGTAGGTTATTAGTATGACTACAGATTTTGAAATCTCTTTTTCCTTATGAACATATGGCATTTCATTCATTCTATAAAGCACTGAGATACTCAGCTGAGTATTCTTAAATACTCTTAAGGAAGGTTCTTTTACATGATGTTGCAATTTTTAGGACGTGAACATTTGGCTACCACTTCCCCATAGGCTCATTTTGAAAGATTTTTCATGTGGGAGGCTTAAAAGATGTTTTATGTTTGCTGGGATTCTGTGCAACCTTAAAACCCAAGATTTACAAATGTAGGTGATACAGAAAATGTGTTTATGATGTCAACACACTCATAAAAATGCTTTCTGCTTTTATTTTTTCTGTGAGGAAAAAAAGGGGAAAAATGTACTTAAAATATCTCTTTCCTTTCTTTATAAGGGAACAATTTTTAAAAAGGCTCAAATGCTTCAGTCTGAGCAGGATGAGCATATACTCCTAAAAATGTGGATCATACTTATCTCACCAGTGACAGTACCATTTCTTCCAACCTGTATGTAATTTATGATCATTTTTTTGCTGCTTGTGCCCAGGAGCAATATGCTATTTAAAACGATAGTGTGTGATTCCATGACAACTGGCAGGTGCCTTACAAAGCCTTTCTTTGTTCAAAATGTGCAGGTGAGTTATTATACTTTAAAATAGGAGAAACAGAACTCTGGTGGATTTTACTCAGTGCATGTGCAACCTGCAAATAAAGTCAAATATTATTTTTATACCTATCTATAGGCTTCAAATTGCAACAGCTGCAATGGAAAGTCAAATAAAATACACTGCCCCACATGCTGTTGTATAAATATAACAAGCTCAAATTTTTAGCCAAACTGCTTTCTTCTTTTAGATGTTGCTGACTACAGCAGAATCATGAGTCTGTGTACTGTCCTTTTCTCTTTGCTAACAAGTCAGGGAAACGTTTTTTGAAAAACAAAAAAAAAACTAAATTGCAGACACTTTTCTCTCCTTTTCCATTTAGCTAGTTCATTTGTTTTAAATTGTCTCATTTGATAAATAGTGAAGAATCACTTGGTGTTATTAGATATTTGAATGTATATGGAATCTAATTTTCCAATTAGCAGAAAGAACTCAGAGACTGTCTTGTGTTTGTCTGGCTGGCTCCTGGGATCACTGGTACAAACTGATGTCCCTGTTGCCTTTGCTCTCTCAGGAGCACAAAAACCAGTGGCAATATCTTCAATTAGCATCTATTTCAGCTTCTGAAGCACAGCATCTGTTTCCACCCAAAGAGCTGAAAATGTAGCCCCACCAAGACTGGATTCTACATATGCAGAAAGCCTAATTTCTGTAGATCAAAAAAAAGAAGTTGTGATCTTTTGCAACCTGAAGTATCAGATCTGAATATAGCACCATCATCCCTGGCTGTAAGAATTTAAAGCTTGATTTAGTGTTCCCTGAAGCCAGTGGGAAGACTCTTATTGTCTTTGGCTTCCTTTGGATCACTCCAAAATCTCACAGTCTGATTCTGCAAGCCACAAAATTTAAAGCACTCCAGTAGCACCTTTTGCTCCCTTTGAAGGTTGGTCAAGCTTGGGGAGTAAGAGAGAAATGACAAATTGGACAGATGATTTAAAAAAAAAATAAAAACAGCTTCTTTCATCTCTCCATTTAAATTTTGCAAAACAAAAGAAAGTTTATTTTTGTCATTGAAATGTTGATGTATTTTTACAAAGACTTCACCTGTCTGGAGTTGAACAGACACCATGATTTGAAGTGAGCAGTTCAAAAGTTTTTTGGCAAAAATCAGAAGGATGGAAGAGCTTGATCTCTTCAGTATATTGATAAGGGTTGTCATAAATGGGAGCAGTTACTTAGCTCCTGCTCATGCCTGATAAGGGCAGTCTCATCACCTGCTAGCAATAACCTGAGTTTTCATAAGCTGTATTAGCACTGCTTCTGTGTTTGTTCACTGTGTGACTCCAGAAGGATGCCACTACCTTTGAAAATACATGTTGACATTGGGAACATTTCTGTAATTGTGTTTTCAGATCTTTCTGTGTCTTACCTACATCCTGCTGAGAAAGGTTCAACCACCTGGTACAAAATAGCTTAAGTCATTACTGGATACCAGTGTCTCTGTGCAGGAAAGCACACAGGTTAATCATGGGCAGAGACCCCTCTGCTTGGAATGAGAAATCCATAGCAGCTCCTCTTGCATGAGCAGAGAAAGTCATCAGAGGTCAGGGCTTCAGCTTGTCTATCATGAGATATGCAGGGATGTTTTGCTTGATTGTAATGGCAGGAAGCCTTAAATTTAACTCAGGTTGAGAAGGGAGGGCCTCAGCTCCAGTACCACTTCATAAGCATTGTGGTTCTTTCCTTGTTCTTTAGGGGAAATTTGCACAATCCTATTCTAGCTCTGCTTGTCTGCCTGTCCTCCCAAATAACATCTCCCCCAAAGCCACTGGCCAGTGGCACCCAAACAAGTGGAAGTTTTCTGGTTTCTAATGCAATCTGCCTCTTACTAGTGCCAAGCAAAAAAAAAAAAAAGGCACCTGAGGCAGCCTGTTAAGGACCTGCACTGATGAATTTGGAGGTTTAACCTTGATTAGACATCAGAGGATCCACCTAGCGTGAGCCATTATTAACATTGTCAAGAAGTGAAAAACTTCATTCATAGATCTTGCCTGCTTAGACGTCAAAGTGAACCAACCTCAAAAGAAATCTGTGGGGAACCAGGCATCCTTAGTTCTCATATTGATCATACTACTTGTTCTGAAAGTTTCACCCAAGCTCTGGCAGTGCTTGACCTTGCCGAGGGAACATCATGTACAAACAATGCAGAAGCCTGTGCCTGCTTTCTTGTTCTTAAAGTTAGCACCAGCTGAATAATTGATATCAAATCATATATTCTGTAAATAATCTAGTTTTCTGCAAATAACATCCCTAAACAATTACATTGGAGAAAATTATATTTAGTTTTCTAATATGTCACAAAATCTCGGATTAATCATTTCTGTGTCTTGCAAAATGTTTAGCGTCTGCTGTTCATGTATCAGAATAAAAGCTGGACACAAGGTATAAATTTGTTCACTATGGAAAACAAATCTATGGATCCAACCAAAATAAATTTTTAAATTCAAATGAATCTTCCAGGTAGTTTCTAGGCAATATATTCCCAGACCTTATCACAACCTAATAAAAGGGCCTCGATGATACCACCTTTCTCTTCAAGGTACACTCTGTCTCAGAAGGCATCTGTCAGAAAAGGCATTTATTTTGTTTGTGGAATTCCTATGGCTATCACTGGGAATTCTTGTAAAGGTGGGAGAACCAATCATACAATGAAATTATCCATTGCGGTCCTTTAACTATATCAGATAATTTAAAAATTATATTATATTTTCATAAAGGTTGAGATAGGGTTTTCCATCAACTGTTTTTAGGGTTTCAAAGAACAAACTCTAGCTGGAAGAAGGACAAAAAGCCGCTCCAGGAAATACAGTGTGAACTGTGCATTTCTATTTTTTAAAATTCTACCCAAAGTTTTGATCCTAAATGCAAAGCTGAGAACTACTGATAGCGTGGGAAAAATAAATAGAAAATATATTGAAAATATTTTTTGTATTCAGAAGTCTTTTACACAGGTTAAATTTTAGAAATCATCCAGAGAGAATCTTCACATTGTTTGTATTGACTTAAAGAAATAAAACTACCTGCAATAACAATTATTTTCTTTTAAACTAGGCAAAAGAAAGTAAGTAGGGGAAATGACAAAGAAGCCTGCAGATGAGGAGAAATGGCTATGTAAAGAAGTAATCCAAAGTGTGGGAGGAGACACAGTTGGGAGCCCAGCTGACCAAGGGGATATTCCATACCATATACAGTCATGCTCAGCATATAAAGCTGGGGGAAGAAGGAGGAAGGAGGGAAGACTTTTGGAATAGTGGGTGTTTGTCTCCCCAAATCCCCATTAATCAGGGTGGAGCCCTGCTCTCCTGTGCATGGCTGAACACCTGCCTGGACACGGGAAGGGGTGAATGAAATCCACGTGTTGCTTTGCTCATGTGTGTGCTTTTGTTTTCCCTATTCCAGTGTCTTTATCTCAGCCTCTGAGTTTTTTCCCTTTTACCCCTTCTGTTCTCTCCTCCTCCCACCATGGTTGGCTAAGTGAATGGCTGTCTGGGCCTTGATTGCCAGGTGGGGTTAAACCATAACACTGTTTTGTTCAGTCTAATCTGGAATGCTTGAAGAAGAGATCAGGACTTGCATGATAAAAGATAAACTTTTTAGTCATGGGATTTTATTCAGCAAATGCATGTAATTTTCTAAAACTTACAAAAGTGGGAACTGAAGAACCAAGGTGAGCCCACCCAGCTCCCTCCAGCAGGGTGAAAAGAGCCACTGCAGCTTTTCCCAACCCCACGGGGCAGCCGCACCCATGGGGAGCCACTGGAGACGCCAGCCCCAGGGGCTGGAGCCACAGCAGAGCATGGTGGGACACCAAATTACAGAAGGCTTCTCCACCTCAGGAGGCAAGACAGCTGCTCCAGCCAGGAATGTTTTGACCAGCAGATTTGTGTTTAGATGCTGGTCAGGCAGTGACTCCTTTCTTTCAGAGGACACTGACCTTTCTCACACAGAGCACTGGGCAAGTGCCTCCTGCTCCAGAACAGGAACGGTGCATTGTGCGTTTGGCTTTAAGTCATAAAAGATAGAGGTGGAAAATTTATAGAAGCACAGGGCTGTGACCTTATCCATTTGTGCTTTTATGAGGCACCTAACTTGGTATTTACAAGATGGTAATTATATTATTTTAATGTTGATGGCTAATGGTTACAAGAATGCAGCTATTTGATTAATATAAAGTGAGAGATTAAATAGCCTGTTTACTGTAACCTAAATGCCTAATTAAATAGCAAGAGAATATTCTTTGGATATTATGGTATAACAAATGTGAGCATTATATATTAATACTTTGAAATACACTATTGATGTTGTACCTCATTAGTTAAACAGTCCCTCTGTTAATATGGTTTAACAAATATGTGAGCATTATATATTAATACTTTAAAGTACACTATTGACGTTGTACCTCATTAGTTAAACCATCCCTCTTTTAATAGCACTTTAAAAGTACTTACACTGTCAACAGTCCTGATTCCTAATTTATATTACCTCAGTGCTGGTTTATTTTACCCTGTTTACAGATCCCCAGACATTTACTCAAAAACCCAACAAAATATAACATTCAGTTCCTGGCTGTCTAACTTTGTGGAAATAAAATGCAAAATCATTCATTTCATGGGCTTTTGAAGTTACAGTCTAAGATACAAAAGCTGATCTTGAAGTTATCTGAAAATTTCCAATGAGAATAAATATGCAATTCCAGAATCTAATTGAAATCTAATAAAAACACTTCTTTGAGATAGACATTTTTCTAAAACAATTTCTGCTTTACTAGTTGAGGTGCTGCAGTTAATTAAATTTCTTCATTAAAACCCTCTTAAAATATATTTTATTCTTTGTTCTCTAATATTACTGGAAAGAAAAGGGGAAAATGCTTGATGCTTTCATTTTTATACAGGATGCCTTGGCATGAGTTAGGGAATTACTGCATTCATATACTCAATACATCATGCTTATACCTTTGGAATAAATGAGATCCACAAATATGATATGTCCTTACCTCCCTACATCATCACACTTTTAAGCAATACTTGAGGTCTCGAAAAAAAAAATCTCTTTCTTAATACCTTGACTAATATATGTTAATAAACCTTTAGCATTTTTTGCTAAAGGTGTTGTGAAAAGAGAAGGTAGTAGTTACAAACGTGAAATATGAGGCATTTAAGTATTTCAATCGTATATCTTTTCCCCATTAACTCTAAGGTGATTTTATGAGTCAGGATTTTCTTTTCCACCCTGTGACAGATTTCCAAGATGATGATTCCTGCACAGATTATTTTCATATGAGGACACCACTTTGCAGATTATCTTTTTCAGTAGAAGTAGAAGAAGAAAAGCAAAGATTTGCTGGTGATTTCATACAAGTCCGCTTTGTATGAGGCTTCTTGACCTTCTCTGATTGATGGTTTTTTTAAGAACTATGACATTCAGTTTACAATCAGAATATTTACTCCTGAGAACCAGTTACTGATAATATAACAATGATAGTATTTATATCTGGCAAAGTGTTCAGCCCATGTGCTGAAATTGGTATCATAGTTCTTTTGCTTTGATAAATATTCAATATTAAAATCCCTAAAGATTTTATTGAAAGCATTGTCAGTCTAAAGCATTTCTATCTTGTTTGCATTTAAAAAAATCCTACCTCTCCAGATCTTTTCAGGTTTAGCATGTTCTAATACCACTAGGGAAAATTTCACTTCTGGCTTCTTTTTCACATTCTTCTTTTTTCTTAAGGCTGCACTGAAGCATTTCCCTCTAGTCACTTGTGGTCTAAATTTCTTAGTATCAAGATTTCCTTCTGTTTTATCTTGTCTGCCTCAACAGCTAAACTATGTAAATATTTCTGACATTCCTGCTTATTTCAGTGATGTTAAATTATCAGTATAGCACTGCCTACAAGGCAGAGGTTGCAGAACTTTCCACCTGCCACTAATGCTGTGCTTACCAAACCCTGTATTTCATACAACATAATGTTGTTACCTCAACACCAGGTAATTGGCCTGATATTCCTCTTTTATCTTCGTGGGAACCAATCATCCAGTTAATTGCAACTTCAGTCTTGTCATGAATTTTCACTCCTCTTTCCCTGGAGGATGTACCTGCTGTAGAGAGAAGTGCAAGTTCTGTCATCTCTTCCACCAGAAAAAAAAAACCAAAAACAAAACAACAAACCCAAAAAGAACCAACCCTGGTAATTTAATCTATTCATAAGCAAATATACCCTGTCTGGTGAGTGACTAAGTTAATGATATAGTAATATTTGCACTGATAAAAGTTTCCTGGTGTCTTAGGTCACAATAACTTATGACATGAACAACTCATCAACTCCCCCTGGAAAAGTCATGAGAAGAGTGGGATTGATAGAGCCTGAGATTTTTCATCACAATCATAAAGACCAATAAACCATGCAATAAACCAGAAATCCTTGGGTAGGGTGGGAGATTCCCACCTTAATTCCATAAGCTAATTTTCTTGACAGATGACAGCACCTGGATCCCACACTTATCAGCTTTCAGAAGAAACTATGGGGTCGCCATGTGACACCTCCACTTTACAGAGGCAAAGTTTCTTTCTTTCTCTACCCTCTCCTATAATGTTGAGTTTATACTTGAGATTTGGGCTTAGTATCCATGTTTACCCAATGCTATACTAAAAATAAAGCTTAATTAGGATAATTCACTTACTCAGTGCCTGCTCATTTTTCTTGTCTAAGACACAAACCAGCCACTTGCCAAGTTCAAGTCTACCCAGCTGCTCAAAGTTACTCCCTATCGGAGGAGAACTTCACATTAAGCAGTACAGCCGTATGTTCAAAGAGCATTAGTCCTTTTTTGCCTGGTTAAGTCCAACAGGGTAAGCTCCAGAGGAGTCTGCTGCCCTAGGCACACTGCCCAGCCAACCTTGCCAGCTCGAGGAAACAGTACCTGTGTAATTGTGTTGCCCCTGGAAACTGGCTGCCCAAAGCATCCCCCATTCCCTCCCTGAGGAGGGTGCTTGCTCCCAGATCAAATGTAATTTGGCAGTATTGTGAAAATCTCTGGGTGAAAAAAAATGCATCTTCTCGGGGCTCATTAACTATTTTGCAAATGGGAAATAGAACAAAAAAAGACCAGCAAGCAATCACTGTATAACTTGTTTGTCCCAATGAATGTTTCCAGATAAAATGATTTCCTACCAAATTCTCAAAATGTCAATGCAGATGCGCACCAACACTAATTATATGACAAGCTGTGGAAAGGATTAGTCCTACAAAATATTTCATGCTGGGAAACTAAAGGACCACACAGAACAGTAATTTTTATCTAACCACAGAAATTTAGGTGGGCTAATGAGCCTCGTATCAAAAAACCAAAACAAATCAACAGACACAACAACTGAGAAAATTAACTTTTATGTGAAGTTATAGAAGAACTTTCTGCACAGTCCACAATATTTTTAATTAGTTTTTATTTTTCTTCTGTTACATAACCTGGTTTCATCATCCTGATGTTACCATTTAAATTACATTTCTTATTCATTTAAAGTACTTTCAGGGCTACAATTGTGCTACTTACCAGACTTCTGTGTCCAACATAATTAGATGCTGTTGTCCTACAAATTATTTCTAGATATGTTTCAAGCACTCCAATTATGCTCAGTGCACTGCATTGCAAGGAAAACCATTGCTGCTTTAGTGTCTAGGATACTGTCTATGCATAACGTCACCTTCACTGAGGGTGTTTAACTGCAGATTCAAGAAAGTGACTGCACAATAAACTCTCCTAAACTAAAACAGAGAAAATGAACTTTTTAAAAAAAAATTCAGTGTCATTTTTCACCAAGATAAAGAATTCAAACAAATGTGTAGTGACTATATAACTGACTGGGTAAATAACTCTGGCCATCTTCTTATGTGTGTTTTGTTCCAGATATTTTCAGGAGGAATGCCAAATTAGACCATTGCTCCATAAAAGTTTATAAAGGTGGTGTCACATCTCTCTGCCTCTCCTCTATTTGCACTGGAAAAGAGAAATATCATTTTAATATCAAGCTGCTGAAGAATTGGTTGTGCATTTCCCACCATTGGAAGTGTTCAAGGTCAGGTTGCCCAACATTTGAGCAACCTGTTCTGGTTGAAGATGCCCCTGCCTGTGGCAGGGGGATGAACTCAACGGTCGTAGAATCACAGAGTGGCTTGGGCTGGAAGGGACCTTAAAGATCATCTAGTTCCAATCCCCCGCCATGAGCAGGGACACTTCCCACTAGACCAGGTTGCTCAGAGCTTCATCCAACATGGCCTTGAACATTTTAGGGATAGAACAACCACAGCTCCTCAGGGCAACTTGTTCCAGTGCCTCACTGCCATCATAGTAAAGAATTTATTCCTAATATCCAATCTAAACCTGCATTTTTTCAGTTTGAAGCTATTCACCTTTGTTCTATCACTACAAGCTCTCTCTGTAAATAGTCTCTCTCTCTTCAACTTTTTTGTGGGCTCCCTCCAGGTACCAAAAGGATCCAACCCTAAACCCATTCTATGTTTGTATCAAATTCAAGCCTCACCTGTTTTCTCCATTTAGAAAAATATTGCCCATAAATCAGTCAGTATCACTGGTCCCATCTCTCCATATATCTGCCAAACTTCTCTGACTATTCTACTAGTGAACAGTTCCATTTTTATCCCATCTCTCATGCTCGTTGTCATGAATGGACAATAACAAAATTTCAGATACTTCAGATGTCCTCACTTAGTGACAAAGTAGTTGATACCATCTATTTTAATTCTTTTTACTCTCTCTGGGTGGGATTCTCATTTCTGTGTCCAAAGAGTAGCTGTCTGGATTCACACTAATCATCCTTTTTATAGCCAGCCAAAAGAAAGAGGTACTTTCAGGGTAGCCTTTATCTGACCTATTTTAAAGGCTCTTTTAAGGAAGAAGTGTTCCATGCCTTAGAACTGTTTATTTGTTGCTCAGGTAAATCGTACCTTGTGCATCTAATCAAGTTCTTACTGCCATCAGTGACTTTGTTTTTCTAATGCTTCCAACACTTATCTCCAAAGTAACAAGACTAGAAGTCCTGATTGTTCAAGATTGTTCAAATTTGTTCAAAGTAAATCTATGCAAAAGATCTTCAAAACTAGACCTGGGACTATCAGGTTGAACTTTCCATCCTGCGAGGTTTTGAAAATTTTATCTCTAACGAAATAGAACAAAAAGTTGAAATGTTGACATTTTACCTGACTCAACTATATTAAAAGAACAGTAAAGCTCAGCTACAAAAAAGTTGTTCTTAATATATGTGAAAAATTCTTTCTCATTTTCCCTCTACTTAAAAAACCCCTTCAAATCTTCAGGAAAGTATTATATAAAATTTGGAAATGTATTGAAATTTTTATTTTAAAAGTTGAAAGGGCTTTCAACCATGCCAGTGCAACATCAGAAGACTTCAAAGCCCACTCCGCTCTCCTACTGAGTTTTGCTTTTGACAGATAATTATTTTCTGACCTCAGAGTCTCGCCTGAAAATTCCTGATGGATTGAAGGTAAAGCAAATTTAAATTGAAAAAAAGAAGTCTTTACATAGATCAAGGTAGGTAAAGCCCACATTTCATATTAGTCCTAGCATGTCTGTATTTATTTCATACTCATTTTTACTTAATGTAGTAAAACTGAGCAACTCAGCTTGGTTAGCAGTTATCACAGATGTTTCCAGATTGAGGTGTTATGAGCTTGGTTCAAAGCCAAAACTCACTTCAAAGGCGTGCTGGAGTAAAGCCATCTGTCTTTCTAAGGCCAGCACCTGTTCCAGGCAGCTTTCTAAACTTCACAAGATTGCCTACATAAACGTGCTCCTCAGAGGCCCCTAACGGCACAGGAACACTGGGCAGGACAAACATTGCCTTTGTGGTGTCCTGGTGGCTGGATGCCCACAGACATCACACCTCTTGGAAGTGTCATGGAGCATCTAGGAAAAACCTACATAGTAGGGAATGTGATCTTGTTGCTGCAGCATTCAGCAGTGTTGGGACCTAATCTGATTTTATTCTGCACTGTCTAAAATGAGTTTAGACATATAAAAGTAATTACTTCCCATTTCAGTTTGGCAAGAGCTGAATTTTTGATAATTTCAACAGGACTCACCTGGCCATCTGTATCTTCCTCAGCTTTCATTCTGGAGAAATTGTTGGCTCTGAGCACAGACCCTGCTAAATCTAATTCATACTAGACTACAAAAGATCTAACTGAGGCACTAGCAGGCCAACCTCTTCAGTTATTCTAAAAACTACAGCTCTTAAATTACTATGGAAAGACTTCACTACCAGAAAATTAGGTCATCTGTTTCCCACCATATCAGCATTTTTTTCACTGCTTTTAAATGCAAGAGTATATCTTCAGTGGCTCAAAAAAACCAATGTGGCCAATTTGAGTAAATGTCTTTGTTCAATCTGTGCTATAACTTTTCATTTTTGAGTTAATTCCCTGGTCCCATCAACTACAGGGCGGTCTCAAGCTTCTAGAAATGCCTTTCTTGTAGTGCCACTATTTCAAACCAAAAATTCCTTCCTGAATCAAAGTATCTTTAGGCTGAAGTTTCTCATGTTTTCACTTGGCTCAAATAACAGGTTTGGAAATATTAGTCAATTCCATTTTACTGCTTGAGATGGAGAAATAAAAAAAAAAAAAAAATCTCATGTTTTAAGAACTTCCAGATGCTATACTTATATGTGGATAATTGAAAGCTAGTATCTGCAAAAGCACATATACAATTCTCTGTTACTGTGGACTTAAACTTGTTACATTTGATTCCAGTTTGTTACTAAAAAAAAGAATAAAAGTATAAGTGTCAAAATTCTGAAGAATTTGGTGTACATATGCAACTACATATGTACATATATACACATGAAAAATAACATTTGTTAATTGGATCCAACTATTCTGTGTTCTTTATGCTGCAGTAGAAGAGCTATTGCCTTCTTATATTGGTATTGTCATTCAAGAGTAAACAACTCTATCACTTCTAGAGTTAGAAGGGGTTCACTTGAGAGCTCCTTGTTGACATTTAGATCAAAGCAAAGCCATAATTGCTGGTAAAAGCTGGGATCTACCTGCAGGATGCTGTGTCACGATAAACTGGAGGAGTTCCTCCCTGAGCCCGGGGATTTGGCAGCCCAGCACAGGGCTGAAAGCTGTGGGTGTGCTTGGGGTGACTGCTCTGTGCACCCCAAACTGCTCCAGGTGTGATAGTCTTCTGGTCAGGGTCACTACAATGGGGCAGGACAAAGCCTTGTTTTGTCACTTACCTGCAGTTTCCGCAGATGTTTCTCTATTTGAAAGGGCAGAGAAATGACAGAAGAAATTCACACTCTTTTAAGATAATATGTGACACAGTTGGGATGAATTGCACTAAGGAGATATCTCCTGCAAACAGAGCAGAGACAACCAGCTTATATGAAACACTGAAACACCCCGTGTCTAGACAGAGAGAGATAGGCATGGTGAATGTCATGTCATGTGTCAAACACTTGAAAATTAGAGTAAAGCTGTGGAAAAACCTGTAGAAATTTTGATTTAATGATGGCATGGCAGAGCTGCAATAACGCTGTTTGCTCTTACAGGTTTAGAGTGATTGTCAAACACTACCATTGCATACTAACTGTGACTTCATACATCCTTACAGCTGTTTAAACAGGTCTCTGTGTGCTAAAACAGAGAAAAGATAGGCTAAAAAGAAAGAACCAGCATGACCAGTGATGAGTCATGATCTGGTATGAGAGTAGAGAAATAAAAAGAGGAAAACCACCCAGCACAACTTGGAGGTACTTTGTCCCTAACACAGGTGACACCATAGGAAATTTACCTCTTCTGTAATGCAAAAGAAATAGTTCACACATCCAGGCATAATGGCTAGAAAGTTATAGCTCTTCAGCCATTTTGAGTTCATTTACGTATTTTCTTTTTTTCTTTTTTTCTTTTTTTTTCTACTTGAAGAGACTGCAGAAGAGGCGGAGATTGGAACAGAGTATTCTAATGTAATTCAAAATCAGTATTCTAATGTTACAGTCAAGCCATATTCATGTGTACTCTGTATGTACGTACACAGAAAAATCCTCTATCTCTTTGCTAATACTGGCTAATTGTATTAAACATCCAAAGGCTTTCCAGGCTTTTTGATAAACTGAATATGTCTCCTTCTTTTAATGGAATGGCTTCTAATTAGCAATATTAAAGGGAAGAAAACACTAGAAACACTAAAATATCCTTACTTAAATTATTTCACCATTTTTCAAGGGATGTGAAAGAGACTTTTCAGTGGACATTTATTGCTTTAGGGGGGAAAAGAAGACACACTTGTCAAATGTATATTTTTAAAAGCAATATGTTTAAGAAAAAGATATAATTAGTCTTATTAATAGGGACGTTTGTCAGTTATTAGCAACAATAAAGTACACTCCACATTAAAAAGAAAGTCCATATTAGGTGTTTCATTGAATTACTGCAATACTGCAATCATGTCTATAGAAGGATTTCAGTTGTGAATCTTTTTATTATGAAAAGACAGGAAGCAAAAATATATAGACAGGAAGCAAAAATATATAGATAATGAAGCATTTAACATTTTTATTTTCATAGCTTGATCAATCATTCATACAAGAGGAATAATAATGTTTAATTTATTCACACTATACATTTATTCCATACTAGCTTCTGAATTTGTTAATGAAGTGGTAAAGATCCCCCTATTTTAGCATGCTTGGATCACATTGTAAGTGAGATCTCATATTTAAGAAGCTCCATCTTCTCCGGGATTGAGATTCACTTGTAAAAAACTAGAGGACATTGCTTCCAAATAAATCATAAGAAGAAGAGAAAGAAGAGAAGATCTTCTAAAGGATGTTGTAAAACAGGCTTTGACAGTCAGCTGATAAACAGAGCTGAAGACAAGTGAAAACTAGGACAAAAGATAAAATGTGCAAGGGGTTCACAGGAATACTGATGCAAAACAATATATTGAGAAGTCACTAAAACTGGAAGGAAACAGCATATGATGACAGAAACCATTAGAAAACCCCTTAGGCATACAAAACACTTTCTGAAAAAGGAAATTAAATTTGCAAGTTATTGATGGTACAGCCTAAAACTACTCAGGAGCTATCTCTGATTTTATATACAAAACCAACTGCTAAGGGTTATTTACAATCTCTAACAGAGTATATGCTACTTTTGAAACTTTTTAAGGAGAAAATTATATATATTATTGTTCCAAGAAATGAGAAGAAAATTCTAGAAATAACAAACTTGCCAAAGCAATGTGAAACTTGGAAAGGAGTAACACAAAAGATGTCCTGAGTAAGACTAAGTATTCCCCTAGCCCAGTTTCTTGTCCCTGGCAATGACTAATCGTGAATGCCTAGGAAAGAGCAAAAAAGAGGACAAGCAAACAGTGATATCTCCTGTATATATTCTTCTCACATCCAAAAATAATGGATTGAAGGTTTCCTGAGCCAAAGGTTTGATGTATTTTATTGCTGTTTTTATTTAATAGTCCTGTGTAACTTTTTCTTCCTTGCATTTGTCTCACTTTTTTTTCTTTACTCAGTGTAAGCCTCTGCAAGTTTTGTTCCACTCTTTCTTGCACCAGAGGAATTACACAGCTCTACCACTGCTTGTGTTTGCTTGTGTGAACAAATACTTCTTTCTTGCAATAATCACCTTCTGATTTCACTTTTCTTCAAAAATGCAGAAAATATTTCTTTCTCCATTTTTGTCATCTTTGCCACTCATTATTTGAAAGAACCTAATGGTATTTTAACTTGGCCAAACCTTTTGCAAGGGGTGGAGTCCTAGTTGGTGTTGTCCCCTCTATAGAAGCTTCTCTATATCTTTGATCATCCTTGTTTCCTCTCCTATGCTTTCACTAACAGTAATTATTAACTTGAATCAAAGATGTCTTCACTATTGCTGAGCAATGAGCTAACCAAGGAAGCCTTGAAGGAGGATTCAATACAAAGCCTGGCAAAATCCCAGAAACCTGTTTGTTTTCCAAGTACATTTTAAAGTATTCTAAGTAAAACTTAGTCCATATATGGGTTTAATGGTATTATTATACTAGTGAAAAACAATTCTAGTTTTGGACCCCTCATGCCACTGGGAAAAGCCTGAGACACTACTTGAAAATGTCCTTGAATTAATCTCTCTGTTCAAAGACAAGATGACATAATTTGGGATAAGAGAGTTTAGTATAATCAATCATACCAAGTATACCAAGCCATCTCATCTGGTCCTACTGTGGTTTGATTGCAAAAGAAAAGTTCCTGTAAACCAATTGGTTAGTCTAGAATTTCTCTAATCTGATTTAAATCATATTCTCAGAGTGCAGAAAACATGACTGAATCAAAATCATGAGGATCAGAAAAGGTAAGATCACATTGAATGATTATTAGAAACTTGGAGAATGACAGACCAAATAGAAATAAAATTTTGTTTAATAAATGAAGAAGCAATTTAAAAAAGAAAGTTTTCTCAAGGACATTTTTTCCTTTTACAGTCTCTTCAAAATTATTCCAGATAAAGCAAGGGATGCCATTGGGCTACTTAAAGGGAGACTGACACTGACTGAATAGAGAAGAGGATTTAAATACTATCTGACATTATCAAATCAACCACTTTAAAGCAAAAGTGAATTGAATGTACTTTAATCCATCTCTTAAATTTACAAGAAGAGAAAGGTTATGTAAAACTTGCAATATGAATTTTATTTTTTAAGAATGGATTCTTCAAATGTATCAACACATTATTAGACAAAAGTTATCTCTTCAATGTCAGTAAGAAATAGAAAAAAGAGGTATTATTCCAAGTGGTTTACCTCAAGCTATAATCCCAGTATTTAAAAATGAGAGTAAGACATTGAATAGCATGGGTCTGTGAGCAGTTCCAGGAGGAATATTGGGAGCAAAACAATTAATTCTCATGTAGTAGAGAGGAGTAATTTTGCTATCATTAGAATTTTTTTGCTATTCCCTATCCTTGTCTGAGTTTTTGAGGTCAGTCTGAGTAGTCAAACTTCTCTTGGCATGGCCAAAATAAGGAAAAGATAACCGTTTTCTTGCCCCCAACTGATGCAGGACACCCAGGCAAATCCCCTTCAGCTGCAATTAATGCAGCTGTACATGGTAGAACTGAGTCTGTGCCTGGCCACAACACTTTCCTCTGGGGTGACAGAGGCCCATCAGTGTTTGCCAAGGCCATGGGGAAACTCTGGCCTTTCAGTTTACATCTGCTTCTTTTCAGTGTGTCACTGTCACCCAGTTGGGGTTCAACCTTGCCAAGTCTGTATCTGGCTGCTCTTCGTGGCCTGTCCCACACCAAGGTCATCATTTCACTGCCTACTTGGTCCTTCAGAAGCCTCTTTCTGTGTAACACCAAAGCAACTAGTTCAGCAGGAAGAGAAACAAGTCATAGAAATAATGCAGGTGTTTCTCACCTGTTATGGGGCAAAATAATACAGCCTATTCATACAGTTGAATCACTGCTGTTCTTGACATTGAAGTCAACAATTTGCTGGGGCAGATAAGCACATCTTCAATGAAAGGAGATGTTACCATCTGTGTCAGCAAAGAATTTTCCTCTCAATCTAGGAAGACAAAAGTAGAGCCAGCAAATAACTGATAAGAAATGAAGAAAAAAAACTATCTATTAGCAGAACAACCAAGAAATTAGTATAGAAGACTTACATTATACTGCACCCTCTATTCAGTCTGATCCTTTATTATGCTGGGGTTCTCAATTACTATTCACTTCAATAAGAATCTTGTAGTGCATTCACAGCTCACAAAATCAGGATTGTGATAATGTGACTGGTATGCAAATTGGTAATATGTGAGTATATTAAATATAAATTAAACTGTAAGGGGTTTAATCTTTGGTTTGGAAGTGCAATGAGTGGGAGTACCTATTAATAGAGGTACAATTCTTATCAGATACATACATGTATGCAAATGCCTTCTTTTTTTCTTGCCTTGAGCCAATATAAGATTAAAAGATTCTATTAACCATTTTGTTTCCCAGAAGAGAGCTGGAGGAACACAATTTCTCATCATCAAGTTTCCAAAGTGTTTCAGTAGGATTACAGGCTGGACAATGGGTAATGCTTGTCTTGTAACAGAGTGATGTTGCTATTCCCCACATCATTGTGAGACTGTAATGCCCAGCCTTTTTAGTCAACACTATTGCAACATTTCCAGACAAGAAGAAAACCTATGAATAATACTTTGGAATTAAGATAGATTTCAGAAAGATATTTTTATGATTAATGTAATTCAGAACATAAAGTGTTCACAAAATTAAAGTCTACTGCTCTTGTGAGCTTCAGTGGACCTGACATTTCAAGCTCTGAGATGAAGAACTTTCTTGCTAGTTTTCAGTTTATTGAGCATAATGTGCTTTATTCCCTGCTATAGCCATGTGGGTAAACACTCGAGTGGGCTTGTTGGAACAAATTCTGATAGAATGGAGGTAATATTCGTTCATATTACAGTGAGATCAGACTGAAAGTGTTACATCTAATTCAGTCCTGATCCAGCTGAACATCTAAGAGTGTTCTTGTGCTTAAGGCTTACAACCATGGACATAGGTGACTTTTTCTGGTCATGTGAGTGCCCTGGATTTGGAATTCCCTAAGAAAATCCTGGAGAAGGACTTTTCTCAAGGCCAGACCACCTTTCTATTCTTTCTTAGCCATCTGGTCTGCTGATGTAAGTACCAGTGCTGTACTAAGACCACATCACTTAATGGTCTTCCATATTTAACTGCAGTCACCCCCAGTTTTACATATTTTTGCTGCACAAAAACTGACAACTTTAGCTGTTCATTTATCTTGGTCTAAATGTGAACTTTATAGTATTACAGTTGTGAATATGGAAATAAATACACACGTCATCCAGAGCCTTAAATTTTCTAGACCTTCAGCCACCAGCCAGGAAGGCTGCTCCTTAGGTTTACAGTGAAATTATAGAGTAATACCAACCTGTTCTACTGAGAAAGGAAAATACTGGGAAATACTTAAAACCAGCCATTTCTTTGAGTCATCTTAGCTATATTACTGGTTTGCCATAAATATATTCAGTATTTAATTTCTACTGTATATTGCATCAGTGTTTATACTATAAAGCAAATCTTTGAGGAATGATGTTTAAATTACCTCTGTATCCATTTGTACAAGTAGAATAATCTTGATTTAAAGTTCCTCCAGCATTTTGACAGGCAAAAAGCAGAGTTACAAGCACTACAAGAATATTTACAAGGTAATACCCATTTTTGTTCCATTGTATTTCGGAAGTCCCTAACAACAAAATACCCTCATTTAGTATTGAGAGAAAATTAGCAAGGCCTTGGAGCAAGGAAGTAGCAGCAGCAGCAGGTGTACTTCTCTCTCTCCTTACTCCCTGTCCTTTGGCTTTTAAAGCCAACGTGCCTGAATCACCTCCACTGCCTTTCCAGGGCTGGGCAGATGACTCCAAGCCAGATCTGCCTACAGCCCCTGGCATCAGAGCCTAGGGTGGCATTTTGGCCCTGTTTTGTACTCAAGCCTCTACACTGTGCACTCACAGACCTTCACACTACCTCCCACCACTGCACAGAAACACAGGCACAGACCTGCCACTAGGAAAAAATGCACCAAACCACTCTTCCTATGAAGACAAAACATATAGCTACTGTCCTGGTAATAAGTCTGTGCTGAAGTAAGAGATAAAAGGGAAATGCAAGACAAAACAAGTTTATTGTGATGCCCCAAAAATAGCACCTGTGTCCTCCAAAGTGACACAAAAAAACCCCCCAGAGATGTTGTCAGAGAAAGCAGTTCCACCCACCTGGGAATGATTTTTCAATATTAATAAGAGATGGAGACATAGAAATCAAAAGAGAAAATACAGAGATATGCAGAGGGACTTTGCTGAAAATTATTTAAAAAGAAAAAAACTAGGTTTAGGAATTGGCTTAGCTTTATCTCAAGGAAATGTGGAGGCTGTAAATATATTGACTGGAAAAATACCCTGAATAAATCTACTTTTCCTGCTATTCTGGCTTGCTGAGAGTGACAAATTGCTTGATATAACCCTTATTCAATTTAATACACCTTGAAGAACCTAATAAAGTCTTTTAAGCAGAAGAGAAGCTTTGAAATCTTTTCTGCAATTAGAGGGGAGGATGCCCCTATTATGCTTAGAGATGAGCTGGACAAGTTTAATTTCCCTTTATGATTAAAGAAAATACTTGGATATGTTGCTGCAATGAGAGACCTAAAGTCTACTCTATATCACAATGGCATATTTATGAGTAACACAATGTGATGCTCTCATTTGCTTACAAAGAGAATGACATACACAAGCCAACAGCAATCCCAGACCTCAGGGGAATCACACACTAAGTCAGCTTCCAGTTTGGTGAAAATAAATCATTTTAATCTGTAAAAAGTGTTACAAAAATTTAAATGAGTGAACAATAAATACATAATATTAGGACTAATTATTCTTTTTCTCTGCCAAGATTCTCAGTTATGATAGAACTCAACCAGGCTTTTAAAATAAAACTATACTAAATACTTACTACCATAAATTTCCTTGAAAAAACTAAAAAATAAAGAGGAGTAAAGCCCACCTGTGGAGTCCTTGTTCCCACATGATTCACTCACTCAATCTGCTCTAGAGGATTTCCTCAAATATCCCTTTCCTTAAACACCTCCACCACCCGAGCTGTACATCCTGTTCTCTCACTCTCACAAGAAGCAGTGAAGAATTTAATTCAATGTTTCTTTGCTCCCAAACTCCTGATGAGAATAGGATTGATGACCCAATCAGGATTTTCCCTACTTTCCCCTACTATCAACAATTCAATAAGTTACACTCAGAATGAAGGTTGGAATCGGCAAAGTTCCCATGCTACAGCTCAGCCCAGCCAAGCCTTGGCTGTCTGGCCTGCTGGGGCTTGCTGATGTGCAGCTCTTTAGGGGTCTGTCACCAATGCGCTCCTGTCCTCAGACAAGTACAGCCCATACATTGGGTCATTTAATGTGGTTTCAGCTCACATATCACAATTTAAATTCCCTTATATAGTATACATTCCCCAAAGTAATAGATTTTACAATGGAAATGGCACTTGTAGACATCCTAACAGAACACTCTATTTTTGCTATGATTGCTTTGGAGGACACCAGTGGATATGGGAAATGGAATGAAACACAGCACTCAAAAAGCAGTGAACTTCTGAAATCTGTTACCTTAACTTTGGAAATAAATTTCTTTGGAAAACTTGTCAAGGCCACTGCTTTTTAAAACTCATTTTCCACTTCTGTATCCTTGAAACACTTTAAAAATGTTTACTTGATTAAAAACTGACCACTCAAGCTTGTCAAATGCTTTTCCTGCATGTAAAGACAAAGGAATGCATTGAGCTAGTAAATTATAATAATCCCATAATCCTAAGAGCATGTTTACAGAGTTTTCATATTGCTAATTGCCAAGGGAGTTGGCATTTAATTACTTTCTACAATCTTCACACAATATTTCTCTTTTGTCCTAGCTTTTTAGAATATGCAGTTACTCTTTTCCTCAAATTACCTGGATGACCCTAAATAACAAAAGAGGTTTTTTGTCCAGTGTGATGAAAGATTTTATTTATCTGTCATATCTGAAATTTAAATACAGTTTTAATTTATTTTACATGTTGAGATTTCATACAAATCTTTGCTTTTTGACAATCTTATTATTTATTTTGTATTTATTTTGTTTTCTTTCAAATTTATGCAAGATTAATCAATATATCTCTCACAGTATTGGCAGCTTTCCAGATAATTTTATTAATTTTCATTCTTACACCCCATAGTAGCAGAAAGTTCACCTTTTCTTTCCTCCTCCTTGGACCCTTGTCCAAATTTATATTCAAACAAAACTCACATTAAAGCTAAGAAAGAACTGCTGCAATGATTTTAAAGATAAAGTCAAAACTCTTCAAGGCATAAATAAACTGCCTGCACCAATATTGCTTCTCTGTTTACACATTTATTTCAAAAATAATGGTATGAAATACCTTTTCACATAAAATGTGAGAAATATGAGAAACTGTTTAAATGGCTGAAAGGGAAAATGAAGAAACAACACTACATGAAAAAGTGTTCCCTGCACCATTTGGGAACATTTTCTTCTGAAAAGCTGGAATTTAAAATAAAAAAGTAACTTTGCTGATGAAAAAGTAGAGCATTTTATTTTCCAAATTAATGCCTGTGATATTTGATGAAAGCACACAAACACACAAACAAAACCACCAAACCAGATTTCAGTGTAGGGCCACATACCGAGGAAAAAAACTGCTTTGGTACTAATTCCTTACAATCCTGTGCTCTGTGTAAAGATTTTTATGATTTTACAAAGTGTTCAACAGATCTCAGCAAAATATTAGTTTGAAGTACACAAGTAATAATTGTGTACAATTATAAAAAGAGTTACCAAAACTGATAATGCTACAAACAGTATTTGCTTAGTATTTTCAGATAAAAAAAAAGAAACAGATACTTTAAAAATCTTAGCTATTTTGTTTTGTATAATGTTTCTAATTTTGACGTCAACCTAAGAAATTCTTTAAAGACAAGAATTTCAGAGTAAAGAATTTTTACTTCAACTCCTAACACAAAATATTTTTTGATCTTATTTTTGTTGTCCATTTGTTTATTTGTTTGTTTCTTTGGAGGGGGTTGTTCTTTTGTTGTTTTTTGTTGTTTTGTTTGGTCACAGCTGCAAATTCTGTGCTCTGCACAGCTCAACTGGCCACATTTTGCCTAAAGCAGTAGGCAAGCTGCAAGGAAAGCCAGGAGTGTCTCCAATTCAGAATACTTTTGGTTTGATCTGTAATGGATAGGGCACATCTTTGATTAAAAACATTCATGGCAGCAGTTAGTAAGATTCAATTACCAAGGAATATACACTATTCTCTTCAAAGAGTCTCCAAAAACTGTAGAAGTTAAATGAAAATGAAATATTACATTTTTCTTCTATAACTTTACCCTCAATTAATTTCAATAATCCTTAATGCATTCATGGTTTGGGGGTGAATGATAACAATTAGCTATTTAATCGAATTGTGGGGTGTACATGTATAAACAGTTAACCCAAAATTTTGAATAGATCTTCTTTAAAGTATTTTTTCCAAATGACACTGGACAAAAATTGATAATCAAAATAGTATCCCTTCTTGCTATGATGTCATTTGGAAAAAAAAATGGTGCAACTGCCTCATCACTGAACACTGCCATGAAAAATCCTCAGACAGATTAGAATTAAAATTCCTTTTAAACTTTTCTCCCCTTCTTTAGTAACAGCCTTCTCAGCATGTTGAGCTTCAGCTGGGCAGTTCCTCACTCCTGTGCAGTTCCTGCCACCTTTACTTTGGAGCAAAGCAGAGCCGTCGTGTACGATGGCAGTACCTGTGGCACTGATGTGACTTGGTCTCCAGACATCAGGGATGAGGGCCACCTTTATGAGCTGATAATTTTTGAGTAAGACATACCATTTTCAAAAAGAGGAGGTGAGGGCTTGAGGGCTTCTTCTCCTGTGCATCCCTGCAGGGATGAGATGCTGCTGGGGCAGCCCCTGTGGTCACTGCATCGCTCCTCACTGCAAGGATGGAAGAGAGATGAAGCCATCATCTTCCAGTATTTCCTTAGAAGTCTGATTTATTGATCTGTAATGATTTCCTGCTTCACAGGAACACGGAGCTGACAGCAATAACAGCTGTTGTTGTAGCAGATCACCAGAGATTTACAGAGTTCCTTATTTCCAAGGAGTATTGGCGCAGTGTGGAGGTCACGGGCCTCACAGAGAGCCGGCGCACGATGTTATACGACTTTCACTGCTGTAAAACTTCAAATCTAAACAAATAAATGTGTCCAATGCAATATAGTTCTCTTTTATGTCCTGGGCAAGACTGCAGTTTCCATGGTTACCAAGGGGCAGCCTAGTAGAGAAACAATCCACATCTTCTTTCAACAGTTATTTTGGGACTATCCTTTTGAAAAGTTGTACAGAATAAATCGGTTGTAACACATATCCACATCTCTTGAATTTGCTGTTTATTTAGAAATTTATGCAAAAATCAATTGTGCAACTTAAAACATATTAGACAGGGCAACTTTGAATATTCCTTGTTCAAAACCAGCATGTCTTATAATGTGCATAGTCTTTATTTACATAGCTTACTGTGTCATTCCTTTTAGAACTTTTAAAAAATTACTGTTGGTTATTTCACATTATTTTTACATTATTTAAATAAATCAAAACTATAGTTTTAGAAATACTTCTGTCCACCAGGATCTGTCTTCATCTGGAAGACAAATGCAATTACACGTGCCCCCCACTCTCTTTTTTCTTGATTTTTATTGCTGGGCAAATGCCACAAGTGGTGTAACATACACTTTGAATAGATCTTCTTTGATGGATTTTTTCCAAATGACACTGGACAAAAATTGGTAATCAAAATAGTATTCCTTTTTGCTATGATGTCCTTTGGAAAAAAAAATTGTGCAACTGCCTCATCACTGCATCATCATCATGTACTTTGAGTCCTAAGACTTTGGGCTCACTATCCCATGTCTGTTTAACAATCATGTTGAATCACAATCTTACTATACCAATACCAACACCAACACTAATAGTAATAGTGATGATGCAGGATGTTCATTTTACAAACATCAGGTATTGACATTAAATGTTGTCATCAAAGATTACCAACAGCATTCAAATATAATTTCAAAGTGGCAACATCTTCATTGTTGCATCTGATCTCTCCAGATTGTTTGGAAATCTCAGACTGGATTGTAGTCACATGTAGGTTGCAGTTTTGACTTCCCAACATATATTTTCCTTTTGATATGTATTGCTTTTCTTTTTCTCTCAGATGCCCATCTTAAAAAACCATCTCCATCCTTAGAGAGCTCAGAGTGCTTCCCAGTGTTCAGAGGGTTGTTGAGGGGTTACCAGGACAGAAAACCTCAGATTCTACCTCAGCCTCATCCTGGTTCTTGCAAATCAGAGCAGGAGTCGAGCCCCCCACCAGATGAGAGCTGGTCTCACTAGATTAAGCAGTTTGTAACAAGGCATCCCAGACCTCTGGGCCAACCAATTAAATCTCATAGAGTCTTTGACACCTTCTTTAACACTCTCTAGTGGGAGAGGTGCTGGGCCCTACCCTCTGCAACATCATGCCCCACATTCAGCTGTCCAGCTTGGGGAAGCTACTGTGTCAGGTGCAGGGAACTGGAAAAGGAATTAATGTTGTGCAGGAACCTAAATTTTCCATATGCAGCTGTCTGGAGCCCTTAAAAAGCCACATGCACAGATTCACATGTGTTAGAGTGACCATGTGTGACTTTACTCCACTGAGCCAGGACCTAACACAGCACTGCAGACCCTGACTCAGTAACCACCTGGCCAGAAAGAGCATAGTGAGCTCTTCCAGCAGTTCCTGTTGTAACAGTCTTTCCTCACAGTTATTTCTGAACTAATTCTATTTTTTTTTTTTTTACTTTATTTGTTTAAAGAAAGCCCCTAAAATAAAGGCAGAACTTGAGGGACTGCTCTGATAGAGCTGTGTAGCATGAGGCCATCACCAGCTTACTGCAGGCTTAATGCAGCTGCGCAGAAAATCTTCCTCTATTTTCTAGGTGTATTGTGTTACAAATTAACATATCATTTGATGCCCTCTACTTTCTCTGCTTTTCATGTTTCTCTCATATTAACTATCACAGACAATTTTCAAGCAGATCTGTTAGCTCACATTTCTCTAATAAGAATTCTAGATTTTCATTTACTGAATATATTACTACTTCTGTATTCTCATGTCATTTTTGCTTTCTTCTCCAAAAGTAAAAAAAGCTCTGAGATTGGTATCATCTTCACATTTAATTAATGAGATTTCTATTCCCTGAATAAGCTTCCCTGGCACATTTGCAGTTGATGCAAACTACATTCAGATTGAGTAGACATTATTGTTAATGTACTAAATGACCATATACTATTTTAATAATAGTACTAATAGTTATTACACTGTTTCCTGCCTACACAAACATGGGTATACAGAAGAATATATTCAGTGTTCCCAATTCCTTAATACTGCCCAAAATATGTCTTCTTCTTTGCTTCTGAGAATTATTAGCTTTGGCTGTTTTATCTTCATTATAGTTGTCACTTTTAGCTCAGTCAAAAACACCTTTACTCAAAAGCTCTGATAGCTACTTTTGAACTATGAATCCAATTAGGTGGAGAATATGAAGTTTGATTTTAAAGAAATCAAACTACTATTAAGTATTTATTTGGAAGGACCTTATTGCCACTGATTACTTCATGGAAGTAAAACATTGATTTTAAAATTATAATGAACAATTAATAATGCAGTAAAAAATAAAACCAACCAATATGCTCACAGATTTAAATGCCAAAACTTCTATTATCTCATTATGAGAGCTCAGGTATGAGAAACTGTTCTGAATCTTTTTCAGCCAATTTGAAATATCACCATTCCCTTCTTCCTGCCAGGAAAGCAGCTGAATAAACTGCCAGGTAAACTCCCCAACCAAAGGGTATTTCCAGCATGCCTGGCAATGTAAGACATACTGCTTGATATTTTCATCAGGATGTTCACATTCTGTGTTGGTGTTCTTCAACATAGAATGTACACAACACTGAGATCTGCAGAATATCAGTTGCTTTCTGATCACAGAAGAAGGCTACTCTACTTCCTTTTTCCCTGGAGCTTCTCAATTTTCAAATCAAGACTAATTTCAAGAGATAATGAACTTATTAAAGCTTATTAAAAGGGCCCCAACTGGGTGTCTTTTGTTGGTGTCCAAGGCACCTCCAAAATTATATAAGGGTTCAGGGGTTTTGTGGCACCTTTTTGGACATGATCCCCACACAACATTTTGAAGTAGAGGACATTTGACTATACTTGGATTATGAGTGGGGTCAGCTGCAGGGGGGATCCTAGAGGTACAGGACCCTCTGGAGAGTGGCTGTGTGCCTGTGGACAGCCTCACCTCCTTCAGTTCTCCTGTGAACTAGGAGCTGGCTTAGCTCAGGCCTCCCCTCGGGAAATGGCCACAGGGATCCAAGACATCTGCAAGGCTTGAAGTTATTTGCACACGTCACTTTCCAAGCAGTTGTTTGAGGACATAAATGTTGGAGTTTAGATGTGGTACGACTCTCAGTCTGTGATCACAGAACAAAAGGTAAATTGCACCTTCAAGTTATAGAGTACAGCATCTATTTTTTCCTGCCAACAATTAATATTTAATATTACTGGTGAGAATATAATTAAAGGCCAAGCTAAGGCCCTTCTGGTATATTAGCTTATAAATTCATTTATGTATTTAGATCTGTGTAAGGATTTCAGGGTAAAATATTTCTCTGCTGATAGACACAGCACTAAAAAGAGACACTATTTGGGATCCTCCCTTCAGCAAATGAAACCAGCCCTTTTGAAGTTAACTATGCTAACAGCTTTTCATTAGCAATTTATTACAATTAAAGAGCCAAGAGCAGAGAGTATCTCAAAGATTTCTCAAAATGCCCTGTAAAATCTGAGATGGGACAAACTCTGGCAGTTCCACTTGGATTAAACATCTAGAGCAGTGGGAGCACAATTTCCACATATTTTAACTCTGGAAATTTTTGTGAGACTTACCCAATATCCTGAATTGTAAATAAAAAAAACCCCAAAAACTATTCTGCTGAGTTTAAGAGGAAACCTGGAGAAAGGAAGCCTAGGGGTGGTCTTATCAATGTATACTGATACCTGTTGGGAGGGAATTAAGATATGGGAGCTGGAATCTGTTCAGTAGTGCCCTGTGCCATTTCCCTCTGTATTCAAAACCCAACAAGGCACAGTCCTGGCACCTTAATTTAGCTGACTCTGCTTGAGCAGATGGGGATGGGCTAGAAATCTCAGGAGGTCTCTTCCAACCTCTCCTACTTCGTGATTTTTTGGAAACAATCTTTGAAATAAGCATCTTCTCTGAAGTGACTTCTCCTTATTCTATTCTAAACACTGTGCAGGTTTTGAAGTAAACCCTAAAACCATAAAAGAAAAGCATGGGAGATTTAAGTAATTTGGGGAATTTCTTTATCAGATTTTAAAACTTTATTTTTGGCAACTTATGATAACATCTTTCTATATAAAAATATTCTGTATTAGAGAGAACACTTTATTAACCCAATACCAATTTCAATATCTGCATCTGACTATCAAATATATCTTTGCTTTAATGCTTCTTTGATTTATGTCTTTTAATGATGAGTTTATTTGATCTGCAAGCTCACATTTCATTACACTTATAATGAAACTGTGAATTATAATTTTTTAAGATGATTCCACTGTTTTACAGGAAGATGGATTCCACAACTCTTTCCCATTTTATAACTAAAAGCTACTTATTCAGTGAGATTTTTTTTTATAGCTCCTAGTCATTAACATACAGTGTATTTACATTTTCTTTGAACTAAGGTTTCATTTTTAAACCTCTAACTCTACAAAAGAGAAAATTTCTTTAACCTTCAGCCTTAAAAGCTTTGTATAACTGTCCATTTCCCAGTTGTCCTGTTTACTTGTCCAGCTGATGCTGATGGATGTGCTGTCCTGGGTCAGGCTGTTGTTTCTGTTGCAATGATCTCTCTCTGTCTTTTCTACTGACAGTTGTAAAATGCTTCCATATTATCACTTACTATACTGCTAATACAATTACTAATGTAACTTTAATGTTCCAAGATTTTGATTTATGGCTCCACATTGCATTATCCCTGCCTCTCCTCATGACTGATATTTTTTGATCCTAAGATAACAGATGTTCATAGAGAAATATATTTCTTTATTTGATTGCTTTAGTAAGTATCATTTTTGCCAGCATATTCAATGGTAATAGGATAAGCATGTACCAGAACTGGCCTTAGCCTGGCTGAAGTGTTATTAATCAGGTCCACATAAAATAACTTTTTAAAGACCAGTGATCTGAAGCTGCTCATAGCCTTGAATGAGTCCCTCAAGGATAAATTCTTGAATTGTTGCTCCTTGGGGTCATATATTAGTGATGCTGATTTTGTCTTTTTTAACTCAGGTCCCAAGTGTCATCCATCTGTAGAAGAAACTGTTATTTATGGGTTCATGAATACCTTTAAATGACTTTGATCTTTTTCTTTCAGTATTGTTTTCAGAACTTTCAAGATTAGCTTAAAATTAATCTGGTAGCTATAATGTCACAAAAATACAGAGACTCAGATTATCTCTGAAGACCAATGTTTGGGTGCAGTGGCAGATAGCACTTGTTTTGAAGGGCCTTGCCCTAAGGCTGCTCTGTATCCTGAGTGCTAAGACGATGTGTCTAAATGAAATCAATCTTTGACACTTGAACTTAGGTCTTAGCTCCATTATGGCAGGAGTACTCTGCAGCACTCAGATCTCCTTCTGTTTCTCTCTGACTCTGCAGTACATTGCTCATTGCACAGCCCTGCAACCCAGTGGGAGAATTTTATTTATCCACAGGAGGAGCCTGGGCAGCACATCCCACTGTGGAGCAGGCAGGAGGCTGAGTACCCCAGTAGTGATCACACTTTGCCTGCAAAGAGCACTCTGTCCTCATTAGTACAAAGGCTTTCAAGTGTTTCAAAATGCTTTTGTAATTTGAGATAGAGATATCCTGACACTTGATGACATTTTCCAGATTTGAATGCTACTTGCTGACACCACATAAGAAAAAAATTGATCAGTGCTTCTTTTAATGAATCATGTAGGCCAAATTCTCAATGTACTCATCTAATGGGAGATGTCCAGAGTTTGTTTAAAGCTGGCTACTGTAGTGAATGAAAATAAACAGAGAAAACAACTCTGCTGGTGAACTTGATGCAATTTGTGTTAAGTTTTGAATTAATTTTTTTCCAGGAATGCCTACAAGCAAACTGGCAGTTTGTCTGTAGTTGATTGATTGATTGATTGATTGATGGATTAATTGATAAGAAGAGCATGATTTATAATAGTCCAATGGCAGTTGCAGATTGTATTTTTTATTATTTAGAAATATTATGTACATATTCCCATTTCATATTTTTAAATGAGAAGCAAGTCTAGCAGAAATTTATTGTGATGAAGAGGAGTTGAACTCTTAACATCGGAGTTTCAAATGTACACAGAAACACAAACCCTCCCCCTTCGAATTGGCTTTGTCTGTGTCTAGAAGTAAAATTTACATGCAGTGCTGTGATACTTGCTCTATGCATGCACAGAGCCTGAAATAACTACCTAGAGATATGTCCAGGTAGACAGAGACTAAGACTCAGCTGAACTCAACTCAATTTTCAAGGTAGTGTGAACACTTGGAGGTAAATGAGTTGTGTTGACTTCAATGGACAGGCCCACAGCTAAAGCACCGTGCCGTACTTTGTAACCATGAAGTTTCAAATTGCTTTATCTTTCACTGCACAATCCTATCATTTTTCATTATATTTCTGTGCATTCCTTTCATGAGAATTATTACATTATCAAGCAGAGCAGAAAAATGAGACATAGGAGTTACAGTTTCCTGCAAAAGAAGTGCCAGATATAATAGTTTTCTCTTTATCACATTCCCATTTTTAGGCAGCCTGCCAGCTATTGTCTTTGAATGAACAAAGCTCCGGAAAGGCTTCAGAACCTGAATAGATCTTTTCCAAACAACTTTGTTCATTTAAACTTTTCTGAACATTATCTATTGCATTAACAATAATGCACTTTCAGATATTCTTCTGAGCATCTCATTAGGCTGTACCTAATAACTAGGTGCTTGGTAAATGATCTAATTTTTCCCATATTCATAAGGCTACTAGTGCTTTAAGCATGATGCAAGACCTATATCACAGCTCCCCGGTGAAAAAAGTAATTTAAAACAGACTTCTTCTTCTCATTGGCTGTTTTAATCTGCTTGGTTAGGGGAAATTATTGCATCCACACACAACAAGCCACTTTTACTCCACTAGAATATTTTTAGGAGGTGAGGTTCTCATTGCTAGTTCTCTGCATGGACTTGTTCTTATTTATTAGATGTAGTAATTAATAAAGTATCTCAACTTCATTAATAGGATCAGTTTTTCATTTATCTATTTAAGGGGAGGAAACAAAGGCTCTAATAACATAGGAAAGCCTCCTGTTAGAGATTTGGATTCCTGGCTGCAGCAAAGCACACAATGCACTAGGCAGGATGTTTTCTGGACCGGTTACACTGCAGATGACTAGCAAAATATTCCCAAACAGCATCAAAATCCTCGGTCTCCCCACTTTCTGCTTTTCTCTGAGGCATCTGAGTCTGTTCTTTGTCCACACAAAGCAGTTCTGAATACAGCAACACACTTGCTATGAGTTAAAAGCACCCCAGACCTTCAGCACCTGAAGTACTGATGGGAATGACAAGGGGAATGTGTGGCTCTTCACACCAGGTGCAAAGATTTCCTGGTAAAGCAGCTGTATTGATCTTTCCCTTGATTGTGGAGCTAGGGAGATCTCTGCAATTCCTGTGCTGATAGGCAGCCCAAGAGGGAGAGGATTGTGAGGGGAAAAAAGGTAATTTTTTATGGTTTTTTTCCAAATTATTAAGTAGCTTTAGCTGAATCTGATAAAGCTGCATACATTCACAGCTGTTTAGGAAGACTCCACTGTGGAGTCTGAAAGATCCCTCAGATGAGGCTGGTCTGAAACTTATATAGGTTTTCCAGCCTGCATTATCAGATTCTTCTACATTTTGGTTGGTCTATAGAACAAAATGTCACTTTCAAACTGTGTCTTGAATTGTGAAAATTGTTCTATGCAGAAGAATTCGTAAGAATATGTAAAGCAAAATCCAGGAATGTTTGAAAACAAGTCTTTACATAATAGCATACATTGAATAATCTATTTCAAAGATGTGGTGTGTTTTAATTTACAGCAATTGCTAGAGATCATTTGCAGCAACAAAAATACTTATTTCTTGGTTTGGAACATAAGAGTTGTTACTTAAAACACTTGTTCTGAGGAAATATTTCTTGGTGAGTTGGATCTAAAACAAGAACGCTGAGAAAAGAAATGCTCAGTATTAGGAAGGAATTACTTATCAGGCAGATTTTCAGAACCAGTCAGGCACAACCTGTTCCTTTGTGAATGCTTTTTACGTCTCTATTGGGTTTGCATGGCAAGGTTTTGGTAGTGGGTGGTTACAGGGGTGGCTTCTGTGAGAAGCTGCCAGAAGCTTCCCCCATAACCTACAGAGCCAATGCTAGCTGCCTCTGAGACAGAACAGTCACAGACCAAGGCCAAAGCCATCAGTGATGGTGGTAGCACCTCTGGGATAACAGACTTAAGAAACAGGGGAGAAGTAGCAGCAGAAGCTGGAGAGGGGAGTAAGAATATGTGAGAGAAACAGCCCTGCAGACAAGATCATGAATAAAGAGGGGCAGGAGGTGCTCCAGGCACCAGAGCTGAGATTCCCCTGCAGCCCTTGGTGCAGAACCATGGTGAGGCAGCCGTGCCCCTGTAGCCCATGGAAGACCATGGTAGAGAAGAGATCCACCTGCAGCCCATGGAGGATGCCATGCTGGAGCAAGTGGATGTCTGAAAAAGCTGTGTCCCCCACGGAAAGCCCACAGTGGAGCAGGCTCCTGGTAGGACTTGTTAGCCTAGGACTTGCTAGCCTAGACCCACACTGGGCAGCCTGCTCCTGAAGAACCCACATTGGAGCAGTTAGTGAAGATCTGCAGCCTGCGGGAAGGGCTCAAGTGGGAGAAGTTCATGGAGTTGGCAGTTTCCTATGGGAGGGACCCCAGGCTAGAGCAGAGGAGTGTGAGGAGTTCTTCCCTGAGGAGTAAGGAGCAGCAGAGAAACATGTGATGAACTGACTGCAGCCACTACTCCTGGCACTCCCACTCCCCCTGCACCACTGCTGGGAGGAGGTACAGAAGTCAGGAGTGAAGTCTGTGAATAAGGAAGGGGTAATGGAAAGATATTGTAAAATTTGATTTTCTTTCTCATTATCCTACTCTGACTTGATTGGTAATAAATCAAATTAGTTTTCCCCAGTTCTGTCCATCATGGTAATTGGTGAGTGATTTCTTCCTGCCCTTATCTCAACCTATAAGATTTTTCTTTTATTTTCCCTCTCCTGTCCATCTGAGGAGGGCAGCGACAGAGCAGCTTTGGTTGGCACCAGGCATCCAGTCAGGGTCAATCCACCACACTGTGACTTCACAGTACAGTGATTTGAACAAAACAGATGTTTTATAGCCAGCACTGTGAAAGATCTTTAGCTGAATTTGGGGCCCTAACACTATTTTTGTAATTTTAGAGATATGCTGGTTTCTTGCATATTTGTGTTTGAAAGTATTGTATTTAATTAGTCAGGGAAATAAAAATTAGATCATGTAAGTAAAAGTAATATTAATATTTAAACCCTTTAAGTGGACACTTTATTCCATTTATATTATACTTGAGCCAAGTTTTTTTAACGAGAAAGTTTTTTCTATCAACATTTATTTTAATTTAAGTTATTCATTATTATAAACCATATTAAGTTCTGTTTATTTTCATGTTGTTCTTCTACTTCTGAGAGATCCTTTTATTTTCTCTACATCATCCCCGATTTTGGAACCTTAGGCTGATACTTACCTTCAAAGTATGCTGATGCTGCCACTGAGTGACATAATCAAGCATTCCATAATTATTTTCTCTTAACAGGTTTACAGGCTTCACTACCCCTTTTTTATCCTTTTAGTTGATGTTTCTTAGCACAAAGAAGACTCAAGTGGCATGAAATATTTCCAGAAATTCAGGCTGGCTAAAAAGAACAACACTTCAGGTATTTTGGTCTGAATAGCAAAAAGTGTCATTTTTTCCATATACCAACTTCATATGGAGCAAAACAGCATACCTGGGCAGTGGGAGATGAGGCATCATTAGGAAATAATTTCACTACAAGAAGCAGAGATAAGTTGCTTTTTTAAACATTGTAATGTACACAGGGTAACATTGACATTCATCTTTACTAAAGTAGGTCAGGACTAAGAGCACAGGACTATGTTTTTAACCCTAAATACTTACTAGTATTTTTAAAGCGTATTTCAGAGTGCATCCTAAAAGTGCATTAGACATGTTCATCTGGCCAGCAGAATAACGTGTCTGTGATCACCACAGAAGAAAACACTATCCAGTAATCCACCTGAAAGAATTGTGTTTGCTTTTGTGTAGTATTCACCTGAAAACTAAATCCATTAATGTGGAGGTCATTCAATGTTGTTACATTTCCCTTCAGTGGTTGGTAGTTATATGGCCATTTCTAGTAATTTCTTACAGGCAGAGGCTGCCTCTGTTAAGCAGGACTGTAGTCAGCAAGATGCTGGGCTGCAGCCTCAGGAAAAGCAATGTCTCAATGTGTGACCTTGGAGGGTTACTCAATTGCCACCCACTCAGCATCCATCAGACCCCTTGGAAAATTGATTGAACAGTCTCAGGGAAAATCACATTGTGTAAGCACTGAATTTTCATGGACAAAATTACAGTATTTTTAGGAAGTAGAAGAACATGTAATTTCAATTTTGTTGATTGTCCCTGTGTACAATCAGTATTTTATTTTTGTACATACATAAATATATATAAGTGATGGCTCCTCCAAGAAGAGAGGAATTTAGCTCTAAATACCCAGGGTATGTCTATGCAAGTACCTAATTTTGCACTTAAGGGGTGGATTAATAGACCAAAAGAGGAAGTGCTGAGCCCCCTAACCCCACACATCTCATGGCTCATGGATATTACCTGGTTAGATATAGTCTAGTCTCCTGGATTGAATATGGTTATGAAACATGCAGATTGAAGCTGTTTGAAGATCTGTTTGAAGAGTTTGAAACTTCTTGGTTTCATATACCTGTGTGCATTTGTGATTGCAGCGCATGTGATGTGCCCTGGATAGGAGATTCCTACTGAGTTTCCACCAAAAGACATCCAGTTCTCACTCCCAGAACTTCTTTGTAAGTTCTGAGCTGTGGGAAATGAGGATATTCAGGACTTCCCTACAAGCTCACACTGTAGTTCCAACCTGAAGCCCCAATGGAGATGAAGCCACATCATCTGAGTGGGATGAAGGCCACGGGAAGTATCTCCCTTAGGTTTGAAAATAACAGAGAGACACTTTATTGGGTTATTACTCAGAGTGACAATACTATGTTTTGCATAACTGTAAATCTTGAAAGTGTAAAAGATGCCATAGTCAATAAATAGGCTAGCACTACCAGTGAGTCAAAGGTGAAAGGGAAGAGTTAATCCAACCACCAAGAAATATTTCACAGAATGCAATATTTTTGCTGAAATGCTTTCCAATTTCTTGCATACAGACAGCTACAGAGGAGGAATGCTGGGCTCCATGGGCAGGGAAAGGAGTCTGGTAAGAAAACATTTCACAGTTAACTCCTACAGTCCTGTTTCTTTCTTGTGACAGCAGATGAGCACATACATGGACCCTTTCACCCATCCTCTGGTCCTCCATCCTTCCTTCTACCTCTTCTCAGCAAACACATGAAGAAGCCTAAGGCTGACTTTCTGCTGGGAGAGATATTGAGACCTTCAATTACCACCATAGCTATTCCTCACCCATGGCTTAAAACATGAGAGACAATATTTAGGACTATTCCTTTTGAACTGAGACTGAAAGGTTTGGTAAAAGGAATCAATTATTTTCTGCTTTTTAAGATTGATTTTAAGAGTTATATTCATGTTTACCACTGTTACGGTTCCCACATAATACTGCCAGGACAGTCATTATAACAAACAGTATGATATAATCTTAATGAAAATAGAGTTGCCAAAGGAAAAGGAGATTGGAGTTGAAGCTTCAGGGACAGTTTTCTTCATGTGTTTACAGAGCAGGATTGACTGCTTACCTTATTTTTTTCCCCCAAGTATACCATGCTTAAGGAAAATTACATATATTCGCATTCTAAATTATTGTTCAATGAGGTGAGACAGTATGGCATTTTCCAGTGCTTCATAGTAGTTTTTCAGAGAAAAATACCAGAAGGAATTAAATACTTTCTCTATTGCTGGTTTTCTGTCTTTCCATGGTTATTTCACTAAAAAAAGGAGTGATTCTTAAAGAGCAAAAAAGAAGTCATTCTTAAAGAGTAAAAAAATTAGTCTAGAATTTTAAATCACAAAATAAAGAATAAGACCAAGTTAAACTTGTACTAAACTTCTTGTTCCTGTGCAGACATAGGAAAGAGAGGGACACTACTTGAATTTAATGGTGTACATGAGGCTACTTCTAGGTGTCAGAATTTAAATTTTCAACCAGGATAAATCATCAGGTCTTACTTATTTAGTAATCTTATTTAGAGATAATCTCAAATTTGTCCCTCTGAGTGTTTTAGTATCTTCTTTACAGAGCTTTCTCTTGCACTTAAAAACAGAGGTATTAATTGCCATTAAGTACTGTTTTGTGGGCAAAAGAAGATCAGTTACCTCTGAGGAGATTTTGTACTCAATCCTGAAGTTCCTCAATGAACTCGACAGTACATCTTTCTGTGCTGTCAGTAGCCAAATGTGATTCAGTGATTGGACAGTAATACTTGCCCAGGTTTGTTGAGCATCCCAGCTACAAAGCCACTGAGACACACGACATCACACCCCACATGCCTAAGGCAAATGATCAGGCCACCAGAAATAACTTTCCATTTAAAGCTGCTTTGCTATCAAGTTTCCCTGTCAAGGTATGTTGTGTCATTTGGAACTGCTGAGTCTAGAATTGTGCTTATTTGTGCAGATGACAAGTTACCAAAGTTACCCTGTCTGTCAGACATTGGTGGCTTGGCATGTCTGGGCATTTGAAGGTCAGATGAGCCACCCAGAGCTGACCTCTCCAATACAGAAGATATATTGGTCAGTGCTGTATTTTTCTTGTCATTCCCCCTTCCCTGAAATGGTTGCTACAGACTACTGAACTCAGCATAACACTACAATCAGTTTAAGAGAGTTTTGTGTTTGTACTTTGGTTATATTCAAGCAAATGAGAGTTTTCCTCATCTTAATCTGAGGAAGTGAACCAATGAGAGTGGCTGTGCAGTGCAGCACCACAGTGACCTTCTGGACAAAGGAAGTGGGGCCTCAGAAGTTGTTCTGGTGCTGTTGGGCAATTGCTGAATATTTGCAGGGATCTGGGAATGTGGGTTCCTTACAGTGAAGAGGGTAAGAGGATATGTCCAGTTGCCCTATACCTATGGAACAGTCCCTTGCAGCCCCCTGCCAAAACTTCACCTGTGTGTGGGTAAAGTGGAGTAGGAACACAGCCATGGCCTTGACTGACATCTGGGACTTTGGGGAGGGGTGAAGAGGAGCACACAGGTGGGACCCCCACACCTTACCTCTGGGAGCAGGATGAGATCCCTCACTCTGGCTTGGGGCAGAAGCACAGTGCCTAGCTCTCCCACTTGCTGTGAGATGCAGAAGCTCCAAACAGCCCTGGTCCATGCAAAGCCACACCCCAGGTCTGCACCTTCCGGTGCAGCTGGAGGCAGAAGGACATCAGTGGAGGATGAGGGACTGATTGTGCCAGGCTCACTCAGCCATGGATGGAGCATGCCAGTGCCACCACAGAGTGTGACACAGCCTCTCAGGGGAGGATCTGTTAAAAGGAATCAGAGTTGTCATGGCACAGCACTACAGGACAGACAAAGCAGAGACACCCACTCCTGTCATGTGTCGTAGAAGCAGGCTGTACCTTACCAAGCAGACTGAGGGTGTCAGAAGTGTACACAGAGAACACATCCAATGGCTTGTGAATGACAGGACATCTCCCTGCAGCACAGGGCAGTTTTCCCATATGTCGTATTTACATAATGCCAAAAAACCCCAGAACTACACATGAAACTTATATCTCTGTTTGTGCATAAATTATTTGCTTTTAATAAAATAACCATTTCAGTCCTGAGTTTGATTCCCAGACAAGATGGAAGTTGTTGAACTAATGTCTTCTTTTCTGTATCACTCTTATTCTATTCCAATGGATGGAGGATCAGTAACACAAACTGCAGAGATTTGCTCCTGCTGTAAGGGTGATACTTTAGCATCTCCTACATGTGTGTTGGTACTGGCAGAATAGTAATCTGTGCTCTTCATCCCAGTGTATGCAGAGACAGTAATCTTCCCTTTGTGTATACAGTCTTGGTAGTTAATCACTTTGTCTTTATATAACCTTGAGAGTATGTCAGATTCTAACTAATTTCTATACAGTTATTGCATTCTAGGAAAAGTCTATTTAGTGTTTATCCAGGTGTCAGAACCATCAAGGTATATATACTTGATGAGAAATACTGAGAAACTTCTTAAAAAGCATTTTAAATATTCAGTTTACTGCTGGTGTTTATATATGAAACAGATGTAAAAAATATTGCCAGTATTAAAAGAGACAGGACATTTGCAGTTACTTCCCCAGGAATAATCCAGAATGTAGAATCATGAAGCAGTATCTCATTTTACAAGATGCCTCAAAATAGTTTGATGGAATAGTCTTATAATTGTTAGTACAAACCCCCAAAAGATTAGGTAGACAGCTTTGATATTTTCATTTCTTGATCCTAAAATATGACAATTTTTACTAATTTGTAATAAAAAAATTAACAAATTTTAGATAAACCAGCATGTGAAAAGGTTACAAGCTGATACATTGTAATTTTTGTATTAACACAAAACAAAAAAAAAGTGTGAAAATGGTAAATAAAGAACATGTGCAGTGAACTTACAGTGATCATAAGTACATATGGAAAGCTGCTTCTGAAAAAAATCGACTTTTCTACACTTGAAAATGCAGAAGGTATAAATTAGTAGTTCTTCATTGTATACAAAATGAGCCAACTACAAAAGATTTGTATGACGTGACTGACACTTTTTATACCTTTGAAAAGAATTTCAAAAATATCTAAATTACTTACACAAAGTCGCTGGTAATTAACCTTCATCATTTCTTGCATGCTTTTGAAAGTACTTAAGGATTCAGGCTAGAATTTTTATGAGCTTAGAACTGGAGCTAGATTCTCTGAAGAGGTCAACATTCAACTCTCACAGAAATGCTAGAATAAACAACCATATATCAAGAGTTCAAGAGGACAGCAAGTCAAGCTCTGCTAGAGCTTTCAAAGGTTATTTGAAGCAGTGGCAAATATTTCTCAAACATTTTAATTAAAATAAAGCAAGGAAAAAGAAATTTGTTGGGAAGGTCAAGATTAAAGATAATCTTGAAAGGTCCTCAAAACTAAATGAACACTTGCTTCGCTTGTCAGCACAGTTAATTATGTTGAATTTAGGGGCAAAGTAGGACCATAATGGGAATGGAAATTATCTCAATCTAAGTGGAGACAAAACTCCAACATACTAGTGAATTTTGTCCAAAGCTTTGTTAGAGCTGCCATATCAACTTGTAGTTTCTGCAGTGAGGTTTTTCCAACATTGTATTGCTCACCTTGTTTAACAAATGTTTACTATGTTTAAAAAAAAAAAAGAAAACCCAGAAAATTCATAGTTTTGTCTGATTTGTTTTGTTGCACTTGAAAAACACTAACTTTTTGCCTTTACTACAGATCTTAACATTGTTATAGAGAATCATTCTGAGGAAGGGTGGTACAGATGGCATGGTCACAAGTGGAGCAACTGTTCTTCACCTCCTTCTGAAACGTCTCCCATGCTACTAACCAAAATTAGAAGTACTGATAGTGTTAACCATGTAGCCCAGTGTTTCATATCCATTGTCTGAAGGGCAATGTCCTAGATTTCTGTAGGGCAGTAAAGGTACTACCCATACTTAAGAGAGAATTATGCCCCTCCCTGTCTCCTTTTATTGACTCTAGTAACAGACTTCCTCAGTAACTGAAGTGAGGTGCCTGAGCTGAAGGTGATAAATACAGACCTGTGTACATGGCACTGAGTTCATTCCCTGTGATCCTTATCACAGTATCACAGAATCAACTAGGTTGGAAAAGATCTCTGAGGTCATTGAGTCCAACATGTGGGTGAACACCTGCCTGACAACCAGACCATGGCACTGAGTGCTACATCCAGCCTTCCCTTAAACACCTCCAGGGATGATGACTTCACCACCTCCCAGGGAAGTCATTCCAGTGTCTAATGACCCTTTGTGTGAAGAAATTCTTCCTGATGTCAAACCTAAACCTCCCCTGGTGCAGCATGAGACTGTGTCCTCTCATCCTGTCACTTGTTACCTGGCAGAAGAGGTCAACCCGCACCTGCCTACTCCCTCCTTTCAGGCAGCTGGAGAGAGCAGTGAGGTCCTCCCTGAGCCTCCTTTTTTCCAGGATAAATAGTTTGGAGAAACTCTCTCAAGAGAAACTTATGCTATTAGTTAGAAGGTAATGAATGCAAATTATCATGAGGGGAGGTAAAAATAGTTATTTTTTATTTTTGTGAAACAACAAAATACAACACCAGGAAGCATTACCTTCCTAGTACAGGTAGTGAAGCATCATTGCTGTTGTAGAAAGAGCTCATGACACTTCGTCTTCAATACGACACAAAACTTACCACCAATGCTCAAGAAGAGTGACTTTGACTTGAAAAAAGTAAAGAATAGCATCATCCAGAGCATGAAAGCCTTTACTTGCTTGGTTTGACAAAATACAGGCTAATAAATTTATGGCTGCTAATGATACATATTGGGTTAAATGCTAAGAGGAAGTAAAACTGTTTATGTTAAAGAATAACACTTGAACAAGAACCACTGGGGGTGATAAACTGATCACAAGTATCTTTTAACTCTGACCCTGCAGAAACAAACCTACCCACTGACCTGTCTGGAATAACTTTCCAGAAATGGTAACAGGAACAAAATATTTTTTTCACATTTAGAATTGAATTAAAGAACTTTATGAAGGGAATTTGTGCATCCTGTTTGCCTGCAAGGGCAGAGAAATGTCTACAATGACTAAGGAGATCATACCTTTGGTGCTAAGCTCTTCTGAATGTCAGTGAACATGGGAATGAGGGTTGCTGGTTGCTGAAATGTCTAGGAAATCTATTCAAGCTGAGTTGCTGAGCTGATTTGAAAAATCAGCCTGCAATTTAAAATGAAAGCCTGTATGTCCTTTGATACTGAACTAAGATCAGACAAAAATGACAGTAAAAAGCATAAAACCTCCTGCGCATGAAGGTCAGGATTTCTGTCTGGATTTGCCATTCTAAGGATTACCTCTCATTCCATCTTGGGAACAGAGACAGTTTATCATGCCATTGCTGTAATGTCACTACCAGACGGCTAACCTGTGATCTGCTTTGGCAGAAGTGCATATCAGGAGAAAACTTCTAATTCTTAGGTCTCTGGGAAATGAATCATATCATCCAGGGATAACAAAAATCTCCATCATTGATGGGCAGCCGCTCTGCTTCCCATACTTACTGCCCTCCAAAAAATCCATGCATCCTTCATGGCATATGGCTACCATGTGAAGAAATGAGATTAATTTGAATTATTCGATGATAAAATATTTTCCATGTTCAGAATAAAAATTGGTGTTGTGGTCTCTCTCTGATGGCGTTTTCTGGTTTTGCTTTTTTTATTTAAAAGCCAGGACAATGTAGGGAAGATAGGATTTAAGGGAGTTGGAAAGCTGGGGGTACATCTTGGGGAATAAGTCTGTGCTAGAAGTAGAGGAGAGGTGCAGTCAAAATATTTAGGATACATAAAAAAACAGGAAAAACTGGGAATGAGTTATAGTGTTAATCACACAGAAATCTGCTTTAATTTAAAGAGGTGCTTTAATCCTCTTTGTAGTGTTCTGCCTTTTAGACCATAAACTCTTCAGGGCAGGGCTTTGTCTTTCTAGTGCTGCAGTCAGATTTTTTCAGACTAATTGAATGTATACAAAATGGGGAAAAATACCAGGAAACTTCATACTTGCCAAATAAATTGCACAGACAACAGTTCTTTTATTATGACTTCATGATGTATGAGATCTCTCAATACTATTAGGGGATATACACTAATAACATTTTTTAACATGTTTCTTCTAAAAAAACATGGTGTTCTATGAATTCGACAAGAAATTTCATTCCAACATTGATTTCATCTAGTAACTACAGCATGAGACAGTTGAGAGCCTTTTTTGCATGAGTGAACAATTTAAAAAGCATAAACAAAATATTGTCTTGAGGTTTCTTTGAAAGAAAAGAAAATAAATATCTGTAATTTCTAAATTTGATAACTTTATAGCTTAAGCTTTGGCATTGAAGACTTTGTATTTATATTATGTTGTTGCTATTTCATATTAGCGTCAAAACAAAAGCTCCTCTACTTATCTGGCCTTATGAGAAAACTTTGTGCTCTGCATGTTGATGTTTTTCTGTATGAAATCCTGCCTAGGTCTGGTAGCTGAAGTGCTAAGCTAATGTCCCTTTTTCTGCAGAGATAATAACACGCTAATAGAAACTCCTGACAAGTGACTTGTATTATTCAGCAATTAGCAACTTCCACTGTAATAGAATTGAAACATCAGCAAGGACAAAATGTGAAAAACAGTACTTTTTTTTCTCCCTGGAACCATTGTTCTGTTGGAGTGTTGTGCTCCTGTGAAGTAAAACCTTTGCAGGGTTGATTTAATGAAGACATTTTGAAATATACAAATGCATTCATTTTATCCTTCCTCATCAGTAGCTTCAGATAGCCCAGGAACATGACTGAATTTCTCCAAAATCTGTGCTAGTTAGGAAATACAACACAGGAGATCATAAATATAACTTCGTGGCATAGAAAGCACTGTTTAGCTGCAAACTGTCTTTCTTTTGCTCAGCATGGAAATTCAGCATTTTTCTCCCTTTTGCAGGTATGTTAGTTTAAATTAACCTGTACAAATGAATGGAGGCACAAGCACAGCACAAGAACACAAACCAAATCATTAATTTCCCTCAAGTTCATCTCATATTCCAGAGCATTTTTTTTGTGCTGAAAGAAACATGGCACACCAGCAGGACTTGACAAGAAGAACAGAGACATCATGGAGAAAGCTTCTACTTCAGCCAGTCACACAGGGAGGAGAAGCTGCTGCCTCCCAGCAGCTTTGTGCTGCTCTGGGACTGGGTGTGAAGCACCAGATGCAAATGGCACAGAGCAGCACCACTGCACCAGAGTGCACCAAGCCCAGCAGGAACATGAGGTCAGCTCGACATAATGTGATAGAAGCCTTTCATCTCTTCTTTTTAAATTGTCCAGTTAAATACATATGCCTTTTCTCAAATAACAATGCAGAATTTGGTCTCTGTTGCTCATGTCAGCAGGGGGACCAGAACAAATGGGATCTTTGTCCCTATGGTAACTTAAATAATGACAGATCAGTTCAACATTTCCCTTCAAAAAGATTTAGGCTTCTGATCAAGAAAATAAAAAATCCTGTTAAACTCTCAATGTGCTTTTATCCTGACCCATCTGATCTACACATGTTTTTGCAAACTCTGCCACGATTTATGTATCTACGTATCTTAGACCTTACTTTAAATATTTCATAGTAACAGCAGATCAGCCTTTTGCTGACCAATGTGTTTTAAACTGGCTGCAGACTTTTGCAAATTGAACATCTTTCTTTCTCCTGCATGGAAGCAGCTCCATGTAAAAAGCCACAAAATCACCTCCTTGTTCTCCAACAAATCCTCCCTTCAGTGCCATGTTTACACATTGAAAGTTCCAGACATGAGTTAGACTGCCAATGCATTTGATGCCTGCTAAGGTCTATGATGAAGCAAGAGAGCCCCAATGTTTCTGTACTGCTCTTTTAATTGCACTCATCTGTTGCATTTCCTTCTATTCTCATAGAAATCTAGGGGTGAACAAGAGATTTTTTTTTATATTTGTGTTTATGGAGGGCCTAATGTATGCAGGTGTCTGCTTATGGATACAGATACTAAGTGGTATAGAAATAGAAGTAATTTATGGGATTAAAAAGAATACTTGATATCAAACCAATTTTTATCATTAATGAAAAATTTCTATCCATAATTGCCAGTTTCACAAGCTAAAAAGGGAGCTCTGCTGTGAGGAAGGTAGATCCTCTGTTCTCTACTACATAATCTAAAGGTATTATCTTCAGAGGCACAGGTTTTCTAGTGCTTTCTGCGCTGCCCTGTTTGGGAGAAAACACAGTGGTAACTGCTGAAATGAAGCAGGGCTTGAGTCACAGTGTCTGAAAGGATAGGACTCATATATATATATATGTATATATATACACACATATAAATAACCCCAAGAAGAGGCATTCTATCAGGTTTCACTAACACCAGCTGGAATGAGCCTTTCCAAATAAAGCTTGTAAAAAGGAAAGATGATGACAAGACCTATGTGCACTGAGGCATCACTGCTGCTTATGGGAGTACTTATAAAGAAAACTTCCAAACAAATGGATGCTGGGAAAAAGAAATTAAGGCTCTTCTCCTTTTCTTATCCAAGCAGAGACATTAAGAAAGGAACCCCTGTGTTCTAGTTTGTGAGAAAGATTTTCCTAGTTACCAATAATTTAGTGCTGCCAGAGTAACAGCAAAAATGGAGATAAATGATGTGATATAAACTGACACGATATTAAAAACAGTCGATTATAAGTAGGCAAAAAAATAAAGGACTAAAGAGATCTTAAAACAAATAAATGTAATAGTTTGCAAACAGATATAAAAGAGAAACAAATTTAACAGGTTTATTATGTTGGCTCTTTGATTTTAAAATCAGTAAAAATGCTTCAATAATTATAACAGTTTGCTGTCGCTCCCTAATAATTTTAATATCAGTAATTTTTCCCAGTGGTTGAAATTTTATGATGGTAGGGACACTAAAAATTTTCTTTACTAATAAGACATAAAAAGGTAATTGGAAAGGCAACAAGAAAGGGAAATATGTTATGTACAATCATATCTTTGGAATTTAAATTGCTCAGAATTAACTATGCCATAGACTACTCACTCATAAATAGAAAATAAATTCGCTAAGAGGTACAAAACTTCTTCTGGCTTGCAGATAACCAAGGGGGAAATCTCAATTTGGAAATATTACATATCTATATGATTTCGATATTATAAAACTATCAAATTTACAATGAAGCTGCATCTAGAGGATTTTTAGAAGTGACCAAGAAGGAGACAAAACTGTATTGTATATAGAAGTTCTTGGAGAAAAATATGGAGAATCTGTTAATTAGAAAATGCTTAATCTATCCTGATGAACATAGACTATTTTGATGACTAAGTTGTTTCAAGGGAGAAGGCTGTTAATTCCCGTATGACAACTATAAAAAGGGAAGAATTCTGAGGGACTGTGATGTCACAGCAATACCCATCAGCTCAGAAAGCCTCAGATGTCCAAGTTTGTGGTGAGCAGGCTGGAATTTAATGTAGGTGGGACAGAATGAATGACATTCACATTGCTCAACTTTAAATTACTAAAACACACACACTTACTTCTGAACTACTTGCTTTCAGATCATTTAAAGTCATGAGGAAGAACTAAGGGCATTTAAATCACCCCAGATCAGCCCAGTCCATGTTTCTTCTTTGACAGTGAAGAAGGACCTCTGTGGCCAGCTCAGCTAGAGCCACCTGCATTTTATCACAGGAATCTATCCTGCTCTGTGTCTCTTTTACTTTGTTTTAAATCCATTTAAAACTCTGAGTCACATCTAAAAGTTCGAGTCACATCCTTTGGCAAGTAAACTTTCTTCAGTTTTGAGAATTCAGTGTAGTGCTCCATAGTTCCTAGGAAATCTATGCAGATGCTGATGTTAAGATTGCTAGGTCTACAACTAAGAAGAGGAGCCCAAAGTTTTGGTCAGGTCAGATGGATTTCTGGATTTCTGTATCAACTGAAAGGGGTCCACTTGAGGGTTAGAAAGGATCTGGAGAAGGCAACACCCTGTTAGGAGAAAAGCTGACCTGTACAGCAGGAAAAGATGGCACAGATATCTCCTGGTGTATGAGTTTCCTTGCTAACAAAATTCCTGCCTTCCTCCTAGATCTCCAGTGAGTCAAGCAGAGCCACTGGGATGAATTAACAGTTTAGCTGCTGGTACAGACAGCAACTGCATAACTTTCAAGAAGAGATGTGAAAACAAGCACCAAATTGTGTCATGAAGTCAGAATTCCTTATCTAGAACTCCGAGGCTGCCCCCCATGCAATGAGGTTAAAACCAGACCTTTGTCTCTGTATCCCATTTTAATATTTCATTATTATATTTGTATTTGCTTTTTTATTGTGTACATTAGTGTCTTATGAGTAGCGTGACACATTGTTATCCTCTGAAAATTTGTTTCTAGATTTCAGTTGCTTTTTGTTCTTTTTGGACAGAAATACTGAAGTAGTGCAAGACACTTAACAGTCCAGTGAAATAAAGGAGTTGATTTGTCACTGATCCAATTTCCAGGAGCAGGCAGCAGCCTGCTCACAACTCTTGAGCAACCAGACTAATCATCAAAGCAAATGAATGCAGAGATCACTCCACAGACCATTCCCTCACCCTATGCTGTCACCGAAGAACTGAATATCAGGGGGAAAAACCACAAAGAAGCATCCTTTAGAAGAAGCATCTTGTCTAGCAAATAGATCACAATACATAAAACTGTCCTCTGCCAGAGAGGAAACAGCAAGCCCTGCAGAGTCCCTCTGCTCCTGACTGTAATGTAATGTCGTTCGAAGCTGCAGAGGCATTTTCACAGGATAGACTGGGAAATTAACATATTGCCTAGGGCTACTCATGTTTAACACCTCTCTCATTACCCTGCTATAAATAAAGGATGGCAAACACACACTGCAGCAAGTTATCATGTGAACACACTCTCATATGTTTATAAAAATTTTAAACTGTCGAAAGATCCTAATTATCTGTTTCAAATTCCAGTCAGTGTCACAGAAAGAGCACTGAGTCACAGGGCAGAGGACTCTGACACTCAGGTCACTTTCCTCCTCTCAAGAAAATTTACACTCGCTGGCACAGGTTCTTCATCTCAGTGAGACCTGAAAGAAACCAAGCAATACAGGAGCAGTAGGGAAAAAATCTCCCCTTGTAGAGGTACAAATAATGCTGTGTTTACTAGACATTTTGCTTAAATCTTTTCCCTATCAGTGTGAGAATATTATTTAGCAGAGATGAGGAATCCATGTTGAATGTAATCAGTCCAGCTTGCACAGGTGGTTCTTCTTTTTTGGTCAACTTCTCTGATTCATTTTAGCCCCTCTATACTCATCTTTGACAATTGCATTCATATTTTTCCTTTGATTTTCCATTAAAACGGAAATCTGCTTCACTTTTGGACCCCATTGTAAGACATGAAGACATGAAAAACTTTGTGACATGGTAATAAAATAAGATGTTGTTCATTCACTTCAACATCAGAGTCTTTGAAAATAGCAATGATATCAAAGCAGCATAGTGTGGAATTATAATTGGGAAAAATTGATGACAATTCCAAACTTTCTTTCTTCTTTCTAGAGGAAGGAGATTAATACAGAGGCATTGATACCTTAAAATAGTTCATTGTAAAAAATTTCATTCATAGAAGAATGATTGTGATGATAAGAGAGATAAAATATCTATTTTTTTGCCATTTTTTGCCATTAAAAAATATGCATTTTTTAATTTTATTTCTGATACCTGTAAATTTTTCTTTACTTGCCAATTTGTCTACTTGTAATGCAAAATAATTTTCAGATCTTCAGCTTTTCTCAATCTCTACGTGAAAGAGGGTGTTTTATAATTGAGGTTTTTGTGGTGGTTGCTGTTGCCAGTAAAACTGCCTGATAAACTAATTTAGAGACCCATCCTGCAATTAATAATGTGTGAACAGACTGATGCACCCTTACAGAGCTCCACAGATGTCTGCGGGACTTCTTGATGCTTTATCATTCTACAGCATGCAGTTAGATCAAGACCTTGAAAGGTTAAGCTGGAGCCCAACCCATGTTATTTTGATAATGTGGACTACTTTAAAAACTGTGTTGAAAACCTGAAAAAGGCTGAGTTTGGGTCAGTTGCTGTATCTAATTGTCATTTGGAAGGGATAGCATATCAGTTTTGATTTCTTGGGGGTTTGGTTTGGTTTGGTTTGGTTTGGTTTGGTTTGGTGGAGGGGCTGTTGTTCTTGTTTTTGTTTTTTAATTTAAACATTAGAAGGGGAAAAAAGCATAGTATGAATAACACCTTGAATATGAAAAAACTAAACTAGGAATATAGAATGCTAAATGTTCATACATTCACAGGAACCTTCCAAAAATTGAAAGGCTGCTACCAGAGCATTACAGTACTGCAAGAGGTAAGGCTAACAGATCCTTGAAGGTTACCAAGATTCCCTGGGTTTTGAAGTGGTGGGAAAAGCAACACTGCATGAAAAAGGAACAGATTTTATTGTTTCACTGAAGTTATTAGTCATTACTGCATTTGAAATCAGCAAACTATTTTTTTTTTTTTTTTGCTAGCAAAATTGACATCTCTTTGATTTGTCTATGGTACAGATCTGGAAACTTACTTGATTCTTGTAAAGAGCTGTTAAAACTTTCAGTTTTCTTCTGTTTAATTAAAACAGTAAGTTTGGTCTCAAGTCAATTGCAAAACTTAGAACAGAAGATGACAGATTTTCTTTAGTAAAGGAAGAAAATTTAAAATCTATGATTAAAGAAATGTGAAGGAAAGGGAGATGAGGCTAGCACTTTCTATTAGTGTATCTTTTATAATTAATTAGTCCTATTTTGTTGACAAATATTTTATATTTCTGGCAATATTTTCCTTGTACAACTGGCATTCTTCTCCTTTTACTGAGCAACCCACCAGCTCTTTAAAAAAACACTTTCTCACTTCATGAAACTCTCATCTGCTAACTGTAAATATAAATTCACATTAAATGTAGCTATAATATTACAAGCTGGCATTATTCTCTGGAGACCGTTTTCCCATATCTTGAACTTTAGAACACATTTCCAATATCTGTAATACTACAGAAAGTCAAAATTATCTAAAGTGCAAAAAAAAAAATCATTTTGACTTCCTTTGGGTTTTGTTCATCACACATGACCAAAGCCTCAAATACTGACTGCAGACTTGCTTCCTATGTTATCAAACCTGAAGATAATTAGCAAGTCTGAATAAGTGTTTTCAGGGGTGGATCTCTGTTACTTGAATTTTGGAGATTGAGGCTGGTGATCTCTCTGGAAGGGATCTGTTTCCAATGAGAAGTTATCAGTTTGAAGCAGGACTTCAGGTGCTGCTTCAGAACTGCATGATGTGGGTCGGGCAGTCAGATCAGTGCAAAACATTGTCTCATGTGCCATTGGAATCTGTGGGGGAAAAACCAAACTTTATTAAAAAACAGTCAGAGTTATATACTATCTACTTAGTTTACTAAATCAGACAATTTAAAATATTTGAAAATTCTCTATTAAACTATTATTAGATTTCTTGCTATTTACACATCTCTTAATAATATATAAGTTGCTCTGCTTTCAGTATGTGGTATTATCAGTATGAGAGTGTTCTATCTGGATGACAAACTTAGACATGCTGCTTTGTTTTGCAATGGTACAGAATTAGCATTTTCACAATCACAACTGGTTCTGTGGAAGTCAGTTCTGACTCAGGTTATTTCATACGACATCAAGAAATTTAAATCACAACTTCCTGCAAAAAGAATTACCACTTTCTCCTTGAGAACAAGGACATGCAGTGTTTGATTTCTCCTGTCTTTATTCATGCTCTATTTCTTAAGGAGTAGCAAAAGCTATTTATTCTTCTAACCCCTGTGTAAGCACCATGATGATTCAAGTGTGGCTTCAGCTCAAAAAAAACAGGGAGAAAGAGAGGTGACAGGCCAGGTTCAGGGAAATATGTTGTTCTCTTGTATTTGTATTCTACTGATCCATCAGCAGACAACAATACCACATCTCTTTGTGTGGACTTGAGACAGTACAGCTGGCATCAATAAATGCTGTACTTCTAACAGCAAACAGAGCAGGAGATAAGTTTAGGTGAGAAAACACATTTCATCTGCAGAAGCAGAGCCAGAGACCCTTGGGAGATGCTACACAGAGCACAATTTAAATTTTGAGGGATTCAAATAGCTTCATATAACTTTCTCATGCTAAACCTGCAGTTTCTGTTCTGTCCTATTCTGAGCAAGATTCCTGGTCTCGCTCTTGGTACATAGGTAGATACAGGCAGTACAAGGGCCAATCCTTATATTCTAGCCATGACAGCTGCCTTTCTACTCTACAGAAAGAGGCAGGACAACTATTTTAAGGTAGAATTGAGGGGCTAAAGAACTGGTCTCAGAACTCCCTGCTCCTAAGCACAGCAACATCTCGGAACGTAACTCTCCAGCTATGATTAATATAAACCTCACAGATGAAATGATAAAGAATCAGTAAGAACTGCAGTGAGAATAATTTAGCTATTTGAAAGCTTTGAAACAGTTTCACTTCATCTTTGAAGTCTAAGGAAGTAAGACTGTGTGAAGTCCTGCTTTTTAATTTAATTTTCCTTTTGTTCAATGAGTCATCTTTTCATAAGCCTTTACCATCATTCTGTAGCAAAAATAATGTATCAGACATCAACATATGAGGTCAAAGATGAGCTCTGATGACATTTGAAATTTGAAAGCAGTCTTCAGTAATTACAGTTTCCATTTGGATTAGCAGTTTATTATATAACGCTTCATATTTCAGAAAAAAAACTACACTTGATAATTATCATATTTAGCAACAGCATATTTCAGAGAACTTTTAGCAAATTTTTCAAGCACATTTGTAACTTCAAGTTTAAATCCCACAGAATACTTATAGCTCTTATGCTACTAAATTAGAGATACTTAGTTTGAATTCCTCATGTTTATTCCAATAGAAATTGAAAAACCCAGCTGGTTTTAGGTGACCACAGATTTATTCATGCATAGGGTATTTTGGTAATTTATTGTTGGGTTAGATACCTTTTCTAAATGCAAAGGTGTTTTCTGTTGAAGGCCAGCTAAGACCTATGCACCATGTTAAAAAACTCAAATTAGGATTGCTTTGGTAAAAGTATGACTTTCACCCAGAAATATTTTAGCATTTATTAGTTAGGATTTAAAATTAATGCAAGCAGCATACAAAAATGCAGTAGGTCTAATCAAAAAGGAAAAAAATCCCAATTATAATCTATTATTTCTCTACAGTCACATATATTAGGCAGTCTACAGACATACAGCATGAAAGGAAAAGGCCAGTTCTGTCAGAAATGTGCTGGTAATTTGATAAATCAGACCATAAAAGGGAGTAAAAGCAACTTCACTGGGATTATGCTAGAGGTAGCTTTTTGGGGGGATGAAATTTTCATTAGCTAGAACAAAAATCAACACTTAAGCTGCTGAACAGACACCTCTAAATAAGTTTTCTAAGTAGACCTGTCAAGGGTGATTGTCTGGAATAAGACTGGACTGGCCTCAGTTCAGTGGGTCTCTCCCACCTCCTAACTCAGGTGTACCAACTCAGCAATGTACTAACAAAGATTCTTCCCATTTTTTTCTGTTAGGTCCTCAGAGTATCCCTACTGGCAACACAGCCTCCCACTGCAGTTTTTTATAATGATACTGTGAAATACTGCTCCTTTGCTGCTTGAGACTACAGCTCAGGCACTCAAACCACCTTTTCTGGCATGCTCAGAGGAAAATGCACAATTTGTACATCTGCTTAGTTACACAATAATATCATAATTACCTTTTCTCCCTCTTAGACCATTGTACCTAAAGCCTCCAAGCAATAGACCCGTTAGAATGAATCAGTTTCTTTTTCATGTATAGCTAGCACACATATGTAGACATAACATACATGTAGAATTTGTTCTAAAAGTTGGACTCAAAATGGAACCAAAGCTGCATAATTGAGTTGATTTTCTCTTCAGAGAGTATTTTCACACAAAGGTCTTCTTTTTCATTTTAAATTATACAACTACAGTGAAGTCATTATGTACAATTTCAGTGCACTGCACGAAGAAAAATAGTCTTTTTCAGGAAAGAAGAAAAGCCATGACATTGTTTTGATGATTTTGAATATTGCAGAATTTATTTTTGAATAAAGGCGTTATTTGAATAAAGCTTTTGTATAAATCTACAGTCAGATAGTTGGAAAATGATTGAATAAAATAATAATAAACCACAAAAACTAATTAGAGTATTTTAAGAAAGTTACTGATTAGCATGTTTACAGGATTATCTTGTTATTTGGAAATATTTGGGGCCTGAAGAACCTGACCAGCACATGTAGACAAAGTCAACAAGAAAAAAGCACTATTTTTTCCTCATTCAGTTCTTTGTACAGACTTGGGAACTCCTCCTCTGAGAGAAAGAGAATTTCTTACCAATAGTGTTAAAGAGATTTGGATGACTGTCCTATCTGACCTCCTGGAAGTAGAACCATGATTCTGGTGGGTATCATCAACAAAGGCAGAAATCATCCCCTGATTTCCCACCACACCTCTGCTCTCATGACACTCAGAAACTACAACAGCCTCTATTTCTATGTGTTTCTTTTCCATTGCCAAATTAGCACTTTGTACTCAAATGTTTGCATAATATTATGATTACACAATCATTTCTGAAGGAAAAAAGGATTTCTTTTTCTTGCCAACTTTTATGGTTTGGACTCTACCCACAGAAAATCTTATTATAAATGAAAAAGCTGTGACTGCTTTCTTTGTGGAATGTTGGCCATTTAATGGCAGTGAACTAATTTTTAAACAAGATCTACCTTAGCTTTTTTATCTATTAGATAAAAGTGTCATATCTAAAGTCAGTTTCAACCCTTTCTTAAAACTGATGATAAACTACACAGTTGTATTGGGTTTCAATGGCCAAGCTTTCATAGCGAGGGTGGGCTTCAAGGGTGGCCTCTGTGAGAAGCTGCCCAAAGCTTCCCCCATGTCCAGAAGAGCCAATCCCTGTTAGTTCCAAAGACAGATCCATTGCTGGTCAAGGCTGGGCTGATTATAAATCGTGGTAATGCCTCTGAGATAACATATTTAGGAAGAAGAAGAAAAATAAAAGTTACTGCACAGATGTAATTGTGGTCAGAGAAGAGCAGGGTGAGAACACATGAGAGGAACAGCCCTGCAGACACCAAGGTCAGTGCAGAAGGAGGGGTAGGAGGGGCTCCAGGCACTGGAGCTGAGATTCCCCTGCAGCCCTTGGTGCAGAGTGTGGTGAGGCAGCTGCCCCTGCAGCCCATGGAGATCCACAGGGATGCAGAGATCCACCTGGAGCCCATGGAGGAGCCCATGCTGGAGCAGGTGATGCCTGAGAGGAGGCTGTGGCCCGTGGGAGGCCCCTGGGGAGAGGAGCCCATGCTGGAGCAGCCTGTCCTGGAAGGGCTGCACCCTGGGGAAGAGTGACCCACGCTGCAGCAGTTTGAGGGGAACTGTTGCTTGTGAGATGGACTCACATTGGACAAGTTCAAGGAGAACTGTCTCCCATGGGAGGGACCCCGTGGTGCGGCAGGGGAACAACTCCTCTCCCTGCACAATGGCAGAAACATGTGATGAACTGGCAATAACCCCATTCACTGAGCCACTGGGGGAAGAGGTAGGGCTCAGGAAGGACAAAGGGTTTGGAGGACGGTGTTTTGAAGGCTTTATTTTTCATCTCATTATACTGCTCTGCTTTTGTTGGCAATAAATTAAATTAATATCTCTAATTCAAACCTGTTTTGCCCATGACAGAATTTGGTGAGTTACCTCTCTTGATCCTTAGTTCATGAACCCTTTGTTATATCTTCTCCCCACTGTCCAGCTGTGGACAGGAGCATTAGAAAGGCTTTGGGGGTCAGCCATGGTCAAGCCACTACAGCAGTTTATAATTTCCTGTTACATATCCCTAGGACATTTAATAAATTGCTTGTGTTTGGACTTCTTCCAAAATTTGAAAATCCCTTCCTCCAAAATGGACATTCTAGATGTTTTTAAAATATTCATTTACCTTTTCACTCTATTTGCCTCTTCCCAGAACCACACAGTTTGTTCTCTTTCAAAATCCAGATGACATACAACCTAAGTTCCATAGAAAGTCTTGCAGGTTTTCCAAGGATACCAAAAAGAAAATTCTTAGCAATAAGATTAAATTTGAATTATCCAAGAAACTTCTGTACTATAATATTTAAATAGTCTATTTAATCCTACTTAGAAGTACATTAATAAAATAAAAACTTATTTGCAAATAGTTTTCCTGAAAAATATTAAGTAACTATTTTATATGTGTTACTTATCTTACTTTTAGATAACATATGCATATGTTATCTAAAAAGGCCATGAATTTTTGAAGGGTTTTTTCTGAAGTCTCTGAGTTTTAAATGGAAAACTGTACACTCTACAAGCATGTATTTTGAAGTATGAGGCACTTTTTTTTCTTCCTGCTAAAAAAAATCAAATTTGAAGCATTGGTTAAAAAAATATCAAAAGAACAATATTCTAAATAGTCAAGGTATGAATGCAAAGTTTAGGAAGATATTATAAGCTAGTTTATATTTTTCTACCCTGTTCAGATCTGACCTCTTGCAAGAATAATATGAAACTGCATTTTTCCCCCAGGGGTGGTCTTCTATGTCTGAACTAATCAGAAGGTTGAAAACCTGGTCATCACACTGATTTCTAACTCTTTGATTTCAGACAAAAGGGCACTGTCTATAGGCCATCAATATCATCCTATTGTTTCCTTTGGAAACAAAGTTTTCCATGGCAGATACATACATTCCTAGATTGTGTACCAGTCAAGTGTGAGTCCATCTATCAAAAGCATAGGCCAAGGCCAAACAGCCACAGGTAGCTCAGAAACTACATGGAAAACACCATTATAATAATATAAGAAAGGGTTTTCCAAGTTCATACTTTCTTACCAGTGATTGGCTTTAATTACTTTTCTCCTTTAACTAGATAAAAACCGATGAAGAAAAAAGTGTTTCTTTGATTGGAGACTAAGCAAAATCCATCAGAGACCTTTATTCTGAATTTCAGATTTCAACAAATTATATTTCACCTTCTCTTATACTAAGACAAGAGATTATTATAATTTATGGTTAAAGAAAAAAAGAAAAATATGAAAATAATTTATTTTCTCTTCCTTAGCCTGCACCACTGATCCCACCCAGAACTGTGTTTCTTAGCCCTCCTGTGAAGTACCTGCAGGGTGGACAGGAGGACAACTAGACAATGCACTCCAGCTCTGGTGTGGGCAAAACTGACCGTGTAGGCATACAAGGAGTATCACATATATTCAGAAAACTGCTGCTTTTTGTACTTGCTTTGCATTTATAACTCTTCAGCAGTAGTCAAGCTTCATCACTGGGTTGTAAATTACTTTATTACAATATTAACAAAGGCACTAGCATGTGGCAAATCCAGAGGTTTGTTTTCATTGTATGCTGTAATCAAATGAGAACTGCTTGCATACAGTTAACAAAGCAGACAAGAAAATTCTGAGACCTTGAACAACTATGTTAGGTGATTTTTATAATGCAGGTAGCAAACAATTTAAAACTCTTTGACTACAGTAAGGACTTAGGGATGGTTATTGTTTCATTGTTTCAAATTGTAAAGATTTAACATCTTATTCTAGAGCAAGATAATGGGAGTGAAAACACTGAAAGGCAAAAAGCTATTTTTATCAATTACTTCTTCTCCTCTGAGTATGTAATCCTCATTTGAAAGAAACTCATAAGTGGAAAATAAATCCTTCAAAACAATTTTTATAGCTACTCTCACTAGAATAATTTAGACTAAATACCTCATTATATTAATGCAAATTAGTTTTTACCATACAATGGATACCTTTAAATAAATCCTTGTCATTTAAATAAATTCAGGAACTATCAGAACACTTCAGGAATGTACAAGTACCCTACACACAGGAAAGGAAAAATGAGCTTCATAAATCTTTGGAACTGAGCAAAAATATATACATAAGTGTAGTTTAAATTTTGAATGTAGGTTGTGTTATCAATGCAGATAACAGGGCAATGGCTGTGGAGCTTCTGAGATTTTCCTCAGCTCATGCTTTAACATGGATGCTTAATATTCATTGCCAGTCTAATTTTTAATTTCTATTTGACCATTAAAATATTGAAGGTCCGGTGTAACCTTAAATATAGGTACAGACCTGTTCTGAAGAGCTTGTTATAGAAGAGGTCTTGTTTGTCACACATGCATTTTACCCCTAAATGAAATGCATTTGAAATGTTGATTTTTGTTCCAAGGGCTTCTCATTTGTCTTCTGTTAAGGACTGATATCCATAAGAAACAAAATAACCTTCTATGTCTTCCATGAACCCTTCAGGAATTTTCTTCTTGTATTGCACATGGGGATAATAGGAATAGCTTAAATCCACTGCAATTATAATGCTTAATTGTAACACCATATCTATTCCCCTAGTTTATTACTTTTTTTCAGTATTCCTGCTATATGATATAATCTCAAGTCTTTAATGAATTGCCAAACTACAATGTAAGTGCTAAGTATACTGTATTTTCTGTCTTCAAGAATAGACATCTTCAAATACAGTTAACAGTCTTCCAGTACTTTAAAAATAATTACAGCATAATTGAACTTTAGGAGCCATACAATACTGTTCTGTAAAAACAGACAAATAGGCAATGGAACTTTTTTATTATTGCTTTAAGAGAGAGGATTCCTCCTGAGGAGAAGAAAATAGACAATTAAAAGACCACAGTCCTGGACTTCAGAAGAGCAGATTTTAATCTGTTCAGGAATTTGCTTGGAAGGATTCCCATGTGAGACCATCCTGGAGACATGAGGGGTCCCGAAGAGCTGATTGAATTTCAGGAATTGTCTCTTCCATGCTCAGAAGTGGTCCATCCACATGCACAAAAACTCACACAACTGTGGCAGGAGCAACTTGATCTCTTTGAAGAAGTTCCTGCTCACAGCAGGGGCATTGGGCTAAATGACCTTGAAAGGTTCCTTCCAACACAAACGATTCTATGGTTCTATGGTTCTATAGTTCTTTGATTGAAGAGCCACTAGTGAGCTTTGAATGGTGCTTAGAGGAGGCTCATGAGGTCTGTAGAAAGGAAAAGTCTTTCCTATCATTCCTCCTCTCAAATCCCTAGAAAAGTACTCCTGGCAGCCAGTTCCTGACATATGAGAGGCAAGATCATGACTGGGAGTAGTCAGCATGGATTTGTGAAGGAAAAACCTGGCTAACCAATGTAAGAGTATTATATCATAAAATTTTATCATAAAACATATTGAATGTTTTTTACCTTGGCCGTAGCAAGCATTTTGTTGCTGTATGTTATAACATCCTCATGGATAAAGAAGTACAGGATAGGGAAGTAGAACTGAGGTGGACTGAAACCTGGCTCAACTGCCACTCTAAAAGCCTTGTGATCAGTGACAGAAAATCCATCTGGGTGCCAGCCACTTACAGAGTACCCCAGGGGTCAGTGCTGAGCCAATGTTGTTTAACAATTTCATTAATGAGCTGGAGAACCCGACAGAGTGCACCCTCAGGTATAAAACTGGAAGAAAATCTCGATACACCAGATGGCTGTGCTGCTATTCAGAGGGACCTCAACAGGCAGGAGAAATGGGCCATTGATGCTTTCTTCCATCAAAGCAGATAAGAAGCATCCTGGCTGCCATTACGAAAAATGCTGCCAGCAAGGTGACCACAGATGAGACCACCTCTGGAGTGCTGTGTCTACCCTCTGGGTTCTCCAGCACAAGGAAGGCATGGCCATACTGGAGTAAGTCCCTTGATTCACCATGAAGACAGTTGAAGGGATTTTTAGAGATTGCAGCATCTAACACACAAGTGACTGAGAAAGGATGCTCAACTTCTAGAAGAGGATGTTCATTGAGAATCTTATCCATGTTTATAAGGACTTGATGGAGAGTAGTAAAAAAGGCGTAGCCAGATTCTACTCAGTGACAGGACAAGAATCAATGGGTGTAAATTAAATTCAACAAAGTCCATTTGCATTTATGAAGAAGCTTTCTAATTATGAAAGTGGTCAAGTACTGGCACAGGTTGTCCAGAAAGGTTTTGGAGTCTACATCCTTGGAGATACTAAAAACCTAACTGGAGATGGCCTTGCTCTTGCTGACCCCTGTTGGACTAAACATTCTCCAGAGGTCCCTTGCAACCTCAGCTGTTCTGTGACTTGGTTAAATGTTAGTTTACAAACACTGAGCCTCCTTTCAAAATCAATCATAAGTGTGAAAGAAAGCCAAACTACATGGTCTATCTGAATATTTCACAGACTAAAACAAAGGGGAGTGAGTATTCTCCTTTGTGAAAAGGAATGAAGTTCAGCTGAAGTAAACTTACAGACAAAAAGTTCACAATTTGTTCTATTCTTCTTAGCCTTGTTCTACCATTAAAAGGCAACAAAGCTGCCTGTTCAGATTTAAAATGTGATGTTCCTTTTGAAGGCTATTCAAGAGCAGCAGCTGGTAAGGATGGTTTAGGGCTCAGTGAACATCAGGCAATATATATCACAGCTGTGAACCCTGGAAAACTATTGATTCAGTAGCCTCTTCTAATTGTTAATGGAGGTATGGATACCCTAACTGACATGACACTAAAACTAATAGCTTCAGGCACCTGTAGAAACCTCAGAGATTTCCACTTTAACTGTACACTCAAAAATTTTATCACAAGCATGGGAGAAAATCAAATCTGTCATAAAAGTACTTAAAAACAGAAAGTGGCACTTGATTAACACGTATATTATTATTTGTGGGACTTGCAGGTGCCTTTGAGAACCTAGACAGTGCTCTTCTTCAATAACACTTTACACTTTTCCATAATACTTTACAATCATAGACAATGGGGATATTTATGGATTAAAGAAAAATCAATTAGAAACTCAGTGCTTGGTTCTCCAGCTTTTCTCCCAAGGTCTTCATGCTACAATGGTCACTATAAGGATTAAAGATCAAGATTTCAAACTAATTTGGTTTGAGTTTCTTTTTGATAGATGATTGATGGAAAACACTAAAATCTGGAGAGTTAATATATTGAGTCAACATTGTAAAGTACCCATGTTAATTGGAATACTAAGCCACGATTTTCTCAAAAGCGATTTAAGGCCAGATTTGCAAATACATTTAGATAAAGACAGAGGCAGCCGTAAGAGATTCATACATCAAATAATAAAGTAGTATTAAATCCTCATACACCACCCATAAATATTTTAGGTAATTATGCAACTATTAAAATATGCTCCTCAGACATTTTGAAACAGAGATTTGGTATGATATCCAGATGCATGCAAGGGATTCAAGAGCCTTAACTCCAACAGCAGTCTCCAAGACTATGATTTTAAATCACTAAGTCACCTTGTAAAAATGGGACAGGCTTCAAAGTTGCTTACATGCTTTTGAAAAGGCCACCCTTTTAGAAAATGAGTTAACATTTACCCAGCCTGGTCACAATAGCCTGAAGAACATTAGATTTTAGAACCACAAGGATAGTAGGATCTTATTTTAAAAATCTATTTAGATATAAAAATTAATGATTATATGTGGGGCTCAATCTGAACTCAATTATGCAATTTAAAAGCAATGCTAAAAAAAAAATTAAAACATTAAGTCTGCAAAATTAACTATTCAGAGATTAGAAAATGTTAGATTTAAGATTTTGCTGTGTAACTTTACGTTTGCTTTCAGGTGCTTGGGTGTCTTATTTAACTGTATGGTCATAAAATACTTTTCTTTGAGGATCTACTTCATTCAAGGAATGACAGTGCCCACAAAACTAATCAAAGTTCTGTACTTAATGAGTCTATAACATGATTGCATGCAAATTTATATGCAAATGGCCAGTTGTGCATCTAAGTGGCTACTTGTATATGTCATTATCTGATTTGCATGCATAATAACTGTAATTAGACACAGATTTAAAATGTGAAACCACAGTGTGTGCTGCTGAAAAATATGACTTAATTCATGTATTAGTCATGTCTATTAATCAATCATTTACTTACAATATGTTTACATTAATCAGCTGCTCTTTGCATAACTTACATTGCCTCCTTGCCTACAAGATTTATCCTGTTCCTTTTACCTAATCACTGTTTCTGTCATTCAGGAGGCAGACACTACAGGAACCTCTGCCAAATAGCAACCTGCCTCTCTTACGGCTGCAGTCTGTGATCTATGGAATCCTCACTCAGTTACCCCATATGAACTGAGAACAATCTTAAACTAGGACAGATCTATGCATCAGAATTGGTTAATATCCCCCTTTCCAAGTAGTATGAGGTTTTATTCCTCCCATTGACATCTAAAGAAGTTTTCAAAAACTCTGTATCAGTTCTGAATTTTTACTCCTAACTGGCCCTTCCCCAGTGCAATCCAAGATTGAAACCACAAATTCTATGGGCCAGAAGCAGCAGAGTGCAAGGAAAGCATGAAGACATGTTACTCTTTATCAAGCAAACATGTTGCATTCAATTTGGATGACCTGCTAACCTCATCTTATATTTTCCATTCCCTACATACTAAATTCTCAATATAGGCTAATCTATCTTCACTTTTATGTGAAGTATTAATGGGAGGACTGGATGACCTCTATATTCCGCAGGGAACAGGCTGCTACTCTTTTGTGATCCATATGGCAGTCTGTTCTGCTATATTATGCCTGTATAAACCATTACCTGTATAAACACCCATGGATGAAGGAGAAGATATCAGCAAAGCATACCATGCACGAGATGTTCCTTAAGTCTAGGGAAGCAGAGCAGATAAAGTCTGTTACATGGAGATCTTTGTCATACCATAATTATTGCACATGCATTAATCAGAGAAAAACTGAAATGGAATAAAGATAGCAGCAATTGGCACAATTTAAGATCTCTGAAGGCACTGTGAAGCAGAAGAGTGTTCAGTGTTCCATTAGGAGTCTTACAAAAGAAGAGCTGTGCATTAAAAGGGCTCCCTGAGGCCATGAAGCTCAGTAATCAGTCAGGTACTAGTTTTCATAATAAATTAAAGTTAATTTTTAAATTAATCTAGTCTCATATCAACAGCCAGGTGGCAGCATGCTTCTTTGATGACCTTTGGTGAGACATATCAGTGATACCACTGGACTGAAACTAACACTAAGAGAAAGACAAGGTGGTCTGAGAAAACAGGAGGCAACTGCACTGAGCACCACTGCTCCACAGTTCTCATAATTAAGCTGAGTCAACCCCAAAAAGAAACTATGGAGATGAGAGAGTTACTTTGAGACCATTTGACTGTGACTATGCTTTTAGTGCACGTGTTTAATTAGATTGTTACAATTAATGGCATGCAGCATCTGTCAGCATAATCCCCATGACAAACCTTCTTCAGGCTAACTGTATGAAGCTGAAAAAGAGTACTCTCCTTGTTCTTTTTAACCATTACTCAGAATGCCCAAATTAATGACAATGCATATGTGGAAAAAAATCATCTGACTGAGAGCTTTCCTCTTCAATCATGGGGAAATAAAATTAGTGGGTTTGCAATGGGTCCCTTGAGCTAATACTGTTATTACTACTAACATGATAATGCTAGCAATCCTAATCCCCACAAACTTTGCCTTGGTGGGACAAAGTGGTAATGACAGAACAGCACAAAATACCATAATTTTGTTTACATTTTTATGACAACTATGGAGGCCTCACAACATCAATGTCTCACTGGCAGCAGTGCTGCAAGTAAACATATTGAGGATTAGTCATGGATGTATTATGGAGCTGTATGTTAACATACATGCAAACTTCAGCCAGCATAAAAAGGTCTTGCTTTTTCAAATATTACCAGTATAAACATTTTCTAAGAAAACTTGACACATTGCTTAAAATCCACATTTCCTTGTTTTATTCCCATTTATTAATCTATCCTTACTAAAAACCTTTATATAATCCAGGTCCTCTCTCTAATCAATGGAGAGAGATATTAATTTACAAAGCAGCAACTAATTCTGCCAGTTTAAGAAAAATGAACTATTTTGTATAGTTCCACTTGTGCTGAGTCATAGCAAAATTTCAAAATGAAACCACAGTAAAAACCTGTCATTTCTGAATGATGGCTGTTTGCTACTCACCCTGAAATTACTGACTACATTACATACATCTACAGATTCTCTTGTATGCTGCTTTCACCCCTTTTATTGTTATTTCCTTTCATCTAAGCCATAAAGGAAACACAAACACTGTCTTTCTTCTCCACTCAAATTAATTTCCATTTCCATTATTCTATCAGCAACCTGATAAAAACACTCCTTTAACTTGTGAAAAGATCTATGCAAAGCAGGAAGAAATAATAAATCTATTCGAAATTTAAAGATAAACTGAAATATGCACATGGAAACCTCCAGGGCTGATTCATAAGGAACTGATGGAGGGACTGCCTCACTCTTAACATCTATTATGTGAAACTAAATTAATTTATTTTATTCTTTACAAAGATATTCACAAATCCTGTAATGCAGAGAAGCATCATGAACATACAGGTGAGCTGGGAGGCAGACAGATCAAGAATAGCTATGCGTGTGTGTGTGTGATACAGGGCTGCTGCCACCATTGAAAGGAGATGGGAAGCAAGGTGCAAGCATTGAAAGCAAGGTGTCTTTGCCTGTCTGAACACTAAGAAGAAGTGGCTTCCTCTAACCACTTTTTCTGTAATCATCTATATTTGGATAAAGGCTTTAACTTTTTTTTTTTGCTAAACATTTCTTGAAAATGAGCATTTCTTTCCTCTCCCAAAGATTAGAAATTTCCCAAGGAATTTTGAAAACAAATTTCTAAAATGCTACTGAATCCTGTCTTATGTATCTTCCAAAACCAGCCTCCCTGAAAATTATTAATAAATCTAGCTGTTTTATTTTGCAGAGATGTTTTATTAAGTTTATTATGTTTTTTATAGATGCTTTTTATCTTGTGAACGCCTTGAGGTACGACTTGTATGTTTTACTTCTCCACCAAACCAGGCACCCTGGACAGACCCTTCCTACAAGAAAGTTTGCATCTTCTATTTGATTATACTCCTAAAATATTGATCATAAAGCAAAATTAAAGAACCTTTTTCACTCTTTTAGAACATCTTTAAGTATGGTTTGATTCTTGAATTCCCTAGTCTTATTGAACACATCACCAGCTGAATGTTTTGCACTGAATATTTTATAATGGTATGAATGTTTCTTCATGACAGTAAAAACTGTATTCATAATTATGCAGACTGAGGTGTGGCAGATTCAACTCCTTGCTGAAATGAGGAAATAAACCTGTAAATGTTATCCACAGGCAATCAAGTTACAGTCAATCAACTAATGAACACTTTTTCTGTGAGCCTATTAAGTGCATCCCTGCATGAATGAGTATGAATAATACTGTATCTGAAGCAGATGACAGTTGAAGCAAGGGGAAAAAAGTGAAGACAATTTCCCAAAAAAAGTATTTTCAGCTTCACAGTGAGTACTTTTAAAAGAAACCAAGTGTGGTAGACAAACCTTGGTGAATTAAAACACAAGGTTCTTTACTTTTCCACAAATCATGCAACAATGGTAAGAATTTCACTTGGAGACCTTAAAGTGTGTTATGCCAGCTGAAGATTTTTTATTTCAAATGGAGAATCATTGAAGTGCTTGATAGGCATACATGAAAGGAAAGGTTTTCCCTTCTGGTTTAAGGTTCTATGTCTAAAATCAATGGCTCACATTCTGAGCAGTGTCACCTTCAATAAGAGGAAAAGATCCATGCCGGTTTACGCCAAGTGATGATCTACTTTCTACTCCTCCTCCCAAAATGGTATTGGATATTCAGAAACACTCACTCCATTTGCTTCTAAAAATAGATGCATTGCACAACAATTTCTATGCAATTGTAATGGTTTTAAATATCTCTATATATATATTTTTAAAAAATTGGTGGAGGTCAGACAAGGAATGTATTAGGTTATACCCCTTTACCTCATTGAAATTCTATAAATTTATCTATTACTGTACTGCCTGAAGATTCAGCTTATCTTCCTTTAATAGTTAAAATAAGTAACTATATCCTAGAACTCTATGTTCAGTTTGCTAAAATTAATTTTTTTCTGTCACCAGGCTTTGATGAGACTGTTAGAATGTAATTTTTTACTATACTTGCCATTGTTCACATCACTCTCAGAGGTTTGTACTCTCCCCCCACATATAGACCTCAATGAGAGCTACATAAAACCTTAACGCTCAATTAATAAGTTGTTGCTAGTTGTAAACCACATTCTCAGATCAGGGAAGGGTCAAGAAGAGAGGCCTGCTTGCAGGACAAGCAAGAGACAAATTAAGTTAAGCAGCACAAACTATAAGTAGGTAAGAGAATCCAAGCTCAACCTTTCAGAAAGAATTAGGTGCCTCTAAGTCAGCTGAAGGAGACTGGATGGGAAACAGCTTCAGATCAGCTCCTCTCTGATTTAAGTCACATATTTTATCCTCATTCTACCACTAAAGAAAACACCTTATTCATAGTTAAATTACAGGTTAGGATCAAGAGCCATTAGTTCTTCGACTAAAAATGCCAGAATTTTTATGTTCTCCTGCCATATGAGATACAGAACTTTTCAATAACACTGTGTTGTGTTGATAACAGCCACAGAAACTACAAAAATTTTAGCTACCCTTGGGAAATGGAAAACAGGAAGGTTCAATCAAAAATGAAATCCCAATAATGAGCTTAATACAAGATCCCAGCCTAGGGAGTGAACCCCATGCAGACAGTACTTGTTTTACTTGTATTCCTCTTCTGCAATTATTCCCTTGCAAATTACTACATTTTGTGTGAAACCTCACATGCTCATTAGCACAGAAGCTGACAGGGAACACCATCAAACTCCAGGCAGTTGTGTGCATGCTGGAAGCACGCTGTGTACAGACTTCAGCTGGGGTTTTTGCTGCAAACTCAGACAGCAGTGGAGGAAAAAGGATTCTGTTAACACCACTTTTCCCCAAGTGTTTAAAGACAGCACTAAGAGCCTTCTTATATATATAGCTTTTGCCTTTGTGGTTTTTACACTGGAAATGCAGATTCAGTAATGGCTGCATTCTCTTGTTCAGCATGGTGGCTGTTTTCCTCACATCACTGAAGGTTGGGTGTGGAGTGCTTGAAGTGAGCAAGCTTAATGTCCCTTCTGCCAACATTTTTTTAAATCCTCTATATTGTGGTTATTACACACTACATGCAAGTATGTATTGCTGCAAGCAAGTAGTTAGTTTTCATTGTCTCTTACTATGTTTTTATTCATAATTGTTTTGCTAATTCATGATGCTGTCTAATTGGTTTTGTATAACTGGAATGATTATGTAAAATGTTCCAACATGCATGAAATTTCAGTGTTATAAAAATCTCACATAAAAAGCAAAACCCAGATGTTAATTCAAAACTCTGTGTAGATTTCAGACATTTGCATTGTTTTTCTCCCTAAGCATATGGCCACAACTTATTTTGATATACTCTGTTTCTCATACAAATTTTAGAAATTGAAAAACAGCTATGATTAATAAAAACAATTTTGAATAAAATTACGATGCCTGCTGAATGTCTTCTTGGGCATGTAGGCAACGACAAATCCGTTTCTAGTATGCTTTGTGACAGCTGAAAGTAGCTGTGCAACCCTTAAGCTGAAGCAGTTTAATTAAACCTTGGCATTTTAACAGAATAAAAGAAAATTAGCTATCCTATTTCATTTCCCTATAGTGTAAACAGAGTGTATGACAGGCATCTGTGTGATATATAATTAATCCCACCAGTCAAAAAATTCTTTCAAGGATAGTTATGAAGACTTCAGCTCATATATACAATAAAGTTTATATCCCAAAGTTGCTCATTATGTATTCCTCAAATTACTTAATGAGATGATTTATTGTTGTACACACCGTGAAAGAAAAAATTATGATTATATATAAAAGTAGATGCATCATACATTCATATTTGTAACTCCAAAGAAAGATAACTAGAAGCAACTGCACCTAACAAATCTAGAGAAAAAGGTCTGCAAAGTACATTTCATATGCTACAAAAACTGTGTATAAGGAAGAAGTACTTTTCATTACTTTTTAATAAAATATATAATGAAATATTTATTCATTGGTTTGAAATAAGCATCAATGAAGTATGAAAAAAGCATAGCATCTTTACTAATAGCATTGAATGACATCAAAGTATATTATTGAAGAGTAATTTATGTTTAAATTTATTTTAATAAGCATGCAATTCATAATCAAGCCAATTTTCAATTAAGTGATAATTGAACAGTGACAGCAGGGTGACATGCTGCTGCATGGTGGAGCAGAAGCAGCAGAAAGGGTAAAAAATTTTCCACCTATATCCTAACGGGATGAAAGAAATAAGCACATAACAAGTTCTCAGCTAGCTAGAAAAGGTTTACTGCAATTTTGGTTCCAGTAGGGTGCTTTAACTGGCTTCCAGCTGCTGCCCCAGAAGGACAGCTGTCTCCTACAAATCCCATCTCACACCGTTTTGATCCCATGGCCGCCCAGGATATGCCAGAGCACAGCATGCCCACCTGGTTGTGTAAGCAGGCCCAGGTCTCCCCTGACAATAATGGGAGTGTAAACCTTTAGTTTACAGTTAGATATAGATGGGCAGTTGTGTGAAGGTTTCTAAATCTCAAACTGAATCCCATTCTTAGGGCAGGAGCCAAAAAACACGCAATGGGGATAAGCATATATCCACATACAAGTGTCTAACGTAGTTTGAGTTGTCTTATGTTGTCCAAGAAACTCGTATGGGACAAAGGACAAGGAGGGAAGGTGCACACTGCAGGATGCCAAATAGGATACCCCTAGGACATATCAAAGACCACTGGACCCTACAGATGACCAACTAACATGTTTTATAACATTTATATTGCTCTAAGACAAAACTGTAGCTCAGTGGTGCACCTAATCTTACAGGGTTCCTGATTTGATGTAAAGCCCTCTATTCACAAGCAGTCCTGCACCTACACATACTCAGAACAACTTGGCTTCCACAGCTCAGTGCCACGATCCCACCTGACCTGGAGTGAGATAGATCAAACAGCCCAAAGGACCCAACATGCAAGTTCTGCACAGAGAACTACAAGTGCATCTATTAGAGACACACAGCAAAAGCGGTGGCTCTGTTTCACCCAGTAGCCTGTAGAAATAAATGGACTTCTGTCTCCCTCATCACTTTAGAATATATGCACTAATGTGGATTTATTATAGTGTTTATGCAAGTCAAGTTGAATTCACCAGTAGATACCATAAAGAGGGAGACATGCTTTTCTTGGAGGTGAACTGCGGTGGGAGGAGAGGAAACAGACACAGACTGGAACACAGAAAATTCTGAGCAGATATTAAGGGGATAAAACTACCTTGATGGTTATCCAAATTTTGAACAGAGAGGTTGTCTACAGACTCTGAGATGTTTAAGGCTCAGCTTGACGTGACCCACACCAACCTGACCTAATTAGACCTGCTTTGAGCAAGGAATTAATGAAGATGACATTCAGAACTCCTGTTAAAACAGAACTACTCTATGAAATAATAATTAATTAATTTAATTACTTCATTAAAAAATAATGAATGAAGTAATTACTCTGTGAAGGTAATTTTAAGAATATGGCTTCAGATATACACATACTTCATTGGCACTAGAATGCATCAGATTTCATAGCTAAAAGAGACTATATCTTGGTCTGAAATACAGGAACTTGCTTTAGGTTCCACAAGGCACACACAATGTGCAATCAAAGATAGGATTCTCATAATGAAATCCAAAATTACACAGAGGTTAAGCAGAGAGCTAAGAAACACTGCCCACAGAAGGTTATCTAGCCTTTCATTCCTTCACTCTTCAGAATTTCTAAAGAATTAAACCACCATGCTCACAAACTCAGCAGTAGGAATGCTGATCCTCGAAATAAGAAGTTATTCAGGAACTACATTTATGCCTATAATAACACTGAGGATTGAAAAATTGAACCAGAATTGGGAGTAGTAGGAGTTTATAGGAGATTTTAAAACACTTTTCCTACATTATGTCTGTATAAGTAACTCTCACCTCTATTACATTTATCCTAAACGAATTTATATTTTGCAAAGAAAATTTATATCCTGCACTAGTTACACAGAATCAGGATCTATTAGGTTATCTATTTCAAAGCCATAACTGTATTTTGTTTGAGAAAAAAATTATGTTTAATGCTAAAATAAAGCCTGTGATAATTTTTTCTTTTTTTTTTTAACTGAGAAAATACACTAGAGATTTCTATGATTTCATAGTGCCTTTCTTCATGGCTATTTCATCTCAATTACTGTTCCTGAAAATTTTTGTATTTTCATGGAACTGGGCTTCAATTTTGCAAAGGTAGCCACAACTCTAAAGTAGCCATTTTATTCTGGTTGCCATTTACTATAATTCCTTCCTTTTCAATGGGAAATTATCTGTGCCTCTTCATCATGTTTCAGAATGACAGAAACAGAGGACTGAGAGCTCTCAGAAAATCCTGTATTCCTTTAGAAGTCCTACATGACCTGCAACACTGGAATCTAACTTCAGAATCTTTCTGAACTTCTGTAAGAACATAGATTAGCAATTCTTCTATAAGTAGATAGGGGACAATTTAGGGTGAACTCTGTCAAAAACATCTCATAGAAGAATAGAGTTCCAAATATCATTATAGCCTCAAGATTGAAGGGTGAAAGTTACTTTAAATGGGAACAAGCAATTTTGAAAGATTCTAAATTGTTTAGGGATTTCATAACAGTCCAAATTTTTCTTTTTTGAGTTGGGACAGAAGCAGTGGCACAGCAAACAGGGAACATTACTACTCCATGTATGAGATTGTGGAATAAGACCTGAGCACTGATTCTCATGGACTATTCTAAACGGTTTTATCTATAGGTACCATTAAAGGACTTCCCTATGCATTACTGAGCACAAAGTAACTGTGCACACTGTAAATATTTAGCCACATATATAACTGAATATACCCAGTACAGCAGCTGAAGAGAGTAGTAGACATTCCTAACAGCCTACAAATAGGATTGCGTTTGCAGCCTGTTCATGACAGTACTATTATGTATTCATTTGTCTCTATATGGATGGTTGTAATCAGCAATATTTTATTTCTTTATTGTTATTTACCTTCCTTGTGCTCCTTATTGGGACATGTGTTATCTATATGTTTTAAAGCAAAAAGTGAATATAAACTAAACTTAAAATTTTATGATATATATAAGATGTGATGGCTGAGGTAATTCCAGCACAACTACTGCACAGTAAAAGAATGATGTAAAATAACATTTCAGTGTAGTAATACAGCTAAAGCACCAGATTTATTACTACCATTACTTGGTATGCTTAAAAGACACAGTGAGCATGAATTCATCTAGATGAGACAAGAACTAGTGGCTCAACAAAATTTTTCCTCTTCAGGGCCGTATGACATTCTTGCTAAAGTCTGAATAACAGCACAAAAGAAATTTCAAAAGTACTGATTACTATTACAAAGCCTCCAAGGAATTCACATTTCCATAGTGTCATGAAAGGACATTATCCAGCTGACAGTAAAGATTTGAAAATAAAATTGCTATGCCGCATGCATGTTGATAGCAATTTGGCAAGAGATATAGCATAATTTAGATAGAAGAAATAAAACCAGAACCAAAGCAAAACAGAAAACCCCTGTTAACAATATTCTAAACCCTGCTTTTCAGGAGGATATTAAAGAGCTTGTTTATAACCACTGCTAGAATATCTACAACAGTGTCGCAGACATCTTTTTGTGAAAATCTTTTCTTAGGATTTTTTCTCTTCTGAGAAGCTGAGGCCTCAGAAACAAAATGTAAACAATGGTTATCTGCTGCTGTGGAATGCATCAGGTGTGTCTGTGATTGGTCTCCTGTGGATGTTTGGATTTACTGAGCAGTCACGGCAGAGCTGGCTCTCGTGCTCTGTCCAAGCCAGCTGCCTTTGTTTTCATTCTTTGCCATTCTATTCTTAGCTAGCCTTCTGAGAGATGAAACCTCTTCTTCTATTTCCTTTTAGTATAGTTATAATGTAATATATATATATCAGAAAATAATAAATCAAGCCTTCTGAACATGGAGTCAACATTCTCGTCTCTAGCCTCATCCAAGAACCCCTGTGAACACTGTCACACAACAGAGATCCATCTTCTTTGTATGACTACAGAAAGAGATTCTAATAATTTCAGGAAATAGTCCTATTAAAAAAAAGAAAAATAAAAAGCCTTAGTTGTCATATTTGACCAGTTAAAATATAATACACTATTTTACCATACATCATTGTGAGACAATTATGCTTATGAAAGAAAGCTTCATGCTTATGAACCACCTTTACCATGACACTACCAAACACTTATCCAGGTACATTGTATCACTGACTGATTTGGTTTAAGCTGGTAGAATTAAAAAATAAATTTAAAAAAATTGTTAAAAGATTCACTTAGGGACAATGCATGGCCTACAAGACATTTTGTGACAAAATGGGTCCTAATAAAAGGTTATTTTTAATGAGTAATACCTTATTTAGAACTGCAATATGGCATTTAAAATCTAATTAGTTTATCCCTTTCTCCACAGACAGAGGGAAAAAAAGAGATAGACTAGCAACTAAGAAAATAATACAATATAAATTGGTACAAAACTGGTAGAAATGAGAACTGTGTTCATTCTGCTAACAGTGCATTCATATTGGTCATATCTAAAGGGTACAAAAAGACAAGCAAAATGTGTAGTCTGAACTAATTATATTGCATTGAAGCAAGAAATCTTTGGAAGTGTACATTCAAATATAAGAGGAAAAAAAATCTTAACAGGGGTAAGGAGGAAAAAAGGAGGCACAGAAGGCATGCAAAAAACTGTCTGTCTGCCAGGAATGACCAAGGAAGCTATCCTCTCTGTGTTTCCTCTTGGTTGGATCTAGAAGGTTTGCAAGGAGGCAATACCAACACTCTGGGGCCACTCAATGGAGAAGGTGCCAGAAAAGGCTTCAGGTCCCAGTTTACAAATGAATCCTGATATTATTGCCTAGCTGGCTGTTGAGTTATTAGGAGTAGCCAGAAATCTTCAAAAACGGTCTTCAGAATGTTTAGGATGCTTTTTGTTGACTACACAAAGAGCACCAACAACTCTGAGACACAATCATGGATACCAGATGCAGTATAAGGAATAAAATGGGCAACAGAAAAGCTGAAGAGGAACATGTATGAATTTCTCAGGAGCTCAGGGTTATAAGAGGCACAGCGTACTTCACAAATGAAGGTTTCCCATGGGCTCCAGTCCTCTGGAGCTTATATCCAGGCTGGGCTCTTTTCATGGACACTGAGTCTGAATGTGAAGAAATGCCTTGTCATTCTATCCTTGGATTTCAAGGAAAGCTGTTACCAATACCTGACCATGCAACTCAGAAAAAGCCCTGGATTTCTTGAAGGGGCTAATATGCTATCACGGGCTTGCTTTATGTTTTTTATAGGTGCTCACAGAAAAAGCAGGTCATATAACACATATCCACACAAAAGCTGTTGGATCCTTTAGCCCTGAGATAGACCACCTTCCATTTTACAGACTTGAATTTACACAGTTGGATGGTGTCCAGGGAGATGGCCTCATAAAACAACTTAAGATTTTTCTTCTCAGAAGGAAGCTGATCACTCAGGCATAATCCCTGAAACTATTAGGAACTCTAGGGGTATTTTTTTTGTTTTGTTGTTAGGGTTTCTTTTTGTTTGGTTTGGGATCTTTTTTGGGGGGAGGGGGATGTCATTGCTCTTTTTTTAAGTGCTTAAACAATGGTATCAGACTTGCAGCATGAGCCACAGAGATTTCCCAGAGACAACTGGGCTATTTCACAGTCCAGTATACAATTTTTGAAGGGTAGGGCTATGCTGGTGGGTTAACATTTACATGGCAGATGATTGCACAGTGAGAAGTCACAGTGTAACCCAAAGGCTGCATCTTTGGAGAACAATGGCTAAGCTGCTATGAGCCAGCTGAGTACAGATGGATCCATGCCATCAGTATGAGCTATTCCCAACTCCGACCTTGAGTTTCTTTATTGGGAAAGCTATTTAGCTTCTGTCAAGCTGAGTAGAACTCCAAAAAAAGACATAAGCAACATGGCCAGTGAAGGGTGGATGGGGGTGGGGACAGGTGAGGGAGGAGAAGGTGAACTCAACTGTTTACATGATGGTATAGATGCCACAAACCTGAACTTATCAACATGTTAGCCAGTTTGTTACAAACCCAAATATCTTCACATTTATATCTCACTCACTGCTTATTCCACTGAACAAGCAATCTGCCTTCAAAAAGAAAATAGTCACTCAAAATAAATGTGTTTTCTTCAGGGAGTTTATAGCTGGTATCCATAATACAATATTTCGTTTTCTATGGAACAGATTCTTATGCAGAAGTTATTAATACCATTTAATCTAGGTGATCAACATATCCAATTCTAATTCTGTGCCAGTGATTAAAGAATCACTGTTAGAATGTTACCCATACCAATAATTTTTAAACAATACTTTGGATTTACAAATCCATGTACATTATGGATTATGTTAGCAAGTATAGAATTTGTTAACAAGTACATACTTTTACGAAAATGAGTGAATTTTCCACTGATTTTGATTAAACTTACTAGTGTATCCAGGACAATAATTTGCAGTACATTATCTCAAATTGAGACACAACTTCTAGTTCAAGGAACTAGAAGAGATTTGTTAAACACAATACAAGCTGGTAGCAAACAACTACCAGAGGTCTTTCACAAAAGATTTCCTGATTAGCTACAGATTTTCATAATGACTACCCAAAAAAAAAAAAACAAAAAAACAAACAAGTGATGAAAAAGCTCAGAAATAACTTGAAAATGCTGATCTCACCTTCTTTCATATATACTAGATTTTTACCAGTCCTGAGCAGCAGCTCCACAGGTAACTTCCAGAGGACTTTCACCTCCTATGAAAAATCAGCTAAACATTTATTTTTAACCATCGTTATTTTCTCCAATACTACAACAGCACCTGGAAGTCCAGATTGCCATACCATTTTTATGCAAGAGTATCATTTGCTAGATCTCTGTTAACAACTCCCAGAAAAATTTCTACATACACAAAACATGTACAATTAGTTTTAGAGATTACTACAGTGGTTGGATTGATGAGCCACAAGAAGAAGGAAGATTCTGCACAATAAAGGGCAGGAAGCAAAATGAATAGAGAAAACCAAAGGGAAAGATACAGACTAGTATAGTCCTACCCAAAGCAGGCTAGGATACTTTTTTTTTTTTTTAATCCAATCTATACCCTCACTAGCCTGTGCTTACAATATTCTGTTTATAATCACTCATACAACGTAAGCCTTGTGCCAGACATTAATTTAGTACAATTCACTACAGTTATCTCACAACAGCTGAGATTCAAGGTGTTAAAATAGACCAGAATAAAATTCTAATTTAAAAAAAAAACCCAAAGAACTACTTCAGAGTGTTGTAGGTCAAAAAGGAAGGAGGTCAATGAAAGAAGGCATTATTCCAACAATAAATTACCCTCTGAATGAAGAGATTAATTTGATGTTCAACATTTTTTCCTCTCATTTCCAAAGTAAATACTTCAATGACACATTTCAGTGTACACGCAGTAATTTCTACTCCAGTTTCATGTATCCCAGTTTGTATCCCATCATATCTCACATCATTTTCAACACAAGAGGCAGTAGACATTCCAGACACTAAAAGCAATGAATCTGCGTGCCCATACATTCTTCAGACTGGGTTGGCTAAAAGCTAAAGCTCAACTCAGTCCTCCAAGGACTAGGATGATATCAAGTCTGTAGGAATACTGCTTTTACTGCTAGTCCTGGCAGTAAAAGCTACACTGGTTGTAAAGGTGAGTTTAGTTTGGAGAGTTTGAGTCCAACGCTCCACTAACCATGTGGGATGGCACGATTTGCCAGAAAATGGTGAGATATACTGCACAATTCTTACAGAAGTTGTTTCTGGACAGAGTGATTTCTATCCCATATAGAAGCAATACTACCACTCATTTCAAACAAGAACTTTGTGCCTTCTGCTCAGACGCACTAGCTATTTCAGGCTGGGAATTGTTCTTTTGATCTCAGAGTTTCTTCTTACCCTGCAATTCCGGCAGTGCTTATTTCCTACTTTTCCAATGCTTCCACTTGACAATATTTCCCCTAATAAAAATCCCTTCTAAGGTAAAATCACTTCCTCAGTGACCTCAGTGACTCATTTTACTAACCTCTAGGATAAAGTCACTAACTTCTCTGTACCCATCATCTAAGTTTCTCATGTATTTCCTGCCAAGCCAAGTAAAATTTTGGCTTCCTCCAAATCCTTATCTCCTTAGTTTCTTCGCCTTCCCAAAACCTGCCTTTGATGACTTACATTACACATTTTCTCCCTAGTTGCCCGACAATCCTTTGCTACTCCTTTCTACTCTTCTGTTATCCTATTGATATTCACTCCTCCCTGCCTTTCTGAACACCCTTCCTGCAAAATTTATCAGGAAAAAGTGCATTTATCATTCATCTTCCCAATCCGCACGCCACCCTTCTTCTCTGTCTCGTTCAGTTTCCCTCTTTTCTTCCCCGATTCCTTTTTCTTCTCCTGAACTGTGCAGACCTTATTCTCACGATCTCCTCCAACATTCGCCCCCCAGCTGTTTTTGGGCTCTCCACCACATCTGTCCTGCCCCGGCTCCTGCCACACATCCCGAAGCCTCCCTAGCCCGTCCGTCCCACCCTGAAGCCGGCCCCGAACTCCATCGCCGGCAGCGGGCGAGGCGAGGCGAGGCGAGGCGAGGCGCGGCAGTGCCAGCCCAGCCCGGCCCGGCCCGGCCCGGCCCGGCCCAGCCACCGGTCCTGGAGCCGGCTCGCTCCGATAAAGCGCAGAGCTTTGGGGTCGGGGCGCCCTCCAGAGGCACCACCGAGCCCTGCCCTGCCCGCCAGAGCCGGGGACACCCGGCAGGGACGCGGCGAGTGAGGGCCACGGGAGCCCCCGGTAGTTCCCGCAGCCGGGGAGCGCGGCCCGTCCGCGGCTGCTCTACCTCCGCTCATCGGCGGCCGGGGCGGAGAGAGGGAGGGCACAGCTCGTCTCCCGCCCCCTGCTCGCCTTCTCCTTCTCCTCCTCCTCCTCCTGGTGCCCGCCCTCTGTTCCTCCTTCCCTCCCTGCAGCGCCGGGGAGACCGCGAGAGCGGCGCCCGCCCCTCCAGGGCGAGGGAAGGCGGTGCAGCCCGCGGGCAGGAAGCTGGATGAGGACGTGTGCGCGGGCAAGGCAGCCCCTCGGGCATGAAGGGGACCGCGGGGACGCTGCCCTGCCCTGCAGCCGAGCGGGGACATCAGGTAAGCGCCCCACACGCCTGCCCGGCCCGGCCCGGCCCGAGCCGAGACACTTCCAGTGCCGGGAGAGAGCAAGCGTCCCCTGGAAAGTTGTCCTGCCGGCGCCGTCCGAGGGGCGGAGGGCAGGGGAGGCGGGGTAGGGTGGCACATCGGGGTGTCCGGCAGGACCCGCTGCGTGCTCCGGTAGCCCGGCGCGGTGCCCGAGGCTGTGCCGCCCCGCCGGGGCGAGGCGCGCAGCGCTGCGAGTGCGGCCCCGGCGTCCCGCGGCCCCGGCGGCTCGGCACTGCTGTCAGCGGCTGTGCCGCGCCCCGCGGAAAGTTTCCAGCGGGGTGAGGGCAGAGAGAAGCGGGAGAGCATCACCGCGGGACGGGAGCGAGGCGAGGGAGAAGCAGCCTGTCTGTGTTGCCGCGGGCAGTGGGTGCCGCAGCTTTCCACGGGTGGCAGGAGCGGTGCTGCCAGCAGTCCGCTCAACTTGTTTCGTTGTTTTCGCTCTGGTGTGTTGCAGAGGAGTAGGATCAAGTATCCCTGCAAGTGTAATGTCGACATCTTTGATGGCTGCATCTTACTCTTCTGTGAAATTTACCTACTTGCGTGTGTCAGTTTAGGTATGTTTAGGGAAAACAAACTGCAAAGTCTTACCAGAAAGGGACGCAGAGCAGTACGCTTGAGACTTCAGTAGGTTTGTTATGTTGTGTGACGTAAGAGTAAATGCAACTGCTGCTCTTTTTGATTCACATTTCATTGGGGCTTTTTAACTGTACATTTGTGGATTAAGCAGAAACTTTGAGTAAAATATGTGAATCATCATAACACTGTTGGAGATCAGTTTAAATGTTTGGTAATTATTTTCTTCCCCCTTTGCTCATAATTCAGATAAAGGACTGACTAAAGTAGTTTGCTTAGTTCTTCTGAAGTAACTTAAGGAATCAAAAGTGAGCAGAGTTTCCCACAGAGGTTGTAGGTACCTTGTAGGCTACAATCTTTGGTTGTAGGCAAACCAAAAAAACAACATTGAACCACTTTATGGAAAAATAACTAATCAAAAAATCTGTACCTTGGGAAGCCTTCTTCCCTCCCAGCTTGAACAAAGATGTGTGCATTGCAAACTGCACTGGGAGTGGAAGGATTCAAACCATTTCCAATGAGGCAGTTTCCCCTTACAGAGAATTTTCTGCGCTAACTCACTTGGTTAATTGGAGACAGTCTGCCTTAACTATCAGCTGCAGTTCTGTGTTTCACTTACACGTTTTCAAGTACTGAGGTAATTCCACCATACTTGTTGCAAAATCTAAAAGAAAAACTTAAGTGCAATGAACCTAGTTTCATTAGATCAAAGAAGTACAAGTAGCTTTTTAGTTTGGAGGTTTATTTTCTCGGTTTTGAGGGTTTTGTTGGTTGATTGGTTTTTAATAGAACAAATTTGAAGCCAGATTTAGGGGAGCATTCAAAAGTAGCCTAGATTTCACAACGTACATCTGTTGCTGCAAGTAATGCCTGAACATAGATAAGGGACTGTACTTAAGGTGATTTTCAGGTTAGGACCTTTCTTAATAGGCTCATGGATATATCTCTTAAGAAGGTCTATCACAGTTAATGACCCAATGCAGCTCTAAGACTACTTTACATGTGCTCAGGCTTCTATTAATGGACTTTTATATAACATTAAGCTAAGAGTTGGCTGAGGAAATAGAAGAATAGACATGTAAAAACTTGAAATACTTCCCACTTTTCTGCATTTTGTTCAGTGGTTGTGTTTTTTGATTTTTTCTTATTCATTGGCAGCTTCAAATACAACAACTCTGGGCTTTCATGCAAGCGCCAGGTTTTATTAAACCTATGATACAATTTTCTATTGTAGAATGTTCTGTAGTTCTTACTTCCTTGGAAAGATAAGATATGACTAGGGAATTATCATTTTTCTTGACAGCATGACAGTTAAAACTTGGTTTGCATTGGAGTGAGCATGTGTAGTGTATTAAAGGAGATGTCATTCTGAACTGTCTGACAAACTTCTCAACATTTCTTTTTTTTATATGGAGGTGAATATATTGCTTGTAAAATCACTGCTAGGATGTAACTAAGATGTAAGGATGAATTGATGTAGGGATGTTGGGTCAAACTTAGGATTTTTAGTATGGTTTTAATATTTAGAAGCCTATGGATTTAGTGCTCAGTTCTGTAACCAGATGTTTGAATTAATTTTATTCATATCAGCATCTTTGTTAAATTCACGCAGAAGTACTGCTACTTAAGCTATGCAGAGGTAGAATATGGGTAGAATATACTGAAGCAAAATGCTTTGTTTGCTAGTAAGATATCTGTTCTGATAACATGTCCAAATTGTATATAGGAATTGCTATCAAAACCTGAACTCATGTTAGAAGTCAGAAGCTTAAATGTGGCTGGGTGTCCAACAAATGTTCTTTTACAGCGTGCAAAATCTCAAGCAGTGAAAATGGCCAGGTGAAGCAAGGGGAGGCATAAAAAATGCCATTAAGGTATGGAAGTGTGGAAGACTGGGAAAAGAGGAAAAAAAAAAGAAGGAATTTAGGAATTGAGAGTTTGGGGTTTTATTTGCTGTGATGGTTTTTTATTTGTTAGGGAGGGGGCTTGTTTGTTTGGCTTTTTAGTACTAACATTTGCTCTAAAAAACAAAGTTACCTCTTTTGAAGGCAATACACACCTTGGGTAAAGGTAAAGGTGGGTAAAGATGTACATGAAGGATTTTGGGTAAAGGTGTACATGAAGAAACAAGTGAGGTATTTGCTTTTACCTGAAAACGGTGGCTGCATATACAGCTTTTTTCCTTATAGTTCTGTTTGCAGACCTTGTACTGCTATATTTAAAGGCATCTCTTGAGCCATAATAGAAAACTTTTTACTTGGTTGTTAAACCCATCTGGTGTGCTTGGAGTAGATAATACCATTGCAAAACTAGTTAACTGTTTAGTGCTTTTACAGAAGCAAGAAACTGATAAAAAGTGGAATATACTGGCTAAAGAAAATTTTGTCTTAGTTACAAGTTGAATTCCCAGGTGCTGAGAAGTACATATGATAAACCTGTAAAAAGACAGGGCTAGATTTAGGGAAAGGATTTTTTCTGGTCACTACAAACAAGTAATATTCCTGCAGAATGCGCTTTCACTTTGCATGCACATTCTGGCTGTTGGTTTCCTCTCAACTGAAAGACTCCTGATTATTTAATTTTTGCTTTCTTTGCCACCTTTTTTAGACCTCTCGTAGTTAATATTTTCTGTATTTTCTGCTGAATTCCTCTAATTTCTTCCTTTATTCAAAAAGTAGAGAATGTTCTGTATGGAAATTACAGCTGTAGCCTTACCAACAAGTAAACTGTAAAGATTAGCTTCAGTTCAAGATAGCATGTTGTCTTTTATGCAAGAGTATGGTATTTCTGATCATTTTTACTCATGGTAACTCTAACCATCAAAATACCAGAGTAGCTACACACTGTGTGTCCTCATCCAGTATTTTTTCACTTGGTTATTTTTAGTTAACTATTTACATTCTTTAATTGCATCTTAATTTTCTCCTAGATCATGTTTGCAGTTTAACATCATTATTCTGAGTTTTAGTCTTGTATACCAAGATTTCTACTCCTGGCTTCTAGATCTCCTTGGCCTAATGTCATGCTTGGATGTAAAAACTATACTTTGTTGCTTCTCTTATTAATAAAGTGATTAATATCTATCAGGAAAGACTAGGGGAGCCTTCTCTTAATATGGTAATGTAAACTGTTTCTTAATTAACCAATATAATGGGTTTCAGTCCACGGGTATTTATATTATGTATAAATATGGGTATTATTGTCTTTTAGAAACTATTATGAAGTCCAAAGCAGGAGTAGTATGTATTTGTTTAAGAAAGGTTTTGTTGCAAAACATCACAGCTTTAAAGGAAAGGAAGTGCCTTTTAATTTAGAAATTCTTTTTAATACAATTGTTTTACTGAGTGACCAAATACCTTTTCTGAATGTCAGGTCAGAATACTCCTGGGCAGTGTCCCTTGCAATGGTATCATGTATCCTATTTGTAATTAAAATGCTGTACAAAAACCTCATGAAAATTAACAATGTAACATAAGGGCTAGTTTTAAATTTTAGTTTTTAGTTTTAGTGACACTTACGTAGAAAGTAACTTTAGTTACCAAAAATGGGGAATAATACGTCAAATTATTGAGCTGTTTGATTAACTACTATGCTTTAGATGATTTTTAAGGGTCATTCAGGTTTCACATTTGCACATATTTATGAAAACATTAGAGGAAAACTAAAATAATGTTATGAAAACTGATTTTCTTTTAGGGGCATATGGCATTGAAAATCTTAATAGTCTTTTATGAAATTGCCATAATATGAAATTTGTTGTTATATTTTCCTGTTTTCTACAAATATGTAGAGTCTGGGGTTTAACAGAGTGATTCTGAACATCTAATTATTTTTTTCCACTTCACTGAATTGACTCACTGAATTGAGTATTGAATATTCCAAATTAATATATTTGTCAATATTGCTGTCAAGTCACGTTACATGTATCAGCCTCTGAAATTGAAGAATTACTTTTGGAAACTTCAATATATGTGAGTAATATACAAGTACCTAAATAAATTCCTTGCTTGTTGTTGTGCATTAAGCATTGTATACTTCTGAGAATGTATTTATTATAAATAATTCTGAAAACTTCATAATATCATGTCTGTATAAACCTGGAGAGATAACTTCTATTTGTTTTCTAAGAGTAGCACTCTGGAATTTGGATTTTGTGTATTGAACATCCTTGCTGTTATCAAAGATACTGTAAAAACATGTTTTTCTATGTTGCAGAAAAGTAGATTGCTTTTCAAATTGGAGTTTTGAGGAAAAAGTTCCAAGATTCAAGAAGTTGCACAATGGGCACCGAAAACTCTGTTCATTGATCTAAAATTGACATAATAGCATATATATATTGATTCTAAAACAGCAATTTTTTTGATTTCAGAAACAAGGAATTTTTGTCTGTAACTATCTGTCAGTTTCCACAAATTATTTATGTGCTAATGAGGAATTATAAACTAATGTGCAACATTATTTGAGAAAAATGTATGTGAAAAATCATAACATGATACTGGTTCCCTGACTTGATTTTCTTGGATGCAGTGCTTTCTCAGGCCGTGAAGTTTTTTGCTCAGAAATTTGAAGACAGCAATATTTTTTACATAGAGAGATGCATATGCACATAAATAAAAAGGACTCAGATTTTTTCTGATGCTGACTACGAAACTTGGGAAGACTTAAACAACCAAGGAAGGAGAAACAAAATGGAAAGGTCTGGCTGATTAAATAAATTTCAGTGGAATCTCTCCATCCATTCTCAAAAACAAACTTCCCCAGATAATTTGAGGATAAAAATTGTAACCTGTCTTAAAAAGACTGCAGTAGCTGCCATTGTGCAAGTCCAGAGACATACTGCCTCCTCCTTGGTATCGAAACCAACACTGGGTTCTGAAGCCTTCTATTATTTAGGAAGAAGATTCAGTTTTTAGTAAACCATTTGCTGTGTCTTGGCAATGGTCAGAGTTACTTTTATGTCTGAAGTGCAAGGTCAAATCACTTCTTTAGTTGTTGGATGAGCTGTGTTCTTCATGGATCTAGAAGGAAGTCAAGAGGTCTTCTCAGCATCTTTTAAGGAATGTGATGAGCTACCAAGCCTTTAGGCAATGGGATCTTCTTCTTCCCTTAGTTTACTCGCTGGCTACTGCAAGATCCCCCAGAAGTAATAGAATTGTAGAATAGCTTGGGTTGGAAGGGACCGTAAAGATAATCCAGTTCCAAACTCCCTGCTGTGTGCAGGAACATCTCTTACTACACCAGATTGTAAAAAGCCCCATCCAAGTGGGTGCTAGAACATCCCAGAAAGAGTTAGGGATCATACAGGAATCTCTATTATTGGAGGTAATCATACTCATAGTTAGGAATTGGGATCTGTGTAGAGCAATGTGCAGATTTATGCAGGAATCTGAGTTCCAGCAACTAATGTGGAAATGGCTGTGACTGTGCTGCCAATATAATTACTAGATGCAGCAGGCACAGTGCTGTGGGAAGATGTGTGCACTTTATCTACTTATTGTTACTGACATAGTTTTAGTGAGTGACACCAGGACAGAGTCTTCAGAGAGCCTTTTACTGTAGTCTAATTAAATCATCTTGTCAATTATGGTGTTTTATTTCCAGAATGCTTAATGCTTTCTTCTTGTTCAGTCTGTGTAGAGAAAGTAACAGTACGGCCTGAATCACTTATTACACCTTTGAACTTAAGCCATGTTAAGTTATGATACTACTTGGTCTAAATACCACTTTAAAAGGGGAAAAAAATTGTGCTTTGGAGGATAAGTACACTCACTCAACATGGCTTTTTCAAGGGTGGAATTGCCATGAAATTTCAGTCAGGTTTTGCAACAATTGACCCAAGGTATCACTAAGGACTTTCTCTGTTCCAGAAGATTATTTCAGGTTAAGCATTGCAGACATGCTGCAATTCTTGATGCACCTGAGCATAGCTTTGAAAGCTACAGCAATATTACAGTGTTTCACAGGTCTTTATCGATTCTATTTCAAGGGAATACATTAAGAAATTGCAATTGCAACTAAAAATACTGCATTTTAAGGAGTACAGTTGGTTTCATGTTACATTTGAGCATTGCATTTTTAGGATACACTAGACTTGAAGAGACTGAAACTTTGAATTCTAACTTCTCAGTGGAAAGGCAAAGTCAGCTTTACTTAGATCAGCAGAGAAAATTTGTGCCTGTCCTCCAACCAAATAAACAGGCCTTCAAGAAAACTATATGCATTTATGGGAAAAGCTATTTTTTATCTTCCTTAATAAAACCCTTTTGTTAGCATATGCTGCCTTCTTAACAGCACATTTGATTGATAGCAGTCTCATCAGGCCTACCTTTTTAGGGGAACTCATTATGCTACTTCTGAAGTGTGTGCAGTAACCCATCAACATGGGTTATTGGGTTCTTAATACTGTATAATTAGGATATATGTATGATTCTGCTCCTTGTCCAGCTTGTTGCTTGCCTTTCTAATCCTATTTAGAGATTTGCCAAGAATAGGAATTGCTTGTATTTTTTTTAAACACTAGTGTTTGAGTAATAAAGGAAGTAAGGAAGATTGTAAGGAAATTGTCACTGTCATTGCTTTCTTACTCCCATAAGTGAAGGTTAATCTTAAATCTGAGACAAATATCTCTGCTAAAAGGAGGCATCCCTCCCTTTTTAAGTATGCTGCTGTGTGTGTCTCTTATCTGCTAGTTAAACTTAATGATTGCCAAACTCTTCTCAGTTTTGGGAGTGCTTTGTGGTAATCTCTCTGACATGTCTTAATACTTTTTCTTGGGATTTTTGCTGTCATACAACGTCTCATGCACTACACATACTAAATTTCTTGGAATATTTAGAAATTATGTTAATTATGGCAATTTTTGTCAGGAGCTGTATTCAAATATTTTTGGGGATTTTTTGGTTTGTTGTTTTATGTTCTTGTTTGGTTTTTTGTTTGTTTGGTTGGTTTTTTGTTTTGTTTTTTTTGTTTGTTTGTTTTGTATTTAAATAGTAGGTTAACTTGAAGCCAGTTGAATCAGTAACCCAAACTAAGCATCCATTGTTATTGTTTGCTCAGCTGAGTCCAAAAATATGCTAATAACAAATACATTCAGTCCTCCATTCCAACAAAAAATGCAAGTGTGCCTATGTGTGCCAGTGAATTCTTGTCTCAGGTTGCTTGTATAGGTGGCACCTATGTCTGCACATATGTCTTTGAGCATGGCAGACCTTTATCTGTGGTGAATGCAACACTGATTGAAGACACTACACTGGCAGATAATAAATTTTGGACATTCATGCTGATTCATATATTTTCTATAGTCCTATCATCAAGCTGGTGAGCAAGCGCAAAAAATTTTGCCATTTTTTCAGCAGATATTTGCTGCATCCACTCTTGGCTGACAGGCTAACCTCAAGGACCGTGCCTATCCAGAAATCAGCCCCTCATGCAAATATCCAAGAGTTGAGGCCATCTGTAAAATCTGCTTCTCATCTATGTATCATTTGGATTTATTGATTGTACTGTCATTTTCAGGTATAATCTCTGATCAGGGTCAGTCTCTTTCCCATGGCTACTGCAACTGTCAGCCCTCTATGTAAATGATGAGCATGGATTCAAGGAGTCTTTTTGCAGAGTGTGCAGAAAATCATAATTAGCAGCAGAAGTGACTAGACTAAAATAATTTTTATGACTGCATGTAAAATCCTGTTTTTATTTTAATTTCAGCTCCATAAGGTTTTGGAAAATTTAGTTGAGCAATGGGAATACACTTTTGGTTGAGTTCACTGCACACTTACCTAACAGCATTGTCTACAATTCACTTATTTTTCCAGGCAATTTTTTCCTTATTCATGTGGCAAAATACTCTTAAGAAGTTAGTATAGATTTACTAGTTAGCACAAGATTACTTCTTGGCACTTGAATTTGTCTTGGCAGGTTGAACTACTATGTGATTTTTTCCATCTCTTACTGAGTTGTGGCAGCATTTTGCAAATACAATGCCTTTATGAAAGTAGTAAGTTTAAAATCATCCACCATCATACTTTTTCTACTTTATTGGGAATTGTGAAAAAAGAAGTAAATGCACACCTGACAATAAATAGCTTGACTAAAGTTGGTTGCAGTGACAAACTGTCTCTTCAATCAACTGCAGAAGACATCACCTAGAAGTAGCCCAAAGCTGATACAAATCTCCTGATAGTTGACTTTGGAAAAGTCTGGAAAATTAATTCCTTCTTTCTGTTCATCCTTTTGAATAGCTTATAATCACAGACATTATTCTAAAGGAGATGCTGGTATGTCTTTTCTTCTTGTTAGTTTTAGATGTAAACTCATTTGGTATCAAGTAGAAGAATTACACTTTTTCACAATCTAGGTCTTTGATGTGAAAAAAAAAAGTCATGACACGCTGTCATGCTCCAGACCTTTGTCACAAGATTGCTCCTGCAGTTGCTCCTGCATGAGGAACAGGGATTGCTCCTGCAGTTGCTCCTGCATGAGGAACAGGGACAACTGGTGATATCTTCAATTGTCATAATAGACTCTGAAAACAGAGTGATTTGAATGGGAAGAAAATATTATCTCTTTTTTTTCCCCCTGTAAAACAGCCTTACACCAGATCATTATTCTTTAGGATCAGTTGACAGGAACAAATGAGAATCTTTAACTGAAACTGTATGTTAATGATAGCATGAAAACAAATGTAAAGGTGTCTGAAAGGTACTTAAAGCAAGTTCATTTATCTACTTATAATGGGTATTAAAATCATAACAATTTTCTGGTAACAGTTCTGGGGAATGGCATACTCTTTACAGTATGTGAAGTAAGTCTCCTGCAACATGGGAGGAGGTCTTTATATCACAGAAGGGAATCATAAAATTGCTTGAGTTGGAAGAGATCTTAAAGATCATCCAGTTCCAACCCCCTGCCACAGGCAGGGAAACCTTCCACTACACTATGCTTCTCAAAGCCCCATCCAGCCTGGCTTTGGACACCAGTACATCCCAAAAAGAGTTAGATCATACAGTAGCCTGTTGGAGATTATCATATTGATAGGTAGGGATTGCTGTCTGCTTAGGAACGTGAGATGTATGCAGGAATCTGAGTTCCAGCATCTAATGTGGAAATATCTGTGACTGTGCTGCCAATATGATTGTTAGATGCAGCAAGCACAGCGCTGTGGGAAGATGCATGCACTCTCTTTACTTATTGTTATTGAAAGTTTTAGTGAATGACACCAGGGCACTAATACACAAGACTTTATTTGAAGAGAAATCTTCAAAGAGTTTATGAAATCACAAGAACTAATTAATCAACCGGTACAAATTCTCTATTTCTAAGCATATGTATTTGGCAATATACTTCAAACTTTCATCTGATATGTTCTCTATTCTGATAATTTGTATTCAAGAACTTCCTTGGGCTGAGAAATGCATGTGTTGTTGTGAAAAGTTTAGTAAGAGGTTCTAAAACTAGATTTTGAATTGTTAATAGAGCAGCTAAAAATGGAAAAGTTTAACTTTCTTTTTCCTGTGTTGTTTAGTATTTAATTATAAATAATGTTTTAAAATAATCTATGAGGATCAAATGTTTAATTGAGTTATTATGGTTAGGTATGAAAATTGCATTTACAATACTTATGAACATTACAAAGTTCTCAGATGCTAATCCGACAGAAAATGTCAAAATGCTTTTGTGTCCAGGGAATAGCAGGACACCATTTCCTGTAGGTGGACACAAGTGAGTTTACTGCTACAAGCTTAACAAAATAATAACTTTTGTTTCACGGTAGTTGAGTATTACAATATGCACTGTTTGGTTGAGAAATTAAATAGTTCTGGTGATACTTCAGGTTAATACTTAAGTGCCAACTCTGACTTGTTTTAAGCAAGACAGTTTTTACTTGCAAGTAATGACTTACAAAGTCATTACTTTCCAGTTTTGAGGTAGCTCTATTGAGTTTTGGTAAGCAGTGTTGAAATTTTAGTGGTTGTTTCTACTCATTATAAAATCCTGTAAATGAACTAGCTTCTGTTCCAAACTCCTTCAGTTCTTAAGGAAAGTGGAAAAGTTCTCTAAGCTTACAGCAATTGGTACTAGCAAGTACTTTCCATCTATCCTATGAAGTAGTAGACATCAGGCTATTTTTTGATGGGACACTCCTGTTGCTCTCTGTTCTGTGGTTTACTGTTGCAGATTGTTTTTGTTGTCTCCACCCTTTCTCAGTCTCTTTTATTTTGTTTGCTTCTCTCGTCGTATTTCTTGATTTCTTTTTTGCATGTCATCCCTATGTCTTCATGTCTCTTACCTCCTATAAAGCCATCTTATCACTTCTCTTTAGTATAGATAACTCTTCCTTTCTTCCTGAGCATAAGCCAACTGAATTTTGAAAGTCCAGTGAAAAGCTGTCTGGCCTCATTGCACAGCAAAATTCCACAGTGAGATCCGAGAACTGGAAGGAAAAAGAAAAGAGGAAGTTCTGATTAACCTAGTGAAAGATTTGTCCATAAGCAGTTCCAGGAGATCATGACAGATTAGTTTTAAGTAAAATACAGGGGAAACATTATTGATATGAGTTTTCTTGAGCTTCAGCTTCCTGAGGAGTCACTAGTGTTGTTAGTGTACATCGTCTTTCTCATCACATTTGTCAGAAGAAGCTAGATTTGTTTTCATGATTTTGATAGTTCTAGTTTTATGTGTTCTCCATCATCATTTTGAATGATTGTCTGTCCTTCTAAGACATCTTTGGACTTTTGCCATTACAGAAGTGTCTGAACAGACAAAGAGAACATTTTACTCACTTGTGCTTCTTCACAGAATTGAACAGATGTATTAAAGCTATGGTACTGGTGACTTACTGTTCTTGAATAGCTCAGTTTTGTCTCTGAGACTAACACCATTTTGTGCCATTAGGAGTGCCTCAGGATATTTGCCTAACATTTAAAAAGCAAATTTAATACATATTTTATGTAGCTAGAGTAATGTGTTAGTGAGAAGTGGTACTCCACTTATTTGTCTAATTTTATAATAAAATCATAATGTTCTAACTTCTGTAAATAACAGACTAAATCAGGCCCATCTTTCCAAGTGAATGAATCTCATAGCTTACTCAGTGACAGACGACACATCCCATGCCAGGTAACCTTTTGTTCAGTGGCAGAAGGTATAGCCTTACTTAGAGGTGTCACACTATAATGCAATCATGTAAGAATCCAATTATCTTTTCTTAACTATTCCCACTTTCTTTTTTTTTTATGACCAGCCATGCTGAAATTTTAATGAGAATTCTCAGGCTTACCTCAGCAGATAGATGGCAGAATGAACATTTTTATAACTGGAATAAAAGCTGTTATGTTTTATCACAAGGCCCTCCTATTATCTAGTTTCCCTTTTGGAGGATAAGTAAACATTACCTCAGAAGAAACTTCAAGGAGCACCCCTAATTTTGTTATGTGTATACATAAAAATTCGCACACATACACTTTTCCAGTATTACATCTGCATATTTACTTCTCAGCTAGACTTACTGATTATGTGGTATTTCCTGGCTACACAAATCACTTTTTCACATTTTCATTAAGCCTGAGTTCGCAATAACATTGAGGTCATCATGTTTTTGTAACACAACCATGGGAGCACCTTATCAAAACTCCTCGTTGCTAAAGCAGCTTGACCTTGCATTTAATTTACTAATCAAAAGCAATCCTAGCAGGCAGTTCAAACAAAAATACCATATCTTTGTTTTCTTTTGTAAGTAACAAACAAGGTCAGAGTAACTGGACAAGGGGAGAGCATTTACCAAACTTCTTGGGCCTAAATTTTCCCCTTACATTGCTGAAAATAAAATCTTAAAAGTAATATTTAAAAATTCTTTTTTCCCCAAGCTGGAAATATTAGGCTTACTCTATATTCACTGTAGACTTTCTGTGTGCTACTCCAGGTAGTTTGGAGTGAGCTGCTGCTCTCAAAAATAAGTGATTAGCCCTGCTCCTGAGCTCTTCCTAAAGTTCTTTGTGGGCCAATAGATCATTCTGTTATGGCTGTCCAGTGCCAGTCAATATTTTTTTCTGAAGATTTATGGATTCTGCTTTGGCATGAGATTGCATTTGCCACTGTGACGGGAAGTAGGCTGTTTGGTCCTTGGGAAATCTACTCACTGGAAATGTGCCACCATCAGAAGGGCTTCTCCAGTATAGTCCTCGGTTTTGTCCCAGGGATCCTGAAAAATAAAGTACCCAGTAATGGATTGGCTTGCTATTGCTGATAAAGTTAGTTAATCCAATGGCCTGGCGCTGAAAGTTCTCTGTAAAAGGGGGTAGCTGAGAGAAGGCTAAATCTGAAGTGAATTGTTGTCGTGTGCTGCTAATGCACTCTACGAGAAATTGTAAAAGCAGGTATGTAACGCATGTTGCACAGGCAGAAAGACAAATTTTGTTTTGGAGTTCATTGAAAATCAATCTTACTATAAATCCTATGGATTGGTAAGTATTGGATGTTTGGAACACTACTATTCTTAAATGTATCCCACCTGTTTAAAGTACAGTGAGTACAGGATACATACATAGGTAATAATGGAGATTGTAAATATTAGCAGATGTCAAGGACAGGTTAAATGCTAAGTCCAAACAGGGGAATTTGTGATCTTTGCAAATACCTCATGTGCCCAAGCTGTCATTCTGAAAAATTACAGGTCACAACCAAATGAATGTTTCTTCACAGTGATGTATTTTGACAGATTGTGTTCAGGATTTTATGTTAAGAATTTACATTGTATATGTGGGCTGTGTTTCTTAAAGTTATTGAAAGATGTAAAAAGAATTGCAATTTACCTGCTGCACGCTGAGTAAAAACAAGCCAAATATAATCTAATTCTTCTTAGATTATAAAAAAGGAAATACTGTTTGTAACACTGAGCTTTTTGTGTACAAACTTATAAAATGCACAAGACCAAATATAGTCTCATAAAGAGGGCTTACCTTTTCACAACAACTAGCAAGGGTACTTCTTATTGGGAATATTTTGGGAGGCATTTGCATGTAGTAAATGTGACCCACTGTGCAATAGGTCTTTAAAATAATTTATGATTTGGTGTATAGTGCACATACAGTTAATGTAAAATAGTGCAGTGGCTATAAATTTTACAAGTCCAAAATTCTGTCTCTGGAGCAGAAGCAAAGGAGTTGTTTTACACAGGAGAGTCCTGAATTTTATTTAATGTAACTTGGAAAAAGCTATAGATGACCTAGCCACATTTTTGATTATAGACTAAAAAAAGGGACAGGGAAGTGGAAAACCAAATTCAGAAAGTTACTAGCTATGGAAGCATACTACTACTTCACCTTACAAGAGAATGCCTTAACAGCCAGACTGTAAATTAATATTAGATAGGTTCAGTCTCAAGCCAGTCTGTTTCATGTTGGATCATTGCGAAGCAAAGAATAATAGATTTAGATGTAAGAGGTAATAATAACAGGGGACATTGTAGTATAATCAGAAAAAGACTTCAGAGAAAAATGTGTCCACTGACTACATCTTTACCTTGAGATGATTAGTGGGTACTTGCTCATGTCCATTCTTCCCAAGCCGGAGACTCTTCAGAAAGATAAGTTGCATCCCTGCTGCATATAAGCAGGAGTGTAGATGGTGTAGCAGCTACTTCAGAATGCTTGGGATTTTCACAGCATAGGCTTCCTTGTTCTTGAGCTACTTTATCTCTCGAATGTGTTGTGCTATTTATAAAGCCATTGGTTTGTGGTAATTGCCTAGATGTGGTGTTGCTGTGCCATTGGTGAAGCTGTGATCCCAGAGTGCTTATATAGGGTTATCCTGGTTTATGGAATACAACTTAATGGGTTAACATGAAATGTTGTAATTTGGCATCTATGATCCTATTATACTGTGAAGTGTGAAAGAAACTGCTGTCTTGTGAAGGATGATTCTTTGTGCATTTGCTTTCATCAAGAGTTAGTCCTCACTATACAGAATGCTGGGAAAACTTGAACAACTGCTTGAACTCAGTTGTCTTGAACTGAGATCAGGATTGGGTCTCGAATTTTGCTGTCTAGAGCCTGGGATATCTGACATTTGGTCTTCTGTTTTCTGGACGCTTGTCCTTATTGAGTAGGAGAATGATTCTTTTCTTAAAGTGAGCCAATCCCCAGCTCATACCTGAGGAATGACTTCAGCCTGAGTAAAATCTGAGTCTTTTCATGGTCAGTTGTAGAAAATATAACTGCAAATCATCCATATTGAAAGCAACCAGGTTTATCGGGGATATGTTCAAGGGGAGTTCCCATTTATCTTGGGGTAGTCGATGGGGTCAGTATATGTGGCTTTGTCTACATAATGTTTATAACTGGCAATTGCCTCACATGGGTGTCTACAGAGATTTGTAGATAACCAGGGAAGATTTGTGGATTCCCTGACTTGTTCTAAGAGCGAAATGTATATTGTGTAGGTCAGATTGTTCTAATGATGTGTATAGCATTCTTAACCTCTCTCAAGATGCCATCTGTTTTAATCTCAGAGTATTGGTCTGCATTGTGATGGTGCCACTCAAGCCCTGCTCCCCATTGCAAGTGACAACTATTCTTTGATAACAGATGCCAGAACAGAGACAACAGCTCAGTCTTGAGCTCTTGCAAGTAGAAATGAATTATGTCTTTGCTCCCCTTAACATAAAAAAGAAGACTTGAGAGGTGTTCAAGGTGCCTGTATCTCCGGTGCTGTATTTATGATAAATTTTGGAAATACCTCAGCTCCATCTTGCCCAAAAGTCTGGCTTTGACAGTACCTCACAATAAATGCTTAGGAAAGAATACAAGGACAGGAACCATCATCTTTTAGTGATATTTCCCAAAATATTCCCCTACTTTCTTTGAGTATTTCAAGATTTATCAGAGCCTGTTGTCATGCTTTTGTATATGAGTTTTAGACAGATTTCCAGGAATGTATCTACCTTACCTTTTCAATCTGGCAAAGTTCTTAGCATGTGGGCTGTCTAGAGGCGTCATTGCATTTGATCTGTTTACATTTTGCCCTGAAATAATTCTGTGCTCTGACATGTTTTCAATAGTTTCATATTCTAGGAAGTCCCTATGAAAACAGTGAAGGAAGTCATGCCCAGTCCTTTTCTCCCCCCTTGCTCTGGACCTGGAGTTCAGTCAAAGAATCTTTGTTAGGCCCAGTAAATTTCCTACCATCCCCTGGAAGTCAAACTGTAATTCAGTCTGAAGTCATTGGCCAAGTCTCTTCCCGTTAGATGGACTAGCACATGGACATTGGACACTGGCCAGCCATTGTCTGAAAATTGATTGGAGTCAGTGGAGGCAATAATATCAAACACTTTGGTAGCTGGACTCTCTTTCCTAGGCTTGACATCTTGAAGCATGCATAGTGAAAGAAAAATGCTGCAGTTTTCCTTGTGGATATTTAGGCTGGAGTCATTCCATCTCAGATCACACATTTAAATAAGATAACCTGTGTACCAACTGGTGGTAAATGACAATCTATATTCCTGATAGTGATGGCAGGAGCCCTATGTCGGTGGTTATGAGGAGAGGGTTTGGGATTATGTTTTTGTTTTCATTAGGGTTTTTTTTTGTTTGTTTGTTTTTGTTTTGGTGGTTTTTTTTTTTTTCTGAAACACTGCATGTGGAGGAGGAAAAGAGGCTAAAAGGAAAGAACTGATTTCTGTCTTCTGCCAAAGAGGTACTGGTCTAACAGCTGTCTGTGCTTTTGTAATTTACCTTGAATAAATCAAAAAGTTGTGTTGCTGTGGATCTAGAAGGTACCTAAAAGAAAGAAATGGAAAGAGCTCCTCTATATGCATGTATTCACTAGTCTTTTCTTTACCTCTCCTAAAGAATTTCTTGGTATAGAAAATGTGGGTTTAGAAGGAATTGAGAATACAATGAAAATCACTGCCCCTTCCCCCCTCTTTTTTTATTGTGCCTAGATCACTATGCATAGGTTGCCAAAATAGATTTCAGAATTCCTTGCACTGGTTCATTAAATAGGTAAATTAATCCTACCTGACTTAAGTAGAATGTTTCTTCACATTTTAATTCTAATTACATGTTTTATTAATTTATGGAATTTTGTTTGTTATGACAGCCTCTTCTTCCTCTCTGTAAGATGCAAGCTGCTTTTTCTTAAGAACTTTTCTCTTTGTAATTTAGTGTGCATCTACCCATGTAAACCTAAACATTTAAGCTGTTAATGTGCTCTTATTTGACTTAAAAAATATCTCACTAGTTTCTAACACTTTAAAAGTAATCTTTCTATCAAAAATAGACAGTTTTCAACCTTCATTTTAATACTGCAACCCCTTTGATAGTTGTACTTTAATTTTCAGGAAATTGAATCCTAACTAAAAGCTTCTTTCCATTCTGTCAGTCTTCAGCATTGTCGCTTGTAATTTTGGTTATTTGATGCATCTGAAAGCTTTAGATGAAGCTTTTTGACATTGATTTTGTTGTTCTTGTATCCTGAGAAGTTAAAAAAATTAGATGAATTTTTAAGCTTCTGCAGTATGTGTCATGAAAGCAAAGCAGCTATGCAAAGAACCAGGTAAAGCAGATTGCTTTGACTTGGGGTGTGGCTAGATATTTTTGCTTTCAAATTTTAGATCAGCCTTTTGAACAATTCCAGTATTAAACTTCATTCTAGCTGTATGACATCATGTGTCCCTGCACATGTAGAATAACATCAGTAAAAATTCTCTTGTTGATTCCTCAGATTTCCTCAGGAAACTTTCAAGATATTCCCTAACCAGAAATTTAAGAAGCTAAGCAGCTGTGGCACAAGGATTAGGGTTATGGAAGGATAAACAGATGGCTAAATCTTGGGAAACAGGGAGTAAAAACGCATGCTGAATTTTTTCCGGCAGAGAAACATTGTCTTTGTAGATATGCAACAGTTTGTGCTGAGACTTGTCCACATAACACAGATCTTGCACAATGCACATCACACGTCTTTTCCATGATAGCACATATCAAAAGGGCTGTGTTGGGGTTTGGGGCTGTGATGTTTGGAAAGAAGTTAGAAATAGGATCAATTGAAAAGCTCCAGAAGAACCTGATTCTGAGTGATGAGACAGGAGAATGGCAAATCCAGGTGATGGAAATGTAAGGTATGCTAGAATAGACTAGAACAGCACACTTCAGTCAGATGGGACCTTCCATTGGTCATCTATTTCAGCTGTCAGGTTGTCCTTTGGAAAGACAAAAAATCCCTCAGTATGTTTCCTTGATGCTTTCTTTGCTGCATCAAAATACTATTAAAGTTAATTTAAGGAGAGTCACCCCTTGCCTTGGTCTTCTTTGTTGGCCTTAAGCTTCTGAAGCTAGCTCTGTATTACATGTTCAACATATAAAAAAGGCATGTTCTTTCTTTACTTTTGCATGTGTAAGCCTTACAGAAAGTGTCCCTTACTCTTCATTCTCTCAGTGGGAAGTGGGTTCTGTTGTTCCAGTGTAGCAATTTGTTCTCACATATGTGGTGATGTGTTTGGAACCAGTTCTGGCATCAGCATATGGTACCAGCCCATGGTGGGATCTAGATGATCTTTAAGGTCTTTCCAACCCAAACCACCCATTGCAGGATTTTAGTGGTACTTAGTGATCTCAGTACCTGTGTTCTTTAACATCTCACCACAGGCATCTTACTGTAAATCCATTTATCAAGCACAGCAGCATTTTCAAAGTCTACAGTTGTGTTTTCAATTCACCATTGTTTAATTGGAGGTTGGGTAGTGCCATGCCATCAGCTGTTGTTACAATACTTGTGTGAGCCCATCAAAGAAGGTGGGGTAGAAGAGGCAAGTTTTTCTGTGTATTCTCTGCATCTCAAGGAACTGATCAAAGTGGTACAAAAATGGCAGTGGGGATGTTCTGTCTTGTGCAATGTTAGTGGAGCAGGGATTAGAGCATTCCTCTCATGGACACTGCAAGAAGAAACTTCATTTTTTTGTGATTAGGATAAATTTGCCCTTTGTTAAAATGCACTTAGGAATTATCCAAGGAAGGAGCACTATTACTGGTCAGGATAATTTTCCCCCTTGGTTTTGAAAGCTGCATTCATGAGAAGGGGCTTCAAAATGCAACTAACCAAGAATATCAGGGTAAAAGGGGGATTGGAGATACAACAACCCTTTCAGTTGAGAAGCTGTGTGAGGTATTGGATGGCATTAACAAAACCATCAGATGCTTTGTTTCTCTTCCTAGCTATGTGTGGTGTTTATGAATGCTGATAGGAGAATTCCCCTAGGTAATGCTGAATTAGAGTTTCACAGACAGGAGCTTGATGAAAAGAGAGTTTATTTTTGTGGCTTGAATTAAGTCCTGTGGTAAAAAGCTATGCAGTCATCCACTTTAATGACAGGTGCAGGGAAGATAGTGAATATTTTGGTTTTATGCTACATTTTTTTCCTTTTTTCTTTTTTTTTTTTTTGTAAATTAGTTGAAGCAGCTGGAAAATAAATATGATATGAGAAAATTTTATCTCAAATGGAGTTCAATAGCTATTCATAAAATCAAATTCTAACATGGAAAGTAAAGTATTTATAGACAGTGGAAGACAATTTCTTATTTACATATTGGGAGATTTCAATGAACTCACTTTTTAAAAAAAGCTTTTCTAGGAAGTTAAATACCTTTCCAAAGGGACTGTTTGTTTTCGTTGTTAAAAAATTAATGTCATATTGTAACTTTGTATGATCCTGCTGTTTCTTTAATTGTTCTTGTATTGGGACTTAGATTCTAGCCCCATGCTGAGTGGCCATTAAGACAGTAAGAGAACTGGCAGGGAGATTGATGTGGTACACCAGGATGCCATTTTTTCCCCCATTAGCTTGTCTGTAGATACCTTTTTCTGCTTTATAGGCTTACAGCAGTTTCTTTGTCCAGGCACATTCACAGTTTTCTCTGTTTGGGCTCTCTTTAAGTCTGTTGGTGTGAGATTCTATGATTGTCTCACAGCCACAAAATCCTTTTCTGCTTTCACCTTGATTTCATATTGCTAATAGAGAAAATGGAAATGCAGAAAATATTCTATAGCTGCTGAATTCTCTTCATTCTTAGAGTTTGAGTCATTTACAAAAAAAATTAGTTTCTGAAAATGTTTCAAAGCATCTAATTTGTAAAACTTTCTTTTGGAGACTATTCTAGTGTACATTTTCAGTGCCTCCATAAACATCCCTCTTTATAAAATCAATAGCCTCCTTTTAAATATTTACTTTATTAGGTGAGATTTTCATGTAGTTTATTCAAAAAAAGGCTATTGTTCCTGATCATTAGCCCGGATTAACATAAACGCACCAGGCAGACATTTGTTAATTTCATTCTCAAAATTATACTTTACATTTTCATTACTGTTCTTCATAAGAAGTATCTCAACAGTTCTGTAGAAGTCAAGATTTTCTAATGACTGCAAGTATTGTTCCTTAAATTCTTTCTTTCCTCTTAAGATTGAATCTTTGTTTCACAGTGCTTAAAAAGATGACAAAAGCAAGATGACAAAAGCATCCATCTTTAAGAAAAGTTACAGATACCTCCAAAGGCACATCACTGGGTCTAGCTGAGGTGGACTCAACTCCCCAAAAAAGTTACACTATTCATATTCAGAAAAGCGTTAATTTGTGGAATTGTATATTCTCTCACAAGGATGCTATTTATGGATCCTTCCTAAAGCAGGTGAAACCAAGAACTGTAATGAATTGCATGGGATTGGCTTAGGAATGAGGAGTGGGAGTTGTTAGTGCTTGACATTTTTACAGATGCTGCATTGCAATCTACAGGAAATTGGGAAGCATCCTTCAGAGATAGCCAGTTATCAGTAGTGCTACTTCTGCACCAAGCACATTAAATATGTATCTCAAAGTTTGAAATTGTTGGTGATTTTGAGAAAGTGACACAGAACCTTCTCTGCATTGCTAATTATAATTACTCTTTCAATAGGAAAAAAAAATAATAAAACCCCAAAGCTCATTTATGCTTAGTTACCTTTTGGGAATGCAAAATAAGTATAAGGTCACTTTAGTTCAGAAGAACTTGACACACTATTAGTTACCATGTGTCCATCTGTTTGCCTTGCTATTTTTTACCTCATCTTGCTAATCAGGGCCTTTGCCCTCCGCTGGATCTGTTCCCTGGGCCTACACAGAACAAGTAGTTGAATTTATGTGGCATTTCCAGTAAAAATTTGAAAAAAAGTATTTTAAGGTAGTTATATTTTTCACAGAGGAATGTAAGTAAGCATGTAAATTTTACTGTTTACTAAATGTGGAAGTTGAACTATGAATCTCTTTTCTTGTCATATTTAATTTTGTAGTTTCTGATTATGCCATTTTAAAATTTATATAGCCTAAAATATTTTCTGTTATTTATGTTGGCGGTTTTTTTAATTATAAATGAGTGTATAACACTCATATAAATATTAATTAGGCTGATATATTTTCTCCATTTTTTAACCATACAACCATTAACAAATGCAAATTACCTGATTATCTTACTGCTGTAAGAAGATTTTAAGTGGAGCTATTTGACAGTGTATAGACCATGTACAAGTCATTGTTTCAACTGTTGATTGCTTGAAAAGAAAGCAAGCTACCTAAGGTATAGACTTAATATAAGAAAGATGTAGAAATAATGGTATAAAACAAAGCCCAATCTATTCTTTTGCAGTGCAAGACAAGTGAAGACTTCACTTGCAGTGAAGACAACATCCTTGCAATATATGAGGATATAAAATGCTACTTGAGCAAAGAGATACCATTTAATGTAGAAGAATCTCTTTGTCTTTTGACCTGTTCTGTAGAGGTTACATTGTATGATTCAAACAGCGTACTAATTTCCTGTGTCATCGTGTGGAAGTTGCTGCTGGAGAATGTTCGGTGTGTACAGTTTTTTTTGCTCACAGAGGTAGTCTTTTTCATCTTAAAGGCTGTTCTCTTTAACCTGTAACTTGCACATTAAGCATCAAGAGCAGAAGTGGTTGGTATCTTTCTGTTGCAGATTTGGTACTAAACCAGCAGCCTCAAAATGCTCCTTCTTTGTTCAGGTTCTGTCTTCTGTAGGATTTCCTCCATTATTCTCTCTCAGAGTAAGGTCAAACTTTCCTACAGTACTTTACCAGCTGCTCATCCTGGTCTCTCAATGCATGGCCTTTACATGAAGCATTGTTACAATCTGCTCCAAGCATTAAACAACCTCCCTAGCAACAGTGCAAACACATTTTCATTCAACTCCTTCCAGCTCCTGAATGTGTAACCTGAATGTGAGTCATTGTCTTCACTTTTTCTCAGTCACTTGGGTATCCATTTCACTGTAGGAAGAGTATTCCTATGTGCTGTTGGATGCTAAATATCACAAATGCAACCCTCAGTGTTTGTCTTCCCTGTCTTTCCAGTCTTCAGCTAACAATGTGCCCGGGAAAGCTGTCATGAAAATCAGTATGGCTGGAGGCAACTTCTCTTCTAGCCTCAGGTGTCAGAGTGCCAATCCCTCCTTGATTCAGTCTTAAAAACGTAAGAAGAACATAAATATACAAAAATATTGCTTCTCTTCCTATGCCATTCTCAGGAGGAAATCTGAATGTAGTCTTGACCAGACTTTTTCTCCCCAAACTATTTCAGTAGCAAACAAAACTGCTGTCCTTTCCATTTGCTCAGTCCTGTGGCAAGCAGTAGAGAATTGAGGGGAAATTTTGAGAGATACCTGAAAGTATTTTCACATGCATCTGCCAATGTATTAGGCTATATATCTGCTTTTAAAATGCATCTTCATTGATTTTTTTATTATTTTGGGAATATTATATAGAAGACAGACAAGGAGCAGTAAATTGTATAAGAAATAAGAACTGCTAGGTATTGATAGTAAAGCAAGATGCCCTTGACTTAAGGACAAGCTTAAAATCTAAGCACATCAAGCAAAGTTAATGAGGAAAGAGAAGTACATCAAGTGTCTACTAGAATTCCTTGAGAATATAAAAGTGAAGTACTCTGGTATTGATGGTTTTGCCAAGCCCAGAATCAGATTCTAAGGTTCCTATGAGGCAAGTAAAATCAGTTAATTATAAAGTCTAACAATGGCAATTAAAGAGAAAGAGCCCAAATATATGTACACGTTCTGAAAATCTGAAAGGCTTCGCACTGACTACTTGTAAGTTGCTGGTTATCCTCTAAGACCTCTTCCTATCAATATTCTAGGAAGTATCAAGGATACTTCCTTAGAAAGTACTAGGAAAAGTAGAGATAGTTCTAAGACATGGTTAAACTGGGTATGCAGCTAGTTATACTGTGCATAAAGGGGTCCATTCAGTTTTGTACAAGAGCTGACTAGAACAATGCACTTTTAGACTGTCTTGGTGCTTATCTGCTGGATCAATACACCATAACAGAGTAGGTGTGACAGCCCACCCTTAAGGGGAATTGTCAGTCATCACAGAAGGTTGGAGATGGTCAGACACCTTTATCTTAGGAAATGGACAGTGAATTTCTGGAAGTTGTTTTCTGCTGGAGGGCTGATCTGTGCCTTGGCTTTGAGTTTAGCCATGCAACCATTTTCTAACAGTCGATGGTCTGAGTATTTGACTGCGCAGCTGAAAATGAAGCAGCCTGTTTGTGTAGTTATCCAGACAGTAAATGAGATGATCATACCAACTAGGATGCAGCTGTTGTCACTTCAGCTGATGCAAAGCCAGTGAAGTGTGAGAAGTAAAGATGTGACATTAAATGTTTTGAGTAAATAACAGGGGAAAAGACTTTTAACCATCCATTCTGATTATGGTTAAAATGAATGTATTCCCTACTAGTCAATTACATTGACTAGTAATTGTGAAACTATTATGAATCACAGGTTCACTAGAGGAGAAACCTGGGCATTTGGTAATAATGTTTCTTACTAAAATCAAACAAATTGTCTCCTATTTTGCACAACTGGAGCAGCCAAGTTGAGCCTACTTCATTTTGTTGTCTATTTCCATACTACTTTTTTCTTTATTATTTATTATTTTTCAAAATAGCCTGTTAGAATGGAATGCCATATTGTAATAACCATTGCTCCAGATAGCACTACTATATTTCTTATTTAAACTGATGCAACACTATTTTGCAAGTATATTGAAACTCTGCTCAGTAAGTTGGGATGTCATATTCTTAAAGACTGCCAAAATTTATCAGTTTAAATCTGTCAATTTTAAGTCAACACTTCCACTATGGTTATTCTGCTTGCTGTGGTTGCCTACAGCTAAGCCTCAAGGATAACCCTTCAAAATACTAGATAATTACACTATTCCCATAGTTAATTTAAGCATTTCAATCAAACAGGAAATAGCTTGTAGTCTGCTCACTGGTTGATTATAGTTTCTTCATATTAAAAGGGCATCACTTAACATTTGCTTGCTTATGCCAGATGGCAAGTTCCTAATTAAATTCACTTCTCATGTGCCTAATTTTCTGCTTGCATTTTGGCAAAGCTAAAATCTCAGTAGGGCAAACAGATAACTGGGATATACTAACAACATTACTATTGGTTTTTTTACGGTCTTTCTTATGAATGGTAGCTCAAAAAAGATCTTATGGATCAAGAGCTGCAACTTAACCTTTGGTACTAAGGGTCTGCTTCATTACAAGTTCAGAATGTCAAACGAGATTCTTAAAAATTATTTTGTCTTCCTTTCTACTGTTGCTCTTTAAGGGCTGTTCAATTTCTTTTTCCGCAGAAAGAAGGAGCAGAAATTGCTATTTTGTTATGGTGGTTGATAAGAAGAATTGCTTGTCCATTTTCTGCTTCCTTTACATAGACTTTCTTTTTGTCTTCTTAGAAACATTAGAAGAGGTAAAAACTCCTGAGCTAAGTGCTGAGCTTCCTTTATCTGCCTGATAAGGACAATCATCTTGATCCAGAAAAGTGACTCTGAATTAAGTACTTTGGTCTTGCATTCCTAAATATGGTTCAGTACAGATTCTTCATGGAATGATCTTGGGAAATCATCTAAGTTTTATTTTTTAATGCGTGGTGGGTTCACTCTGGCTGGATGCCCTGCACCCACCAAAGCTGCTCTGTCTCTTCCCAGCTGGACCAGGGGAAGAAAATACAGTGAAGGTTTTAGGGGTTGAGATAAGGACCAGGAAAGATCACTCACCAAATACTGTCATGGGGAAAACAAACTTGATTTGGAGATATTACTGAATTTATTACCAATAAAATCAGAGCAGGATAATGAGAAATAAAAACAAATTTTAAGAACGCCTTTCCCTACCTCTCCCTCCTTCTCATCTCTACCTCCTCCTTCCTAGCAGTATAGGGAGATAGGGAATGGAGGTTACAGTTAGTTCATCACATGTTTTTCCTGCCACTGCTCAGGGAGAAGAGTCTCCCTTGCTCCAGTGCGGGGTCCCTCCCACCACAGGCAGCAGTTCTCCATGAACTTCTCCAACATGAGTCCATCCCATGGGCAACAGTTCTCCACAAACTGTTGCAGTGTGGGTCACTTTTCCACGGGGTGCAGTCCATCCAGCCCAGCCTGCTCCAACATGGGTCTCCCATAGGGTCACAAGTCCTACCAGGAAACCTGCTCCAGTATGGATGCTTCTCTCCACGGGTCTGCAGGTCCCTGCCAGGAGCCTGCTCCAACATGGGCTTCCCATGGGGTCATACAGCCTCCTCTCAGGCATCCACCTATTCCAGTGTGGGCTCCTGCATGGATTCCAGGTGGATCTCTGCATCCCTGTGGATCTCCATGGGCTGCAGGGGCAGCTGCCTCACCACACTCTGCACCAAGGGCTGCAGGGGAATCTCAGCTCCAGTGCCTGGAGCCCCTCCTGCCCTTCCTTCTGCCCTGACCTTGGTGTCTGCAGGGCTGTCCCTCGCCCATATTCTCACTACACTACTCTTTGGCCACAGTTACATCTGCCCAATAACTGGTTTTTCCTTCTTAAATATGTTATGCCAGAGGCATTACTGTCATTCCTGATTGGCCCAGCCTTGGCCAGCTGCACATCTGTTTTGGAGCCAGCTGGCATTGGCTCTGTCGGACATTGGGAGGAGCTTCTGGCAGCTTCTCACAGAAGCCACCCCTGTAGCCCCTGTGCTATGTAAAGCTGTTCATGCAAACACAGTGTGTAACTGTATTTTGTTAACCAAAGATTTCCCGGGCCTTCAAGGTGTGAGCTGTTTTGCTGGGTTGACTCTGTACCTCCACGGTACATGTGTTAACTATTTCTTGGGAATTTAAAAGTGAGAGACTCAGTTTCGCAGTCAAAAATGGAAATGCTATAAAATATTGTATAATTCTAGTTTCCAGAATAATAGAATAACTTCTAGTTTCCAGAATAATAGCCCTAATATATCTGGGGCTTGGGCTGTTTTACTCTGTAGCACGAAAAATGCTTTTTATTGTGCCTTTTCTCACCCTCCACCCCATTTTTGGCATTTTAGAATGCTAGGGCTTTTTTCCCCTGGCATTCTTTAGTGAGTCATAGGGTGTAGCATGATTTTGATTGCAAAATTAATAGTAATCTACTTCAGAACAGCTTTACAACGGGAACTTGTAAAGGAAAAATCATTAATCATTCAGCATTTTATAGCATAGTTTTAAAGGAAAAGTAAAATGCTTTCTTTTTCTTGGCTACCAAAAAAAAACACAGGAGATAATCAGTATTGGATAAAAGCTTTTCCTACGTTGACTGCAAGACATTAATTCTTGGGGTTTTTTTTTTTGCCAGTACTTTTGGTATTTTGTGAGCTGAACTTGTGCAACAAAAGAATTTAAAGACGTTCTCTTCAGGTCTCATAACACATTGTTAAGAATGTGTTCATTTATTTATACTAAACAGCCAGTCTTACTTTTTCTTTGAGCATACATGCTGGTCTGTAGTATGACCATCCTAAAATAACTTTTCCCTCTTGTTTAACAAGGAAGAAGTGCTGGTTTAATACTGTATTTTTACAGTATTATTATTTTATCACTTTTATTGAAGACTGACGTTTTAAGAAAATTAAACTAATGCAGATTCCTTCCATAATTTAATAGTCAATGGCTCCAAATATAAAATTAGAATCCACTAAATTCTGAGCATTGGGTCTGTCAAGGCACGAGTTCTGGGACAGTGGTTCTTGTTATAGGGTTCTGGCCAGAGCACTGTAATTTCCATGGTTTCACTTCTCTTCTAAATGTTTTGAAACTGGAGTAATTTTTCTTGTGCACCCTAACTTTCTTTTTTTTTCTTTCTGGGAAGATGCATAGTGGTACTGAATGAGAATACTATTCTAACTGATAAGTAGACACTGAATAACTGTATTTAAACAGAGTTTTATGTCCTTCATATGCCTTTGTTTCAAATGCAAATTAGATAAAAGCTTGCTTTCTCAGAGTTAAATATATGCTGTGTTACTGAAATATAACATTTAATAATAAAATGGCAGACTTTTATATCTCTTGATCACCAGTTCTTCTGCTCTGTCAGTGAGTAGGGAAGGAAGCAAGAAAAATTAAAGAAGATAAAAGAAATAGGAAGAAAGCAAAGGAGAGTGGTAAAATCATTCTATTCTTTAGGGTTTGTATCTGTACAAGCCATTATATGATATGAAAATACGGGTACAGAGGCAGGGCTTCAAAGGCCTAACAAACTTGTTCTACCATGGAGGGACAGTCATTCCATTTTCTGTTTCATACAGCCAACTGTACTGAGTGATAGCCATGTGTTTCACTTGAATGCCTCAGAATTCAGATATCCCAAGGCAGACTAGACCATCCTGCTCTGGACATTTAGAGCATTTGGGGTTTTGGTTTTGTTTTTAGTAAAGACCAGATGATGTACGAGGAAATGTTATGACCAGAGAACATGAAATGTGGTTCTCTGTTGCTTGTCAGTGCTGTTGACGTCTGTTGTAGAAGTGTATGGAACAGAATTGTAAATACACTATTCTGCCTGTCACAGAGTGCTTGCTGATGGAGCTGTGTGTAGGTGCACAATGAATCATATCCTAAAATAAAAATCCCAGTGCACAAAATAGCACCTATTAAAAAGTGCTTTGCTCCACCCTCCTGTCCAGAACATTTGTAAGTGTGAAAAATGCATGTATTTTATGATTGGCTTTTCGCAAATATTAAAATGAATATATGTGTTGTGTTAGAAAGTAATGCTGTATTAAATCTCTTAAGTTCTGTGTTAAATATAGTTTTAAAAATTGTTAAAATAGAAACGATGCTATGTAGGATATTTTTTTTAAAGAAAGGACTCTCAGCGAGATAGCAGCCACAGGACACCTAAATCTTTCAGAGAAAGAGAATTCATTGCCCTCTTATCAGAAGAAACAAACTTCTTCCCACCTCGAAGGCACTGTTAGGATTCAGAGGAAGAAGCTGACGATGACCAGACAGAATCCTGTATTTGAATGGAATTTATGCATCATGTATGAAGAATTTATGCATCCTGTATGACTATGCAACAGGCTATTGCTTTTAAGGGTTAATCCTCTGTTAAGGGGTGTCCTTTTTCGGGCTCATGCTGCCTAGAAAAAAGTACCCAGACATCCGTAACTCTTTGTCTCTATTGTCTCATATTGCCCTAATCCAAATTGTCCAAATTATTATTACTCTAATTGTATTACTATTTTTATAACCATTTTATTACTATTAAACTTTTAAAATTTTAAAAAACAAGTGATTGGCGTTTTTCACAGTGAGTTTCATATGAACCAAAGTATATGTTTCTGTATGCTTTGGTAAGTATACCAAAGAAAAAACATTTCTGGTTTCCTTCCTGAGAAAAAGCTAACAATTAACTTCCTCAAGCTCTAACAGTATTTGCACTTCATGCCTGGGAGAATACTTGAATTATACCAACAACTCAACAGGACAAAATCATTACAAATCTGCTTGGACATTTAGTGTTTGGTGGGGTTTTTCCTCCTTGATACTTAGGTAACTTTTTCTGCTTTTAAGGTCGTGCTATAGCAAGGTTACTCCATTGTGTCTTTCAGTCTGCAAAAGCTGTAGACTCCAAATTAATCTTTTCAGCTGGCTCTTTGCAAGGGTCTATAAATGTTAGCTTTCTTGTTTGCTCTTAAAAGCTAAATTTATCCCTACTTACCTATATTCCAGGACAGCTGTCAGGCTCATCTTTTCACAGAGTACAGTGGTGAGCACAGAGTACACATGCAGCTTTTCACTTGTTGCTTCACTACATAATCTCTTTAAAGGTTTGTGCAGAATTATACTCACAGAAATGAAATCTTTTTTAATCTGAGTGTGTGAAGATGCAATCCAAGTAGAAGATACCATTTAACACATCCTTCCCCAGAAAAACCATTATCTAGCCCTCTGTGACAGTTTGAAACAGTTCTGTATAAATTAATTTTGTGTCTATGTGAATTTGAAAAGAGATGGACTAGAGCTGGTGAACAATTAGCAAAAAAGATTCTTCTTCTGGACCCACTGAGTGTACTGGGGAGGAAAGGTGACAGATCACATCAAAAATGGGGTAGAGGAAAACTGTGTGGCAGCAAGGAACAGAAACCTAACAGCTGAAGCAGGGATTGAAGAACTCTTGGGGTGATCAGGCAATAGACCCACAGCCAGCTGTTCATGCTCAGAGATGAAAAACTTCCTAGAAACCAGACCTGCCATGCACTGACACACAGGGCAGTTGGATACTTACAAGTTCTTTAATTTTTGTATTGTCTTGCATACTACTTTTCAGATTTTTCTCTTTTAGTTTATTGTTGTTCATTCTCTAATAAAACATAGATATTCCACATTTCAAAGGTGTTTTGAGCCTTCTTATAGATATCATGTAATGGAATAGTCTAAGCAGATCTCCCTTAAAGCCTTATATTTTTGGGTTGTATATTTATATTTTAAAAGGTTCCTTTTGGATTATTTTCCACTTTGGAACTCCTTAAAACAATTGCATTTTTGTAGATCTAATTGATGTAAGAGTAACTTTCAAGTGTTTCTCTTTGTTTATATGGGAAAAATATAAGGCTCTCTTAGCTCACTCTTATGCTCAGGTTTAGAAGATTACATTCCATTTTAAACATTCACCATAGCCCTGTCCTTAGGAGGAGGCAAGGTCTCAATCTGTCAGTAAATGAACAGCTGTCTTATCCCTTAAAAATTTATAAAGCACATTAAACATAGCAAATTCAAAAGGCTTTGGAGGGAAACACTAGAAAAATTCTTTCCAACACTTCTTGCTTGGTATTACAGTGGAGTCTCTAACGTAGTGGGAAGTCAGGAGAACAGGAAAACATCCTTTTTGAAAAGGTGCTTTTTCTGTGGCATTCAAGCTCATCAGTAACTTAAATGCCCAAGAACAAGAATAGAGAATACTTGGGCATTTCTCCTCTGTTATTGGTAGTCCAGAGATTTCTGGAAAGTAATTACTTTTTAATATTTTCTGGCCATTATTACAGTTATCCCCCACTTTACTTGTTTTAGAATTTGGTTAATTTTTGGTTTTGCATTCATACTTTTTTCCCCAAGGTTTCTGCCATATTATCTTTAAATTTGCTTTTGCTATACTACTTGACCTTTCTGAACCTTTACGAAAGTATCTTTTAATATTTCATATCTCAAAACTCCTGTTTCATAGAATCTTTTAGGTTGAAAAAGATCTCTGCTATCATCTGGAGTTACACATCTGTACAACCTAATTTTAGTTATTTTTAGTGTTTTCCCCATAATCACAGTATTTCAGATATATTCCATTTCCTATACCAGCTAGAATAGTCTTGTTTCCTGAATACCCTTTGCTTACCAAATCCTTATCACCACTTAAATACCCTTTGCTTTTCACTGCTTATCACATTCTTTAAACAGCTCACAGACTTGAAAAATATCTGACAGGACCAAATGTCTTCTATGTCCTTTCTAGCTGGATGAATTACTTAAACTGATACCTGATAGTGTCTTCTCCAGCACTGTGTTGTTTTGTACTTTGAGAAATAAGCAGATGTTCTTGAAATCTTACAGGGATAGATCAAACATTTGTTACAAAAAAAAAAAAAAAAAAAAAAAAAAAAAAGAGGGAAAAAACATAGAATTCATAGAATTAGTTAAAGTAGCAGAATATTGAAACCATCATTTCTGTTGGGTTTTTTTCCTGAGATGAGTTTGCAAGGGCTTATAGTTAGTCAGGTGCTGCTTTGGGTGGACTCTGACAATGTGGAAGATAAATATGTTAGTTACCTTTCCAGGACTAAGTCATCAGCCATTGACTTTCAAAATTGAATTGAAAAGGAAGTTTTCAGTTTTGGGGTGAGGAATAGGATATCAGCATTCTTGAACTGTGCAGAAAATTAGGGGGGAGGGGGAGAAAGATTTGCATTTGTACAAATGCAATGTAACCCCAGAACTGAATTTGTTGTTCATTATACTAATGGATTCCAATCTTACAATTGCAACAAAAATATTTTTTATTATTTTGCACATAGATTTTTGAATAATGTTTATTTTGCATTTACTCTGCTGTCATGAACATTTGCAGTCCAAACAGCTCTTGGGTGTGCAGTGTTTCATTTGTTTGTGTCACATTGTAAGCTGAGTGAATTTTGGCCTATCACTTGAAAGATTTTGTCAGTTGAAGTAGCAAGGAGGGCAGCTCATGAATATATCTTATTTTTTCTCCAAACTCAAGCAAAATTTTGCTTTCTCTTTCCCTTCTGTGCATTTAAATAGGAGGACAGCTGCCTTCAGATGGTACAGAACTCACTGACAGTTGCTCTTGCTTCAGTCCTACTTCATGAGAACTTCAGAAGTTACTAACTGAGGTATTTATTTGTTCTTTTCATTTTTTCAAGTTTTAACTCTGCAGAAATTAGTTATGTGGAAGAGCATGACAAAGGAGACATCTAGACTAGTGAAGAGAAATTGTATATGGAAAATAGCACAAAGTTCTGTCTTAGAGAGAGCTACTAGGCAATAGGATCTAATCTTTCAGTAGCTAGGTACTATATTAGTCAATCTTTTTTATATGTTTAGAAATCAAGTAATTACAAATATGTCAAAAGAAAGCATGCTATAAATGCAGTTAAAAGCATTGGGGTTTTGAGGGTCATGTACCCAGTTTTATCTGATCCTCTGATTTTCTCCAAGAATGGGCAAAAGATTTTGCAGAAAATTCCTAGACATGAATACCCAATTACGTAAATAATGACTAAATAATGAACCTTTCAAAACTCTCCCATCATTTATAGGTTTCTTCCTCTACTACTTAAAAGGAATTTCAATTAAAGAAAAGCTTTGGTATTAACACAACACACAAATGCTTTCCTCACACTTTCTTTCACACAACCCTGAGATTAAATACAAAATCTGTTTTAAAAATATTGATAAATATTTTTATTGGAAATATTTCTCATTTTTGGCAGATACCAATGAATTAATTTCTTTGCAGAGAAGAGAACACCATTTGTATATGTAAACAGAGTCTGATAAAGGATTTATGGCCACAGAACTCATGAAGGGAAAAAAAGTTTCTTGTAAGCCTGTGATCAGCTGGATCTGTGTCAGTCCTAAATTTATGATCTGCAGCTGTTAAATGTGTGATAGGAGCTTTGTCTTCTAAAACGTGATGACAGTGTGAGCACAAGGCTGAGAAAAAGAAAACATAGTGCTTTGAGAAATGAGGCTGTCGGAACGTGGGTGAGGATTGCAATGCTTCGCATAGCACAAACCTTTTATTCTGTAAATCTTACATATGTATATTTTAATGCTTTTTAAATTGTGGAAAGCTACTGGCACAGATTCTAACATATCTGAGGTTGAACAAGAAGTCTCCTGGTCAATGTTTGTGTAGGTAGTGTAATGTAAGCAGTGCCAGTCTGGAATTCTTTTTCTGCATTTGAGAGCTCAAAGCTTTAATGATACTGCAAAAAAAAGAAAAAAGGATGTCTTATAACTCCTATAATGTCTGAAATCTGAAAATATGTAATATAAGCACTTTTTTTTATATAGCTCCTAGTATTTATGTATGTGTCTATGCATATATATGCATCTGTGTTTTAGATACCAAGATAGGCTTAACTTCTTGGAAAGATTGGTAATTGTTAGTATGGTTCTTGTATAAAAGTTATATGTGCTATTATAGCTATATTACAATACCTGTATTTCCTTTCTTAAAGAGACTTTTTATATGCCAGACAGTATATATTATAGCTAGAATAATGTCAACCTTAAAATGAAAAGTTTTCAGAAAATGAACTCTTAAAATTCAGTTCAGATGTTACATACAGTTTCATAAAAGAAAGCAGAAGTCTTTTTTGTTTCTAATTTTGCATTGAGTGCTGTTAGCAGCCAGCTCTGATAATGGTTTTTACGTGCAGGTTCTATGGAGTGCTCACATTCTCAGATTTTAATAAAGAAGTTGGCGTTACGTGACAGGTTGAGCGATTTCACTGCACATTATGGATTGGTTATGTCTTACCATAAGTTCATTTCTGGAGTCAGTACACAACTGTTTTAGCAGGAGAATTAACCGCTTATGTCACAGATTATAATTAGCTGTGTCTGTGTGCCAGAGCAACAGGATGGAATGCAAAACGTAGCCAAACATGTGAACGAATTTTCTTCCAGTGATATTTGGCCAGACCTAAAATATCTTCCACTCCAGATCTGAAAGTAGTGGAAAAGTTAGACAATTCTCTCTTGGAAAGAGACCGGTTGTAGTTTTTTCACAAGTCCACATTGTTTCAAATCTCCAAGGTAAGTAACAATTTTTAAAAATTATTTTTATATCTGTATTAAAACATTAGAATGTTAAAAAAGGAAGGTTTTTTGTTGGTTCTTTACTTGTTACATGGTTGTAGTGAGCTTCTCCCCTGTCTACATTTCTGTGCAACATTTCAGACTGATTTTGTCCTTACTTAAGGATCATTTTGATGTTTATGTGATTTATTTTAGGGCCTAAATTATGTGTTCATTTTTAACTACTATTATTATTTTTGATTCAGATAGTTTATTTATACTTGTTTTTGCAATTAAAAGTTACATAGTTTAAACCTGCACTTCTGTAATACTAAGAAGCTAAATTAGAAATTTTAAGTTTAGTAACTTTTAAATCTTTTACAGTATCATGTTACTGTACTTACATAAATATCTGATTTGCAGTAGTAACCTCTGACACTTGTAGCTGTAGATTTCTCTCAGTTTATTTATCAAATACCAAAAGTTAAATTTAGTCAAGAATGGATCCATGGTTTTGCTGAACACTTCTTTTTGGCTTGATTGTGTGATAAAAACCTCCCACCTGAAAAATTGTTACCAAAATTATTTCTAACTTCTGTGAACCATACTTAAATTAATATAGGGCATATAATTATATGTGTACAGAACTTGTTTTGCACGTTTGTAATCTCTTTAAATTCATTTTCTAGTGGATAATTTCTCTTACTGAAAGAAAATTACCAACTAGTTATCAGTGAATTACTGACTCATTATCAAATGATTTATTGGATGATACTTGATGTCTTGCCACCAATAGTTGCTTGCACTGCATACTTAATCACGAATCTAATTGAGCACAGAAGTTCCTAAAACAGGATATTGCCCAAGTGTGGGAATGTGATTTTAGTGCATCAACACCAGTCAGCTAGGCTCCTTTTACTGAGATATGGGTGTTTTTACTGAATCTGTCTAAAATCTCCTCTTACTTGAGGAGGACGTGACTCATGTCCTAGAAGTGTCTGTCTTATCTCCATTTTCTGGGGGGGGGGCCTAGGTAAGTGTGACTGATGTTGTCTGTGTTTGGAGTGATTAATTTTGGTCTGCACAGTCACTTCCAAGTGAGTAGTCCATTTGAGTGAACTATAGGAACTTTGTACCATAAAGTTCTGGAACTTTGCCATGAGTTATGATTTTGGAAGTTTTGTTTGTGATAGTCACAAATGATGCCACTTTGGCTGAGATGGATTTCTGATTATCTTCTAAACAAATGTTCTGTTAGATACACCCCTCCTTTCTACCATGTAATGAAGAAAAAATGCTCCTAGAATACCACCAAAGGATAACAACAAGTGCATGGGCTTAAATTAAAAATAAAAGAGTCTAAATTAAGCCCAGCATTAGAGGGAGCTACTTAAAATCTCTTTTCCAAACCTTCATGCTTTTGCTAACAGCATGCAGCTCTTTCCTGGTTGAAAACTCAGTGGTTTAAAGCATGTTATATTTTGAGTTTTATTCATAATCATAAGGCAGATAAAGTTATATGTACAAAGAGCTTCTTGCTTGAATAGCCTCATGAGATTTTTTTTCCTTCCCGTGGAAAGTAATGCCTTGTACATGAAATACAAATCCCAGGTCCTAACCTCTTACTGTTTTTAATTATTTTCATGACTTGGAATTAAGTAAGCTGGATTTCCTGTGGACTTATTCTCAGAGTTGATTGTCTTACATGTTTAACAAGCAGTGACTGAAGGTTTTTTGTAACAGAGACATTTACAAGCTCTTTTTCTCACATCTGTTTTCTGATATTTTATAAGGTCTTCATGCCCATTGCAGTCCGTCAGTTAAGACATAAATGGGGGTTCTTATTTTCTCTGTTATTTCATTTTCAGACAGTTTGCAGGAATGTAGTATTTGAGGCATCTGCTTGTCTGTTGAATTTTCAATTGAAATTGGCCAAGAAACTCAAAAGCTATTGAAGGAGGTAGGGAAAATGAATGGGAGATGGATGGTTTAGACATTGACATAGGGTTTGGTTGCTTTTTTATTTATTAAACCAGGCTAGAAGAATCATGGCAGTTTGGATAACAGGTTAATTCAATATCCTGGTCAAATTTGCAGCTTGGGTAATAGTATTCTCACTATTTAATTCATCTTAGCTTTGGCTACCTGGGCCAGTCTTCTCATTAAACCTTTCTGTATATCTGCCAAAAGCTGTTAAACAGTTGCTGCATTTCATGCCATGGTTGGTTATGTTTCGGTGGTGGATGAAGTCTGTCTAAGACTGTGAAGAGAAATATAAACTAAAATACATAAATATTTTTTTTAATGGAGTGTGGTATGTACTGAAGTGTTAGATAGTGCTGGTGGCAGCCATAAAACACATGTTTTTCAATATGTTCCTTTGTGGATATGTATATCCTGAAGGTTGCCTGTAAGAATCAGGTATATATGTATTTTCAATAAAGGGATGTAGGGATCCTTGTAGTAATGACTGTTAAAACTCCTCAGTTCCTCCCCGTTTATTTGCTGTGCTGTCAGTGCTCTGAGGAACAGAAATTTTAGTACCTTTGCTTCACATTACCTTTTCCCAGTATTCCAAGTGCCAGATACTAAATTTTATACTTTTTGCATCCTTGCTTTATTAGTTGTGGATACTAGTTGCTTTCAGAAAAGGCTGACTGTGGAGTACAACAGCCTGTTTCATGTTAAAGTTTCACATAGGTCCTACCTTGAATTTGCAAGCTGTTAGACCTTTCTGAGAGAAGCATGCAGGCTCCTGATGGAAGTAGATGTGTCTGCAAAGTTCCACTGCACCCCATTTCCTCAGTTTTGAGGAAAAGGATTTTAAGTGAGAGGCAGTAATAATTAAATAAAAACCATGTTCTGGTGACTCCAGACTGCTGAAAACAGAATAAAATGGAAGAGTTTCTTAAAAAATAAATTCTCTGAAATGAAGCTGAGTCAGTAGAGCAAAGCTGTGGTAATGAACCCTAACCACAGATCAGGCTATATTAGCAATGCTTTAGATATCAAGCTCCTTCCAAAGGCTTCTTCCAGTCCAGCTTTGAATAGACTGGAATCGATAATCTCCAGAGGTCCATTGCAGCCCAGTTTTTTCTAGGATTCTCGGAATTTGTTCAGATTTTCATGACTATTCACTCTTTTGTTATTATTAATTACCTACTGGTTTTGTTTAGTCACCTGGCTGTATTACTAGCTGGTCCAATCGGCAGTGCTTCAGAGTTCATGGAAGAGGGCATTTAATTTTAATTTAAACAATTTAATAAATACGTGAGATTGGTATTGAGTGGTATTCTCAAGCCACGTAAAGTTGCTGTATGTCAATGAGAATTAACTGTAATATTTGACTTTTACTTGGAAATACAAGGAAGGAAATAGATGGATTCTGAACTTAAAGCCAAAAAACTAACAGTGAGTATTACTTTAATATAAGTATTCCCTATGAGATGAAAAGCCATGGGAGGATATTTGTACGCCTGGCAGAAAAGGTTGCTGTTATTGATTTCCTGAGTGAAAGTTTTCACTATAGGGATAATAAAATGATAAGACAGATTTCAGCATGTGTAGGAAGAAGAGGTTGATTTGAGTTTGTCCTGAGTGCTAAACAAGAAAGTGAACATGGTGAACGATCCCAAAAGCCAGCACAGTTGAGGCTGAGAAGGCAATATCAGGTTTGTTCCCTCCACATTCACCTGACAGTGTCCTGATACACATTGTGCCTTTGCAGTATACCTCAAGACTTCCAGCATATATTCTGGTGCTACATAAAGTTGTATTTGAGGGCTGAAGTGTGGTCCAAGTTTACCCAGAGGGTACTCAGAGCCAAGTTTATGTAGTATGGATGGGGTGGCATAGAATTTTATGGAGTGGAGCCAAAACCTTTGTAGGGTGGGCAGCATGACCAAGAAAAGACCTGATAGTCCTGTGATGCCCGTGCTACTTTTCAGGCTATTTTTCTAGTCTCAAATGCTCAAACAGACCTGATGTAGCCTGTACACCAGAAAACTTGCCTTATTTTCAGCCCTTCTGTTTAGTATAAGAAAAGAATTTTTTTTCTGGCCCCAAAACTTTTCTTCCCTGTAACATTCTACTTCTACTTTCGTTCTGTTATGGTAGGTATTTCCCACTTAATGAGAATACTGATGACATCTACTGAAATCTGTTATCTTGCTTAAACATGGAACTGCATTACAAAATAGTGTATTTCATTTTGAATTATTTCATGAGTTATTTGATAATTGTGTTCAATGCATGTGTGAAGACAGTGCTTCCAAAAACAGAAATGCAGTTCTTATATTGACAAAGTTGTGTAAGACTATTAATGTATTGTCATAACAGAGAAAAAAGCATTTCTAAGCTATATTTGATAAAACCACTGTATTTATTTGAGTACCCTCCATTCTTTCTGAATTGAATATTTTGTTGAAATTCTGTTAGTAACAATTTTCACAATCTGTGAGAGTACTTTTTAAATATATATTCTAATTTTACTGATTTTGCTTTTAGTTAAACATTTGTTGAACTGATAGTATGGTGATTCACGCTTGGTGATTTGTTTTAACTGATTTTAGTCACGTTTATGGAAGAAAAAGCTGTATCCCTTTAGTCATATTGAAAACATCTAAAATACTATTTAAATTGAGAGCGTTAATATGACTGTCTTCCTGTATCAGAAATCATAAGGCACCTAATAACAAATGGCTTTAACTCAAGAAAAATTCAAAGCTAGCATTCAAAAAATTATATAGAAATAAGCTTTGATTTAGGGTTGTTTGGTAAGCAGAGTGTATAAATGGCTAGAATGCAAAATAAGGTAAAGGCAGCAGAAAGCAAAATTAACCTATATTCTTTTACATTACCAAAAAATTCCATCTTTTGTTACCTTTTTCTTCTTTTCTTTTTTTACTTTCTTCAGCATTCCTAGGTCCTTCCTTGTTCTCCCCATATTTTACAGTCTCCACTTATACATCTTGTGTTTGTTTCCTGACTGTACTCACTACTTAACCTTTTTCTCTTATCTTCAAGTATCTACTCACAGTGTTTATTTTACTGTAATTAAAATGTGGAGACTTTTTTACATATCTGATCACATATTTTGTTAATTCACAGCTAAAAAGAAATAAAAATATTTTTAGACGATTTTCCCCTAACAAAAGAGATCTCCACCTTGTGGTAGATTATCTTAAATTTCAGCTGAATTTATCCAGCATTTTCTTTAAATTGAAATAATAGATTCTAAAGCTTTGAGGGCACTCTGCTTATGTACACCAGGGCCTGACAAAAATCTCTCAGTTGTCCTTATGCTGAACTAAAGCTTTTTGGAAAAGTGATTACCTTCCAGAAATGTGTGTGACATTGTTCTCCAGCTGCCAAGTAGGAAATCAAGATCTATCCTAGGCAGAGTTTAGTTACCCAGTTGGTAGAGAACAGTCCAAATCACTGCAAACCTGGACTAGGTGAACCTGCAGGCACTAAGATATAGCATAGTTTATCTTGCCATCAGAATCTTGCATAATTTTCCAGAATTTGAGTGTAGGGAAGCCTGATTTGCAGCTCTTGGTTCTCTGATAATATCTCAGGCTACAAAAACTGATGGATGTGTCAAGCACTACTGTCCAAATCTGAGGAACAAACAATGTCTAACCGAAGTTTAAAAAGACCAAGGTATACTTGTGCTCTGTGGATGTCTTTTCCTACGTATGCCTAAAGAGTAACTTTAGAAACTTCAGACATACTTTCTGGAGAAGGTAATGTGCTTGTTATTTGTTTCAAATAGGAATTGTTTTCCAATTACTCAAATTAGAATCTTTAATATGAAGAAATCTTCAAAATGAAGAAAAATAAAAATAAATCCTACATTTCAGATTATACTACTTGATTTACATCAGTAAATATTCTCTCAACTAAAGGATTTTAGTAATGCCTGCTGATTTCTATTTTGGAGTAAATACTTTGTATGAAAAATTCTGCTTTGAAATATGAGGAGTGTATATGTTATGACAAATAAGAAATCTTTTAGTTTATCTTGGAATGCCTACATACTTAACAGGCAATTTGGGTTTTGCTGATGCTTCATTTATTTTTACAGTTAACTGAAAGATCAGCTGTGTCTTTTGTATAGGTTTTAATCCAAGAACTGGTATACTGATCAAAACCAGTATTTATACACTTGCCATGTTCTTCATTTTCTGTTTCTTGCATTGCATTGTTGCTTTGTCACAGTTGCTTAGAAAGAAACTTAGAGATGGTTGCTGCCTAAACAGTTGGAGTCAACATCACCAAAAAAGGCTTCTGAAATACAAGTCTGATGATGTCCTTATGTGTCTAATACACGTTTAATGGGTTTTCCCCTGTGTAAGTAAAAAGAAGTAATACAGTTGTTATGAGCAGGACTGCAAAGCAACAGGAACACATCATTTTGTAGTCATTGACATTTAAAATTCCTCAGAAAAGGACAGAGGTTTAAAGTATGTAATGAGACACAGTATACATAGGAAAGCATTTTGCTTCCCTTGCTACTGAAAAATGAATTTCGAATCTTTAGTTTAGCTACATGTGACTTATCAAAAAAGGTACAGTTGTTATTTTCCAGATGCGAGGTCAAATTATTCTATTGTATTTTTTAAAGTATGTATGTGATGAATCACTTGAACTTGGGAGGGAAGATTTGATTACATCTAGTTCTATTCCTCCTTTTGTCTATTTTTATTTCAATTTTCAAAAAAAAAAGAAAAAAAGCTTCACAGACTATTTACTACCTTTAACTACCTGAAATCATATACCAAGATTTACCAAGGCTAAATAAACTGCTTTTCAAGGTCCACAGCCAACACAGGAAAGCATCACAAAAGGGAGTTATTTTGTAATTGTGTTGAAGTCTGCTAAATGAACTGGAAGTATACTTCTCAAGAGGTAACAGCATTCTACTACAGCAGTGCTTTCATAAAAGCAGCAGCAAGACAAGAAAAAAGAGGAAAAAGTTATGTCAATATGTATGTCTTTATGTACTTAAATAGAGCTATTTGCTTTCACTCTCACCTCTTCCCATCTCTGACAACATGAAATACTTTTCCTGCAAACAACATTGAGGACAGTGTTAAAGAGCTTTTGCTAGAAGCTCTCTAAAACAGAACTTGCTTTAGGAACATTCTTTCTAGAAGATACATTTTGGCCTTGCTGCTGGTAATCATTGTGGTATGATAGGAAAGCTCTTCTATCACACACATTGAAAATAAAAATAATTTTTTTAAACTATTTTTAAACAGAAAAATATGCAACTGCTTTTTTAAAAAGTATCTAAATTTATTCTTTGTCTGGTAAATATGTATACAAGATTATGACACCGGAAACTCTTTCATGATTTGCCTCCATCACAGGAATTACTTTAATTTTCTTCACATTTATTTGGAATTTCAGGTCTTTTGATGTGTTTTCAATGACCCCAATGAAGATTATTTTCCCATTACTTCCCAAGTTAGCTTTGCAATTCTGGTCACTGTGTCACACTTCTAAGTGCAACAAATTACCAGAAAAAGCATGACAAATGACAACAATTTTTAAAAAAAAATTTTATGCCCACAAGTGTTTTGAGATTTCTGGTATTGTCTCCAGTGAAAGAAAATTGAAGGCCACAAAACAGTTCTTATTTGCATTTAATGGCGCTTAAGAAATGAAATTTTGTTCACAGATTTTCCTGGTTTTTGCTGCAACTCAAACTGACTAGCTGCCAGATCCTGTTTGCAAAGTTTAACTTCAGTGTGTGTGAAAGTAAAACTTTGTAGTTCTGTCTTTTCTTATGAGACTGTACACTGATGATAAAGGAGGAATTAAATGTAATTAAGAGCATCCAAGTGCATTCTGTTGGCATGTGAATAATATCTCCTGGGTCAGAATACACAATTGAAGCTACCTAGTACCGATGTGTGTTTTATTTCGCTCAGGAAATTTTTATAAAGCACATGGATAGAGCAAGGGTAACAAGATTACTGTGTTGACGTGGGTGCTTGACCAAAAATACAAATCTGTATTTTTGGGCCTCATCACTACTTCTGGTTACACTACAAATTGTTAATTAAGCTTTCACTGTTTCTTTGCAGCTTTTAAAGGATTTTTTGACACAATTGAAAGCAATAGTAAACACACACAGGTCTTGTACCCTAGTCTCTTTTTATTCCCTCTGTACTTTGCTACTAACTTTAGTTTCATCTTTGTTGCTGATTTAAGTGATGAGCACAAACTGGGCTTTGAGTTTGCCCTTTCTCAGCGCTCTTCCCAGATGAAACAGTTACCTCCCAACACAAATCCTGAATCTGTTTCAGAATATTATTGCTGTGTACATAAAAGATGTCCTATATGTTCAAGTACCATGTGTGACCTGCTTCACGATCAGAGATAGTGAGGACCAGTCCCTCATGTCTTGTGTCTTTTTGTAACATCTAAGAATTCCTGTGCTGGGATGCTCTGAGGTATCACAAGTCAACTTTGGTAGGTGTTAAATTAGTATTTAGACTGTAGAGACAGAAACTCTGCTCTGTGGTACTTCCTGAATGACTTTGTATGTACCTAGACATATGTGAATCACTGTCTTGATAGTGATTTTTTTTTTTCCTCCATGGATTTTAGCAAAACAGCCAGAGAAGGTAGACTTGAATACCTTCCTACATAGAAGATGTGCAGAGTTGCATAACTTCTGACAATCATTTACCATTGGTGTTATAAATTATTAAATACAGTAAATAAAATTTTTGGTGATTGATCCTGCAACTGTCTAACCTGATACTTTACAAAGACTGTGTTAGTGCAGTCAGAAGTCTTCATTCAGTTCCTTTGTGGGCTAGGGTTTTTTTTTAATTGACTTGTATTTGTTTTTGAGTATCAATACTATATATTTGAGTACTGGATATACACTGAAGATTTGTATTTTGAGTGCCTGAACAAATATATCAAAAAGAAAATCCTAAAGGAGTTAACATCAATGTTCCCCACTGAGGAGGTCTGGGAAATTTCTCTGTACACCTTTTCATTCTGGAGGATGGCTCTGAAGAAATGTCCCAGATGATAAAAAAATCATTAGGAGATATTTTGGACAAATCAATACAGTTGATAATAATGAGTTTTCTGTCATCAGGACCGGATGTTTTTCAGAAGGCAAAAATTTTACCTTTCTGGTAAAAGACGCAAGATAGCACCAGACATGGCTTCATCTTAATTTCAAGAACTTCCAATATATTTAGGTATTGCTAACTGCATGGTTTTAGCTTTACTACTACAATATATCCCCACTGTCCATTCTTCCAAGAGTTTGAGTACAGAGCAGAATTGAAGCAGGGCTTCATCTTAATTTCAAGAACTTCCAATATATTTAGGTATTGCTAACTGCATGGTTTTAGCTTTACTACTACAATATATCCCCACTGTCCATTCTTCCAAGAGTTTGAGTACAGAGCAGAATTGTGATGAGAAACACACATAAATCTTCAAATATTATTCAATTCCTATTAATTTTTTATATTCATACAGGAAGAATTTTGTCATTGTCAGAGAATACTCCCAGGCAGATTATCCCTATCTTCGTCTTTTGAATAAACAAAAGAGCAATAATGTCAGTTTAAGCCAAAATGTAACCTTTGTTGTGTTTAGAAGTGATTATAAAGGGATTGTAAAGTAAGAGTCACTTATGAATAAGTAAAATGTAGAGTAAGCAAACAGAAACTATCAGATATTTGCAATCAATTGGGGAAGAATGTTTCAAGATGCAGCCATTGAACAGAATCATTTCCAATAAGCTTAGAATTTCCAAAGGTATTGTGGACATCTCCATAGCCCATTGTAATGCAATGCGAAAAACGGTTTTTCTTAAAGAACAAAGGCAATGTCTTAAAACCACGTATTTTCTGTAGCTGTTTCTCAAGTGCTGTGATTTTCTGGACTTGCCAATGATATTGTAAATTTAAGTGAAAGAGTTTTTCTCTGGAGGACAGTAGAGAGTTTAATATACAATTGAGAATACAAGAATACTTCTGTAGAGCAGTCTTGGAAATGAGCAGCATATTCACATATTATTTTCTGTCCAGCACTTTCTAGCAGGTCTGGATGTATTGCTTTTGCAGACACAAGAGCTTGTGGTATAAATATGGTATCAAGAGTAAAAATTTGAATTTCATTAAGTGTCTTCATTTGCCAGTCTTCAAATTTCTAATACAAAACAGAAATATATCTCTAACAAGCACAATATGGTTTATCTTTGCTAGAAATTTCAAATAATTTACCATTTGGAGTTGTTGATGAAAAGGCTATAGCAGGGAATTAAGAAAAATTAATCTGTAAATATCAGTGCACAGTTTGGATTTTTTTTCAGTTGTAATGACATCTTTTGTGCCCTACATGCAAATCTAAGTAAAAACGTACAGTTTTGTTATATAGCCCTGTAGAGCAATTTCGTGATGTAAAACAGTTCACTTCCTCCGTACAGGCTGATAAAACATTTTATATTTCAAATGAGGAACTATCCCCTTTTATAAAAGCAATAAGATTTCTCTAAGAAGATGATTTGAAATTGTATAACACATGGCATTCTTGTTCTCCACAGAAGGATTTTATAATCATAGTAATTTCCTTAAATATCATTGACTTCCTTGGGTAGGCAGATATACAGCAAGATGTTGCTAAGTCTTGGTCCTGGTAAATATGTAGTTTTAATTGTGATGTTTTAACTTCTTATGTCAACTGACTTTTGTCTTGCCTAACTTAATTTTTTTAGTAGTAATAAAATATTGGAAGTCTGGGATAGATCACATAGGATGACTCAACTTATATACTGTAGTCTGTAGCCATCATGTCCTTGTTTGGTATTAGATTTTGTGTATTTGAAATTTTAAAAAATTCTATAATTTGATGTTTTATTCAAAATTTTGGTCAACAAGTTACTTGCTAATGTCCTTCAGAATTTTATGCCAGACTTTTACAGTAATTAACTATAACAAGGACTGAATGGAAAAGCTTTATCTGCATACAGTGTAATGTGCACATCTCTTCTGAATAAGGAAATAATTTAGCTGTCACTGAATGAAAGAACTAAAATGCTAGTGAACAAAAACTACCTGTGGTAGATTATAGCAAAAGTTCTGTAAATTTGACAGCCACCTTCTCTTTATTTCTCTCCTTGAAGTGTCAGATTATATGTGGATTGCTTTGTAAAGCTTTATTACTTGCAAGGAATGACAACTCTAAGGGAAACCTTCCACTTTCACCTGAAAAAAAGCCCTTTGACACCTGGAAGGATCAAATGATCAGAATAAGAGAGGATGCAGTGTTAAGTAATTTTATAATTCTTTGAAACTATCACTTTATAAATCAGAGTAGGAAAATTTATTAAATCCCCAAGACGTCTCTGTGTGTTTATTTTGTCCTTCTTAGTGAGAAAGCCCTTTATAAGGAGATTAAATGCACATGGTTCTTATTTTTCATAAAGAAAGGATTTTTATTAAACTATAAGGAGACAGAGAAGAGTGATTCTCCTAGCCTGTCCATAAGAACAAGATGGCTTTCAGCATTCCTTGCACATTAATATTTTCCTTTCTTCTACCTGAGCTGGTGCTACAGAGCTCATGGTACTTGTTTAAAGACTGGCCCATACAAACACAGGCAGGTAAAGTTCATACCTAACATAGTTAGAAACACTTTCTTAAATGCACAATTAAAGAAAAAGAGGATCTAGGGGAATTAATCAACTCTAGCTTGTGCTTCAGAAAGAGAAACCTCACAGCCAGAAGATAACAATGATTTCTGTTCTGATATTCATGGCAGTACACTATGTATCTGGTGTACTTGCAGTCCTTCAAGGAAAAAATAAATCATGTTGAAGAGCAGCTGCTACAGGGGAAAAGTGTATTGGACTGTGGAGGGCAAAATTTATTTCACAGTTAGGTTCATTAAAGCCAATCGTTCACTGTCGCATTTTTATCCACTACTCAAGGCCCATGAGATATCATCTTCTCAAAGGGGTTGGACAATAAAAACTGTACTAGTAAGAACAGATTAGTTACCTGTTGCAAGTTTGATGTTTTAAAATGTCTTTGTGGTAATAAACTCTATTGAAAAACACAGAATGATATTCAACAGGACAAAACAGGGTTTTACACACTGAAACTATGAAACTATGAAAGTACTATTTCATAGTTTCAGGTTTTACACACTGAAACTATGAAATAGTACTTTCTACTATTTCACAAAGAATAGTAAGTAAGGAAACACTTAAATGATCTTAACACCATTAATGGTTCTCAGTCTTTAATTGTTAAGTGAAAACAATGGCTGTATAGACTTCTCTTTTCTCACTTCTTCTGTGTGGTCATTTAATTCTGGTGGGAGTAACATGATTTTATTTTTTTTCTTATTTGAATAATATTTTTTGAATTTTTAAAGGAGAAAAATAAATATAATTGAAAGATAGAAAACAAATTTTTAAAAATTACTGTAAATGAGATTCAACAGTACGCATATTAGACAAAATATTTTATATAGCATATTATATTAATATTAATAATATGTTCTATTAGCAATATGCATATATTTATATAATATTAATAATTATGTCATTAATATTTATATAATCTTGTGCTGTGAGGGACTGCCTTTCAGCTCTACTTAAAAATGTGCAAAGCTGTTAATTGTGACCATGTCATAGTTATAATGCCAATGTGCATTGCAGGGTATGCAAACAATTAACTAGGCCATATAAATTTCATCACTAGTTTCCACAAATTACACTGCAGGGATCTAGCTCTTTTCAGCTGATGACACTAGTTTACAATTCAAATTGAAATATGCTAGATACCACGAAAATTTCAACAAAGCAAGGTTGAACAAGATTAAATACAATATGGTGGAAGGGCTGAAAGTAATTATAAAATTTTCACCTAATCATGAGAGTTTGATTTTTCCCTGTCTTTCTGATTTTTTTTGGAAAGCTTTTCCACATAGATTCCAAAGGTTTCTCATTTTTTTTCTCTGAACAACAGGATTGCCTAAACTGTCTTTCATCTTTCAGGAAGATACTCCAACAGCATCTCTTTGCTGTTGGTTAATCATTGGTCTGCTTCTGTGTTCACAAAGACAAAAGTGTGCATGCCTGAATGCACTAAGGTGTGAAGCCTTGGTGTACTTCTGATGTTCATATTATAGTAATACCCACCTAGCCCAATACAACACACACAAAAAATGAGCATAATATTCCATGAAGATACCGTATGTAGATCGTAAAAGTAGTTTTCACTTGCCTTAGCTGACAGGTTGTTTAATTTCAGTTTTCAGTTCGTATACAATGGCACAAGAATTTAAAGATATTGAAATGGTCTTTTCACTGTACTATTTTTGTTTAGCACTATCACCTTTTTCATGCCCACACCCATTGTGAATTTTCTTGCATGTGAATGAATAGACTTCATGTAAAGTGATGTCATGGTTTAGGGATGGTTGGTGTCCTCCAATTCAGAATTCCTATTAAAACCATGCCACCACCTGCTCCCCCTCCCCTCCAATTGGAAGCACAAAAGGCAAGGATCATGGGCTGAGATAAGAACTGTTTGCTGGAAACAGCAATAAGATAAGGAACAGTAAAAGCAACAACGTTAACAAGAGAAGGTATAGCACAAAGAAATTACTTGCATGGAAAGCCTGCAACAATAAAAAAATACCAATCAGTTCTTCCCAAACATGTGTTTTTCCACTGAAAGGAATGCCCTTTTCCTCAGAAGCCAGTCCCTTCTCCCCCACCCCTGGCAATGACCTGCTGGGGTATAGAAAAACATCAGGGTCCTGGACACACCGCTTCAATAATGCCTCCTTCCAGCTGCTGCAAAAAATTAACCTTGTCCTGACCAAAACCAGAGCAAGAGGAAAGAGTAGATGTACTGATGACTGTTTGTGAAGAAGAACATGCATAGTACAGGCACCAGTGGTGCAAATTTCATCATGAAACCTCACCAGTTCTTATGAACTCCAATTTGAAAAGGTTTTATTGAATGTTAAGCTTTTTGCTGAAAATATAAATGCTGATAATTACATAATTGTTAATGGAATGACCACGGGTTATGAGTATTAACCAACTAAGTAGTGCTGAATTTAAAATGTTTTCTAATTGCATGTTATTATCAGTTGCTTTATGACAACATGACAAAGTACTCGAGTAATGCAGTTCAGAGCTATTTGTAAAGGGGTGTTTTATTTAAATGAAAATAACAGCCATTTATGAACAAAAACAAAGAAAATATGTTTTTACAGTTGAAATATACTGAGATTACTTATTTTAATTGATTTTTTTCAATACTGTCTTCAGTATTTCCTACAGATAAGTCATTCCTGAAAATAGTAAAAATATCATGCTTTTATTCAGGCTTGCTTTCCTAAGCAGGCTAAAGGATAAGTTTTCAAATTACTTTTTAAAAACATAGGTGTCTTAAGTGAATATTTCAGAGCTGTCAGAATAGGTTTTGAACTTGATGCCCAAACTAACCTCAGTCCAACAGTAACATTTGTGATAGACAGTTTTTCAACGTCTTTCATAATTAATATTAATATAAAAATCTCCTGAACTTCAGAATCACTCAAATGACTGAGACCAGTTTCTAAGTTTTATATCAAAGAAGGTGCATTATAGCCAGGGAAATGTTCTGTCATTATTATATATTTTTAGAGGACAATTATAAGTGCAAAGAGCATACAGGTCTTTCATGGGCATCTCATATGTATTATTACAGGCATGAATTTCATGCCTTACATGCAACACAATGTCTGAACACATGGGAAATCTCATGAGGTCAAAAATCTGCAGTGTTACTGGTTGCTCACAAGTTTGATCTATCATTTAAAATCTGTGAAAAATCTTTTGGCAGCTAATTAGCATTCAGTATCTGGTTTAAATCAGCGAATAGCCAAGAAGTAATTTGATTTAAATGGATCCCTGTAAAATCGATGTTGACAATTAGAAAATACTTCTAAATAACAAACTATCGTGATAGAGCTCAATCCCATGAATTATGGCCAAATCTACAAAAATCCATAGGGAATGTGCTGATTGTGTTGGTCGTTGAATAGAAGCATCAAGAAATTCCACTTCCAATTAAGTAGTTTATTTGTAGTAGCTTTTTTATTGTGGTACTGCTGACCTGATGCAAATAAGATGTTTTCATGGCCCATTTGAAGCATGTAAGAATTTTCATTCTGAAACTCAATTGCCATTTTATCTGCACTATGGCTTGCCAGTGTTTCTTACTCTTAGTCACTGTGTGCTACTTCCTTGTAAAATAGTTAACAGAGAAAAGATAACATTTACCAAAGTCATTGTGCATTCTGCGGGTTTCTTGCTTCTCCCAACACAACTAACTTGTGTACATCCAGGTTCTAAGTCACCACTTCCTTCTTGGTGCCTGTTTAGAATGCTCCTACACAACCAGTTTCATGGTTATTCCACTTACAAATCACAATTCTCATCATAGAACTAAATACCTGTTGTTCTTGTTCTATGAATCTACCTTGGATCTTGGCTGACTTCACAACACAACTATCAGGTCTGCCTATCTAAGGCTTTCCTTTCAGCCCACTTTTCTAAAACATCCCAGACTTAGAAAAAGATTTCTTTCTGACTTCTCCAGACATGTCGGAGATTATTTTCCTATGTGATTTTAGCTCGTGAACATACAGGTCAGTAATATGGAAAGTTGATTCTCCCAAAAGAAACAGTCCCAGGATCAGTTCTGAAAGAATTTCCACTGTAATTATGTAATAGTAGGACACTAAATTTCTTAAAAATCATGAAAAATTCTGTAAGGGAGAAAAACTTAATCCTTCTCAAAGCATTCAGTTGTCTAGGCAAGCACTGCCTATTTACTATGACCAAAGCAATTTTTGGCAGTATTAATAAACGCTCAGAAACAACAGAACTGTTTTCTGTCAGGAAAAAATAATCCATGCAGGGAACAATGCTGTGCTGGGAGATGTCCCCTGTGGAATTTCTGAGGGGCTGAAAACAATCACAAAACTCATAGGCTTTTTGCTGAAATGCATAATGGATTTTGACCTCACCTCATTAAACAGCAGTACATAATACATTATGTATAAAACACTCAACTCACTAAGTAAACATTTTACAACAGAGTAAAAATGGAACAGAGAAGAAGAGGAATTAGAAAAATCCTATCTTGTTGTGAAATTACATGCTTTGGAAATAATTCTGTTGGAAATGTCTACAACATATAGGCATACACATATGCGAAAGTCATCACAGGCTCTCCTTCTTTCTCTTTTGATGGAGAGAAGTTAAGCAGTCCATTCGATATCTAAAATTCACATCTAACATAAGTCAGATAACTAATTCCCAGCAGGGAGACCTATCTCCATTGACCATAAAGGGAGTCCAGGTTGACTGGCTCAGATATTCAGGGCTAAATTGTTCATATCTGACGTTGTGAGATGAATTCCAACCTCAGAGACCACTGTAATGAGGCTGCATAAGACCGTGAAAATGTTACAGTTAATTAACTCTTCTGCAAATCGTCTCTACTGCAAAATTTACCTTGCAGGCGTAGGGAACAACAGCGCAAGGAACAGGCAAAGCAGTCTGCCTAGTGAAGGGGGCATAGAAGAGATGCAAACAAATTCATGTGTGAGTACTCACCACACAGAAACCAGCAGCACCCCAACCACTCACCCGTGTCCAGCAGGACCAGGAGGGATGCCTTCTCCCCTTTCCTTCTTCCCCACCACCCCCTGCGCATGGCAGGAAGCTCTACAGGATAACCTCAGAGTCCTAGCCATGCCTATCCTGCCTACTGCAAATGTTAACCACGTCCCAGCCAGAACAAGGACATAGTTGTACTGCTCATGGGCAAGAACTGCACAGCTTATTTCTCAAAGTTTGCCTCTGGTTGTTACCAGATAAGAGTTACTGCGTCCTGTTCTGTAAGTTATGTGTTGAGAAGAAATTTGTGTGGAAGTAAGGGTGAAGGTTTGTCTAATCATCTTACGGAACCCGTTGTAGGTATAAATGTCCCAATATCTTATGGCAGCACATGGTAACAGAGATTTCAGATAAGGGGCAACCTCTGTATGGTTTACTATACAATAATTAGGTAGAAAACAGAAAAGACATAGTGTTAACTTATATGTAAACAGCATTCTATAATGAGTACTATGTGCTTGAGTAATACACAGAACTAAAATACATAATCTGATATTTTTAAACATAGTTCATCTGTTAAATATTAAGAAACCTCTTGTAAATCTTGTAAATGTTTTGCACTAAGATTAAGCCAATTTATTTCAGAACCTATAATTCCTCAGTAATAAATTGTTATACTGTTTTCAACAGTGAAAATATTTATATACACAGTCTATAAGCAACTGAGACTGATAGCAGAAAAAAAAATATAATATTTTACCATAATGTCTGTAAGCAAAATTACATTATGAACTGCCAATTATTTGGTCTCATTTTTGAATATAAATAAACAAGAAATTAATTTCTTCTGGTGGAAGTGCAGAAATAAGATGACTGCTGCATATATACAAGGGGCTAATATATAGGCTTCTGTTCAATTGTAAACTTATATGGCATTCTCTATCTTGCTAGGAAGCTAAAGGAACAAAAGATGACATCTTTCTAAAGATAAGGGTTAGACAATCCATGATTGGGTTAGAGTTTTTTTGCTTTTTTTGCTCAGTGTAGAGTTTTCATTCTCAGAATGAGTTTTCATTCTTTTGGCCAAAATTGTGAGCTTTAATGAATGGTTTGAATTGTTGGTGGTCTCTGTGCTGTAAATGTGGAAGTTAGTGAATATTCTCATGTTTTAAGGAAATGCAAGCTTGTAAGATTCTTTTAAATTCAAACAATGCTTCTTTAAGAGCTATAGTATAAAGTGAAACAATGCTTCTTTAAGAACTATAGTATAAAGTGAAGTTGTTTAAACCCAGTAGGCAGTGCTTTTAATGTTGATATATCTTTAAATATGAATATCTGATTAATTGAGAAATCATTATTTCCTGTACATCATAAAGAATAATTTAATTTCTTTATATACATACTCTGAAGCCTAATTATGTATTGGCATTCCAACTGATACATACTTGTGAGCTGTAGATTATGATACAATGCCATGAAATATTTTATGATGAGAGAACTAGGCAAATGGGAGAAAAGTTTTGCCATTCTTTTAGGATGAAATAAATTTAAGCCTCCTGGAAACAGCAGTTAATGCAGTTCATATATTAAAACATTACGTTGAGTGTATAAAAAACTAAGATGTAAGTTGAAAAGAGCAGAATAAAAATGCTTTCCAGGTAAACTTCATAAAGTTTCTAGTTCCTAGCTATTACAATTATATCTTTATATTTTCTTTGAAGTTTTATATAAATATTGTCACTTAAATTAAGCAACTAAGCAGTTCCCTTTCTTTTTTTTTCTTTACATAGCAGATGGTACGTGAACAATACATGACAACGACACCAGGCACGAGCCTAGAGAGGCCGAAGAATGAATATGTGTACAAAATTGGAATTTATGGCTGGAGAAAGCGTTGTCTCTACCTGTTTGTTCTCCTCCTGCTTATCATCCTAGTTGTGAATTTTTCTTTGACAATTTGGATTCTTAAAGTGATGTGGTTTTCCCCAGTAAGTGTCCTCTTTAATTTTCCATTCTTGACTTCTCTTCCCTGCCTCACCCCTTCACCTATTTTGTATGTAAACCAGCTTCTCTGTAGGTAATGGATGGTTCTTTTTTCTTTCTTCTCAACTGTGATTTGCACTTTGGCTGAAAGTATGTTAGAAAAATCTATCTTTGAATGTACTTCCTCATATATAATTTCTGTATTAGTAATAATTTTTGAAATACTGAGGTTGTTGATGCTTTACATTGCAGTGAATTCTAGCCATTCTATGAGAATGTATTTTGCTGTTGTCTCATAATCTCTGTTTAGTTGATAGTTTATAAATGTGTTTGTCGTAATTTTATCTCATACAGAATTCCTTAGTTAAAATATTGCTGACAGCTGCTGTGGTTTTTAAGCTTATTTCTCCTATTTATCAGCATCTAAAATTTAACAATTTATTTGCCCAATTAATTACAGCTTGGAGGCAATTATCACTACTTCATGCTTGAGGCCCAGCAGCTACATAATTCAGAAATGAATTTAATAACTTTCCACTGTCATATATATATTTTAATATTTATAATGGAATTTTGCATGTAGTAAATTAAAATGTAAGTTTCAGAAGTCTGCAAGATGCAGCTTTAGTCAGGATCAGTGCATCAGTGAATATTGAAGCTAAGCTAATTTGCTCCTAACATGCAGTTGTGATACACAGATGATTTGAATAGACTTGTTACAAGAAGAACCATAATAATAAATTTCTACAGCTCTGCCCTGGCTACTGAAGAAAGTTTCTGCTAACTATTGTTATTGCACCTCTGTCATTAAGGGAAGACCGCTTTATCTTAACATAAATATTTCTATGCTCACTAAAAAGAAAAGTATGTTAATTTTCAGTCCTACTTACTAATACAGTTTTTAGTGCTTGAATTCCTGTGAAGGGTCTTCCCCTACATGAATTCTTTACAGCACTGTTACTGCCATACAGATTAGAGTGCAAACCATCTTAGATCACAGATAATTTTTCTCTTATGCAGCTCACATGGAAGATATGCTTTTAGTGCCTGCCTGTCATAACTCACAGAGAACATGAAAAACTTATAATTGTTTTCTGTGTGGCTCAGGGTTCTATTTTTACAGAGTTTTAAAAAATATTTTTTGTTGATTTGATTTCTACATATGAGCTTGGGTATTTCTTCTCTGATACCAGTGAGGATTTAAAAAAATTAGAAAATCTACTTATAGGAATGCCCATCTCCTTGTAGTTCCTGTGTGGAAGATACCAAATGCCTTGGTCTGCTGAGGGACAGTGTCCTTATGCTTTTGCAGGAAGAGCAGTGGAGTAACAGCTCTAGCAGTGCAGGTTTACATCCTTCCACAGAGTGAAAGGGCTGTGAATGCCACAATTACAAGGAATTTCCTAATTCTGTGTTAAAGAATCTGTATGCCTGATGTGCCCAATTGGATAGTGACTTAACTGTAATGCCTTCATTAATGTGGAATAATTTTAGGGAAATACTGAAATTCAGATAAATATCAACTGTAAATACATTCGTGCAAAGTGCACAGGTATGTCACAATCCTCAGCAAAAGTGAATGTGATGTTGTTAAGAGGAGAGAACTTCTTTTACTGGGTGTTGTTTTAATAGACTACATCTCTCAAGACAAGAAGTAACTCTGAGGATACCAGAAATCTCACCCAGAGAATCACAGAGAAGCGCTGCTAGCCACTGAGTCTAAGAAGGATGTTTAGTGCACATTCAAAGTCTGGAAGCATATAATTGACGCATCACAGTTCTTTCCTGTGTCAAAGGAAACACCAATTATGAAGAATTAGTGTAATAGTTATAAGAAATTACCAATACTATCATAAAACCCTTTTCATGATGGAATTAAGCATTTATTTCTCCAAGTATTTTGTTGCTGTTTGAAAAGAGAAGTATCAGTATAGTGTCAGAATTAGATTTTTATGATTCGTGAGTTCCAAGCTTGACAAGTATTTGCTGTTTAGGAAATGAGTTGATTGATGTATATCACACTTATCCAATTAAGAATTCCCATGACTGGGAAGAGTTTAAAAGTAATTGTGAAATATTATCCTATATGCAATCACCAGTTATTTAGCAAATATTAATCTGTCAACTGTAACAACACATACATTTAGAGATTATAGGACTATGTTTAATATTCATAATAGATATTGTATTTATACAAGAAACAAGTTGTATTGTCACTAAGGCTGATAATCGTATTAGAAAAAATGTTGCCAACATTTTAAAATATATTTTTATAGTAGAGTCCTGAAGAGAGTGTATGCTGAAGGAAAAATTCAAGCATAATATGACTGCAGTATATAATTTTATAAGGAAAACAGATTTTCAATAATAGAGGTGTTGGTGCTTTAGTGATTGATTGACGTGATTCTATAGCACAGCCCTTTCATATGCCCACTCAGAGCTGACAAACTGGTTATTTAGACATCAAAGTTTCCTTAGTTGTATAAAAAATGTTCTCTTTTTCTATAAAGCATCCTTGACTCTTTCATTAAGTAATAACTTGCAGTATACAAAAATCACATGCTATGTCTATTCAGAGATCCAGATTAAAATAATAATGAAATTATGAACAGAGCTTGAAGCATTGAATTAATCCATGCACACATGTCCTGCCTTAACCCCCATAAAACCAGACAGTGTGATAAATACCAGCAAAGAAGCTAAGCTGATAAAAGAGAACATGAACCAGACACAGATATGCTGCAAGATGAATAGAGCTTGATCTCCTTTTACAAATTTGGAATGATGAAAGGCAGAAACTTTTCTAAGCTCTATTGTTTGAGAGGCCTTTAGCATCAAATGTAGATGACTAAATGGAACAGAATTTCATTGTTTCATTTCATTTCACTTCATTTCATTTCATAAAAGCTAGACTAAAAGAGAACAACCTGAACAGAGAATATATCCCTTTTCTCATGCTGCCCAATTAAAAAACATATGGGCATCTCCAAATTGTGCACATTAATTCAAAGGTATCAGCTGTGCCTCATTCATTTTTTTTTCCTTTTCTCTCTTGCAGTTCAGAGGGACAGGGTCTCAAGTTTTTTGTGGGAATAAGCAAAGAAACTGGTGAATTCATTATATTCAGCTGTTTCAGAGAAGACAAATAATTATGACTTGAGTTTGGTGAATATGGTGAAATAGAGTAATTTTAAAAATATCATTATTTTTGCATGAAAATCAGTTTGAAAAAGGGTTGGGTTTTTTCCCCTGGACAACATATCACATTTCTCATGTAATGGAAATTTCAGATTCTGTTTTTAACATAATGAGGCTTTCTGAGCACTAAAAGGGACTGCTAGTTTTAAGAGTTTAGAAAACTAAGAATCTTAAGGGGTTTAAGGCTGCAAGGATGTCAGAAGTCCTGTGGACAATTCTGAAGGATCTATTAGGTCTGAAAGAGAGGACCTTCCATGTCTCTGATATCTGCTGTAAGACAAGTGTGGCAGGATGGAAGCAGTGAAGATTTCTAGAGGGTGTCAGCAACAACTTCTGAAGAGGACAATTAAAGGTGGTGCACAGCTGGATCTGCTACTCACAGGATCCCATGGGAGCCAGATCTGAAGAGTAAAGTTACCCAGAAAAGCTTGATCAAGTTTAAGGACTGTATCCTCCAAATGTAGGATGGATCAGTCCTGATAGTTAGATAAATTTCCTGGCTTAGCTGGGCAGGTTACTTGTGATGGAGCTTCAGTGAAAAAGTAGTATAGAAGAGTTGGAAGTAGATAAAGGCTACAAAGAAGAAATTTCTAAATAATGTCTGGGCCAGGCTTTCTGTGTGAGAAACACCAAAGCTCAGCTTCAGTTAAGAATTACAAAGGGCAAATGGCGACAAGATGATGTGCATCCATTGGTGCAGAGAGAACTGATTCTCTTGCAGAGTCACCCTCTACAGTGTTTGAAAGATATTGGAGACTGGGGAGATCCTTGTTGGCTGGAGGAATGCAAGTGTTGCACTTGTCTTTAGAAAAAGGAGAACATGGGTTTACCAAGAGTGAATGATGACTGACCAATCTGATTGCCATTTTATGATAAAATGTCCAGAATTATAGATGATGGGAGGACACAAAATATCATTTACCTTGGCTTCAACAAGGCTTCTGACTTTCTCCCACAATATTCCTTACCCTAGTTAGGGTATTACAGCCATGAGGAGTGGACAAACAGATAAGTATAAAAAGTAAACTGCCTGGGTGGTTGGGCTCTGAAGGTAGATGCTAATATGTTGTGGTCTGTATGGAGGGCAGCAATAACCATTGTAATTGTCTTGTCCTGGCTCTTCTCCTTTGCAAAAACTTACTAACCTGGAGGAGGTGACAGAATGCTTGCTCACTGAATTAGCAGGTTATATCAGTGTGGGGGTACCATTCAAAACTTCCAAGGCTCAGGCTGGAGGTCACACTAGCTCCAGGCCAGGATTGTCATGCTAGGTCTCTTGAACTCAGGTGTGAAAAATGCACCTGATCAGGTGATTACCATTCCTGATGCTCTAGCAAATCTTTTTCAGAAAGCCCTTATTAATTCAGTTATTGTATTATTTAGGTTTTGCCACATTATCATAACACCAGGAACAGTTGTATGCCAAAGATTATTTCTGAATTTTTTTGGCCTCTGATGGAGACACCCATGTTTTCCATGGATTTTAGTGGATACCCCAGCTATCGTGGTCTCCTGGAATAAGAAAGGAAATTGCATTGTATTTCATTTTGATAAGGACAGATAGTAATGCAACTGCAGTGTTTACCTGGACAACTAGTTGCCTTTCTTCGGTGTGGAGTTTTTTTTTTCCTCTGACAAAAATTTTAAGCGCAGTATAAGAGAAGTAGACAGGTCTTTATAGCTTTAGATGCACTGCTAATCAAACATAGTTCAAATCTGCACTCAATCTCAGGTTCTCCTGCCATCCATATCAAACCTTACTTGGGTTTAAGTCTAACAAGAAGAAAGTCAAGTCCTAATACTAAGCCTTAGAATAACCCCCAGGTCACCTTATTGTGACAGGGAGTGACTTGGCCTGTGGAGGGCAAAGTCAATCAGTGTCCAATGTCCAATGCATATCCTAAGCATGGTTCTTCCTAAGAACAGGGTAAATGTTTGGCCTGCTCTTGTGCCTGCACCTCAGGTGGACATAGAGACAAAGGAAATGAGAACTGTGAGGGTTTCTGCACATTTAAGATAGATTGCGGGCTTTTACTTTCTCCATTATGCACTTAAATTTCTGGCACTGGAATAAATAGGGAAATTGCCACAGTTGTACAAAAACATACGTGGTTTTCTAGATATTGACAGGTGTTTTCTTCTTTTGGCCTACTTTTAATTAGGTAGTACTCTATCCATGTAGCCATTTCCAGAAACTTTTATCACTGACATAGCATCCTTCTAAACTTCTGGGGTTCCCATTAAAAATGAATATACACAAAGCATTACAAATTCCCTTTTTTTTTCCTTATTTTTAAAAGTTTTCTGTAAGGAAATAGTAATTTGTTGATAGTTCATTTAATAAGACGTTGAAAAGCAAACTATATATAATCTTACTATATATATATCTTAGTTGGTGGCTAGTGGTACTGCTCTAAATCTATAAATAGAATAAATGTAAGTAAATATTCTATAAGTAGAATAAATGTACTTTGAAATAAAAAGTGATTTTTTAATAAAATACTTGTGTAAAAAACTATTCAAGCACTTGATAAACTCAGGCACTGAAGATGGAGGGAATTACTTAAGGAAATATAGAAATATGAAACTAGGAATGTAATGAATTAAGAAAGTAAAATTTTAACTGAAAATCAGTTAACACTTTCTGACAGTGAGACTTAATAGACTGTGTAATAGCATACCTTATTAAATTGGAGATGCTCCATTTGGAGCACCTAAAACCAGAGCAGACAGCAATGAAAAGGTACCGTAAAGAACACTTAGAGCAAGAGATCTCCTTTACCATAGACATACATTAGTGTACTTGTACAGCCTTTCCATGCACTTTGTGATTAACAGTGGGTCCTCCATGGAATTAGTTGTCATTTTGAGAATGTTGCATTACCTTAATACTTAAATAAAATAACTTATTGAATATTTCATAAATTTTCACCGAAATTTTCATGTCAGAATATGAACGTGCCATAGTTTCTATTCTGAATAATCTAAAACAGCTGTATTTTGCAACCTTTCTAAATATTTTATGCAGAGAGTAATAATTGAGTAGAAAGATACTGAGATACTTACTACAGGAAGCTGTTGCCAAAGAAAGACTTTTCAGTAGTGATACTTATTTTCATTTAAATATATTTTCTTAAAGCATTTGATTATTCTGAATTATATAATGAATCAAATCATGTGTATGTAAAAGGGTGTTGAGGAACACTTAAGTGTACATTTGGAATAATTTATAATATTAATAAAGAGTTATAAAAATCTGAGTGCAGTGAGATTAGAGTGTACATGCAAGTTTAAGACTGGATGTAAGAAAACCCTTTTGAGAGCCTTTGCAAAGCAAAGGAAAATATTTAATTCCATTTCTTAAGCTAAGTTGCATAATTACAAATGTTAATATAATAAAATCAATTACCCAACTTATAAAAACCTAATTCCTGAATAAAGACATGTAGCAGTGGGAGTAGAAGTCTATTTCTTCATAGTCAGTTTTTCTAACAAAGCAGAGGTAATGGCATTTTTTAATATCTGTGCAGTACAGAACCAAAAACAGAATATGGTCCTTGCTGAACAAGGAAATGAAGCTAAAACTGAATCTGTTTTGAGAATATATTCTTTCCTCTTGAGTAACACCTGTTTTAATTAATACTTTAAGTAAGGAAGTCTGTTATTCTGTATATCAGGACAAAGATAAAAGAGGACCTGAAAATATCTTGAAAATATGCATCTTAAGTATGAATCCTGTTTTATGAAAGAAATGTTATAAAAATAAGCAAACATCAGTGGTTTGATAATTTGCATAATTCATAGCTGTTTTCTTACAAATCTGTTGAATTCAAAGTGGTCATCTACTTTTCTAAATCTTGAAATATTATCTACCCACTTTTCACTCTTGTCCACAAATGCTGTTTTGGTTTGTATCCAGCCCTAAGCCAAGTGAGACTAACTTCTGTACCAGGAGTGCTTGCTTTTGCCAAGGGCTCTGATTTGACCAATGTCTTTGACTGAAATTACTCCACTGTCATCTAAGCAGATGAGTCAGATAGCCTCTGTCTGAGCCCAGCAAATAGAGTCCTTGCAACTGAAAATGAGATGAGGCATCAGTAATGTTATTATACCAAGCACGTACTTAGCTCCAAAATTGATATTGTAAGTCGAACAGAGAGTTTCATCAGATTCATTACCAATCCTGTTTTGCTGATTGCTCTTTAACAATCTCTACCCACAGTCCTATTATCTCAATGAAACAGTACACTCTTGTTTGCAAAGCAAGTTCTCTAAATAGTAATTGCTGCAAGAAGTGCTGCAGTGCAAGCTGGATCTATAAAGCCATTAATTTAACTATCTTTGGGCCACAACAAGTGGTGTCTTGGTCTGAACTTGGTAAGGTCCTTCCCTGATCTGGCCTGGAAAGAGGATGTAAGGATCCTACAAGAAAGAAAAGGATTTAACTGAGTGGAAAGGCTGTATCCTTTCTACTCTGAAGTTAATATCATTACTGGTTTCATTCAGCCACTACAGCGTGTGTGGACTTTTAATATATGGAAAAGTTGAATATTCAGGGAGCAGATACTGCAAATCAAACATGTTTTTAACTCCTGAGATGGAAGCTACTTGATTTGAATTGAATATGTGTTCAAAATTATGTTGGAATCAACTTTGAGAATTTTTTGGTTTACCTATGCTAGCATACAGGTCAGCCTCTTTCCAGTATTTGATCTCTCCCCAAAAGGAGAAAATACACATCTTCCCTTGCAGCTATTAGCTGACACACAGAGCAGAAGTTCCATTTCACTTACTCAGAGGAGCCTGAGGACTGCATTTGAGTCTAATGCTGAGAAGGTACAGAAACAATGATGATGTGATATGGCATGACATGATATGGAGAGTGGTTGACCAAATACAGTGAGCCAGTGTGTATCAGTTTGAGTGTTGGTAGGAAAATAAAAACTATATTATTCATCAAATTTAGGTGACTAGAAATACTAATTTTTAAACTGAATGAATGTTCCCCCTGCCTCATGCTCATTTCTAATGGCCACATGCCTACAGCAGCAGACCTACATTGTCATAATCCTGGGAGATAAATCCCAGATAAATCACCTGATGCTCTTTTGCTTCCATATGACATAGGCAGCATGAGACTCGGCTACCGGAGTGCAACTCACTGTGAGTGCAAGAGCCCTAGAGCTGCATCTGCTTGTTTTCCACTCCTGATAATCTGGAGTCTGTTTAGAGTCTTAAGAGAATAAGACATCCAAGATGGTCCTCCCATCCAGATGTTCCACAACACAGTGCATCTTACCTAGAATTTTGCAGTGGTGGCTACTCATTTCAGCTGGTTTTGGAGTATCTATATAGATAATTGACTGAAAAGCTAGATGTCAAATGTCTTTTAGACCAGGACTTCTCAATCAAGTAGTCTTGATGAGCTTTTATGAGGATTCAGAGATTGAATGTTTATGGTAGAAGGCTTTGTCTCTTTTTCTCCTAGCACTTACCTGCTTGGGAGCATTTTCAAATTATGAAAAAATGTTTCTACTATAGTCGAAGACATCCTGTTGCTGCAGTTAGAATAAGTCAAGCAGTTCTGAAATGAATACTGGTCACACCTGTGTGAACACTAATGCTAAGTTGCATCTTTGGTACACAAGAGTTTGGCAGCTGCCAGCAGTTTCCATGCTAGTCAACTCCTTGCAGCAGTAAAACCTGATTGCTGTCTGCAAGATGCCATTTCATCCTTCCCTGCTGTACAGCTGCGTCCCTGCCTCGCTGAGGGCTTTGAGTAATTACAAAATGTGAGTCTCAGCTATATCTGTACGTACAACAGTGCATTACAGCTCAGGGCCAGCAAACTCAAGCAGTGACAGTCACCAGCATCAGGATAACCAGAATTCAGACTTGCCGTACATTTCCTGTCTTTATGGAGCACTTTTTTTACCCCCCACCCTAAGCAATAGCTTGTTGTACAACTGCATCAAAGTCCACATCTAACTAATAGATATTGGGTCCCTTTCCTCAAATCAGTAGAAATATATTCAAATATTCAGTTATTTGAATAGGAACAGAATCAAATGCTTGAAACAGAAAGCATCACATTTGTTCATCACTGAGGAAGTCGCAATACTCAGTTAAAAAGCAATCGGTAATGTAAGAAGCAGAGTGGTTGTTGAGAGAACATTATGTGTAAATATTATGCTTTGCCTTTTCATGGAACTTAGTGTTGGATCTCAGTGAATTGGGGTGGTTGTTTATTCTAAATCCCTCTATTTTATATTCTATGTAACTTCAATTTGCCAGTTATAAAAGGGACATAATAGAATTCTTCTATCTCTCTGTACTGCATAACTCAGTACTTTTACAATCTTAAGATGCTCATAGTACTAAGAACATAATAATTGTTTGCAGTCGCAAAGGTAATAGAAGTGAGAATCATTATATAAAATCCAGTTTTATTGTTTGCATGCATGTTACACAGTTTATGTTAGTCCTCACCAATAGTCTTTTATGCACATAACCCAAATCTAAATTTCCCTGGGTTTGCACTTCCCAAGTGGTCAATGAGAATTGATAATGAGGCTGTTAGGCAAATATGTGAGAATGTGAGCTTTGTGTCAATGCTTAGATTAAATATCTGATATAAGAAAATACGGCATACTGGAGGACATACTTATACAAAGTAATCCTGAGGGATATTACGGAATTACTGAAAAAATAGGAACTTCTAGATAAGTTGAAAGTGCTGAGTTTTACCATGTGACATACTATTTTTTTTGTCAAAGACATTTCTTTGTCTATATAGCATTTTCACAATAACCATTGCTGGGAAACCTGAATCCATTAGAAAGAGTGTGCTGAGTAAATTGCATAATTTTTTTCCACAAAATTTTTTTATTCTGTTTCTACTAAAAATTTCTTCCTGCAAAAGGCAGGACAGAGATTGCTACCTAGGAGTTTGTTAATTTTCTCCAGTCTGCTTCAGAGCAAGAATTAATTGCTAGTTCTTCCTCTGCCTTCTTAAATTTCAGATTTGCCAATGTAATTTTTTGTGCTTATTCTAAAATATGCTACTTATTTAGTTCTTTTTATTTTATTCCATAAAAATACAAAAACTCGGTTTAAACCTGATAGCTAACATAAACTACTTTCACCTGATGGGAAAAAGTATGAGCTCAGAGCAAATCATCAGACCCTAAATTTGGTTAATAAAAGAGGAGATACTTGTAAAGGGTATTACTTTAGAATATCCTGATATTTCACATCAGATTTTTCAAGTATTTTCCTTAAAACCTAAGTGTCTTTATAATGTTGGTGTTGCAACTTAAAAGAAACTGTCCATAGTCTTTGCTAGAAAAACATAATTTTAAATCAGTCAGTGCTGGCTAGGAATTGTCATTATAAAGCTCACCATAGCTATTTTAGTTTTGCCTTATGGGATGTATCACTGTATACTGAGTACTTTTTAAAAGCTTGGCAGTGGTGTAGAATTTGGAAACTGTATCTGTTTTCACTGAGAAAAGTCAGTACATTAAATATTTCAAAACAGTAAAATATTTGACCCTGAAAAACAGATTCCATAAATAGCTTTTCTAAAAGCCTCTTTCCTGAAGCAAATCCTGCTGAAGAAGAATTGTGGTTGTAATCTCCAGTGGAGTGAATGAACATTTCTTGCCCTATGGAATTTAAGCAAAACTTGTTTCTCTCTTTGTCTCCCTTCAGGCCTGCTAAAAAAATAACTATGATTTTTTATTGAAGGTTGGTTTGATATGTTACTTAGCATTACATATATACATATATAATCTGATTAGTCAGAACATATATTTGAAAGCAATTACCATCTCTTCAATTATAACTTTTCTCAGTGGCAAGCATAATTCATTAGATGAACAATTCATTGGTGTGTAATTGTTATCTCTTCTGCTTGCATCAAGAACTACCTGAAAATACTTTTTTGGGTTTATTGTTTTTTTTTATTTAGCTCTTCCATCTGTTCCTTGTAGTTTGCAGCAATTGTCTTGAAATATTTTTATGTGGCCTAGCTGAAAGGCTGTTTTTTTTGAGTTTGTTGGGGTTTTTTTGGCAAGTTTTCTGTCACACTTTATGTCAGGGAAACCAGCGAATCCTTTACAAATTAGCTGAATACCTGTGAAATGCCTTACAGCTGAAGCCTACATCTGCAAACCTCAGATGTACTTACTGAAGTAATTCCTCACTCATTTTTCACATTATCAGTTCTATGATAATGATGAAAGGAAGTAAAAAGAAATAAAGAACGGAGATATCAGCTGGAAAGAATAATTGGGCTGAAAGCAGGAGGAAGAAAGGATGAGAAAACTGAGAAGCAGGTGATAGAGAAAAAGGTGTATGATAATGAGATATAGAGTCTTGACCTACAATTGAAGGAGAAAAAACTAAGCCAATGAATTAAAATTTAATTAAAAAGAAGTTATTGAGGAAAATGAAAGCAAATAAATATCCCTCTTTGTCTGTTCTGTAGGCTTATATTTTTAAAAGAATGAACCCTGAGATGTTAATGTAAGTTTTTTTATGTGAGTACTCATATGTAAAAGTTTATTGTTCATTACATTTTTAGAAGGCAAGTACAAAAGCTGTTTCAGCACAGCCAATACAAATGCACTTCTTTTTAATTTAATGACTATAAAACTGTATTTCCACTCCACACCCTCCCCCACCCAAAAAAAAACCCCAAAAAAAAACAAACCAAGTTTAATAACTTCATGAAACCTGCAACTTCTCACAGAAAATTACTCCTGGGAAAAAATAAGGTGTTCTCAAAATTTTAAATGCATTACTATTTGTATATTTATCAGTAGACTTGAGGCAGGCAGTTCTGAAAATGTTTAATTCATGAAAAGAACACAAAATAAATACAGCAACAATAGTAAATTGTGCATAATTCTCACATCTTCTCCTCAGACTGGAATGGGACACCTGCGTGTTACAAAAGAAGGCCTTCGACTGGAAGGGGAATCTGAATTCTTATTCCCTCTTTATGCCAAAGAAATCCATTCGAGAGTGGTAAGTGGGTAATCTTGCAAAAATGCTAAATAAAATGAATGCACGTCTGAATAATTGAACTTTCCATGATTTCTGTCATGTAAGAAAAAAACAAACACATATATATATATGTTCATGTATATCTGTATATACACATATTTCTGCACGCTTTACAAGGTCAATGTTATGATGCTTTGTCAGAATTAACATTTATCTCTTAGGCATGTGATAAGCAGCTCAAACAGGAATTATAATGGTTATTGTATATAAGTAATGCTAAAACTTGAGGAGTGTATGAAAAGGTTTTCTTTATTTTTACTGAGATTATTTTTTAATACAGACTTCCCCAGGAAGCTGCTTGTTCTGTTTATTCATCCACTACAGAATAGTTTCAATATCTCTAAAATTAGTGGGTCCCAATGGAAAAGTTATGATTTCTCTAAAATATATAGCTTTTTTCAGTTCAAGGATGATGCCATGAGATGTCTGGCATGTTTATATATTTATGTATATAAAATTTACAAGTCTAAATGGAAAGACTTAGTATTAAATCTAGTTCACCTAGACATAAAAGTTTGTTGTTGTTATTACTAGTGAGGTAAAATAAGAATACCAAACTTGGTCAAATATTTATCAAAATTATTAACTTTAAAATGTCACTGAGAAAGGGAAAGGTGCGGAAGTTGTAGGTTTAGAAAAAGGAAAAGAGCATCTGATTTGGATTTTAATTATCCAGGGGGACTCTGAAACTTATTCCAGTGAATTTTTTGTAGGGAGATGTCTGCTTCTGGCTAATAAAATAAATATTTTCCAGAACTATTGTCCATAGCCCAACATCTCACAAAATAAATTTTTATGTTTTGTAACTATTACCATCAACCACTGGGTCATTTCATTGAATAACGTACTATTCAGTGACAATAAAAGCCAAATATGTCTCTTTCATATCTTCAAAGATAATTGAGAAGAAATAGGCAGCCATGTGAGTTTTCTGAACCTAGGAAAAAAGTTAGTGTGTATATATATTGCTATAGCAAGAGAAAATATAAATAAATTTATCAGAATGAGGTTGTTAACATGCTTGATTACTAAAATTTAAGTAATGCCAACATATTTTACTTATATTGAGCTTTCGCTTTTCTCAAAATATTTCTAGTTTCAGGAACAGCTCTTAATTAAGACAGTGAAATTCCATTACTGTATCTGTGTTTCTATTTAGCTTCTTATGCTGTATTCATTTCTTCTTCACAGACAGTGAGAAAACTATTTATGTGCTTTGGTGAGAAAACTATTTATGTGCTTTGGTGAATTTCCCTTGAGGTTTTTATCCAGTAAGACATGTAACTTTTTAAGACCACCACAGCTAATGTTTAAGAACTCCCTCTAGTCCCAAAGATTGTTATGCAGTGTTAAGCTACCATTTGTGCTCTCTTAATATTCCTTTCAGCTCTTAATACATTTAGTACAATATAGGAAAAAGAGGTGTGGCAGCATCTAATATAAGCTTAGCTGTCCAATGATCCGTCATGATCATTAGTAGCGTGCATTAATTAGAGCCTTTAGGCTACTGCTTCTCTCTGCCTACTGCTAATTCATCAGAGGATTTTTGTTTGTATCCTTGCTTCTTTTAAATATTTGAACTCTCTAAAGGCTTAATTGCCTGAAGCTTGGTCTCCTGAGTTGCCATTTATGTGTTTATTCTCATAACATTACTTATTTGTTAAGCTTTCTTTTTCTAAGTTTGTCTTGGAGAACTGAGCCCCTCTCAGCTTTCAAAGCAGCTTTCTCCCTTGCCTTAATAGTTCTCTCCTTGCAGTCTCCTAACAGATTTTCTCACCTAATGAGGTCTCCAATGTGCTAAGAAAATATGTAGCAGAAAATCTACTTGCTGTGCATTGTCTCTGGAGCCTATTACAAGTTTATGCCTTCATTATGAGTCCCAACGCAGAGCTGTGGGCAAGACCATTGCACCTTTGCTAAAACGTCTTCATGGAAAGATAAAAGATGAGCATTTTTAAATATGTTACTAGATTTTAATTAGTCAAAACCACATGTGTGGCAGCAGCAGGTCTAGAGTACAGTTTATTCACACTATTATTTGATACCACAAATTACTAAAATATTTTTTAAATCAACCAGTGGCAATCAAATAAATGTAATAAAGATGCCCAGCTCTGTGGGTCATTTAGCAGATGTACTTAAATGTGCTATATTTACCCAATCCCTAATCTTTGTTGGCCTTCCTTTTCCACTTCATACTAACTTACTACCATTAATGTTCATTCTAACACATGGCTTACTTTTTTCCCAAGACTTTTCATTATTTGTGTTAATTCTGTGAGCTTTTATGTCTTCCCAATATAATTTATAAAGTGTGATTCATTTGTTTTGGTCACTTAATGACTTATTTTGAAAGAGCCTTTCTACCTACTTGTAAGATACTGTTTGTTTTCTTTTAAAAAATGTGTAGGTTTGAGTCCAAATTGTGTGTTACTTCTATTTCATTACTTTTTAATCAGGTTTGTGGTTTTGTTACTAAAGAAGTGTTTGTAGTAAAATTCATCACGTAAAAAGTGTTTAAAACTCTCAGGTTGTCTCATACTCCAAGCATTAAATCGAGATGAAAACATGCCTTGGGGTTATTTTCAGGGGTTAGCCCTTCAAGGTACTATGTGGTCTCCGGTGAGTCCAGAAAAATAACTAGAAGCCATATCTGTGAAAGAGGCTGATCTTTTAATAATATTCCAGTAGTTAGAAACTCATTTATTTAGGACTGGGTATCTCCACTGAGGTCACAAGCAGGCACCTTGCTGATACTCTCTTCACATCATGTATTCCCTGATGCTTTGGCAACTGAGATCTGCATGGGCACTTCTTATTACTTACTGAGTTCTTGTCCTTCAGAGACAAAGTGTGCTTTAGTATGAAAACACCTGTTCTGCAGAAAACTTCCTCCCCTTTTTTTGAAGTCTACAAGTGTATTTATAGTTTGCTGATCCAAATGAGTGATAAGATTTGTGTACCCAGATAATTTTCTGATACTTAATGTCAAGTAAAGATAGTGGCCACTATGATTACCCTGAAAATGTCATCTGTTAAAGTCAGCACTGATCTAGTCAGCCTGCCACTCTCTCCATCACTCACTGTTAGAGCTTCCTTGCCTGGAGAGTCAGTGCCAGGTGCCAAAATTAGGCCACAGCCTACAGATTGCATGGACCATTGAGGAAGCAGAATGCACATGCATGTTTCTCAGCAAGTTAGTACAATGGTATGAATTCTCAAAGTGGAGTGCTCACACTCAATTAAATGGCTGTCTTCTAGGAGTCTCAGTTATGTACTGACAGGTACTGAATCTAGTACTAAAGCATCTTTTCTAAAAGATAAAATATTAGCCGCCATGTTCATTGGTCCAGTAACACGGGTTTTGTTCACCTGACATATTCCCTTTAGTTATTTTTCTTACTTTAAATCTGATGTAGTTGTAGTAATCAGAAATATCTGCCCACATTATTTGATGAGATCCTGTGGACAGTTTTGTAGCTGCAAAGACCTTTCAGTGACTGAGTTGATACCAACACTAGACTAAACTTTGAAAATGGTTCACAATTCTAATTGTACTGTCCAACATATTTTTTTCTTTCTCCATACTTCAGGACTCATCACTGCTTCTCCAGTCTACTCACAATGTGACTGTGAATGCTCGCAATTCAAATGGGGAAGTCACAGGCAGATTAAATGTGGGTAAGTCTGAGTGATTATTCCTTGTCCACTGCTTTGAAAACATTGTAATGAATGTTTTGATAGAGATTTGATAATATAAAGCACTAAACACATGATTATGTATTATTATTATGGTCATATTTGAATAGTTCATCTGCCACTTAGTAAAAAGCAGCAGTATATATTCAATTTCTCAGTTAAGCAATAATTCTTTAAATATTTGAAGCACTTCTCTATTGCAGTTACACAAAAAAGGTCTCTGCAGAAGTTACCCTTTTTCCTTGTGTAAATATCTATTGATAATTGCAAATCAGTTTCTGAGAAAATTCAACATGTAAACATGGCTGGAGTCTCTCTTTATTTCCTAGTATTCCAGAAACTAATACATTTAAGCAGAAACCCTAAAAAAATTCAAGTTCAAAACTCAGATATTTATATCTTTTACATTCTGTGGTAGCAGTAAAATACATCGGTTTACTCAGGAAATCAATAGATCTAGACAGATACAAGTGAGAGATCTTGGCAGAAAAAATAACCTGACCCCTTACTCTTTAAATCATATTTTAAAGGCAATAATGGCAACAATATGTGTGAGCTATGACAAAATTTTTCTTAGCTTTGTTACTATTTTTCAACCTTTATTTGACATTGGAGAAAAATGTAGCAAGTTATTAACATATTTCTTATAAGGTCCTCAGGCAGCAAAGCATAAATTCCTGCTCGTTTAACTCTAGCCTAACCTGATATGTTTAAGTAGTTTGCTAAATTGGGATCCAGCAGAGCATTGAGGAGCAACTTTTCAATGCTGTTGAGACTGTGTAACTTCTGTGACAACTCCTGTTTGAAGAATTACCATTTCAATACATATAATGTTTTGCAAGCTTCACTGTTTTCAAACAAAAGGAAAAAAACTTAAAATATATAAAAGAGCCTGTTATTCCCCTTGAAAATGTATAATTATACAATTAATCACACTTCAGTCTTTAAATGTTTTCAGATTCCCTTTTTTTAATTCTGTCAATCATAAAGATCTGCATGACTTGTCTTAAGAAAATGCCTCTAAATATTTATCAAAAGGAGTGTGGTAAATAAGTGTGTGGCATACTCCCTTTATATGCACAAGCCTTTGCTAAAGAGTTAATATCTTCCACAATTGCCAATATGCTGGAATTGTGTCTTAAAACTCTAGTCCTCTTATAAATAGGACTACTTGCAATTGTGAAGGGGTCCTACAGATAAGCTTGGAATTGTTCCAGAGATGACAATATAATACAGCATCTCTCATAAGATTATAGCAAAAATACCTTTTAATTCATGGAAATTGTGATTCAAATGATCTGTTAAAAGAATTTAATAAGTTACTAAGAATTATTTAAATACCCAGTCTTCAACAGAAGTAACTCACATGAGAGATGTGAAATAAATCTTTACTTGAGTTTCTGTGAAATACCCCCTATGAAGATAATAGGCACATATTATGCATTCCTTCATGAATCACAGATAAACAAAAAAGACATAAAATGTGAGCAAATTCCAGCATGATTACTCTGGCTTTAAAGCTTCTACATGCCTCTCAGTTCATCTGCATGCAATACCTCTTGGAGGAATTGTTTGGACATTGTTTTTTTAAATCAAAATGCTGTAGATGTTAAGTTTTTTACTGTGACCCATAATTACACTGCTTTCAGAAGTCTCACTAAATGCAAATACTTCAAGAAGTGCTTGCCAGGGAAATAATAATTTCAAAATAATAGAGACCATAATTAAAGAAAAAAAAGACCAATTACATTCTTTACTCGTTTTTTTTTTTACTTCAGTGGCTCCCTGGATGACAAAAATACCCATTTTGTTTTAATTACTTTTTACAAATAAACAAACAGGAACAAAACAAGGCATAAAAGGAAATAAGATTTTATTTAAGGGAAGTGATTGCTTTGTTAATATTTCTAGGAGAAATGGGACTCAGAAGGATGTTGGCCAACAGACAGCAAGGAAGGAATCTAAGCAAAGCATAGTTCTGGGAATGTACAGGCTTGATAGTCATAGGGAATTAAGAAAGTTGTGGAGAGAGTTGCTTATATGCAAGGCAACAGTGTGTACAAAACAGATAGTAAATATTTTCATTAGAATAGCTCCTCTCCTTAAAATCATTCATACAATTCAAATGTCATTGTTACAGCTTGCTTATCAACTTTCAAAACTGAAATATCTAGAACTTACTTTGGTAATCCACAAAGGTGCTAATTACAATTTCCAAGATTTCTGTTCTTAACCACTTCAAAGCCTTATTCAATCCTAGAATAAAAGAGCAATGCAGCACTTTTGATTTTATATCCCGAGCAATAATAAATCAACTTAGTGCAAAAAATTTGTCAAACTTTTTCAATATTGATTGGTGATAAATATATTATGTATAAAAGAAGCATTTAGACTATATAGTGAATTATGAAATCTTTAACAGCAACATTGGTATCAAATAGTAAATTATGTTTTACCTAAGTAAACATAAACTTCTATGTACAGCTTATCAGCAGATGAAAATAATACAGTCAGCTTTTGCAGTTCTGGTTCAGTCATGGATAGTAAGTCAATAAGAGCAGCATGTTTGCAACTGTCTCTGCTGAAAAGTAGGACCAGATTTTTAAGATATCTGGCTTTAAAGGATTATGTAAGGAGGTTTCAACCTACAGAAGATCCTAAATTCTCCTTGTAATATGTCTTTTTCAGGAGAAAATTTAGGAAAAAAAAATTAAAACTTTTTTAAAAAAAGAAAAAAGGTTTCCAAAGTCATGAAAGTTTTGTGAGAGCAGATTCCAGTAGAATGGGTTGCTGATCCTCGTCCTAGTTCAATTTTTTACACCAAGTAATAGTAACATCAGTAGCTTAGGTCAGGGGTTCAGTTTAAAGTGTCTAAAGCTTGTAGGAATTTATTTAGATAGTTGGACTGTGAAGCTGTTCTGCATTGTTAAGCATGAAATCAGCTTCACTCAGAAAGCATGGAAATATGGTGAAAGTCAAAATGGCTTATGCAGTGTGAAAACAGAATTACAGTCAAAATTCTGCTTAGAGACTATAACATTAACCTGAACAGCTGTTACAATGAGAATATTTGTGCTATCTCTTTTTTCAGACTGGAACAAAATTCTGAGGAAACAGATCAGTGTCAGTACCTCATGCATTGCTTTAGCACTGATAATTGCCATTTAGAAAACTACTGCTTTCCAAAGTCAAATCATGTAGGGGTTTCTTATCAGCATTTTAATATTTCTTTTCAAGTGATGGTAGTTTTTCATTAGAGGCATAGGAGGAAGAAAACAGTGCTAAGGAAGCATGATGACTCTAAGAAGAGTTTGATCTTGTTTTCACAGGGAGAACCCCGAAGCCAGTTTCATAAACTTAATGACATTGTAAAATCATTTAGCTTTTCCTTCTTTATTTTTCCCAGAAGTCTTTCATTAAAAATCCCATTTTTGTCCAAATAAGTTTTCTTATCTCTAAGATAAAAGGCAGACCGTATTCCTTGAAGATCTTTGTCTGCAAGATGATTATTTGCACAACTTTAATTGGTGTCCAGCTGGGCTATAAGAAAGGAAGATACAACATAGGAGCAATTAATTGAAGGATAAATCTCAAAATTCACTGAAGTATTTTTGAGGTGATTAAGAATTTCTATGATCAAGAATTTAGAGTATTTATTCAAAGGGAATTAAAGTAGGAATGTTTACTTCCTAAAGTATAAGAATTTTAGCTATCAGTGAATCTGATCATATAAAGACATATATGCTAGTTTATGTAAAAGTAAAATTTAGTTAGATGGATAAGTTTTAGAGAATTGACAGGTGGCTGCTAAAACATTTTACAGACCTTTTGACCAATTCTCCTTTTTAAGAGAATATGCGTTAAATGCAAATGCTTTTAGTCTTTGTTGAGACCATTGAGTATTTGAATGTATATCATGTTGAAAAGAATTAAAACAAATAGCAGAAAACAGTGAGAAATAATCAAGACATGTTTAAATGAGACCTAGTTAAGCAAATCAAACTGCAGTTTAATACTTAGCCTCAAAGGAAAAGTATCCTCTTCTGAAAAAAAACACCATTGATGGTCTAAATACCATATAGAGTAAGGTACTTACTCTATATGTGCAAGATATGACCACCCTGTCCCCAGATATTGTAATCTTTGTGAAGAAATTCACGATGATGTTCACAGTCAGACAGACTGCCTTAAGCCAGAATTAAAACATTCTCTAGGAGTTAATCAGATAGTTAATGTGAGGGTGGAGGGACACTTGAACAGCATGCCCAGAGAAACTGTAGCTGCTCCATCCCTGGAAATGTTCAAGGCCAGGCTTGGATGGAGCTTTGAGAAACCTGATCTAGTGGAAGGTGCTCCTTCCCATTTCAGGGGGTTGAAACTACACATTCATTAAAGTCCCTTCCAACACAGACCATTCTATGATTCTATGATAAAGTGCATTGCCAACTTGTTAAACAGGACAGCATCACATTAAGGGAAAATTTAACCTGGCCCAGGGGACTTGAATCCTGTGCTGTCACTTTTCTTCTCACTTAGTCTAGAAGACGACATAATTCTACAGAGTTGGGCTCTAGAAAAAACCCACTAGTATTTGGGAAGCCATTTTTTATTTGGAAAATAACCATTTGGGGGTACTTGTCTCTCATCAGAGAGCAATTACTCATCTGAGTAGCTTCATTGTCTCTTTATTCCAATGGGAGGAAATAATTCAAAATAAGTGAAAAAAGGGGAAATATTAAAGATTTTATAACCTTCTCAATTTTAACAATTTCAATAAATTTCTAATCCCAAATATACTTTGTTTTCAGTGGTACAACAATCATTAACATAAGTAATTGGGTGGTAATTGGAAAGTAATAGTTACTGCTAAAGATGAGGATAGTTTCTGCACCAAAAATAATTGAATTTTTGGCAGTGGCTAATGCTAGATGAATTCGTAAAGGTCAGCTTAAAGTAGCTGAAATTTACTGAGACTATAATCTAAGATAGAATTTGGATAATTAAGTATATCTAAAATCCTAGTCACTTCAAATGCAACAGCAGTTTTCAACCTTGATGGCAGCTACTGCCCAAAGGAGGAGCCACACCCCTGTCTTTGTGCAGCAGGTGTGCAGAAGACACCCCCAATCCTGATGGACAGCTTGAACATGTACCTGCAGTGTAGCCTTGTGGCAATGACCACTAGGAGCACACTGGGCTGCACCATCCCTCCTGTGGGAGGCGGAGGCTGCAGCTGGAATACTGTAGACCCTCTCCAGTGGGATGGAGCTGCGAGCCATCCAGGGAACTGCTCAGATGGCCAGGGAGTGGAAGCACATGAAGTGTAAGAGTCTGAAGAGATTGTGTTTGTTTAACCTGCAAGAAGAGAAGGCTTAAGGAGAACTTCTAATGGGCACCTGATACTAGGAGGGCTAGAGACAAAGTAAATCACAGAATCATTAAAGTTGAAAAAGACCTCCAAGGTCAAGTCCAACCTTTGACCAAATACCACCATGCTAACTAAAGCATATCAGAAAGTGCCACATCTACTCATTTTTTCAACATTTCTGAACCCACTTCCCTGGGTAGCTTGTTCCTAGGTTTAACCACTCTTTTAGTGGAGAAACTTTTTCCTAATATCAAACCTGAAGCTCTCTTGGTTGAGGCCATTTCCTGCTGTCCAATCACTAGCATGAATCCAGACTTGAGGTGCACAGCAAAAGGACAAAAGGCAATGGTCATGGTTTGCAGAGAGGCAAAATGCAACTGGATAGAAGGGGTGGGTGAGACTCACCACTGTTCCATGGTTAACCATGGGAACAGATTGCTCAGGGAGTCTGATAAATCCCCTTCCTCAGAGATATTAAAACTTCATCTGGACAAGACCCTGAGCACCTTTATCTAACTTCCAACTGAGCTGACCCTGCTGTAGTTAGGAGTTAGGACATAGAGAGGTGACTTCTGGCTTGCATTCTTCTGTGATTCCATCTTGCCCAGTCTTCACCTGACATGCTGGAAGGGCTCACATTGCATACAGACCCCATGTCAGACTTTCTGGTCTGATATAGAAATCCTAGACACTCTAGGACATCTGAAATAAGCTGAAGGCCAGGCAGAGAACACAAAAGAATGTATAATGGTACTAGACAGCAGTTGTGAAATGAATGTTGTGAAATGAATCATGCTCCATCTGTTCAGCTGATCCTCTCACACTGTCCTCTGCCCAGATCCAGTAGGTAGGCTTAGAATACTGCTGAAACACAGTGCATGAGTTGACCTTATGAAAATACACTCATGGATTTCTTTTTTTTTAAAAAGAAAAAGGAAAAGAGGAAGAAGAATATCCATTATACAGACAATAAAGTACTCACTTGGGAATGAGAGATCAGCTATTCTCTCTGCATACAGGGTTTCATATTATCATGCCTCATCTCCTTTAGTATTTTCCTTTTCACCTTATATGTCTGAGGACTGTATATTTCAGCTTTTCCTGTGAAGTTCTTCATGCAACAAAATTTGGATTCATTAAGCCTGTGAGAAAAGGTTACCAATTTTTTAAGATCTCTAGACCTGTGTTCAATCACAGATCACAACAAAATGTAAACAGTGGTGACAGTAAGGCACTTCTGCTTTGATCTGGAGGACATAATTGTTTCATCCATTGCATAAAAGGAGAACTGAGAGAAAAAGGGGAAACAGGAGCAGCAAGTGTTCTATTAATGTATTAGAGCTGTTGTTCAAACCTATGAGAGATGTATGTTACAGACAGAAAATGTGTATGTGCAATGTGCACATTCCCTGAAGTAATACCTTTGTTCTAATGAAATACCATACCTTTCCATATGAAAATATACCTAACTTTATGTTTCTGAAAGTAAGGACTTTACATTTATTGGTCTTGTATTCTATCATACTTGGAATGAGAACTGAATCTGTAGGAGTATTACATTTTTAATACACTTTTAATGAGATCTTATTTTAAGTAAGGTGCTTTAGTTTAATAAAAATTAACTGGAAAAGGAAATTGCATAGGAATATCAAAGAACAGTCTGGATTTTGGTTTATACCCAATACTTCAATGATTCTAGGTGGTAGGAGAAGAGCAAAACATACAGAGCAGCTGACAGCCATAGGTTAATTAGAAATGGCAGATAAGAAAAGAGAGCAAGAAAATAAAAGATATTAAATTACTTAATGATAGAAGTAAATCCAATGTTGGAAAGCCTTTTCTTCTGAAAGATCTAAAGACACTAAAAATGCTTAGTATTTGGCAGAACTATTTGAAGAGTCTGCCTGCTGGTAACATGTAGGCAGACTCTTCAAATTTCAGACTCTTCAGATTTCATTGGCATTAAGCATTTGCAGATATTTATTTTATGGCTGGCCCTGTTTTTGACAGAAGATCCTTTGCTGTCTGGTACATCTATATTTGTATTGGCCTGGAATTCAAAGATTGTATAGCAGTAGAAGACAGTTTATTAAAACACTTTTCAACTGAAATGGAGTCACTAAACAAGAGCTTCCTTCTCCGGAAAGTCTCTAAGGAAGTAAAGAGTGAGGACAAATGAAAATGAAGACTGTTTAGCAGCATGTCAGTTTCTTTTTGGTAAAAAAAAGTTCACCATTTAAAGCAGCATCCTCAGTGTCAAGAGTATGTGATGTGAAGATCACTTACAAGGACTGCTTCAGGACTGCACATTAAAGGAGGAAACACACAGAAACAATAGGCAATAATCAGCCTGATTAGCAAGAATAACCCATTGACCTGGAAATTCGTGTGACACATCTCACAGCAAGCAGAAAACAAATATTGTCTATAACCTGCATTCAGTCAGGTTGCATTTTTAATCATAGGATTTTATCAGCAAATATGATTATATAGTATTAGTTGATTTATATGTAGTTAATACGCTAGAGTGGTAAACGAAACACATTTAGGCATTAGTAGATTACACTTTCAGATACTGAGTTTGGCTGCTGTTTGTGAGTTGAAAATGAATCTCACTGGGATTATGATACAGTTAGTGTTATTGCAATATAGCTAGTTTGTGTGTATTGTGGAATACCATTAAGAGAAATCAGTTGCTCCTTTTCATTACATAAACTTTTTCCCATTTATGTAAAAGTCTATTATTTCTTTTTGAAACCCTGAGATATCTCATCTCTAGCATGAATAAAACATATGCTTGAATTTTGTTTACCCTAACATTCCTTCTTAAGATTCAAAATACATCAATTATTATTCATACCATTCTCTGATATTGAAGATTATCTATAGGACAGTCCTTGTCTCACATTAGTGGGGCACTTGTGTTAAGAAAACTATGGACCTAAAGATTCTTCTTAAAGATTTATTCAAGTGTGCAAGGTCCAGGATCAAACAGTCTGAATGTAAATCCAGCATGGGCACAGCCATGAGTTGGAGTTCCAAAGAGAGACAAGTTGAAGTACCTTTGGAACATACAAAATGTTCAGTAAGTGCTCTCACACCACCTGCAGAGTTTTTCCTTAATTAAGCTAGCTTTTAAAATCATGGGGTTGGATGAATGGGAAGGATGAGGGACCAACCCCTGGAGCACTGGTAAAGTTGATAATATCCATTTTACTCAGGCCTTTGATTTGTTTGAAAACGCCAAGGATCTAGCTGCACTACATAAAAGGCCAGTTTCATTATTGTTGCTGGGCACAAACAGGAACAATCAATCACTAAACCATAAAATGGCTCAGGTTGGAAGGGACCTTAATAAAACCTTAACCAAGATTCTCTAGGAAACCATTGACAGGGATCCATCCCTGCCTCACTTACCCAGAACTGTTTCTTTTGCTGTAAAAATTTTTTTAAAAATACTGTTTAAGGTCTTTTCTCTTGACAAAGATATTTTCTGATCTCACTTTTTGCAACATACTTCTCAGAAATAAAGTCTTGGGCTTCAGAACAGCTTTAGAGAAGAGCCATATTGGGGTCCATAAGGCTGTGTTTGGGTGCACATTTGCCGCAGAGCATAACATAATGCAGAGCTCAGCCCTCTATCCTCATTATTTTCAGGTAGAATCAGTATTCTTGAAATTGTTGCCCTCGTTTAGGACATTATGGCTTCTCTAACTCTTTCTTTGTGTTTGGTGGACAGTTAAAATCAATGTTTTACATCTGCTGAGTGAAGCAATAAGCAATATGTATGGAGCCTCATGGTGTGCTTCTCTCATACCAGCTACCAACCAGATTTTGTGAAATGCCTGCATGTATTTAATGCCCCTTTAACATAAGAGCTAAAAAAAAAAAATCCCATTTCTTTTGAGAATTACTACCTGAAATATATTTAACATTTATGGGAGCAGACATGGGAAAACAGGTTTTTAATGGGAAGGAAGCAGTTCAGTGCCTCTCAGTCCTGTGGATAGTCTGTGAAATAAATTTATTAAAAATTGCTGAAAAGGAGTCTTAACTGCTTTGACCATTCTCTGTAATTTTAATTCTGAATATAGATTTATGATGACAACTCTATGTAATAGATATTCAGGTTCAATGTGGTGTGAATTTTAATTGATCAGATTGTTAGAACAGGGATATTAATGGTTTGATTTTTATCTGCTTACCAAGCCAATACTGTAGAACAGGATGTTTTAGTGAATTTAGGATCTGGAAGTATGCACAGACTCTCTTGCTCATATTATTTTCATTTTTGGAGTACCAGAATCAATTGCAAATATTCTCTTAGTTTCTTGAAACCCATAAGAACATGATCAGTAGCATTTGTTAGATAAGTGGAGCCAAACTGGCATGTGTTAGGAAGAGCTGAGGTCCTGCTCTTACATGGGATGTTTGTTATTTTAAAGCATTTGAGTCTCCCTAATGAAAAGGGATGATGCTGCAAAGACTTTGATAATTAGTTTCTGTTTCAAAACAAAAAAAAAGAAAGAAAAAAGAAAAAGAAAAGATAGATTCATTTGATCAAAGCAGTTTCAACACCAAGGACATAAATGTTAGTCTGGATCAATTTGTGTGGGATTTTCTAGATTCCCTGGAAACCCAACTACAAAGGAAGACTCCAAGACATGGTTTTGAACAACAAATTATATCATGTAAATAGACTTAAACAATTTCAGAACTTAAAAGTTCACTATCCTTAGAATATCTGAGTGCTTCATGCCCTTCAGTGTACTTAAATGAGTCACTACATTGTTAACACACCAATTAAAATTATTAATTTATATATGAAATTGAAGAAAAATGATGAAATTATTCCATTATTCTACTGTGTTTTGCAGGTCCTAAAATGGTAGAATTCCACAGTCAACAATTTCAGATCAACTCAAAGGATGGAAAGCCACTTTTTACAGTGGATGAAAATGAAGTTGTAATTGGCACAGATAAGCTGCGAGTCACAGGTTTGTAATGGTTTAAAAAATGCTCAGATAACACTTATATGAAAGGCACAATAAGAATGGCATTTTTAAACATGTTATTATGTGTGAATGCAAGTTCTTGTTTTACCTCATTAGGAAACAGAAATATGAAGATAATCTGACCTTTTTCTAATCAGCAAGAAATTTATATATATGTGTATATATATATAAAATGTGTAAATATGTGTGTGTTTTATTTTAAAGCCGTTAATAGCTGGAACTGTAGTGGTCCATCTTTTTATGAATTATTTAATGTTTCCAGTGCACACTGTCTGAAGCTGAAAAAGTTCTAGATATTCCATTCTGAGTAGTAATGAGTCTGATCTGTAAAAACTTTAGGGGAGAGAAATATCTCTCTGATATTTTTATACGGTTTTATCTTTCAAAGTGAAAGCTACTGTATTTCTGTTCTGTGAGTAGCACATATGTCACAGGAAGATATTTGTAGTATATCTTAAATGTCACCTGTCAAGAGAAAAGTTTGTCTTAGGCTGTTTCTTCAAATCACTGAAGTACTCATTTACAAAGTAATATGTCAAAGTTATCACATGAAAAGCTACTTCCTTTCATACAACCTGATAAAGTCAACCTTCATTTTCTAGGTGGTGTTAAAATAGATACATCAAGGTGTGATTTCTCTTTTTGAGCAGAAGAATCCATCAAAGGAAATATTGAAATTATTCTGTAATTTCTTTTCAATTAAGTTTTTAATATTTTTTTACCTGATTGCAACTGTCATGTTTGGCCTTCCCTAATTACTGGTCCTCTGGAATCTTGAGGTCTTCATTTCAATGAATAGATTCATATTATTTCACTGTCAAAACTATAAATATGGTAGTAACTATACAATTAGTGTTTCAAAGCCAAAGTTAAGTTATAATAATTGTGTTAATAAATTTTGTTTACGCCAGAGGGTCTTATCATAAGGTTTTTTACTTTTTAACCTAATTGAAATTACAACTTTGTTTAACCAGGAAACCATATCAAATAATTATTGTTTGCCCAAGGGATGCTAAACTTTAATAGAAAAGCGTGTTTAACAAAGATATGAAAAACTGCATAATTGTTAACTGATTTGGAAAAGGTCTGTCTCTGCTCAAAGTAAGTAAAAATCATTCATACACGAGTTGAAATTGTTATGCTAATATTAATGACTCACTCATCCAATATTAATCTTTACAGTGCATTAATAATTATTTACTTCAGCAGATATTGTACTAAGACACATTGCCTGGTTTTTTTTTTACACTGTAGTAAAATTCAAAAGCAAATACATTAGTCAGTGAGGTTATTTCAGTGTAAAATTAATGTAAGTGAGAGGAGATTCATGCCTACTTTGCTTCAAATTAATTTATTAAAATTGTGATTTAAATGATACTATTAGCATGAAGGAGAAATTATTGTGATTTTAATGATACTATTAGCATGAATGATAAATTAGTAACACTAATATATACTGAGACTATTTTTAAACATCTTAGATAGAGAATAAGATCAATGTGAAATAAATTTTGAAAAGTTCATACCATAAAAAACAGATAATCCTTGGCTTAAAATACACAAAGAACATTTTGCAGTTTTTTATGTACAGTGTAGCGAACTATTTGATTTTACTTCTCCTTATTTATGTGAATGATGAAAAGCTCAGTAATGATGTTTAGAAAACCTGACAGTTTTCAACTAAAATATAATATAGCAGAGAGCAAATGTGTATGATTTATGATATTTCAAGACAAAGGTAAATGTCTAAGAGTAATATAGTCCAACCCAACATCTGTCATTTTCCTACAATTAGTATGTTTCAACTAATACTATTTCAATCAGACATTCTCTGGCCCCTGTGTAGAATAGAACAGTGCAAATCAAAGAAGAGCAAATGCCTGGGCAAAGCCTTAACCAGGAACGTGCCTCCGATACCCCACCGGGTCACTGGCAGGTCTGGGTGGTCACACTTCCCTGGAGCACAGAGAGATGCCGGCACCAGCCCCGGGCAGAGCTCTTGTGCCCACCAAATGCTCTTCTCCCCTTTGGGGAGGGCTCCGGGGCTTGTCATCTCCCTTGGAGGAGAGTGGATAGAGGCTGAGCTCACATGCTCAAACATTAGCATCCAGCTGCATGTGAAACACCCTGGGCTGTGTGAGACACCACATGGTATCACTTTATCTCAAGGAGATGCTTCCTGTGATTGTGGCAGCTGGAGGCCAGCAGGCCACACAAGGGTGTCCCAGATGACAGTAAGGACATAGGAGGAGGCAAAGAAACACTGCCTTTGGCTCATCTGTGACATCTACATCACAGACACATCTCAGTGTATATGAAACTGAAGCTGAGTTTAGCCCTTTGTGAAAATTACTGCTCCTGAAGGAGCATGGACAAAAACTGCATCCTCTTCAATATTATTTCAGTAAGGACCTGTATTTTGCAGGCATTTATTATGTTGCTGTGGCAGTACTGAACATCTGTGTTTTGTTCTGGGAAGGTTTTGTACATTCAGCTGGCACTGGTGACAGTGAAACCACCTTGTAACTGTATTGACTGGTTCTATAAAGTCGTCATGGCAGGCTCATAGAAACATAGAATTTTAAAGGTTAGAGAAGATCTCTAACATCCCGCCATAAACCTAACACTGCTATGTTCACCTCTAAATCACATCCCCAGGTGCCACACCTACGCTTTTTTTCCTTACAGGAAAGCTGGCAGGGCAGAGAGGATCAGTTTTTTTATGGAGAAGCATATTTCTGTCACCCTTTCTCCAGTTTACCACTTGCCCTTCTGCTTGTTTGTCTTTTATAAAAATCCCCTGGAGTATTTGCACTGTTCTGTGCAAAGGATTTCAGTTTGCGTAGCTAATGCTGAAGTGCAATGTGACAGTGAGTGTTTAATTTAAACACTTCTGCTCAGAAGGTAAGTTAAGTAGGAGGCAATTTGAGGGTATGAGTAAACATTCTGTTAGGCTTTGAGAAGGCAAATGGTCCTTGCTTGATAGGGTGCGTGGGGTGTTAATGAATCTTGCTGGCTTCAATCCTGTCATGGAGAAAATTAGTATCTTGTTCTTGTGTATTTTAGGAATAAATTACAATATCTTAATAAACAGTAGCCTAAAAAATAGTAAATATAGTAATAGTCATATCACAGTTAAACTAGGAAATGAAGACAGAAAATCAATTTAGGACCATTTTCCAAAAAAGGTTGCCCTGAGATTTTTTTCTTTTAGTGGCATACTATTAAAACTTAATGCTGTTTGATGAAGAAGTTTTACTCACATTAAAGTCAAGGTTTTATTTGTGCTTAGAGGTGACAGCTCTAGAATATAGAAATAAGCCTTTTCATTCCATTTTGCACCATCTGGCCAGTGCCCAGAACATTAACACTGATGTTTCCTGTTCTCTTTCTTCCATTAGCCCCTATTTCCATGAAACTGATACTATCTCTGTAACCACTTCCTTGCTTTATAGAATCATGGGATCATAGAATCATTTATATGGGAAAAGAACTCTTGAGATCACCAAGCTGAACCATTAACCCAACACTGCTAAGTCTACCACTAAATCTTGTCCCCAGGTGCCACATCTGCACTTTTGACGTATCAGTATATCCCTGCAAAATATCTTAGTTGTATCAAATTAGCATTTTCTGATAAACATTTTTAATTCCTTAAGCTGCAGAATATTCTTAATGTTAATGAACGTGAACTGAAATGTTAATGAAGCAAGGTTAATGCTCTGTTTGAATTAATAAATTTTACATTTTCCAGTATTATATTCATGCCAGTTTGTAATTTACAGAAAAATTAATCTATTTAAATTTATAAGAGCATCAACAGCTAAATAAAATTTAAATTCAAGCTTAGTAAATCAATGATTCCTCAAAGTGGTGAAGTGATTTAATATAGTAATTCTTGTGTTCTTCTCTTCCATCCAAGGAGATTTCATTCTAGGAAATCAGGATTTCAGCTAAAACTCTTTTCAAAAAGTGGCACATTTTATGCCTTCTCAGGACATCCTGAGAATTTTCCTGCAATCCTCATGAAGAGACAGTCTTCCTATCAGTTGTCTCAGCAATGTATTAATTTTAATGTTTTTTCTTGATTTCACTTTTCTTTTTACCATGCTCTCTGAGGTTGCCCCAACCAATTTTTAATTCTCTTTTTCCCTTTATACCACATTTAATACAATCTAATACCACATATATACCATCTACGCCATACTTTTTAATCCTCCATTGCCATTCTCTGTCTAGACAGAGCCCAAATCCCTAACACAGGGATTTCTACAGCTCAGAATTCTTTCCAGAGGGTAATGGCATAAAGAGCAGCCAGACAAGCCACCTTGACTAATATCCTAACTATTAAAATATATTGCCTTGCTACATATTCACCTCAGGGTGCTCAGGTATATGAATCCTCAAAGCCAGAGAAGATCTCTCAACCTAAGACCTCTCCAGTTTTTGATGAGTACATTCAAAAAGCCAAGGAACAGAAGTTGAAAGGCTCCACCCTTGCTGTAGGTGGTGGTGTTCAGCTGCTTTTTTTGAGCTGACTCTGTTGCTGAGGGGCTTTTGTCCTACGTCAGCTGATTTCCTGATCCTAGTGGAGCTTAGGTGGAAGGTGGTCACCGGGTTGGTGACACTGAAATAATGCTAATACTCAGGAGAGCAGAAATTGAGGTCCTTGGAAGATTTTCAGGTCCAACAGAGACCTGAGCAAGCTTCTGGTGAGGCTGGGTGCCCGCTGTTTCTTCCTCTTTGGAATGAAACTACACATATATCAAGGTGTAAACTATCTGATCCCATTGTTATTAACATCTTGCTTGCAGAAACACCATTTCATATTCAGCAAGTCTGCCTGTAAATAGGGGAAAATCTTTGATGAAGCTATATGACAGAAATTGTGATATGCATGGAGCAGTCTAAAATAAATATGATTATTTAGGATTGTAGCATTTGCAAAGATTTTGTATGGGTTTAATTATCTCTAGTAACTGTATTGAAAGTTACATTGTATAAATCTTATTTATTTATTTTATTTCTGTAAGTAGTTTAAAATTTATCTGTCTTCAGACTATTTTAATAATTTAAAGCTGTACATTTACATTACTTCTATATTGTATTTGTCCAACCAATACTGCAATGGTAATAACATAGCTGTATTTCAATTGTCTTTTAATTCTTAACATGTGTTCTCTTGATGTCCAACATCGAAATGGCCATATTAAAAAAGCCACTCTTGCTATTTTTATGTTATATTTGAGCTATTACATTACAATGTTTTTCATCTTTTGGTTTTTTTTGCAGGGCCTGAAGGGGCACTTTTTGAACATTCTGTAGAAACACCACTTGTGAAAGCAGAAGCTTTTAAACAGCTTAGGTAAGAATTTATACATAAATCTAAGAAGTAAATGTTATTTGCTATAAATATTCACATTTTTTGAATGCATGATTTTCAACACAGAATTGCTAATAACTTTTTTTCTGGTTTTTGTGACAAGTTATTATTTTGAAGGAAAATCATATATATTGTTCTGCAATTTTGAATTATACTATGAATTGTTTTTGCTGATGGCGAATATATTTAAAACCCCTGTGGAAAGATTTTCTGTAAACTTCTATTTTGCAGTTTTGAAAGACTTTGAAATATGACTTTTTCTACGTAGTTACAATATAAGTTGCTTGTCTGTGGTAGGTCATCAACCTGTAATTAGGTTCAGGTTTTTGAAAACTAGTATCTGAGATAGCAGACCAAGAAGAAAAGTTTGGAAATGCATGAAGCTCTAATGTATTAAGAGAATTAAAAATTGGTTGGGGCAACCTCAGAGACGATAGGGAAAAGAAGTGAAATCAAGAAAAAATCCATTAAAAATTACTAAAAAGCAGTTTGGGCTGAGAAAATCATACTTAAGTACTTTGTATGTTTCAGAGCTCCTTAATTCAAGGATAGGCTTTTTTTGTGCATTATTCTATTTAATTTTGAGTATCCCAAATTAGTTTATAATGTGCTGGTTATGATGAGGTAATAAAGTCAAATTATATTCTCTTCATGAACATGTTATCTTTCATTTATATGCCAGTTCAAAGAAAGGTTAGAAATGAAAGAGGATGTCTTTAACAGTTGTATTTCTGTCCTTTCATACCTTGGCAGTTTGCTACTTCTTTGTCATAATTTCTCTTTTTAGTTTTCCTCTCTAATAGGGATAACTACTAGAGAGTAGTGGAGGCTGATGAAAGCTTTCAAAAACACTGTCTGTATCTTGTTGATTGAATTTTCAAATTGAGAACGACAAATGAGAGAGAGACTGTTAAGATAATTATTTTGATTATCTCATTTATATTTAAGATTTACTTTATCTTGTGCTTGCATTTGAAGACAGTATGATTTCAAGGCATAATTTTTAACATATTGATGTCCACTTTCAGAAATGTGTTTCTTCTCTTACGGTAGAATTTGGATGTGAGAGACTTTGACCAATATTCTGCATTTTAAGCGTACATTGTCTGGTTTTGTAGGAAGTGGATTCTTTATGTTGTAAATTTGACATTTTCTGTGATTATCTCAACTTCAGTGAAGTAGGAAATCAAATTTCTTAATTGCAAAATCAAGAAGCTCTCTGCAAATTTTGATTGGATATGTATGTATTATTTTCCATGGTTGTTACCTTGCTTCAAATTCAAAATCAATTAATATTTTAATAGGGTTAATATAGTTTTATTCTACATCAGTTATAAACTGTTACATTATAAGTTCTTATTTGCACTTTTGTTTAACAACAGTTGCAATGTTCCTGACTATATACAACTATTGTTAGTATAATTTTTCTGCCTCTTTTTCAAATAGGATAACAGTAGGAAGGAAAACACTGAGCTTAATTCAAAGTGTTCCTAAAGTTCTCCTCCATGAATGAATTTACCTCACAGCTTACCTCTTTAGTGTTTCTTACCATGTCAACTATAAACAACTATTTTGATCTGGAATGCTGCTATTTGTTAGCAGAGCTCAAATGTAATACATAAAATCCCACTCAGTTCTGTCTTTGATTAAGTTAAAGTAGGGGGAAGTACAGACTTCTCCAGAATTAACAGAAGTTTGCTAGTAATTATTGTGATGTCAAGGAACTAGCAACATGGCCACTGACACACTTGTGACTGTATTTGACATGAATCCAGAGATGCTAAACACCTGTGCTAGAAACTGAGTTAGCTTAACCCTAAGAAAACTGATTTTGTGGGCATTAGGCTGTGCAGTGCATGCACTACGCACTTGTGCCAGCATAGAATAGCTTGGGCTGGAAGGAACCTTAAAGATCATCAAGGTCCAACCCTTCCTGCCATGGGCACCTCCCACCAGACCAAGTTGCTCAGAGTCCCACCCAGCCTGGCCTTGGACACCTCCACCATCCACAGCTTCTCTGGGCATCCTATTCCAGTGCCCTATTATCCTCACAGCAAAGAATTTTTTCCCAGTATCTAATCTAAATCTTTCCTCCTTGCTCTATCACTACATGCCCTTGTAAAATATCCCTCTTTTCTCTCCTCTCCTGGTAGGCCTTTACCCAGAGAAGTTCAGAATACCTCAATCCTTTAATTTATTTTCTTTTTCTTTCATAATCAGTGTCAAGTTTGAAAGCAGAGATGGCAATGATTTCATTTTTTCATGAAGGGATTCTGGGAAGGTTTAAGAAGGAAATGTACTGGTCTGCAGTGCAGATGGTAAATGAAGACGTAGGCAGAGAAGACCATTTTGTCAAGCTGGAAAAAGGTTACTTTCAAGGGTAACCTTAAATGTCAGCATAAGCAAAATTCATGCATTCTGTTGTGAAGGAGTTCAGACAAATTTACCAAAAAAATTTATATAATGCGTCACAAATACTCTGTTTCATTCCACACAGTTAAATACAGGTACCTACCCACTGAAAAGTACTTCAATATGAACATTTAAAATGCAATTTTAGGTATGACTTTCCTATTTCAGATTTGAAGATGCTTCCTTTCCAGATTAGCGTAGTGAGCACAGAGTTATAGTTAATATAATATATTTGCTTACCTTCAGCCTTATCTCCACACTTTCACCATCTATTAATCTTCTGCTATTTTTCCTTTGTTTTTCCTTCAGCGGTTGTGCTATGCCATGTGAATGTGATATGCTGGATGAATGTGTTACAAAATGCCATGGTCTGAAGCATTAGATGTGGGGAATAGTGTTTTGAGAAACCCTATCCACTACAAATGGAGTTGCAGGTTTCAAGGAGATGACTGGAAAGCTGTTAATGCTCGTAATTTTTCAGCTCGTGTCATATGAATGGGGGCCACATTCTTTCTCTGTCATTCAGATTTAGAGTAGGATTTCAAACAAAGCTGACACAAATGGCCTCTGAATTACACATTCTGCTGGCTTTCTTGTCCAAATGCCGAATTTCAAGATAGACTGCTTTTTTGGAAACAAAGAGATGTGTGTGTTAGAACAAACGTGTCTTTTTATAGCTAACTTATTGAGATAGAGCAGTGCAATTATACTGTGGTCAGTGACTGTCTTTTCATTTGCAAATTGAAGGAAAATTATAGAGTCCTTTTCAGTCTAAAAGATAGAATTTTTGACTCACTCATAAAGAAAAAGAGATGTGCTCGCACTTACTTCCAACTAGTAGGAAGAATTAAAACAACAAAACCTACATTTCAAGATTGTAGCTTTCCTAAGTTTAAAATAGCATTGCCTACTTTTAATTCCTTTAATGGACTTCCTATATCTAAGTAAGATCCACGGTTTTCATTTACAAAATTTGTTAAGACTTTAGGACCAGGTGGACACCTAAAAACGGGGCCTTGCATGTAAGAAGCATCCAACAGACATCTCAAAGACATGTTGAGAGTCACCAGGGAGGTTTGGATATATCCAGGAAATATCCTTCCCTGACAAATACCACTGAGGAGGCACCTGGTTGAAAACAGCCAATTGTCATAGTGAGAACAGAAATATGTCAATGATTGCTATGATCCAGCTCTTTATTCCTGCCAAGCTATTTTTTATCCTTTTCCATGGCTCTTTGTGAGGCCTTGGACTTTGGTATGTATTTGGCACCTTGACTCAGTCAGGTCTCCTGGTGCTTCCTAAGAATTTATTTAGCTGACACCTGGAACTGGATCACAGCAAAGATTTAATGGAAAACAGAGATTTAACGTCTTCCTTCCCAGAAAAACCTGAATTTAAACAGAATTAGGAAAGCTCATGTTCAGACACATACCTTGTGACCTAAAATGTAGGTCAAAAATCTGTAACAGCAACTACTGGAAGTAGATGCTGTAGACAGAGACTTCCCTAAAAGCCATCTTTTCCCCAGGTTCCATGTTAAGCACTGGAAATAGCCTCCTCTGATATTATCCCGAGTTTCATGCCAGCACACATACCTTTTTATATCCCCTGTTATCAAATAATATTCTCTGTGAAAACTGGCGTCTAATTTTAGACATTTTTCCAGTCTGATGCTAACATATTTTTCTGATAACTTAAAACAGCTTAGAATATTATTTAGCCTATTCCTGTATTCCTCCTAAATTTTTGTATCCTTGAATAACATGGAGTTCATACATAGTTTTGTCATTTTTTTTCCGTTTGCTTCTTGTGGTCTACATGGCTTGTGGTTTTCTAAGGGAAAACAGTGGATCAACAAAACTCTTTAAATCTCAAAACAATGTTTCTGAGCTGAGCATTTGCATTTCCCAAACTTAAAAAAATGTGCTTACAAATGTGGCATTTTTCCGTTTATCAACTAACTGTATACTATGAATAATGAATATAACACTTACAAATTAGTACTATCTTTGTTCTCATATTTGCTGTGTATGGCTGTCTGACTGCCAACAACTGTGCCTTCTGAGCACAAATCTTGTGGGAAATCACTTTTAGTACACTCAGCCTGTGGTATTCAGACTGTCTTTTAACTGAGGGTTTACATCCAAGTTCAGAATGATCCACATCATTCCACTATTCTTGATTTTGGGAAGCTCTATAGCAGGAATGATATCACTGTTCCAGAGAGTCAACTTTTGCAGAGTATGATTATAAATTTATAGAGAGAGATATATGTTACCAGAATATGGGTATATTTAATGGTTTATGGGTATATACTGAAAATATTTCAATATTCCCCAGGGAAACTGATGTATTCTAAACAAATGTTTAATATTGGTATTAAATAAAACTTTAAATGTGTAACTAAGGAAGCATTGTTTTATATTTAACTGAAATATCTGTCCCAACACTTAAAAGCATAAATATATATAGATACAGATATGTGACTGACATGTTACAGAATATTGATCATTTGAAGGACAATTGTATGGTTTCTAGGTATCTGGTTAGGCTAGATTACTGTACTAATAGTAGACTTTTCCCTGTCTATATATTCATAATTGACATACACCCTTTAATTTTACATCTGTTCTGTGGCATCCAATAACTACTGATGTACTTACAGTTTCTACTTCTCTCAGATTCTTTCTGAAGTCTTATTTTTATCCTTTCCAGTCCCCATTGATATTATTTTTTCCTTTTGCACTTGAAGTATTTGCTATGGTTAAACTATGTAATAGGAGGGAAAGCTGGAAACTGAATTTGTCAAGTTTTATGGCTGTATGAGTAAGAATTATGAAGGAAATGTAGAGAAATGTATAGGAGGCAACCAGGGGAAAAGCATTTGCCAAATAATTGTTTAATCATATTTGTAATACTAATGCTTGCATGCTAATTGCTTAAAAATACCATCTAACCAATTGACGTAAAGTCATTTTGATTTGCATTCATTATGAAAATCAAAAGCCCAGTCAGTCAGAAGAGAATGAATTACATAATAGAAAGTAGGAATATGGTTATGATTCAGAGTTTGCAAGGCACCTCTACTCCCTGACTAGTGAGATATTTCTACTGCAGTGTGATTTTATGAGCCCTGGCCTTAATTTGATGGACATAAATTTGCATTCATATACTTTTCGTAATCAGGTTAACTAAGAACACCATAAAATATGTATTTTGGAAGCTTTAAAGAATTTATTTCCATTCATCTGATGGACTCAAATGTGTAAAAAAGTGTCATTTAGAAGGATTGGATAGTACAGGGCATCATGTTGATCAACTTTTCAGAAGCATTTCTGACTTGGGTATTTAAAAAAAACTCTTTTAGCAAATTCTTGTGTATTGCATCACATCTGGTTGTCTTGTAAGCAGTGATTTTACCTGCAAATGTTAGTGAAAAGAATTTTGCAAGCACTGTCATAAATTACTTTCACTTCCTCCAGTCACATGACTGATGTCTTTCCTAAAGCCTCAGTTTTTCAGAGATGTCACTCAACACATTAAAACCAATAAAAGTTGTTTCTGCTGTAGAAACAGAAACATGGGGCAGCCATTTAAGTATTTTCCATGGCTGCTTGTGTCAGTAGCACAAATAGCAAAGCTGTGATGATTACTGCACCTGTTGAACTGGGTCCCTGACAATGTCAGACTGCTCAGTGAGTTTGCTACAGTGAACTTGTCACCAGTAATTACAGCATATTCCACCAGAGCGCAAGCCACTGTGAAAACTTTGTTAGTGATTGTCACAGTTTTAGACACCACCTTGCAGGTGACCACCTGGAGCCCTGTTTGTAAGCCTGATTGTGCTGTCACTGATCCAAGCTGTAATACTGAGTTGAGCAGATCATGCCTTACATTATCTTTCACCTACATACATTTCTGCACATATATCAAGAGAGCTGAGGAGGAGGCAGGAAACAGGAGACACCCACCATAAAGAGGTGGGTGTGGGAAACATTGGGAAAAGGGAGCATTTCCTGCTAAGAGTAGCTTTTCCAAGATGCATTGCATATGTACACCATCACTTCTCACTCTTTCCCCTCTCCCTTGGACTGTGTGCACAGTTGTGATACTTCAGTTGTGAGGAATCTGATGACAGTGTGGCACAGTCAGCCACTGTACTAACAATCACAAGAAAGAAAGGGTATGACCTGCTTTTCAGCGAAGCCTCTTCACTTGAGTGTTTGTTTTTGTGGAGAACATGTGGACGCTATAAACAGCATTTACTGAAGAACTCCAGTTACTTGAAATATTGCTGTGTTTCAGCATATTAAATAAAAAATTGCTTGAGATACGTATAAAAGAAAGGCATGGCAAATTTCAGCCTGGAAGGTAGTTTTATGAAACTACTCATAAGGAAAGTGCTAACCCCATTTTTTACAACAATGATGCAAGTGCTGTTATTATACGAGATTAAAATTTTATAATACAAGACGTTATTTTATAATATTATTAAAGTAATTTGAAAAAGATAGCTATGCTGGAAACATCTGTTATGTGACAGATTTAATCACATTCACTGGGGCCTTGGTCATTTTTAATTACCTGGAGAGTCAGCACATCATAAAATTGAGGTCATCACAGAGACCTCTTTTGAATTAGCTCTTACCACTCTTCATCACAACTGTCAGTCTTGAAAGAGGCTTCTATTTTAATCATGTCTTAGTCTTATCTTTAGTCTTCATTCCTTCAGCAACTCTGCATTGAGTGACAGTAGGCAAACAGGAAAAAACACTTCAATATTTAAAATGGATGGGGAACTAATAAACAAATAAGTACACTGCGATAATCATATCTGCTGTGTTTTGGAATACGTTATAAATGTTGTTTAAAATTGCTTTTAGAGCCTTTTCAAAGTGCCATTAAAACTGGGAACTGTTTTATTCCTTTTTTAAGAGAACAGGTAAATGCATTTGTCCTAGAACTTTGAGCACTTCTTTTATGTGGCTTACATTAAAAAAAAAAAATTCTGTTAACCAAAACCTTGGGAGCTGGAAACATCTGTTATTCAAATCTGGCTTTGTAATTGTGCTTGTGCACAGAGATCCCCCCTAAGTCGTAAATAGTGTTAGTGCCTGCTGTACTTACGCTGAACAATTCCCTTGAATCCAGAATCTCATAACTGAGCTTTACTGGAATCATCTGCTGCCACGCATTTCAGATTTACAACATAAATACACAAGTAACTTGGAACGTGTTTTATTTCAAGAAATAAAACTATGCTAAGAATTTTTTTATTTAAATTAAAGAAAAAAATGCTGAAGAAAACACCAGCTGACACGTTCAAGAGCAGCAGATACTCCCAATATTTAAGAATGGTACCCCAAAAGAATGCAGGGCTTCTTCTGCCCTTGATCATTATCCTCAATCACTTTTAGCATAAGTCAAAATGAGCTTAAAAAAGCCCAGTAGATTTATTTATTTAAAAATCAACTGTGCTTCCTGCATATGGAGTAGCACTAAAAAGTGAACACATACAAAAACCTACAAAAACCCCTTCATCTGCATTTGCCTAACATTTTTGCTGATTCTAAATTGTTTCTTCATTGTTGATGCATGTGATTTAGCTGATGGTTCAGCACACACTCCTGGTTACCATTCATCTCTTACATATTTAGGCTGCATTCATGCAACTGAGTCCAAAGCTAGAGGACCTCTGTGTTCCCAGAATAAGCAGATGCATCTCAGATGTCCATCCAGGTTTAGAATACTCCTCTCTCTGCAAGCAAAATCATTCATTCATTCATCCACTGAAGTGGAAAGGGATCCTCCCACAAGCCACCCACACAGAAACTAATATTCCTGGAGCATGGCCTCAGGGGTTTACACCTGTTTGGGTGGGTGTTCAGGTGGAGTTGATTAAATTTATTTGGACATCTAGGTGAAGATATGTGTACTGCATCTCATCACTTTTGGTGGAAGGCAACAGGTATTGTGAGGGCATTTTACAGAGATATCTAAAACAGAACAGATTATTTATGCTCTAGCACTACTTCTTTCTTTCTGTTAATTTTGGAGGAATGGGGGATCAATGGCATTTCTTTAGGAATTGTACACTTGACAACTACACCATATTTGGTTAATGGCTGAGGAAATGAAAATTCATCATAAGAAATCAGGCACTGCGCTGGGAAATGTTTCAAGTTGCAGAATAAAGGCTTTCCACTTGGAACCTAGTATTTCATAAATTCATCTAAATTGCTAATCATGGTTTATATAACCATGTGACTAGGAAATGGCTGCCAATTACTGGTTCTTGTTTGATATCAGGCATGAGGTAATGAGTCCTTCCAAGCTAATCATTAGCTTGGAATGCTATGACTTTTTCTTTTCAGGAAAGTCATGACAACATCATATTTACCTAAAAGAAGTATCTTTTCTTAGTTGGTAAAATCCATGGTTGTCTTATACTCACTAAAAACTTGGAGAATTTCAAATAGTCTAAGTGTTCTCCTTGCTATCAAGTTTCTGAATATCTTCTTCCTTCAAAACCTTCTCTATATCTTCTGCATGAAATTCAGATTTCTTTTTTATACCAGTCTTGATAACTGTGCACCCCGTGTATCTACATTTATATTTATTATCTCCTACAGTTCTTCCCTTGGCTCCTGTAATTCTTGTTTTGAACATTTTTCTGGTTTTCTATCCTACACTGCACACTCATCTCCAATGTCCTCCTTTAACTGACTTATTTCTTAAAGCTTATGATTATTCAAATATGTATCAGAAAAAATAGCACAATCTCTCTTTTCTTCTAATCTGAGGTCATCAGATTGCCCACAGTCTGAAACACAATAGAATGAGAAAGCCTTTTATTGTTAGTGCTTTTCTGTCATGGAGTCCTTAGCACATACATCATTAGAGGAACACAGTCCAGGTTGGTTTCTCTGATGTTGGAATAGGTAAAAAATAGACACCCTGATGCAGCACTGGGGCACATAACAGACTTGCCTCCAAATCCAAGATCTTGGCGCTATAAGCTTATATTAAGTCCATGGATAAAATTATTTAAATATAGGCATAAATAAGGATAAATGGATTAATTTATCTACAGAAAATTAAACTTACCATAGAATCTGATTAATTGTGATTTTATTTTCTCACAATGATTGTCTTAATGTAAAAAGCATAAAGAGTCTAAGATCCATTACTGCCATTGCTCAATATTCCAAAAGGTCATTACAAGATTGTTTTAGCTTTAGATTGTTTTAGCATTCCCTATAGGTTGCTTATTTGAGCTTAATGAGTATTTGTGATCTGATTTCATTGTTTCTCCATTACATGATTTTGTAATTTCACAGTGACTCCCCTTCACCCCAGCCAAGCTCAGTAAGCCCAGCTGTGTTGTGTATGACGAAAACTCCTTCCCAAGAGTTAGGAGGAAGGGAAATATGAAAGTGGTTCAGTGAGGTTTTTTTAACCTCCAGATATGAGAGCTCAGCCCTGAAATGGTTGAGTAATGAAGTGCTCCTAGGCCTTACCAAGAGAGGCTTCTGGGAGGGGAGTCTAATATACACGAAAAGAATGGATCCTGCAGCAGTATTATACATGCCATACAGAAGGCCTGAACTGCAATTAGTAATGACTTGTGTTTCATGACTGTCTTTGTGCATGGATGTGATTGTCCAGAGAAAGAAGATTACCAAGAAAAGCAGAGCCTACTACAGCATTTTGTAGTTATTTCAGGGTACTTCTGCTGTTATGAAAGTATTTGGGATGTTTCAGAAAATAGACATTTCTGTCTACTTTCAGAGGTCAGAGGTGTTACAAGCTGCCAGCAAAGCACAGCACATTTTGAGCCATCCCCAAGTGATTGGAGGCAAAATGATGGACCTTCCAAAATGACATTTTCATTAATGCATTTAAGCAATAAACAGAAAAACCAAAAAAAACAGGTTACTTTTTAAATCAAATTTAGAACAGGTTGTTCTATCATTTTATAGTCTTTAAGTTACAATATGGGATCACTGAAGATTTTTTTTTTAAAACTTCAGAATTCCTGGAAAAATTAGGTGCTTTATGAACAGCTGCTTATATTCCAACTGAATAATTTTTCTCTAATGGAGTTCCTGTGCATGTACACTTGCCTCTAAACAGATGTTTTCATAGTATGTATCTCTGAATTCACTTGTACCCTATGTGTTTTCTTACAGTGTTATCAGACAACTTTTCTCTATTTTCACAGGAGACTGGTGATTTTTTTTTATCACAGGCACAAAACCTTTATTTGAGTTAATAGTTTTGGCATGGTTAAGTTGAAAGCACAGTTTTAATATTAATCTGTATCTCATGCTACTCTTAAGTTTTCCTGTAGGTTTTTCTGCAATGGAAGAGCCAGATTCACTTGATAGAAAATTATTAAATGTTCCTTACTTTAAATTTTGAGATAATTGCTGTTAAATTTTGATTCATTAAAAATATACTGGTTTGACTATTACATTTTATTGTGGTATAAATAATAAATTAACTTAGTGTTCAGTATATAGGAGATGTAGATATTGACACTGGTCTTACTAAAACAGAATATGTGTCCTAGTTCAGGCAAGTCCCAGAGGCAGTAGTCCTTGGAAAATGATTTTTTTGAACTATGCTACAAAAATTGGGAGATAGATTATAACCATTGACCAACTAATGGGCTTGACAAGGAAAAATGGATGCAGTTTTTCAGTCAATTTTTCTCATTATGTTTAATTTAGTTTAAGTCAGTGAAGTTCAGACTTAGAATACCAAATTGAATGAAGGCAATATGGAAGACAATACCATCCAGGTGGGAAGTGATTATTCCACCTCTTAATGAAGGAATTCAATAGGTGTGATGCAAAATGGGACATTTTAGAAAAAAAAATCAGCATTTGAAAGATTTATAGAAGTTATGTCAAATCAGAATTTTGTGCTAAAGCTTGACTAAGTAACTGCTATATTTTCATTACACAGAAACTTACCAGGGAAGAAGATTTAATGAGTCATTAGTATTTTCTATTCTTTGACATTCAGTAAGAGCTATCACAGTTTACTGTTGAATACTGATACTTCCGTGTCCTCAAGATAGACACAGTTGATGCAATATGCTGTGAAACTCATTTTTCCTCTTGCAAGGAGATGTAATTTTAGGAGCTGTTCCAAAGAAAATGCTTTTACAAAATACAGAAATGAGGCTTATAACGAGACTGAGATCTCAGTCGTGTTGTTTTGTCCTTCTTTGCCTTTGGACCATCTGGCAAGCAGCCAAAACCACAAGGCAGAACACCAAGATGCTCAAGTTTGGGTAATCATGTTCTTGCAACATCCTGATTTCCATCCCCACTCACCTGACGTCAAAACAGCAAGCTGCTGGGAGATAAGTGAATATGGGTGGGGATTGGCAGTAGTCATTACTCCATGCCTGCTGCTCACTCTCCACCTCTGGAACTCCAGCCCAGTTTTGCTCAGCTCATGTCAACAGGAATCCAGATTCCTCATAAAGAAAGGATATGGTTTGAAATTGCGTGTACTGCACCATAAATAAATGCTGACAATCTCTTTTTTCTGTGTGACTAGTGCATGCTCTGCCTGTGGTTTACTCTCTTACAATGTCTAGCTGCATGGCTGGGGAATTGGACTGCTTTCAGACTAATCAAAAAGTCAATATACTCCTATTGCCTTTTAAAGGTTAATGTACATTCAAAAAGCAGGGATCAAAGCAGACATCTACAGAGAACCAAGGCCAATTAAGCCCACAGAATCCTCTAGGTTGCTTTTTTGCCTTTCAAAACAGTAGTTCCTTGACAGGTTAAAGATTTTCCTTTTTCCCCTCTTTCCCTCGTGGGTTTTTTTTTTTCCTCTTCATTTCTTGCCTTTTCTATTCATCCTTTGCTCCATGACCTCTAGTCATTTTTTAATAAAAAAAAATACTATAGTTATTTATTGTTTAATCATCATAATTTAATTTCTGTTTCCCTTAAACCTTTACAAAGTCAATTGAATTCTGGGGCCGGTGTTCATGGCAGGATTTCTTTTTGTACACCAAAGGTATATGAGGGTCTCTTGCTTACCTGATGATGTGAGAAAGATGTTTTGATTATAGAATCATAGAATGGTTTGGGTTACAAGGGTCCTTAAAAGTCATCTATTTCCAGCCCCCTGTCATGAGTAGGTACACCTTCCACTAGACCATGTTGCTCAAGGCCCTGTGTAACCTAACCTTGGACACTTCCAGGGATGCACAATTGTTGGGTTCACTACAAAATTAGAGCTAGTGTTGATCCCGGACCTGTTCAGTCCAGTTACAGTAATCCTGATCTTCCTTAGACAGGTGCTGGGAAGAATGCATACAGATGGGCAACTTCTGTCTAAGGTCATACCACTGAATTCTCTTCCCATTGAATTCAGGAGAGATGATGACTCCTGAGCTGGAAAGGTCAAAAAGGGGTCAGAAGGAAAGAATAAACAATTACCCAAGAGCAAGCTGATTCCTCAGTCCTGCTTTTAGAGGTCAAGCAACCCCAAAGTGCAGTAGGAAACTTGTGGTACTCTTTCTTCAGTGCTAGAACTAGCTTTCTAATACCTTGTGGTACTTTAAAGATCTGTAAGGCATCCTTCTGACTCCTGCCAGACCAGGATGAAAAAAGAGATCAATATTCCTGCAGCATGCACAGGCAGTGTCACCTGCTTCTTTACCAGAACTGCTGCAGGCTGTCCCTGCCCTCACATCCTCCCTAACAGCCAACTGAGCAATTTCAGGTGATCTGACATCTCCACAAGTTAGCAACATGCTTATAGGAAAAGGGAACTCTCCAAGCCTTTTAGGTGTTGGGATGGTTTCAGATCCAGAGCCTGGATGCTGTTGAGGTTCCCTCAGAATATTTTTTCACACAGACCTTCATGAATTATTTAGCACATCTCAGCACCAAATTTCTTTGGCTGCCAGACATGACAGTATAGTTGACTCCTGGAACTCTTACCAACAAGTAAATATTATCTTTGCTGTAATCAATTGCAATGTACTGTGGAGAACCAATAAACAGCAAATGACAGCTGTAAAATATTACCAAGGACCACCTATTCTCTCACCCTTCCCTGGCTTTCAGAAGCTGACATGGTGCAGTTTCTCAGGCTGCAGGGATCAGGGTGAAGGCAAAGTAACTATTCTGCAAGTGGGCCCGAGTGTGGCTTGCTTTGCCTTACAATCTGTGGGTATGTGTACTTGAGTGTCTAAATTCAAATTAGAAACATGCTTGGGAGAGAAATCTCCCCATGGCCTGTTAATTCTCCACATCTTGATTTTCATTGTGGAACTGTTTGGGGACATAGACAGGGTGACATTTGTGTTAAACTATTCTGAACGCTGTGATCTCATGGAGAACACCTGATGTGCTCTAACCTTTCTGGGCATCCAGTTGGCAACCCCTAGTCCAGAGTTCTCCTCAGGACACACATAATGGGCTGTCAGGTCCTTGGCATCAAATATTGTGCTGCCCAGATCAATTTCTCTTGCACTGCACCCCTTGCTAATTGACCCTGGCAGCTACTGCAGTACCTAGAAGCTACTCATAAGTACAGAATCCATCTTCCCAAGTGAGATAGAGGCTGTGACAGATGTCACATTTAGGACAGCACATTACATAGATTAATTCCCCTAGATGGAAAAGATCATTCACTTCATCCTCTTAAATGTAATTCATGTGTCTGTAAGTTTAAAAAAAAAATATAAAGTGACTGGTAACAATATATTCCCTCATCATTCTAATGCAAAAATTCAAACAATATAAAGTGAGCAAAAACTCTTAAGACAATTAATTTCTTCCCTCTTACACTCCAAGCACCCTCCATCATTTGCAAACAAACTGAATTCTTGTTTTGTCAGGACACCTGAGAGACGCACATCAGTGTGGAGGCTAGAAGGGACATTCAAAGTCAAGGTTCAACTTAGGCTGTTTCTACACTAGAAAGGTGCCCATTTCCCTTTGAGTGCATCTGGACTCTAGACACAAACCTTTGAATACTGTACAGAGAAATGCATCATTAGTGTTATTGACTCTTGCCTTTGCTAGAATCTCACATATTACAGTTCACATCTCTGATTCACAACATTTTGCATTGCCAGGAAGCTTCAATGACGTGCTTAATTAGGCAAATCCAGGCTGAGTTAATCTAGAAATAGGACCTGAATAAACAGCAGAAATTTAGGTTTGTGATTAATATAGCAAATGTAATCCTGCCATGTAATTTAAATTATGTGTATGTCATATCATAAATCTAAGTGCTTCCGAAGTCTGTAGGCTTCGTGCCAGCATTAATTTTTGTAGAAAGTAAGAAATATTTCTCTTGTGTTTGATTGCTTTTTAAAGTCCAGGTCTGATATACTCTCAGAAGTTTGTCCCAGTCTGCTGTCTTGTGATATTTAATGGAGTTTAAAAATAAAAAATTATGCCTACGTATAGTTTGCTTATGTAGGTGAAATGCATTGCAAAAGAACATAAGGTATTTCAGACTTTAAAGCTTTTTGTTAAGACAAACTATGACAAAGTTATATTTAACTACTTTGACACTAATTTATGAAAATACATTAAATTTTAAAGATTGAAAATAGAAACTTTTTTAATTTTTCAGTATATTATGCATACAAATGCACCCTGAAAAATATTCCCATGAAGCAGACCACCCACATTAATCACTCAGGGAAGAGCTGATTTTCTATTTCATAGAGGTATAAATTTAGAGAGCTAAAGCAAAAATTCATACCAAAGTTGTTAAATTCCAAACACTGCATAATAAAGATTACTAATACTATATTGGTTGTCTGATTCAGAACTCATTCTCATTACCTGGTACACAGCATAATCAGGCCTGAAGTTTGTGCTATCTCAGGTTCATGGGGTGAGGCATTAAATTGTTTTGTGGATATGGTCTCAATATGGGGCCATGATGCATTTACCCATTGTTAGTATTTTATTTATTTATCAGTCTGGAGTTTAAACTAATTGAAGGTGATGAAGCTAGGAGGTGTCAGGGAGAGGCAGATCATAGAAATGTAAAGTTGTTGCATGGTTTAGGTTGGAAGGGACCTTTCAAGATCAGAGAAGATAGAATCTTCTGCTAACTCTGGCCAGCCGTGATAAGCCAATATTGCTTGAGCTATTTTCAGATTTGAGGATAAAAAATGAAGTTTCAGTGACTGTGCTTAGATATCATGGATTTAGGTTTTAAGTTATCAGCTGGATTTAGCTTCTTCAGAACTCAAAAATACAACTGAACTTTCACACAAGCACAAACTGTCTTCTTTTACATTCTGGTTTTAATGAAGTAACAGGAAAACAAAAAGAAAATGAAGACTTGAGTCTCAGTAAATTAGACAGCTTATTCCTGCCAATAATTTGCAGTCAGAGTCTGGACTCACTACACAATGCGTTCCCAGTAAAGGACCTACTTGGGCACAGCTTCCACTCGCCCAGTCTGCAGCTGTGGAGCACCTGTGGAGCCAGGACAACATCTGCTGGGAGTGCATGCACAAACACACACACCCCTCTGCATTTCTAGAAAACACAGTAGCTTGGGAACTAGTGTGTCTGTTCTGCAGTGTGGATGCAGTCCACATTCTTTGGTATGTGTCCAGAGAATAGGAAAGCACATGTAAACAGGGACTACTGCTGTCTCACTTTCTCTAGCCTTCATATTCACCTGTTTAGTATTGGCTGGTGTCTTCAGGAAAGGTGAGTGAATATTCATAAGTAAAATCTAATAGGTATCAATTCTGATCCTGCAGTGCCTCCAGATGAAGCAGTTCTAGGTAATGGTCAAAAGAAGCAACATAATCACTAGCTTTTTGCTAGGATTGGGTTTTTTCTTTCCTTGTCATGATTTTTAGTTAGTACTTCTATCCCTTCTACTTAGCATGGAAATGATACCAAAATTGTGAAGAAACAAAGCCTTATCTCTTTGAAAACTAAAAATCATTATTCCTGCACAGCTGATCCGACGAGGTGATTACTCAGATAATACAGTGCCTTCCTGCCATCTTGTGGCACTGCAGGGTTTGCAACTCCCTGTTTGTTATACTGTATAATTTTTATATTAACAGTTAAATTAAATTAACAGTTTTTAAGTTTCAGATGTCATCTAGTTAAACAACACACACACACACAAATAGTGACATCTCGCTCTAGCTAATTGCAGTGTCAGAAATCTCGTTGATTTTAAAAAGTTCCAGAATGTATTAATTGTATTTATTTCAATGTCTTATTATGTCAAAAATGAAAAAAAATTGAAACTAATGTAAAACTGTGTTTCAGGTTAATAGATTAGGTTACTGTTATACTGAAATAATCTGCAGTTATGTATGAAATAATACCTTGCATTTGCATTATGAATTAATCTGTATTTTTCATTTGGGATGCTTTGTTGGTTTTCAAAATAGCTGCCTCCTTAATCAAGTCTGCCTGAAGGAAAGGAAAAATGCATCTTTTGTATGACTTCAGAGCCTGCAAGAGCTTGTTCAATGTTTACTTATTTTTCTAAAATAAAGGAATGTATGAGATGGTGCTACTGTCCAATTTTCTGCTCCTACTTTTAGGCTGGAATCACCAACTCGATCTCTGAGCATGGACGCACCACGAGGAATTAATATTAAAGCACAAGCTGGGAATATTGAAGCGCTTTCCCAGATGGATATCAAACTACACAGCAGTGATGGCGTGGTGAGTACAAGCCCTTCTTTTCCATAACTGTGGTTGATCTTCTGTGTGACTGTAACTTCAAGTCTTTTTTTTTCAAGTTCTGGTAATTTAATTCCTCAGGTTTTAGGTAGCAGGATATTAAAATTATTAGTGCCAATAATAAAAGTTTTATTTATGCAAATAATACTACCAACAGACATAATGTTGTATTAGCTTAGAGAGATGCTTTCTAATGAAACTTGGATACTGCTTAGCTCCCTACTAGCACAGTGATTCCCAGGCACCCCAGTGGGGAACCTTGGCTCAGAAGCAGACGCAGCCCCAGAGTGGCAAAATTAAGGAGTGAAGCTCTGCAGACATCATTAACAGCAGGCAGCCTATTTATCCCCTCTGCAAGGCTGTACTGTGCCAGTTCTTCCACAGAGGAACTACAGACCAACCCACGTCCATCCATAACCAGCTGGCTCCATGGTGAGGCCTCAGCACTCAGGCCAGGATAGACCTGGGTCCAGCAGCAGTGCTTGTGTCCTGCTCTTCTGTGCACAGGCATGGACCCTGTCACTTACCTTAGAATCATGGAGTGAATAGTGCTGGAAGGGACCTTAAACATCATCCATGTCCAATTTCCCCTGCCATGGCCAGGGACACCTTCAAATAGACTAGGCTGCTCAGAGCTCAATCCAATCTGGCCTTGAACACTTCCAGGCATGGGTCATCCACAATTTCTCTGGGCAACCTGTTCTGTGCCTCACCACTGAAAGTTCTTTTTTATATCTAATCTAAATGATAGTTTCTTTCAGTTTAAAACATTCCAGTATGCCTCATAAAGGGTCCTTCCCCAGCTTTCTTGTAGGCCCTCTTTAACTACTGGAAGGCTGCAATGAGGTCTCCCCAGAGCCTTCTCTTCTCCATGCTCCAATTCTCTCAGCCTTTCCTCATAGGAGAGGTGCTCCATCCCTCTGAGCATCTTCGTGTCCCCCCTCTTAACTCACTTCCACAGACCAGTGTCTTTCTTATTTTGGGGGCCCCAGAGCTAATGCAGCACTGCAGGTGAGCTCTCACTGGAGCAGAGCTGCATGGGCAGAATTCCTTCCCTTGCCCCTGCCCATGCTGCTCCTGTTGCAGCCTGGGATATGATTGATTTTCTGGGCTGCAAGCGCATATTGCTGGCTCATACATAGGTTTTCATTTGTCAATACCCCCACATCTTTCTCCTCAGGGCTTCTCTCAATCCATTTATCACCCTGCTTGTATCCATTTTGGGGATAGCTCCAACACAGGTGCAGGACATTGCACTCGGCCTTGCTGAACTTCATGAGTTCTCTGCTAAGAAGAGGGTGGGCACCAGTTTATTCCTGTCCTTTGTTTATGTCTGCCAAGAGCCTAGGGCTCAGAGAAACTTTGTATATAACAAGTCCTGTGTAAAAGGCAGTTCTTAAGCCTCTGCCTAGCCAAATTCAACTTGTCTCATTATTGCTTTACCATCTCTAATAACCTCGTTTCTCCTGCTTTTTCCCACACAGCTTTTGCTGGATGCTGAAACCGTGCGTCTGCCCAAGCTGCCTGAGGGTACAAGGGGTGGATCTGGGATTTCTCAGGGGCTCTATGAAATCTGTGTGTGTCCAGATGGAAAGCTCTACTTGTCAGTGGCCGGCATGGGCTCCACTTGCCAGGAATACAGCCGAGTCTGCCAGTGAGGCACCCAAAAGGCCACACACCTCCTTGGGCATCTGGGTTTTGTATTACTCCTAAAGAGCATTACTGAAAGCATATTTTTCAGCATTTTAGAAACAAAGTACTTACGATTTAGGAAACAAATCTACATCTACAGTTCTGGAATACAGGGTTTAAGGGGAAGAAGAGCACAAATGACATTTCCACTTCAGAAGAATGACCTGAATCAAATTACATGTTTTGTCAGAAACACTTGGAAAACAGCCTTACAGAGAGTATAAAAAATAAAACAAATATGTTTCCTTGCTGAACTGTTATTCAGTCAGATGATTATGTCGTTGTTCATATTTTTGAGATCCATGGGTTTTTCCTCTCACTACATGTAAACACTTACTGGGTGAAATGAAATCTAGGGAACTACTTGAATTATTTGTAAGACAAAGCATTATTTGGAAAATTCAGAAAGTGCCAGCAAATGGTCTATGCAATTTTGTTCCTGCAATAACACAAGATAGAAAAATGTGGTATTTGTGTGAGTTCTGTGTAAAAGATGTTAATTTGTTGATAGCTTTCTGTTTTAATTTGGCAACACATATGCTGATTTGCTTCTTACTGAGATTCGTATAAAAATACCTAATGCAAAAAGCTCCAGAAGTCATGAAGGCCTCTCTGTGTCTCAGATCCATTCACTATAAAACAGAGAAGTATGTTAGTGTATTTTATTATAGCATTGTTTGTTCCACTGCCTGTACCATCATATTCAATCAAATCCTTTTTTATTTTAGGACATGCTAATTCAACAAGGCAATCTGTTGTGCCAGCTGGACTAGTAAACAAAAAAAAATATGTCTTCAGATTGTCTGACCTAAGGAACTCTTTGGGCAGTGGGAAAAAATCCTTTTATGCAGCCCACAGATTTCAACTAAGAGGAATATTTCATTCCCATCTGTACCTGTTCACTGGTATTTCTGATCTGTCAGAGTGGGACTCCACCACAAACAGAAAGAGTAAAACTGTTATTATTTTTTACATTAGGATTTTGGATACAAAATAAATGCTCACCAGAGCTGACAAACCGTTTATTGGCCTTGTAAAGAAACACAACTGCAGACCCATTCCCCTGTACAGTGTTGTACTGAACACAAATAAATTGTTTGCACACCTCTGGGTAGCAAGATTTGTATTTAATAGTCTGTTGTTTAAACCTCATGGGTTTTAAATTCCTTTGATGCTGTTTTGTATATACTTTATGATCTTATTATCCAGGAAGGAGCTATCACATAGTGCCTTGGTGTCTATTTACTGAAGGATTTTAACCCATAGTGTTAGTAAATCACAAATGTCCACCTTTTGGAAAAAAAAATAATCACCATCCTTAAAACAAAAGAATCAGGACAAAATAACTACTAACAAACTTGCTACTTCAGCTCTGGTGAACAAGGGAAGAAAACCAGCACTTGGATGAGATCCCCAGGTACACACAAAAGCCTGAGCTGAGAAAGAGAGTCAGTCCCACGTTAATATTTTCCACTATTATTGTGGAAAAGCCCAGGGCAGTCCCCGCTTTAAGGGTTGCCTTTGCAATTTCTCCAAGAGTCTGATGTACAGAACTGAAACTGCTCTTCAGCAGCAGGGTGGAGCCCTCAGCAATTAACGCAAACTCCTGAGAACTCCAGTAGAGCAAGTAGGAAACACTTAAGGTGAGCTTAGGCAAGTGAAGCAAGGGTTCACATGTTATCTGCAGAGTGCTCCAACTGCTCTTTTACACTGCCTAAAGGAGAAGTAGGAAGCCACACATCTTCCCCATCTGAAATTGACTTTTCTTGGGCTTAGACTCATTCATTTACTCCTGTCTTCAGGAGTGAGTCCAAGGCTGTTTGCTGTAAGGAGAGAAATGTTTATCTCCACAACTGTATCTCTTGACTATATCTGTCTCTAAGGCTAAGCCCTCAGCTGAGGTACACTTTAACAGAAACCTGTCTTCAGTATTCCTTTTAAGTCAATTTAGATAGTTCCAGCTCCATGCGCAAGCTTTTACAAACCAAAACACAAGCAGACTTCATTGGATAGAAAGTTTGAGTACTAAAATAAAGGTCAGCAGATGCCCTTGCATGTGCCAGATACCTGAAAACTGCTGCTACGAGTAAGTTGGAGAACTGTAATGTCACCAGTCTCTTACAGGTGTAGTATTAACAGCAAAACTGGGACTTGAGTCCTTAGAAATTTCAGCCATTGTTCTGACATCAAGGAACATATGCCCATTTCCATGGAGTATCAAATAATTCACTAATCTAACCCCTAAATGTTAGCTAGATACTGCAAAATAGTTAAAATCGCCTTGTTCTGCTGGCAGTAGAAGCACAGCACTTCAAGTTATACATTTTAAGCTTTTGTTTTGTAGGCACATTTTCAGTTGTGATTTGCCAGTTAATTCACAGCAAGGGACTGAAGTGAGGCTTTCCAGGCAAGAATAACCTGACCCCTAAATAGCTAGGAAAATCAGGGTGCAGTCCCCTGGCTGGTAACACTATTAAGCAGGATGGTGCTTCATTTAGACCCTGCAATAACTACCACCTTTCTTGTGGAGATAAATCTTCTGGACTTGTTTCATTTCACAGGTGGAGTCTAAGTAGTACCAAAACCTAAAGAGGTCTGCTGTACCCTTAGCACTGCCATCACACAAATCACTAACTTGATCATTTTCATTGATTAAATTTGATTCTTTTCATTATGCTACAACACTGACATCAGAAGTATTGTTCCAGTATAGAAGTTGTGCACATAAAGCATGGCTGGCAACATCTTGTCACTTTTTCTTTTAGGTGTGGTTAGTAGAGAAACAAAATTTATGCTAACATTACCAGAGTATTGTCAGCTGATGCTACCATCTGAATTGCTGTTAATATCAACATAGATCATACATCACTAAATTATAATTTTTGATATCTCTATGTGGATGTCTATTTCCCCCTCTTTAATACTTCAAAATTACTGTTTCTACTTGGATCAAGCTACAGTAATTAGTTAGAGTAACAGAAAATTATGGCACAGGGAAGTGAGAGTATGCAGTTCTCTAGTTTATTTCCAAAAGCATTATTCAAATAGAAAAAAAATCACTACCAGCATAGTGAACTGAATTTGTTTGCATATTTACTCCCTCAAAAAGAGTTATTTACAGCTGTTCTTGCAACTGGTTGCAATTGTTACACAGTGGAAAAATGATAGAAAAACTTCACTGGTGATTGCGCAAAGCTTTTTTTTTTTCCATTTCACAGTCCTTTAGTATTTGCAGTTGTCTATATAGCTTTATGCAAAAGGAAATTGCAAGAATTGGAAACCAAGTTCTTGAATAAACTTTATACATTTTCAACAATCTGCTTCTGCTTTTGTATTCAAATGAAACACAGCTTAAATGAATGTTTTCATTTTTAAAACAAAATTGTTTATACAAGACTAAGAATGTGAAATGTACTTTATTTAAAAATGTGAACACAATTCTTGGTCCCAGCTAAAAATGTACTTAGCAGAATTTAGAAAATGCTTTACAATTAGGTTTCATTGGACATCTAGAATTCATTTGTCTTAATCAGTAGTGGGTGAAAGTAAACAAAGAAATTACTGCAGTGCTACTGAATTAATCGTCCAGAAAACAAACCAAAGAAAAAATAAACAGTTTTGATCAAAATTCATTGACAAAATCCTTCATGTGTCAAAAAAAATGTGTGTCTTCTTCAAATGAAAGCATTTAATTTGGCTGCCAGGTTTAGTTATTTTTGAACTATCAGTTCTTCCTTTGTTCCCCAGGACCAATCCAGCCTTTCTCAAAGGGTTTAGAGCCAGCAACAGGAAATCTCAAAGGTGGTACAACATTCCTCTACTTTAATTAGAGCAATTACAATAGATTTAATTATAGCCTTTTTTAAAGCAACCCAAGTATACCAGTTCCAAGTGAATGCAGTCCTTGTAGTAAATTTTAAACCCTATTTCACAAATCATTACAGTAACTTTACTGATAATGATTTGAGTACAAATACTGTAAAACTGCATTTTTTACACAATAAACCATTTATTCTTCTGGTAGTCAGCTACACAAAAATCTATGTCCTTAACAAAAAACAACAACAAAAACAAAACAGAACAAAACCACTAACAAACAAAAGATATTTTTTCTTGTCACTAATTGTTGAGGCAAGTGTCCTGTGCTTTTTAGAATAGCTGTGTAACATTTCATTGTTTGAGAGAAAAGCTTTTAAAGCACAAGATAGTAACAAGACTATCAAGGCTTATTCCAACTGCAGTTCCTTAGATTTAAGCTGCTCTGTGTATAGTTGAATCAGCTTCCTAGACCACTGACTTTTTATTAAACTACTCAACTGTAATTTTGGGAGACAAGAACTGAAGCTGCTTTTCCTAGATAAACTGGTGGTACCTGTGGAAGGCAAGAGATAGACCTGAATGAAAAGATATTTTCTCCAGTGAGAAGTCATTTAATGTGCAGAATTACTTGCTAAATGTATTTTTGTGGAACCTACATGCTAACATTTACTTCTACAGATCCTTAGTACAGAATCATCACATCCTAACTGTTCTTAGCCTCCATACCTGTCTTAGACACATTGTCAAGTCTCCCAGCTGAGCCAAAAGGAAGAATCAATTAAGCCTTTTATTTATTTGTTTTTATTTTTAATCAGGAATTAAATGGCACTTACAAAATCATGTTCTGTCAGACCATGGATTCCTGGTCTCGCAAAGCCTCTTTATTTATGTTAGCTGTTACAGTGAGTTAAACAAATAAGAAACTAAGAGACTTCCAACTGAGACACCTCTCTTGCCTGTCCCTCTGCAGTCATCTGTAAATTTTATTGTTAGTTTCAATTCAGGAATAACAGAATTAATTCATTCATTCTCTGTGCCATTCCAGTTTTCTTTCTCAACTTGGCTCAGACTTTAAAATTGTTTCAGACCATTAGCTTCTTAAGAACTGGGACTATTTTCTTTCTCAGTGTCAGTGCTCAACAGAATATACAAACTAAACAAAATTAAAGTTAGAATAGTTTAGTGATTCTGCACAGCCATTTTAACAGTTCATAATAATAATACTGGTAAGGCAACATAAGCTGCTTATAAAACACAGTTATACACTTAGAAGATTTTCTTCCTCAAGAGCTCACATTAAAACAGGAAAGTGTTCATGGGTGCTCCTGTCACACTTTTGCATGCTTCCATGAGACCATATGTTTTAGCTTCATTTAAAATGAGAAGCATGAAAACTGTTTCAAGTATTTTGCATAGCCTGAAGACTATCCATCTGACTTAATGCACAAAGCAAGAACCACAAAGGAATCTATTTTAAAAATATAGGAAATTAACTAAACTGATTTATTTCATGGCAGACCAGGTTTTGTGTTTTACTTACATGCTATTTATTGCAAAAAAAACAGCAAAATGTACAATTTGTTTGAGAAAACTGCAAACATATGTCATTGCAAAAAAAAAAAAAAGGCAAGTTAACTTTTCAATAGTATTTTAATATTTGTACAATTATTTAGAATTAATCAAAAAAAGATTGTGTATTTACCTATATAAAAGCTTCAAATAATAGGTAAAGTTAGCTTACATTATAAAACCAAAACACATCGGACTGAAATATTTGTTTGCATTTTTCTTTATTAAATTTATGGCACTTAATTTAATAGCAAAAATAATAATAATAGGTCTCCACAATCAGAAGCAGTATCATTTTCCAACTGTCACATTTCTTCGAGATCAAGGCCTTTATAATTTACTCAAAACTGAGGCAGACCTCATTGTGATTTTTTGTTTTTGTATTACAACACTATCACAGCTATATCAGCTGTATCAGCAAGCTTGCTGTTGTTTATTTTCCTTTGTATTCTGTAAGTTAAATTGCAGTTTCACTGTGCTGTCAAGTAGACAATGTAACAGCATGCCACTGGAAAATGTTTGAATTTATGTTTAATGTGGCTGATCCAGCAAAAAAAAAAAAATCCTTTCATTTAGCATTATCCTTCCATTTTTTATTTTTAAAAATTTTTTTACAAAAAGCTAATGTTGAACATACATGTTGAGCATGACATTACCAAAAGTATTACAAACTATAAAAGAAAAAGTGTGAACTAATAATCAGATTTCTCAAGGGCTGTAGTGAATAACAAAATAAAACCAGCATTACATTGCAGCACCTTTAAACATGTAACAAAAAACAGTGCTCTGTGTACACCAAAAATAAGTTACTGAACTGTACTATTACCAATGTTTGTGGAAAAATATATATATATGTACACACACAAAGGCACACACGCAAGGGAAAAAAAGGAACTCAAGCATTTAGGCGTCTGAAAACTTGAGTTTTGGTGTTCCAAAAAAAAGTCTTAAAACACCATATAATAATTCTGTTCACAGATTTTATATCATCCACATGCTTTTTCATTAGACAAAAGATGACAGACTCTAAAAGAAAAAGTAAATTAAATACTTAATTATTTTATAATAAAGTAAATGCAATCAATGCATGACATGATGTGGCATGTTAAATCAAGTATCATTATTCAGCATTTAAAATAACTGTACCAATTTACATGTACTAAACTATCCTTTGAATGTTTACAGTGTGATGCTGCAGCAAATTTATAATCAGATCCAGCTGATAAGAGTATTACTATGGGTGACATGAATGTCCACAGAACACAAAAGAATACAGATAATACTTTGGAGCAGTTTCTCCAAAGTTATTTTAACTTCCATCCCATTTCCCATTTCATTGTATGTCCAGTCTTAAGATTAGTACATTGAAAACTGACATTAACCTTTCAGAAACATTACATTAAATGAAATAAATCTAATAAGGAGTTACAATTACAGGCTTTATCTAACAGAAAGCTAAGCTTTGGTTATATAAAGTGCAGTTCAATAATATGCCAATTAATCACAATGTTGTGCATACATCTAATTTTTGCAGCTCGATTTCCTTGCAAATTCTAAAAAATATTCAGGTTTTACAGTTTGCTTAACAGCAGGCTCAGTTAAGAAAAAAAATCCCATTTAAGGAAATTTTAGTTCTAGGTACCTCGGTACAATCCACTTTTGTGCATGACACTTCTAAACTGCTTGGCACCATACAACCTCTTGGATGTTCCATAATCTGCACAATTGCATTTGTATGCCACCACTTGAAACACCTAATTCTTGATAAAACAGTTCCCTTACCTCTTCAAATAATTTATACTTTTTGTTGTATGAAGTTTTCAAGTTTTATTATGATGCAAGCAGTACATTCCATCACTCTCATAGCAACTTCTGAAGTAAACCTATCATTGGGAATCTGTGGAAAAGGAAGTAAGTCAGGATACCTAGTTTTTAAGCTATCTACTCCATAAGCCTCCAATGTCTGAACGTCATTTGAAAGTCCTTCAAGTTGCTGACTGTACTCCTCTATTTTTTGTGCAAGGGCTGCTGGTTTTATGTCTTTGTCTGACTTGCCCTTCACAGCGTAGTCAGCTGCAATCAAGGCTAGTTTAGTAGAAAGGTAGCACTTAAAGCACACCCATTCATTGGCATTTTTATGAAGGTCGTTCCGTGCAGCTGAGAAGTTGGCTCGGGCCTGCCTAAGCCATCGACGTGCCTCCACAGGATTGCCAACGGACCTGAACGTAGGGGGGACGAAAAAGCGCTGGGAGTAAGAGGGCCCTGTGGAGGAGGGACACTTTTCTTTATACTGCTGTCTTTCAGATTTGTGGCTTGTTGCTTCCTGATTCCATGAAGTGTAAAATCTCTGAAATGAAAATTTATCTGACTGAAATCGAGAAGCAGAAGATGAAAATGGTCTCCTTGAGGCTCTGTCCATATTTTGATCCATAAAGGCCTGTTTTTCCATCCTGTTAATCTCATTCTGCAAATGTTTGAAAACCTCATTTGCTATATCAAGATTCTCTGCATTTTTATCTGGGTGCCATTTAAGATACAGCCTCCTAATAATCTTTTTTCTTTCCGATTCTGGAAGCTTCCAAGCCTGTTCAATCACAGATGTCACTTCTTTTAATATTTCTGGCAACGAGTTTGACTTTATCTTTTTTGGAGAGTGGTGTTTTGAGGACATTGTTTTGTGGCTCTCTCTACCAGTGAAGATAGGTGGAATTGCCCTCGGTCCATGTGCTGGAAATTCTGTAGGACTGGTTGGGGTAGAAGGTGTGCTATCCCTCCCTTGAGAGCTTTCCTCTGGTCTGGAAAATTTGTACAAGTCAAGGGAGCTCACTATTTTATATTCACTATATCCAATATCAATCTGGTAAATCTTCCCTAGAAAACTGGGGCTTTCATCATCTTCTCTTTCTACTTCTTGCACAATGATTGCATAGGTGTAAGTAGGCTGATATGATCCATATATATCACCACCTTCAGAATCAACAAGGTAACCAACATATTCACCAGGATAAAATACATTCATTGGATCCATTAGAAGTGTATAGTGAATTTCAGCTGGTATAGGAGTGCCAGGTGTTGGTAGTTCAAGTTTTGATGGCTCAGAAGAGTCATACTTCACGCCTAAGCTGTCAAGCTTCTCACTGATCCGATAAATATCATTACAACCCAGCATGGCAATTAAATATGAGGTATCAGAAATCAGGTTGTCAGTTGCAGATTTTAAGGTCATGGCTAATGCTAAGAGGAAATTTATGTCCTTGCTGTCAGAATGCTGTATGTAAAGCAATATTACTGCATTTCCATATCTCTTCAAGAAAGCAAATGTTTCACTTTTGCTGTGGGGAATAGGAGCAAACCCTTTAACTCTTAATGTTGTTTGCAACTTCTCAAAACAGGAAACTTTCAAACCTTCTCGCAAAGCTTTGCAAAGTCTTATTGCTTTTTCCTCGTTAGCCAGGAAAGCATTGTCATTTTCATGCTTCATAATCCTAATGAGTCCTGTGATGAACTGCTCTGAAGACAACAGTAACTGTAACCTTCCCTGCAAAGAACATAATGCTCCAAACTGACAAATTTTGGGCGACTCCTCATCTAACTGTTCTTCAAGTATACTGCTAAGTAAGCGAGGCCTCAGCTTCTGAGGGAATAACATTATCAATTTAGTGTGAAAGCCATGGTCTTTGCCTAAGTAACACTGGCTGAGATCAACAAGCATCTGCACACCAATGTTACCTTGGATTCTGCTTTTGTAGTGGGGTGCATCATCAAAAACTAAGATACTAGACTTTACCAACCTACCATCTTGACTGGGAAGGTAAAGGGCAAAATCTCTCATATTCTCAAGGTCATTCCTAACCTTTACAGAATCATTCTGAAGACTTTTGAACAGGCCTGAAACTACTCTTTTAACTGTACGCATTTCATTGGGATCCAATTGCTTTCCTTCCGAGCTCTTATATATGCGACCTAGAACTTCAACATACTGCTTTGTTGAAATTATGTCTTCAGTGCCCAAATGTTTAAATAACTGATGGAAAGTACCAAGTTCTAAAGGAAGCTTGTAAAGATAAGGTTTAAAATCAGATTCATACTCAAGGTTTATTACCACCTCCTCAGGCTTAAGGAGCTTCCAACCTTCTTCCACCATTACAAAAGAAACTCCTCGAAGCTGAAAGCGGAATTCCCTCTTCTCTGTACTAAGAAACTCATAAATGCTTCTTAGGACCTTGGCCCTAGTTTTCACCATGTCCTCATCCAAAGTTGTTATATTGCATATGTTCCTGCAGTTATTGATAACTTTGTCCAGAGGAGGGTCCAAATTAACATTCAGCATGGCTAAAACTTGCTCAAGCTGTTCTTGTGCACCAAGACTACTCCCCTCTTGTTCTTTGATGCTTAAAGGTGTTGCTTTCTCAGGAAGAATAGGACATGATGTCCACAGCAACTGCAACACATCGGTCTGCTTGAATTTAGGGTTCACCTGTGCCCCATTGAATCGTATAAGTGGAAGAGTTCCGTTAACTTCTTGATACTGAGGATGAAATCTCACAAATTCTGCTGGAGCTCGCTCAGGGCACAGAAAAGGAATTAAAGACAATTCTTTCAGAAAATTTCCTGAAAAAAGGTCAGCTCTTTCTTGAAATATATGATGGAGGAGAACGTCAACAGTATTCTGTAGTGTTTCTTTAGACCAGTTTTCCGTATTTGCTCGCATGCTGATTTCCTTAGCAAACTGCAGTAACTGCTGCTGTGAAATGTTGAATTTCAAACCGATATGTCGCAGAAAAGTTACCCACGATGGAAGGAACACCGCTTGATTTTTTGGTTTTGTAAGTTGCTCTAGCTTCTTAAAAAAATCTTGAGGTATAAAGAATTTTTCAGGCAGCATAACTTCAAAGACTTTTACAGTCCTGTCATAAAAGAACTTGGCAGGTTTTAACCTATTGCTTGCATCATGAATGATCAAAATGCTTTCAAGCTTTTCAAACAGCTGTTCTTTCATTTCTGAAGTTTCCTCAATGCTAGTTAGCCTATTCTTTAAGTAGATCAAATGTTCTAATTTTGCATCGTAAGACAGACTTTCAATTTTTGGCAAAAGATGTTTCAAGTACACTTCAAGATCATCCACAGAGACACAGCCAAGCATAGTATACAAATCTTTCAAATGAACCTTCTCCTCAAGAAAAGCCGATGAAGTTGACTGTGTCCATCTGTCTACTTCTACTGATGGGATGCTTTTTGTGAGGACATAGCACGTCCCATATTTTGCAATGCTGATGTATCGGCCACTGATTGATTTGTAACACGGAAGAGACTTTAAAATTTTAATGTCATCCTGAGATGTCAAATGACATAAGTTGCAATTGAAGTACATTAGGAGAGCCTCAAAGTCACTTTCTGCTAACTTTTCAGTCTTGAAAGTTGATGTCTGTACCATATATTGTATGGCTTTCAGAATGCTGGAGGGATTATCTATGTTTGCTGTACGTCCCGACAACAAAGGCACTAAAGCACTGTCTTTGGAGCAGATTTTGTTCAATGCCAGCTGAATGCAACCCGTTTTCATTAAAGCATGGAAGACTTTATCACTCTGGGCATTTGGAAAGACAGCTATGTGCATGATGCTGAGTGGCAGCAAGACATCACACTCTGGCACAACCAGATGATTGGCTGAGACAGTAAACTTTACACCTGGGAGCAAAGTCCAGTCCTTCAAAGTTTCAATAACACCATCAAATTTTGCTTGTGTATCTTCTTGCTCTTCCTTAATATTTAGAGACTCGCTGATAAAATGCCAAGCACTTTTAAGCCAAGATTCACTTGCAAAGTTTTCCTTCCATTTCATACAATTTTTAGTTCTATACTCTCTCGGCAGCACAGATGATAACAATTCAGCAAAACTTCTGATATCAAAGACTTTTGCTACTTCACTGCTGAGCAGAATATTGTTGTATCTCAAATACAATGTGTTCATAAAGAGATCCTTCCGTGATGGAATCAATTCATGGTATGTTGTCAAGAACTTCGGTCGCTTTGAATCAAAAACTTGCAAAACATTGTCCAGAGTAATGAGGAGTGGCAAACCCTCAATTTGGATTTCATTTTCTTCTGCATCTTTGAAACAGTAGTCAACCAGGAGTTTGAGGCTATGGAACAGTTTCAAATTTGTCTGCTGAAGACGACAGGGTAACTTTCCAATGTGGCAATTAGAGTCTGGAAAAGAAAATGTCATCAAAAACAATCGCACATCAGCAGGTGTCACATAGGTGACAGGAATATCTGCATCTACCAAGCAGTGGTAGAGATTTGCAGTCTCATCACAGTTGTATACCAAATTAAATCCAATTTCTAAGAGTAAATGCTTTAGTCTGTAAACATTTTCAGCCACTGTCTTCCGTGTTGTGATGTTGTATTCTGTATTTTTGAGGTGCTGCAATTCATCTTGTAGTAAATTGTCAAAGAATGGTCTGCCTTTGTTCACAGTAGACATGTTAACCCATGTGATGATAACAGCAGAATGTAAATCAGAACCATCAACATTTGGAGCTCTCATAACAGGTAAAAGACGCTTCAAATCTTCATAAATGCAACTGTAAACTGCTTTCACTAAGCAATACCAGTCTGGCTGAATATCAAGTCTATTAACTGGGAAAAAGGATAAAAACTTTTTTAAAGTGTCTTTCACAGCATGAATAGGTGTGTTTTGCAGCACTGATACTGTAGGGTCAGTGCCTGGAAAATACCTCTTCTTCAGCTGAATCAGCAGCTCAACATAGGCTGGTGCTATCAGCGCTGTCATTAGACTACTATTCCAGTCACTTCTTACTCCAACACCATTATCATCACGCCACAGATTTCTTCTTGCAGAGTCCAGAGCAAAGTGTCCATTCACATGGAAAGGTAATCCAGTTTCTAATGATAAGGGTAAAAAACAGAATGCTCTGTGGGGTTTTTTGTAATTGTGAGTAATGCAAGCTGCTACTCCACCACGAGGGAAAAGAGTAATGTCCTCATTCTTGTGGGCTGAGACCACACTTTTGGATACCTTTTCCATGGCAGAAAAGCCTGACCTGTTACAAATTAACCAAGTGGTGAGATTTCCTTCAGAGTCTTCAGTATCCATTGTGTAAGTAATCTGCTGTACAGGTATTTCACTTAGCTGCTTCTTTTTAGTTACACTGTCGATCACAGATGCATGGAATTGCTTTCGTTTCAGTCTGTCTCCATCAGTGATTTTGCCTTGTACAGAATACAGGACATTCAGTGCTCCTGTTGTTTTTTCTATCTCACAAATAGAAATTTTTTCCATATGGTTCAAAAACATTAGGAGTTCTGCTCCATCTGTACGCAGCTTATCCAAAAGATTTTGGACCATTCTATCTGAGCACGGAACTGACGAAATTTCTGATACTTTTGCCATTTCTCCATTTCGAAGAGGAAACCTAAACATCGTACAACTGTCCAGTTTAAAGTGATTTCCTAAGTAGAGATCCAGTACATCTGAGAACTGTGTTCTGAAATCTGCATCTAAATCTCTAAACATGCGGCCAGGACTTGTTGATGTTGAACCTGGTGCATATCTCGCATGAGGGTCAAAGATGCAAAGTATATCGTTGCCAGACAGGAAAGAAGGGCAATCCGTAATGTGATAAACAGAATTGAAACCTATACCGTATTGCCCAGTTTTACAGGGATTCCCTACTTTTGTACCTTTTCCAAGGTTCTGGATTCCCCGAATATCATCTTCTGTAAAAGGCTGATTGTTGTAAACACAGAGTGCTGGTCCTTGAAGTGGTGCCCATTTCTCATCAAATATTCTATCGGCTGGATGCTGTCTAGGATCAAACACAAAACAGATCTCTGTAGCTTTTGCATCATCTGCATTCTGAAGGAGTTCTTTCAGCATTTCTTTTTCTGAAGGGTAAGCATTCAGAATGCTTTTAATTCTACTAGTCAATTTTTCTTTCTGGCCAAACTCTGTTCCAAGGGTAGTAAAACAGATATTAGATGCATATCTTTCTAAAGCTTTATGGCGTTTTGGTATTGCTCCAAGCTTCACTGCAACTTCTCTTGGAATATCGCCATGACAATATTTAACAGTTGTGTCTTTAACTTTTATCCACGGACAGTCATTGTAACACAAAGATTTTGCAGGCAGAAGTGCAAGACGAGTATCTGGCAACAATATCTCACCATACTTTTTCTCACAAAATTCCTGCTTCTTCTCTCTAATGAGGCCCCATATTCCTTCACTAATTATTCTCCTGCAGAGCTGAAAGCTGTCTTCTGTTAGTTGTTTGGTCCCTCTCTCCTGATTTATTGATTCCAGAACTACAGCAAAGTCTTCAACTGTGAAAGCCTGTCTTACACCCACACTTTCAAACAGCTCACGGAAACTATTTTTGTATTTGTTAGGCAATTGATAGAGATAGGGTGCTGCCTCAAAATTCAAATGAAAAGACACTTTTGATGGATTAGCATACACATTCTCAACCAAAATAAAACTACAGTTTGTTAGCTGTTCAATTATCATGGCTTTTGTTGATTCACTCTCTAACATCGCTTCATGCAGGTATTTGTAACAAGCATTAGTGATGTTTTCTTGATACAATGTAATTCCATCAAACGACTTTGCAACTTCTTCTAACTGATTTATGACTAAATTAACAGCTGGTTTCTTAAGTAAACCCAAAAATTCTTTGACAGCTAATGACAAAGTACCACAACCTTTAAAAGAGTGGGAATTTTCATTAAGAATTGGTTGTATGAGGCAAACTATATCTTGATGATCAGCAGTGAAAAGATCATTTGCTGAAAACATCGCTTCAGGCTGAAAATCACTGCCTTTCCAGTGCAGTGAGAAGCCCGCTGGTTTGCTAAGGAAAGGAAGGAAAGGAATGTTTTGACATTTTGCAGCAAATTCTTTAGCTCTAGGATCTCTAGATTTTAATTTTTCATCAATAAGACTCAATATAATGCTGCTCCTGAGACAAGCTGAAGCATGATCAGTCTTGTTAATTTCAGCTACTGACTCTGCACGTTCTATCAGATCTTCCCATAAGATATCATCTTTAGCCATTCCCAACTGCACAAGTTTAACCAAAATAACAGGGTTAAGATAATCCTGAGTGGTACCATAAGGAAATCTTCCGTCCTCAGCATCATACAACTTTGCAACTCTTCCTTCAGGATGGATCAGTCGTGATGGTATAACTAATGAATGTCCATCCAATGAACAGGGAATACATGGAGTAGCACGAAGAATTCCTGAGAACTCCTCAAGTTTTTCATTGAGAACATAGCGCATCAGAGGATCACGTAGCTCTGGATCAATCTCCTGAATGTTAGGGAAAAATACCTCAGAAAAGAACTGTTTCTCAGAGAAAGTGTTCTCCGATAATATGTATTTGCATCCTGCTTCTTCAAATCCTGTCCTTACCCAGGATGGAAGATCTACGGCACACAGATTTTTGGAGCCAGTTTTTTTAAGGTACTTCAGAAAGATCTTGAAGGCTGACGGCCCAACGTCTGGCCGTTTCAGTATGGAGTCATCTAAAAACCTTACATTCTTCATGGAAACCCAAGATGAACCATCAGAAAACACTTTGATCCCTTCTTTGCTTTTCATATGAGCTATGTCCTCATAAAACCCTTGACAAATAACAGAAAAATCATCGTGAACTGAATCAGGATCTGGCCACACTGCACAGTAACTGTAGTCAACTAGCTCACCATTGATTGCCATGTCACGTAAGACACAAAGGGCTTCTATGTAGGCTTTTACAATAACATGCCTCATGAATACTGTATTCCATCTTCCTTTTGTGTCTGTTTTCCAGATTTCTTTCCGATTTGAAGTAACTGCAAAGCAGCCATTTATGTGGAGAGGTAAGCCTGTTTTTATTCGCAGAGGTAAATAGCAGAATACTTCACCTATGTTGTTACAATTAGGTTTCACAATCCATTTCTGATCCTGGGTTTCAGACAGCAACACTCCTACACCACCACAGGGAACTAGGCCTAGTCTTCGTCCACTTTCATGCAAAGAAAATTTCAAAGCATCTCCAACATCCATGCAAGAACATATAAGCCATGTTGTTGAATCTACTGTTTTCTGTGGCAATTCATCACCTGATCTTTTCGTCTGTCCTGATTTAGCCATTTCAAAGAAAGCAGCTGGATCTTCTTCGGTACCTCTGAAAAGTGGAGACTGTAAATCAGCAATCCGCCTGAACACATGGTGAAATTCCTCTACCACTATCTGCAGGATACATGATGACTTTGGTGTTTCCGTGGGAAGCTTTTTAGTACTGCTGCTGCACACCTTCATGAGTTTAGCTGCTTCCTTTAAAACACTTACATTTGGTGCACTCAAGGCTTTGGAAGAACACAGATTTTTTCTGATAGTGACAACATCTTGTGCCACGCTGGGATCATCTGCTTCAATTTTCAAGTATTTCAAAACCATTGAATTTACACTCTGAGCAAATATTATCAGTCTGTGACCGCAAATGCTAAATTCATCCACAAGAGAGTAAATGTCTGCTGTATTGTAGGATGCACTGCTCACTTCACTCACTTTAGCTTCCTGCTGAGTCCTAAAGGACAGCCTGAAAAGTGTCCCTTTGTAGCTATAGGGAGATTCTACTGTCAGTGGTAGCTGGCAACCAAAAACTCCTATAAATGGCTTAAACTGATTTGGAAATTTTCGCAGTCTCTTCTGTTGCTTACTCCAGTTGATTTTGATGCCAGGGTTAGATTTATCTCTGATATGCTTACTTATGTGGTTGACATTTGGATCAAACATAATCATGAATTCCCGGCTCAAAATAATAGGAACATCAGTGATATGATAAACAGAATTGAATCCCAGTCCAAATTTTCCTACTTTGTCAACTTCACTCCTTTTTAGAGACTCTCCTAATCGAGTTATATTTAGGAAATCAGAGTCGGAAAACTCAGAATTATTGAATGACCACAAAGCTGGACCATGACATGCTGCCATTCCTGGATCCAGAAGGTTCTCTCTTATATCCATATTTCTTCTCATGTCAATCAGGAAATTACATTCCGTTGCATTAGCATCATCAGCATTTTGAAGAAGCTCCTTAAAGATATCTGAAATGGAAGGGTATTCTTCCAATATGTTTTTAATTCTCACAGTCAGAGGCTCTCTTTGCCCAGATTGCTCAAACCCCATATTTTCTGGATTAATCAATCTTGTGCTAAGGCATGGGACATTTAACCACTCAGCGGTTTTCATTGGTATGTCTTCGTGCACCAAAATTATGGGTTCAACAGAATCCTCAAGCAGATCGTTTAAGTCATCGACTTTGATGTCACAGTAACAGCACTCATGAATTGGCTTCATTGCAAGTTTATAAGGAAGTTTGCCACTGTACAGTGGCATGGGTGTATGCAGACTCGCGGGGATCTGATTGCTGTACAGCCATCTTATGATGCTCAACATAATGTGAAGGCTTTGCTTACTCTCTTGTTCCGAGAGAGACTGCTCACTCTTCAGATATATTTTCTGAATGACCATAGAAACATGGTCTGGCGTTAACTCCTCAATTGAACCACAACATTTAAACAACTGGTGAAACTTTGCCATAGTTTTTGGAACATAATGTAGATAAGGCTGGAGATCAAGATCAGGAACTGATTTTATAACTGCTTGTGTGAGGGAACAAAATGTTTTACCTGTCCAAACCCAGGGAAATTTCAGGGCTTTAAAAGCTTCTTTCCCTTCTTCTAGATGATCATGCATAAATCCATAAATCTCAAGCAAGATATGCTGAAATTGATAATAGTCTTCATCACTGAAGGTTTTAGAACTATGCCAATCAACTACCACCTTGAAATGTTTCAAGACTGCTTTTATGCTGGGCTTGGTGGGGATGCCAAGTGCTTTCTCTATATCCAACAGTACATTTTCCACAAGAGGAACTGAGGAACCAACTAAAATTGCATGTGATATATCACACATTTCTGGCGGTGAACACAGATTACAGTGATCTCCTTTCCAAACCAAGGACCCTGGATAATTTGGAGGCCTCTCCTTACTTGCAGGAATCCATTTTATCTTTTTCATTGCAGCTTTTGTTTCAGATGATTGAAGCAGCATATGGTTTTTGTTCAAAATTGTTAAGAGAGTTCTAGCTTTTCTTAATAGCAAATCATGATTGGTGTTAGAGTCAGCATGCAAACTTTCAATTTTTTTTGCCACTCTCAAGATATCATTTTCGTCAAGATTTGCTTCATTTTTTAAGCCTATTTGTCTTAGTGAATGAAGAATATCTGAGGATGTAAAAATAACAGGGGGGAAGCAACTTTCCTCCTCAGCATAAAACAAATACTGCAGAAGTTCTACTTCAGGATCAAAGAGTTCGTTTGCTGACATTATCTTTTCCGGTGAGATCCGAATAAACTTTAGTGGTGTCAGCCAATCTATCACATCTGTATTCTCATTTTTCAGAAAAGTCAGATTTTCAAGAACCCATTGCATGATCTGTGCTGTTTCATCATATGAATAAAAATCACTTCTTATGTCTTCTATGACAAACTTCAAGCAGTCTGTGCTCTTTAGCTGTTCTGTTTTCAGCAAATTAGCTAAGCGAATAGTTGCTTCATCACTGCTGTCAATTATTGGAACAGAAAACCTTAGACCAGGAGGAATTTTGGCAGTGTGGTGTAAAACCTTACTACCTTTTAGGCCAGTAAAAACAGGGACACTTTCATCAGACGATTTTTCAATTTTTTTAAATATTAGCAATTCCTGAATAATTCTCTTCTCTTTTTCATTTGCATCTGTTAAACTAGCTAAGAATGCCCTAAGAGCATCTTTATGTGTCGGTGGGAATGACGCAACCTGATTGCATAATTTCTGTAAGGACATTTTTTCCATTATTTGTAAAACAGCACTTGGCAATGGTGGATGCACATACTTTTTTATAAGTGGATGTTGGATAGAAATATCCAGTTTCTTAAGTACAACTCCACCAATTTTCTGAATAATATCAGCTAAATATTCTGGGAGCTGAGTGTCAGATTCATCTTCCAGAATGATGGGTGATGGATTCCTAAATCTAACCAGTTCCACCGATGTTTGATTTTCCTCCAGCAGTGTCTTGGGGATAAGCGGCATTTCATCAAACACACTCAAGTCATGAGAAAAATGTATGTATAGATTCTTCCAGACCATCTTCAGCCAGGAAACTGATGGGTGCTTTTTTTCTTCCAAGCCTGGATACCACTGTACAACCACATCTCTCCCAGGCCACACGCTGTTCATAATTTCTTTAATGAGCCGGGCAAACCTTTCTGGGTTCAGGAGCTGCAGCTGAGTGCATGGCCTCCCTGAAATTACAGCAAAAGGGAAAAGCTGTGAAAATCACAGAGCAGAGTTACTTAGCAAATGGCTTCAGGGGACAAAGAAAAAAGAAAACAGGAAAAAAAGTCTAATATGTACCCTGTATTTTGTAGAAAAAAAAAGTTTGTTAACCAGGACTGCAGATACCAGCTTCCTTTACTTTCAGGAGTTAATTAAAAGAAAATACATTCCATATTAGTATGAAAATATAAACAATTTGAAAATTATCAGTATGTTATTATATTTGTTAGTTTAATACAAACGTTCTCAGGCAAATATAGCAACTAGAGATTTAGAACTGAACTACAAATTATTTTTTTTTAGTTAATTCTTTACCCAACTTATTTGCCTAGTGGTAAATAAAAATCTAATCCTTTATTTGTCTGTAGCTGGAAATGTTAAATAGATTTGAAAGATTATTTATTAGATATAGCAAAGTGGTTGGGGTGCAGCTGCTCTTACAACTAAAACTGACAATAAATAAGACTCAGGTAGGAAGTGCTGAAACTAAGTCTATATGTTTATTCTTATTACTGATACACTATATATATATATTCTTATTACTGATGTTCTCACTAAAAGAAATATGTCTTTACACTCATGTCTTAATTATCATTGGGAAAGTTTATACTTAAAAACTACAGAACTTCTGGAAGTAAAACAGCACAGAATAAAACAATATCACTACCTCCCAATGCATCAGAAATGATGACAGAAGTGAAATAATGACAGAAGTGAAAGCAAGACATCTTTTTGAATTTCAGATCTTTGATCACACATCTAGTTAACATTACTATCTTCTTGAAGGCAACAGTCCAAATAAAGATTGAGAGCAGTTATAGACATCCTTCAGAAAAAAAATCTTTTTTCTTTCACTTAATGCCTACAGAGCTACAGACTGATAGCTCTATTGAACACAAAAACAGGTAAACACATCAGCCCTGTAAAAGTGAGGAAAACTTGTGGAAAGGGCCCATGGAAGATAAGAATCTACTTAAAAGCTCAACTTAAACCCCATTGTTTTAATTTGAGAAGTTAAAAATATGGGTTTTAAAAAAGAGGAGGATTACCTCCTCTTTCTAGAAAGACTAGAAATCTTCCTGCAGGTAAAATTATTAAATATATATAAATAAACCAACAAAGATATTGATAATTTCCATGTAACATAATCACAAGGTTTTCTTCATCAATATGCATTTTCCCCTCAACTGTATTTAGAAATATTTTTCTAATTATGTTAGTTGTTATGTCTTGGCAGCACTATTTGGCAAGTTTTTTTACAAGAAAGCTGGGGCAATGAGAAAAGCTAATCACCAAATTCACACAAATATCAAGCTTCAGTCCAAACCAGTACATCTTCAATTAATAACCATACCTGAAAATCCCCACAGAAGCTGTTGGGCTAGAATATAATCAAATCCATTTTTAGAAAACAGCCTGTGAACTACATATTAAGACACTAAGTATAGAAACAGTTACTAACTAGACAAATACAGTTCACATTTTAGGAGAGTAAAAGTCAGATCTTTTTGCCTTTGAACAACACAATAAAAACAATTGCATCCCATCTCAAAGAAATATTATAAAAAGTTTCTATTTCTACAATTGTAGCAGAAATCTCTCTGATGTAATTTCTACAGCTACATAAATAAAATTTTTGACAGATTAAGATTTCTACACCTGTCAAAACCCCCTCTAATACTTATTATTTATAGTTACATACAAATTTTATGGTAGTGCAGTTGTACAATTACGCAGAATCATTGAGTGAAGACTAATTTATGAGGAGGAAGAATGAAAAGTAGGACACCTTAATCTTGTAAAGGATTATCTAATACTATTTAATAATTCTGAGAACATTTAGAAGAATATTTGCCATATTTATTTACAAAAATATGTTCTTCTAATGAATGGGAGGCATACTACCAAGAACAAGTCCCTAGAAAAATATCATCCAAATTGCCAGAATAAGAGAGAGACTTAAATGCAATAAAAAGCAAGACTTAAATGTGACCCAGAATTTCCCCAGTAACTAAAAGGAGTAGAAATACTTCATTGCAGTTCTGAGACCAAGCCTGCAAGGGAAGAAATGTCCTAGAACTCAGCAAGGGACTGGTTTAATAACATACAGGGGTTTTTCTGTTTCTGTCACCTCTGTGTTTTCTGTTTAAGATGTATTCAAGCACATACTGTATTTTGTTTTGGTTGTTTTGCTCTGTTTTTTAATTTAAGCCTGCTTTTAGACCGCTTTGTGACATTCACTCAGAGGAAATTATCTAGGAAAGTACATTTCAAAAATCAGCTCAAGGTTTCATCACACAGAACAGCCATTTTTCAATACTAACATTGCTGTCTTACAGGAAACCTTCATCCATCTAACTCACTGTTGTTGTCTTGATACTTATATATCCATTCCTTAAAAGGTACTATTAAACAGTAGCTCCTTTTGGTTCTATACTAGATCACAAACATTCCCTGTACTTTACATCCTGCTTAAAAATAGCATGGAGGGAAATTAACAGTAGAGAAAAAAAAAATTAGGCATATTCTAGTGCATTAACAGACACAGCATCCATCATGTAATATGCTGATAGGACTTTGAAAATTCTGCTTTTTAAAAAAAGGGTTTTCTTTGTAATAATTTCAAACTTGATGTCCTTCATATTCAATAAAGTCATGGATTTAATATATTCAATACATTTTATATTAAATATTTACATGTTTTACTCTATGCAAAAAGTTAATAGATTATTTTATTTTTTCCTAGGTGCTTTGCTATAGTTTAAAAATTTATCATCTTGCCTCAGGATTACCTTATTTTTCTTTTGTGTTTGATAATGAAGGAATGATCAAAACATGGAGAAAGGAGGAGCCTTAGAACTCAACAAAAGAATAATAAAGAGGAAAGATTTAAAGGATCAAAGAGGAAAAAAGGTCAAAACATAGAAGAAACAGGGACTAAATGACTGAAGATCATAATAAAGGATAGAAAGAAAAACAAATCAAGACTGTGAATAACATCGTGAGACTAAGAAAGAATTCTGATGAATCAAGTAATTGAAAACAAAAAAAGATACAAGAATCTTTTCCTGAAAAGTACATTTTCTAGACATTGAAGAACCACTTACTTTTAAATAGTATTAATATATGGTGAACTAAAAAGTGGCTTGATTTGTGAATTGTGTTTACATGAAAATATTTCTGAGATTTAGGCTTCAAATTTCTCAATCAAATGGTAAACACAAGGGTGGAAAGGTAAGTGCAGATAAACTTTGAGAAGAATAGGTACCAGAAAAAAAATTATGAAGACAGTTAAACATAGACATATCTTATCTATAGATAGAACAAACTCCTTCACCATGTCTTTTGATCATGACTGGGAGTATTTCAGTAGGTCCACACTGACATAACCATAAACCATGAATTAAGAATCAGGGAACACATGATGAAATTATTTGATCTACAGTATTCATGAGCTAGATGCTTAAACTGATTTAACCTGGTTTAAAACAAATGTACTGAAGTGATCACTTGCAACTGAGAGTTAAAAGATGATCCACAGTACTGAAACCATGCCACACCTATTGCATATGCAAATACTATAAATATAAAACAGAATTAAGACTGTCTTAGGTGGAAGAATACTATTTGAATAAAATTCTTCATCCTTGAATACATTTTACTAAATGTTATCACAAATTTTAATCTTTCTTCCTTTGCCTTTTTGTTCATTTTTAATTTTCATTTATAATTTTCATTTGTGTCATTTCAATTATTCAATGAAGTCTATCATATCTTAATGGGTTTTTTTTAGATTACTGTCTTATTTATGGGAAGTCAACTTCCAGAGACATTACTTTAAACTTGGGATTAGAGCTAGTCTGCTTGAACCATTAAAAGTTCCGTAAGAAAATACAAAAGACACATTACCTCGGCTTTTGGCGGCTTCTTTCAAAGAAGCAAGGACCTCAGGCTTCAGGTCATCAGAGAGTAACCTTCCCTCCAGGCCAGGAAAGAGTGATCTAGCACACCATGAAAAAAGAGAAAAAGAATAAAAAAAAGGCCCCCCACACTTAAGCAAAGCCTCATTTAATTGTGTTACTGTATAGACATCACCAGCTTGGTAACCATCATGTTAGAACAGAGTAGCATGCAAAGCAATCGTGCATATGCAGACTAGGGCTTTCAATGAGTATTTTCTGACAAATAAAAAAGTTATACATTTAGAAGCAGAGAGTAGTAAGAAAGTACTTTTTCCAACTACTTTTCAAAGCAAGTCTAAGGAAGTTTTCTTTGATAGAAAAACTGGGATTAAAAAACTACTTTCACCTATTTGTACTCTAACAAAAAAAAAATAGCACCTACTATTCTATGTCTCAGAATTCTGCTTGAAAAGTTTACATAAACTACAACACATAATTCTAGAATGTCACACAGACCTGTGGATTTGAAAAGATCTGCAGATTTCAGAAGATCAGTGGTCAATACTTAAAATTATTGTGCCAAGAGTCAGTCTCATCCTCCCCATCTCTTACTTTGGCATTTAAAACTAAATCAGCTTTCAGGGCTTTGGTCTTTGTGAAATCAAAAATAAATATCCAGTTTAATTCTGATTGCAGGTGTGTTCATTAGACATAAACCAACACAGAATCTTGTTCTTCCACAGTTAGTAGAAAGAAAATTTCAAAGAGCTCATTTTACCTTCTTAGCAGGCTCCAAATTTGAATAAGAACCAATCTCCTGAACTGAAAGGGTTTTGAAACATCTAACATGCATAATTTATCATACTTAAAACATTAGAATTAAAGATACTTGATGTAGGCAAGAATAGAGGCAAAGAAAGCATTACTATTTGAAATTCCTGTTTCATCACCACTAGCAAGGAGCTTTATGCCTGTTAAAATATGCTTTTGTATCACTTTCACAAGGCTAATCAAACCAGGTCAATTACCAATGGAGCATGAACTGAATAAGAAATATTGGTATCCTTAAGTTTCAAAAAAAGTATCTTATGACTAGTCTGAAGCAGGGCTCTAATTTGTTATTCTCATCATGGGAATGTTTTCTGTATTAATATACTCGCTGAGCTTCTGGAAGGATTAACAAAATGAAAGAAAAACAAAAGATAAATAATCTCAGAGTAGATGCTAAAAACTTTTTTTTAAGAAAAAGACACTAGAATCATAGGCCCCAAGTAGCTTTAATCCCTTGACAAATAATCTGAATCATTTAGAACAAAAAAAGATTATGGGTCTTTGTATATGGGTTTAAATTTATGGAGCTCCTGGAGCGGGTCCAGCAGAGGGCTACAAAGATGATCAAGGCATTGGAGTAGCTCTCTTATGAGGAAAGGCTGAGGAAGCTGGGCCTCATGAGCCTCAAGACGAGACAGCTGAGAGAGGACCTCATCCATGTCTGTATGTATCTGAAGGGAGGGTGACATGAGGGTGGAGCCAGGCTCTTTTTTATGGTGCCAAGGATTCAGGCAATAGGACAAGAGGCAATGGGCAGAAACTGATGCACAGGAATTTCCAGCTGAGTATGAGGAAGAACTTCTGCACTGTGCAACGACCTAGTACTGGAATGAGTACTGATTGCCCAGAGAAGTTGTGGAGCCTTCCTCACTGGAGATACTCAAGAACCATCTGGACACAACCCTATGCCATGTGCTCTGGGATGGCCCTGCTTGAGCTGGGAGGTTGGACCAGGTGACCCCCTGAGGTCCCTTCCAACCTGACCCATTCTGTGATTCTGTTTAGAATATAGCAAAAATAGAACAGCAGCAGGCTTGAAGATATGCAAATTGTTTTCAAGAAACATAAGAAGAAAAGTTACTTGCATCCAACTACTTTTCTTTAAGATTGGCTGTCTATATGTATAGTCAAAACACAATTTACATAAGGACCTCACTTGAAGCACTTTTTACCTTAATAATACCTATATGGGCACACCCCAACCCACCTCTTCTTCCCTTTTAAACCGTCCATAGAGCAGTAAAAGCAACAAAACATATGCCAAGTGTCACATCCTCTCAAGTTGAGGGTCTGGACATTAGTGGAATTCTGAGGCAAAGGAGAAGGAGGGCTCATTGTAATCATGCATAGGGGTAGCACTTTTTAAGAGGAAACATCTGGTGTGTCTGAGTGACTTCAAGCCTTATGTCTTTAGACATTTTGTGCAGAATGGTCCAGATTTAACAAGTATTTAATACATGCATAATCCAGTACGGACATAAAAAGCAGTAGTCATGCTTTCTCCCCAGTGGCCCCAAGCTCATTCATTCCAGCTAGCCTGCCCTTTGCTATCCCCTCCCCAGGGTCAGTGCAAGCTCTGGTGGCTGATGAAATGAGAACCAAACTGGAGCACTGATGCAGCTGGGAAATAAGCAAGGAAGAAAAACTAATTGGAGAGGGACTGGAGAGAGCAAAGGGAGAGCAGATGCAAAAGACAGCTCATCATAGTATCTGCTTATTTCCTGAAACCAGTTTTCAGTACTACCTCACTGAAATTAAGTGTTGTGATAAAAAGTAAAAGCCAGACATAATCTCAAGGCTTAAGTTTAATAAAAGCCCTTAGCATTATCAAATTTAATGAACTTCCTAGTATGCATATTGCTAATCTCCTCCTATTTGTAATTCTAAAAAGAAAATGAACTGGAATTGTACCCTGAGGTATTCTCTTAAAGCGTAGATCGTGCAATGCTTTTATAAAGGGTTAATGGCAAATGGGTGTCAAACTTTTCAAATTAGGCATATGCACACAGATATATACATATATTCAGAAAATTGAGTTCTATCTATGCCTTATTTCATCACAATACAGGCTGCTGCATACCTTGTTTGTTGACAAGCAAAGGAGTCTGAAGCTCTGTTTTAACATATAAATATAAAAAAAAGATAAAACCTGGCAAAAACCCTCCCCATAGCATTACAAATATTAAGCATACCTGGGATATTCTTCTGAGGTTATGTAAACTATATCCTGTTCTGACACGGATGAGGAAAAAGGAATAAAATTCCCATTCTGTAAAGGCAAAAGCTCCAATCCAATTAGTTCACTGTAGACTCCATCAGAAAGCACAAATTCTAAAAGATGAAGCTTTTCTTCAGCAGGTCCACTGTGCCCAGATTTCCTTAGGACTTGCCGCACTACAGCAGGAGTCACTTTTTTCACAGCTTTAGCAGCAGAAAGAGTAAGATGCACTGCACTAGCAATATTTGCTGGTACCTTAGCAATCTGCTTCCCTGAATTCTGGAGGTAGTTGAGAACAGACTGCGTGTACTCCAAACTCTCATCCATTTCAGAAAAGTGCACCTGTTCCACCTTTATCCACTGATTACTCACTGAGTAAATAACTGTATGCTGGAGCAGGTCTTTAAAGAGAGGTACTACTATTGGTTTCCAGGGTACCCTGATTTTATTCTCATCAGGCCATAACCTATAAATTCTTTCAGGTGACAATGGAAAATCTGAACTCTTCTCAGTCTCCATGCGTTTGATAGCTTCCAAAATAAGGGTGGTATATGCCTTAGGCACTATATTTACCACAAGAAGGTCATTCCACAAAGCTGCTGGATCTCTCCACTGATCCAACTCTCGCCATTTGATACTCCTCCTGTTGTCTGTGAGACCAAAGAAACCACTAACATGAACTGGAAGTCCAGTTTTGCTTTCTTCACCGGGAGGCAAAGGAAGAAAACAAAATGCTCTTCCTGAAAAGTCTGCTACAGCTCCATTTTCCTCCTCATTAGTTGCTAAAGACATGGCTATTCCAATAGTAGGAACAAATTTCAAGTCATCAGCTAAAGAATCCAGTTCTGTGCACATTCCTCGACCACCCACACAATTACACACTAACCAAGATGTTTTCTGTGCGTCCTTAACACTCTCATCTTCTACAACTATATTTACATGGTATGTCACACATGTTATGCTATTGCTTGGAACTCCCTTACAATACTGATTTATTGCAGTTCCCAGGATTTTGATAGAATTGGGTCTTTCATGTTTCAAGGCCTTGTTCTCACTGGCAGTTACTCTAAAAACCAGCCTCTCTGTTCCATCAGCTTCCCGCACGTGCAATGAAACATCCTGAACACTCTTCAGGAAAAGCAATACTGTGTCTGCATCTGCTCTGAAGGATTCAAACAGCTCCAAGACCTTCTGTTTGTCATAAACATTGCTGCTCAGCTGGGAAGGCTGCAGACGAAGTGGGAAACGAAAAAATGTACCAGGAAAGTTTCCATTCTTAAAGGTTTCCTTAGTGCTGCCAAATACACCAATGAAAGGTGCAAACTGGTCTGTAAGTTCATTTATTTCCTTGCTGTCTTCTTTTAGATTCCAACACTGGCCTGACTCATGAGGTCCAAAGAGGGTTTGATGGGGATCAAGCATTCCAATCTGGTCACCACTGAAGATGCTAGGGACATCTGTATCCATAAAAACCAACAATTACTAATAAACCTAAAACAACATACTTTAAAAATACAGTGTTGAGGAAAAAATTTTTTAAAGGTAAGAATAAAATATTCTAAAACTGTGATGAATTGAGTACAATCCCCAGGGAAATGGCTGAGTCACCATCCCTGGAGGTATTGACAAGACATGAAGATGTGACCCTTAGGGACATGGCTTAGTGGACTTGGTACCATTAGGCTTATGGTTGGATTCAATGTTCTTAAAGGTCTTTTACAACCTACATGATTCTGTGATTCTGATAACATAATTCAGTGCTTACTAACAGGGAAGAAACAAGCATACATCTATTCTGCAGCTGAATATATAAATACTCATTCAACCACTTGAATTCTAACTGACAATGAAAAACAGGAAGTTGCTTTCAACTTCCTTCAACTACATACTTTTATGTTTCCACTATTTTCAAGAAAAAAAAACAACTAATTAATTTACTACGTGTATGTTCTACTAGATTCATACTTTGCAGATCTTGAAGGCTGGAACACAGTAATTCTATACGTTTAAAAGCACAAATTCGCAGAATTATCAAATGACAGAATGTATTAATTTTATTCATGCTCAGCTAAAAAAACATTTTTTTAAAATATCATGTGTCTTACAAATTCACTTCACAAGGTAAAAATTTTCACCTTTTTTTTTCCCCTGCATTGTTATTACTGTGGAGACTGTAAGCATTATTTATGCTTCTTCTGTACAACAATAAAACATTCTGGGAGAATAACAGATTTCAAGACTGAATATTAAGAGTTTGAAAAACAGTATGTTCTATCTCTTTCAAGTGTAAATGTGCATATGCCTCTATTACATATCTTTTACATATCTTTATCTATTACATATCTTTTCTAGCAATAAATAAAATCACTACTATCCAAAGAACCTGCAGAAGACCTTCGGTCTAGTGAGTAGAACTTTCACACTTCTACTTGGATACCTATCCTGTATTATGAGCCTCTACAAAATGAACAGCAGTGTATAATTGAAACACCAATGTAAAGAAATGTTCATTTCAATGTAAAGGACTAAGTACATGATTATGTTAATAGAAATATCTTCAAAAACCTTCAAAATCAAGCAGATACCTTATAGGATTAGAGAAAAACAGGAATGTTTCATAAGAAAATCTAGCCATGAAGTAATTTTAAAACACGTTATAGAGAAAATATTAAATGTTTATGAATAGCTAAAGTAATTTAACTATTTAAAACTTCAACACTTTCATTTTAAAATAACTACTAAGATTACCTGTTATATGATAAACTGAATTAAAGCCAATTCCAAATCTTCCAACTTTCAGGGGATCATCCTTCTTCCTGCTTCTTGCTATTTCTTGTATACCATGCCAGTCCTCAGGGGTGAAAATTGCATCATTATATGCATAAAATGCTGGCCCTATAATAAACAGGCAAGAGTTAAAAAGAGGAAAGAAGAAGATAACTATTTAATGTTTCAAATTTCTAGGAAAGGAACTCACAGACCTGAGAAAGCATTTCTTTGAAGTATATGCATGTGCAAATTTAATGGGGAAGCTATGACTCTAAGCTGACATCAAATTATGCCTGGTAATTAAAAAAAATGCAAAATGCAAAAGCAAAAGCAATGAGATTAATTTATCTCTATAAATGGTACTTAGATTTATATTTTGATGTGTTATTTAATTCTTACATCCTCATTTTAAAAGAATGATTCTGAAAAACTGGACAAAAAGCAGAAAACAACAAAACTTCTGAAAGAAGTGTCATGTGGCACAAGGCTTAAACTCAATCTGTTCAGACTATCAAAAAGATGTTTCAAAAATGTACTAGTCACAGTCTGAAGACACCTCTACTGGAAGGGAATATAAGGCAAGATAAAACAATAACCTGTGTCTAAAAAGTAAGACAAAATCATATTAGAAGACATAATAAGGCTGATTAACAACTGAAAAAAAGCCAGAAGAAAGAAGTAGTGGATCATCCATCATTGAAACTTCAAATCACAACTGAATGCCTTTCGGGATGACTATGAAAACTAATTTTAAATGTAATATTAATAATAATTATTAAATACATAATTGTCCTTTATCTCACAAAGCCATAGTAAATGATGTAAAAAACTAAAGTTTCAAGAAGCTGGATTTGCAATATACAGACAACATAGAGCAAAGCTGGGTGTACAGTCAAGGGAAAAATGGGATGGGGAAGAAAACTGAACTGCCTGGAGAATGCTGAAATGTAAAGGGCACAATTAATTTTTACTTTAAAAACTGGTGTGCTGGCTTGGGCTTCATGGTAGCTGGGGGCTGTGTTTTGGATTTGTGCTGGAGACAGTGACAATAACACAGAGCTGTTTTAGTTATCACTGAGCAGGGCTTATGCAGAGCCAAGGCCTTTTCTGCTTCTCATGTGGCCCAAACAGTGAGTGGGCTGGGGCTGCTAAGGAGCTCAGAGGGGACATAGCCAGGACAGCTAACCCCAAACAACATGCATATTGAAAAATAATGGCCAAATTTAATAAAACTTATACTTACCCTGATATTGTGCCATGTCCTTTGACCATAATGTTTCTGTTCCATACTGAGTTTCATCATATAGAAACCTAACCTCTGTGGCACCAGCATCTTCTGCATTCTGTATCAGCTCCTGAGGCAGAAAAAATAAAACAAAACAAAGTATAATGCAGTAATACATATTCTAGCAATGGCTTTTGAACTTATACAGTAGAAAATAACAAGCAAATTTCTCAAGTATAACTGTTTTCGTACATTTCAACCAAAATGGTTTTACCCAGTTTATACATGAGAATAGGTTTTCTTATAAACAAATATTCAGACAAATACCATAAAAATTATTTGAATATGGAGCTCAAATATCATAAGAAAGCAGTCATACAAAGTTGAGAAATAAGCTACCAAACTATTACTACTATATTATCCTAAGAATCAGAGCTGTAAAAGTCTCAAAACAAGGCAAATGTGAGAAGAAGAAAAAAGAATTTTATATTTATCAAAGTGTGTTAGGTAAGTCCTTACAAACAGGTGTCCAACAACAGTGAGGCACAAATGGGTAATGCACAGCACTCTTCTTTACATCAACTGAATTAGGCTGAGGTTTACATTTCACAGTATGAAACAACCATTCCTGGGCCATGGTGCTCATGCCTCTAACACCCCTGCAGCAAAGGGCTGCAAAACAGTTCTGACCAGTGGCTCCCTAAGTCATGAACCAACAGAGCAGCAGCCCACAGTTGAATGAAACCCACAGACTAGAAAGAGGCTTATATTAAGACTGAGTATTTGCTAAATAGTAGTACCAGTGGTGAGAGCTACAGAAAACTCAAATGTCAGTAAAGCAGTTCTGTAAACATGACCATTAATAAAATATGCCTATCTAGTCCTGTTTTCATCAACAGTAGACACGTAAGCGTGATTATAAATACCTAGGGGATTACAGCCTCACACAATGGTCTATTTACACTGAATCATCACAGTGTATCAGGGCTCCAGACACATAAACACGTGTGTATGCTTATGTGGGTATGTGCAAGCTTGGCATAAGCAAGTATTTCAGCTGAATTGAAAAGCAACGTAGATACATCACATGCAATGTATTCACATACTTTAATTTCATTCAGTTATACATAAAAGACTTGATAGCAAGATGAATTTCTACTTAAAAAACGCATCAACTAGCAATCAGTATTTCAGATTAGGTTGCATTCAAGTGTACTGTTGAGACTCAAATAAGCTCACTGTTACCTAATATCTGGTTCCAAAATTATAACCCTTTTATTTTGCAGTTTTTGACAGTATGTTCAGTCTATAATGCATATTATATTGTTACTTCTACATAGTTTTGAAGTATTATGATATAGCAAGAAATACACCAACAGTTAAGCATAAATAACAGATGTTTAAAGAATCTTTACAAGATATTTATATGCAGTTCTTCTTCTAAAAGAACAATCATGACAGTCTTTCATGAAGACACTAGGCTAGTAAGATAGCCTAAAGTTTCCAGAAATATTAAATACTAAGTAGGGCAATCACCATGAAGTCAGACTTGCAGTCATGCTGTAGCACAAGAAGGTAACTACTACATTCAGCAGCAACACCATTGTATCTGAAGATTCAAAACACTGAAATAAATTTTAAGGTATCAGCAAAACTCCTGGTAGTAATCTCTCTCTAACAATCTGTTAACCCTAAATTGTAAACTACAAAAACAGCATCATTTCTACTTTTAGATTTACCTATCTGATTTCTAAGAACATTTCCTTATTTCTTCATATTGGAATGAAAGTTTGAGTTTAAAATATTGAGGAAATTTGAACCCTTCTTAATTCAAATGCATTTTACAGATGCAACTAGTACTGAGAATTAATAAAAATGTAAGCACCCTTCCTACATACAGACACTGCTCAGAACATACCCAGGAGGCAATTTGCCAAAACAGTTGAAGACACGCTTATCTTGGGCATTCCCACTAAGCATAATCAGGTTCTAGTTCCATGGTTGCAAACAAGACAACAGATAGGAACTGTCATCATCTGTCAAAATTTGTATTTGGGTGTTTTGGACGTAGGCATGTATAGATAGATAAGATACATATCTATCAAATCCCATTAGTATGCCATCCCTAGTATTCCCATACACAAATAAAATTAAGTTACTACCACCCATGTGATGAAGTATGCTGTATTAGAAGTTTAACATCCAACTAATCACCCCAGATGCTCTTAAAAAAAAAAAAACAAACAAACTGCCATCCTCAAAGAAAAAAAAAAAAAACACACAAAGCACACAACTCATTTTCCCTTGTCCACAGAAATGGACACTTATATCTTCTGTAGTACAGTGAATCTAAGATAAAACAACAACAAGATTTGCTGGGAAGTGTTAAACTTCAGTGTTATGTCATGCACATTAAATAACTGTTAAAAATACTATTTATTGTCTACCTTAAGAATCTGTCCTCCCTCTGGATATCTTCTTAATATATCCTTTAGAAAATCAACAAGTGGTGGAGTTGTTTGTCCAAAACGACCTAAAAGCAAACAAGTAAATAAAAAGATTATTATTATAATTATGCTGTGTATTATGCTGCTGTGCACTTAATTTCAGATTTAAAAAAATACTAAACAATTACTGGAAACAATAATTTCTTAAAATTAACTCAAGGCCTATTATTGTAAAATCTTGTATTTCCAGAATCATCTGTGAAAATCCTACATTACAAATCTTTAAATTAAAAAAGGTGAAATAGCAGTCTTGATGTTGACGTCAATGAGCTGTTTCATATCTAGATGAAATAAATCTGGGAGCTAAGTCTTTGCAACAGTTATGCCACAATTCCAATTACTTGATGCTCAAAAGTAGCAATTTCTAAAGGACTACTGCTTTTTAAGTAGCAGGACAGTATTCCAGGGCAGCAGTGGCTCTAACTCTTTTACAGCCAGTGATGATCCCTAATGACAGCTACACACAGGCACAGAAGGTTTTGGCTCTAGTGTACACTTCCTGTTCTGACATACTCTGGCCATGGACCTGCTGCCAGCCTTGGTGTTGCCAGGGCCTAATGCTGGAGAGAAAAGAGTCTCACCATTATGAACATCTGCTCCAAGAGAAAAAGTCTATCACAAAATGAAAGTTTCAATACTCTTCATTTCAAACTCCAGTCTGAGACTAAAGGGCAGCTCCCTAAACCAAACCTCTAAAACATAGGCTTCAAACAAATAGCAATGATACAATCCTCACAAGGAAAACAGACCCTAATGATGCCCCATTTAAAGCTTTTTTTTTAATTGTTAAGAAGTAATTATTCTCTCCCTCTCTTCTGCATATACATGTTTATGAAGCACACAGATTCAAACCCACATATTATGTATATTCTGAAATAAAATACTAGGATAAAAAAGCAAAGTGGAAAAAGGGGGACAAATAAGAGTTTTATTTGCTGAAAAAGCATCAAGTAAAAACATCAAATATTTTGTCTTTAAAATTTTCTTGAGTAACTTTATTTACAGTAACTTAATAACATCAATGAAAAAATAAGCAAGAAATTGTAATGGACAGCTGAATATGTGAAGTATTTCACAACTTCTGTTACATCTGCAGTATACAGAAGTATATGAAAGTCAGTATGCCATATGCATACCTCCAAAACTGATCAACAGACATTACCTAAAATGAAGAAACTGATCTTGTCTAAGTTGGACAGGCAGGTGGAAGTGTTTAAACAACACATTTCATTCACCATGGGAACCACCACAAAAGCAGAAAAATAACTTTCCAGTGATAGGAATGAAGATAGACGTTGTTCTCTTTAAGAGCAGAGCTCTGTGTATGTCACAACAATTACTCTGGCTACAGGTTATTATTTACTACATCCTATGAAAGGCTAAACTGATTTTTCTTCAGTATTAGAGCTAGTCATATTTGACACAAAACTGGTACCACAAATTTAAAGGAGAAACTCATTCTACTATAAGAGCAGTCAAGCACTTAGGAGCCCAGAAATCTGTGCAGTCTCCCTCCTCTTTCCAAGCTCAATCAGATCAACCCTCAAGTGACCCAGACTGACCTCAGAGCTGCCCAAACTCTGAGCAGCAGGCTGAAGTAAAAACCTTCTCATGTCCCTTCCAACATGAATTATTTTGTGATCATATGAAAAGATCATGCATTATTTGATAGCAGCAATGAATGAACACAGAGGGGACATGGATAATCCTCAGAGTACTTCAGCAGTCCATGTACTTGGTCCTATTGACCATGCACTTCCAAGTTAAAAATTCAGGGCATTTCTTGATTCACATGCTGTAAGGAAAAATCTGTGAACTGGAAGACTCCAGAATGAACACTGAAGACTTCAGATGTTTTAAATTGACTTACCTCAGAACTGTGGGCCAGGAAAAGTTAAGCACTTTATCTAGACATAGATTGCTTACAGTGAAATCTCTAAGAAAATCTCCAATCCTAGGCACAAAAATACAGCAACAGTTTCTCTTTCCCATGGAAGATTTCTTAGGGCTACTACACTTTATTCTCTATATAGTTGCATGGTGGAAAATAAGACTCCTTTTATTTAATCTACCACAGCCTACACACAGCAAAATATTAGAGCAAACAGTCAAGAATGACAGAAAGAAAAATGTTTGATATCAGAACCATGAGGTCATAGAAATGAGGTCCATTTTCATAGGTGTTTTCTAACCACTTCAGGTTCCAGAGAATGTGAACATGAACTTCTGGCTAATATACAAACTTCCCTCTGTCACTAAAAATCCACAATCCAGTACATACATGCCTTGAACAGGCTAAGAAATACAATATTTTAAGAGACCAAATAAAATATCTGCATGAAAAGAAGGGTTTTCTTCTTCATCATGCCATCTGATTAGCATTTATTTCATTGCCTTACGAGAAAGTTATTGTGAGAAGAATATTAACATTAGCAGCCAAATAAAATAATTATGACAGATTTTAATTAGAGCATTTCTGAAAATATTCAGTTATCAAGATATTATATGAAAAGACAGACCTTCGGGTTTTTTTTTAATAAAAATGTAAATAACAGACAGAATCAAAAGAAAACCAAGTTATCAAAGAAAAAACTCTAAAAACAACAGAAGAAATCCGGAAATTTTTACCAGTGCTATAATTTTTTACCTAGTGGTTACTGAAAAGATATCCTTTCAGTATCAGAATTGTTTTCGAGTATCCAGCTTATTTTATACGACACGAGGCAGCTACAACACTACTGAAAGGCAAGTCTTATTTATTCCAAAGGATAGCAATAACCTAAATTCTACACGTTATATCACAGGAAAAAAATAAACACCAAGGCACTTAAAAAGAGAAGTTTAATTTTTCTAGAGCAGAATGAAAAGAACAAGTGACAAACCTAGGACTTACATGAAAAATAATCGCTTCCCATTTAAAGAAGATAAAAATTTCAATTAACTCCATATTGCATCAGAAAATGCTTTGAGCTTCCACTTTATAAACAGAAAATATTTTTCATACCTCCTCCTTTCAACCCTTTTGACTGAAGCTCTAGAAAAACTTGATTTTGAGACTTCTGAAGATCCACAATCTTGATACCATCAGACAACTGAAGGAAAAAAATAAGACAGATCTTGGTCAGAAGTTTCAGTTTGATAATAACAGGACAAAACAAATCAGGTGGAAAAAAATGCCTATAGAAGCATACTAAGAGCAAGCCATGGCCTCCTGTTTCTACAATTGAAAAAGTTTTGTATTCAGGGAAGTTCTGGAAGCATAAAACTAAAACAGTTATTGTTCTAAGGTGCATGCCCACAAAAAAAATTAACATATACAGGAAGTACATAGTCTGTATACTCCACTAATACATCTGGGTATGCAATTTCCTAGGGGACTTAAACTAAGTAATAGCAGCTCAAAGCAGCAAGAAAGACACTGTGTAGAGGCAGAAGTCTGTCAGAGAAACACCCCTGAAGAATTTGATAGCCTCATCCCCCATTACCTCTACATGCAGACCCATCACAGCATGATCAAGGTTGAAAGGACCACTGAAAGTCACCTAATCCTGCCTCCAGTGCCTCACCAGAAACACTACAGAGAAACTGAGGCAAACTAAGCAACACATTCCTTAGCAGCCATTGGGAAAACTATTACGTACTCATAGCACATAAAGATTTTGTTGCAATTCTAGTTTCATGTGATGTGTCTCATTCATATACCAAGTGCTGCTAGAAGATTCATATACGACCCATGTTATCCTGCACACAACAACACATGCAGATTTAGAAGGCCACTGTACTAATTAGAAACTAGACTAAAATATTATTATGTGAAATTATATTATTATATTAGTCTCAGTTTGTAGTAGATTTTGGAACTACTTCCTCACTTTGATGGGTAAAAGCAAATCACTAGAAAGCAGTTGGTGTTTACACAGACATAGACGCTTACAATCTAACTACACTTAATAAAAGACAGCCCTAGTCCAGAGTACGTAATCATTATTTAACATCATTAGTAAGAAAAAAAACTTACATTCTTTTTTACTTTTATCAGTTTTAAATAGTGATTAAAACAACAGCAGTTTTATTGTAAAACTGCAAAAATATTGTACTTGAGTTGAACTTTCTCAAGACGTAAAATTGGGTTATAAGTATTCTGAAACCACTAAAATATAAAGCAATCCACAGAGTGCTGAAAGCTATCACCAAGCATTAAAGGGATACAGTAACCAAATATTCTAAGGTAGGATTTTTGTATCAAGACACCACTAGAAACTTGGACATTGAATAGATCCAAATGAATAGTTTAATACAGTAAGGAACTATGAAATAAAAAGATACTGGACTTTACTTAACATCTATCAACTGCACATAACAGTTCTAATAGAAAAAATTATTCACAGATTAATATTCTACTATTCAAAAAAATTTAAAATCATTTGATCCCAATAAACAGGAGTTCAAAAGTTTATAAAGGATTTTCAAATTTGCTACAGTAAGGAATAAATATTCCCATATATATTCTAGTGTATTATATTTAAAAGACCCCAAACACACAGAACAGCAATTACAGTCTGCTTACTGACTGTTCCCTGCAAAAGATAAGTTTTCTGTGGCAGTCAGATCTTTGCTTCCAGGCAAATTTTAGAAAGTGATACAGAGTTTGTCCTCCAAAAAGGGAAGGCCTGGTGAGAACAAAATCAAGGACACACAAAAAAAGATAAACTACACAAGCAGTTTGCTTCAAACCTGAGCCCTCAAAGCCAACTCGTGCTGCCCAGGTTCTTAAAAGCTTCCAAAGCAATACAACCAACATGTGTATCTTTCCTTGTCTCACAGAATGGTTTGGGTTGGAATGGGACATTTGAAGACCATGTAGTTCAACTCTCCCTCCTACCATTGCCATGAACACGAACTAGATCAGGTCTCTCAAAGCTCCATCCTACCTGATTATCAACATTTCCAGTCATGGGGAATCCACAACTTCTCTCAGCAACTTGCTTTGGTATTTTATCACCCTCATCCAAAAAAATTTCTTCCTTGTCCCCAATCTTAACTTACCTTTCTTTGGTTTAAAGCCATTGTCCCTTGTCCTATCACTTCAGGCCTTGGCAGAAAGTATCCTTCTATCTTTCTTATAAGCCCCCATTACATTTAGAAAGGCCACAATAAGGTTTTCCTAGAGCCCTCACTTCTCTACACCTTTGCAAATCCCCTTGCCCTATTTAACACTAACTTCCAACCTCCTCTCTCTCCCCTTCTTGTCTCTACTCATCCCATCCCACCAGGTCTCCAGGTTCCCAGTTCCCAAGAGCACAGCTAGAAGCACAGGAAGCAGTACTGAAAGACTGACACCAGGCTGGTGCCTTCAACAGAACAAGGTCATTCATTCATTCATTCGACTCTCTCCTGTGCCCAGACCTCAATTTTCAGCTTGTCACTTTCATCTCACTGTGATGTCAACTCTGCTCTTGAAACTGACCAGAAAGGCAGGAGGGCAGAACAAACACATCAGCGCTCTCCGGTTAATTTCTGCTCTCCCCAACAACTCCGCAAAGAAATTAGGGTAAAACACACGGAGAACTTCAGGGAAAGAAAGGAAAAAAAAAAAAAACACAAAAAAACTCGGAGGATAAAAGCTGGCACCATCAAGAGCGGTATGAGGGTCGTCCAAACGACCTCCGTGCTTCCCACGGGAGGAACACCTAAGGACAGGCACACACCGCGCCGCCCACGCACGGCACAGGAGCATCCGGGTGGGCACTTCCCGCGGAGGTTCCGCCGCCCCGCCCGGCCCTCACCTCTCTGCCGCGGTGCCACAGGCGCTGCTGGGCGAGAGGCAGCCCGGCCTCCGCCTCGATCCGCCTCTTCACGTCCCGCACGGCCGCCGACGGCGGCAGCTCGAAGGTCCTGCAGCCCAGGCAGTCATGGAGGACGGTCACCCGGGCCAGCCTGCGGCGACACGACAGACACCAGATGAGAAAAGGCTCGCCGCGCCGCCGCCGCCCGCCCGCTTCCCCCTGGGGCACCCGCCCGCTTCCCCCTGGGCCCCCTCCGGAGGCCCGAGACGGACGCCGGAGACCGCAGGGAGCAGAGATGGGTGGGCGAGCGGGCGCTTGTCCCGCTCTCCGAGGGGAAGCGGCGAAGTCGATCCTGCAGGCTCCCCTCCCCTCCCCGCCCAGGCCGGCCCGGCCCGGCCCGCACTCACATGCCGCCGCCGATGCCGGCCCACACAAAGGACCGCTACTCGCCCCGCCGGCGGCGCTCCCCGCACGGGGAAGGGGTGGGGCCGCGCCGCCCGGAGGCCCGCGCCGCGGAGGAGGCGGAGGAGGAGGCGGGAGCGGGGCAAGTGCCGCCCTAAGAGCGCCGGTCGAGGCTGCGGAGGTGCGGTGGGGCCCGGGCGGCGCCTCAGCCTCGGCACACGGAGGCGTTTCCCGGCTCCCCGCGGTCCGGTGTCCCCAGGGCTCTCGGGAGGGAGAGCCCGGTCGCCCGGGGCGAGGCAGAGGCTGCAGCTTCGCATGTATAGCGTGAGCTATGCCTGAGGGTGAGATCTAGAGATGGTACCGCAGGCGCAGTCCTCCTTCGGCAGGGAGGCGCGCTGGTGTTTCACGTAATTCACAGCATTCAGGTACCACCGTATGGAGCACACATAGTTACTGCTGATAAACTTCATTCTTTCTCAAGGAGGCAAAACACAGAAGGAAACATGCCTTTTCTGCTCTCTGTCAGAGAGCCTGGCAAAGGTCAGACATCCTGCCCTATCTCAAAAGGGTGTATGCTAAGTCTTCATACCATTCAAGACTTAAGGAAAGTGCTCTTGCTCCTGAAAGAATGAGCCTTAGCCTGCCTGTGATCCTGATGAATTGAGGGCGCACTTGGAGAACCTTCTGGAGGGGGCCTGCAGAAAGGCCACTGTTCATCCTGTACAAAGTTCTGCGTCCGGGACCATGAGCTGTGCATCAGTGAGGGGCTGGACAGCAGCCCTGCTTCAAAGGACCTGGGGATACCAGGGATACCAGGCTTTCCAGATCAAGGAAAGTCTACTCAGTGCAGATGAAGGTACGGTGACCAGAACATAGTGGTGTTTTGGGCTTGCTTTGTTCCCCAGCAGAGGATTACTGACATGGTCAGGGGCCCAAAGCACATGACCTACAAGGAGTATATGAGGGGAGTTGGGCTGTTTAGTCTGAGGATGAGGAGACTATAGGGTGCAGCATAGTAACATCCTACACAGACCTGAAGGGCAGTTTCAAAGGCCATGGAGCTGAGCTCTTCTTAGTAGTGCAAGACTAACAAGGGGCAATGGCAACAAACTAGCTTGGGAGGTTCGTGTGAAACAGCAGGAAAAATCCTGTCACTAGGAAAGGAGCTGTCTAGAGGTACATGATTGACCTGAACCAATACTGATCCTCCTGCTTTGAGCAAAAATATGGACTACAGACCTCCAGCCAACAGTCCCACTTCATTCCAACAGGTCCTCAATTCCAATCATGACCAAACTAGAAACATTTAAGACCTTACTCAGTGACAGGGAGCTAAAACTGATGCGTGACAGCCAAAGGCAACAGAGTTTCTATGGAAGGCGGAAAAAGACATAGCGAACCTTTGCAGAAAGTGTATCAAGCTAAGACAAAAAAATAAGCCCACTAAAATTGATATAAGGCTAAAAAAACTGCGAAGATGAGGTGGATCGGGATCCTACATGGTATCTAAGTAGTTAGGTACAAGTGCTACAACCAGATTACCAGGGCTACAACTGATTTTATTCATCAGCAATATTTGTATATTGAATTCTACAGGATCATAAGGAACTGTTGGAAATAATGTTGATCTGATCATGCTTTCACCAGAAATAATACAAAAACTATTTCAACATAAAGGAGATGTCTCTACTTGCTTTGGTTTAGGACTTCGTTCATTTTTCTATCATTTTTTATTCATTTTTCTATTGTTTTGTCCTTTTAACTTCCCATTTTGTTACATCCTCTTCAGGGTTCTTCATAACAGAATTTTTCCTACTATGTCCAAAAGAATGAGAAGGCTGCTTTCTAATCTCCTAATGTTTGTCTTTTTGTGTCTTAATACCTGCAGAAGGGACACAAATGAGGGTGACTGGGCAAAATGGAAGGAGTTGATACCCAATGCAGTTCCATCCGTATTAGCTACTAAAATACTTTCCAGACACTAGTGAACGACCAAGCCGCATTGGCAAAATCTAGTTCTTCTTTTCTAGGGATCACGGGAGCGATTTAGCATCTTATGAAGCATGCACAAGTGTTTGAATGGGCCCCTGGAGAGGAACAAAGCTATCTCAAGTAACAGCCATGTCTCCTAGTGAAACTTCTCAAGTGGTGGGACACATGCAGGGCCATGGGCCATCCTGCTATCAGTGCCAGGCCGAAGTTCCCCAACCTATGCCACATCACATGACAATACTCACAAATTAGGTCCTGTGATGATTTAACATTAATATTAGAGGAAAAACACTTTGAGTACCGCAGACTCTTAGTAACTCTATGTAACTCTTTAGTAGAAGGGAAGAATTGGGAAGAACTGGTAATACAGAAATGGAACCTTTCAAGGTTCTGGACAAAGGAGTTGCACTCTTGAGCTATTGGAATTTAGCCATGCCTGTTCTCAAAAATCTAATCCCCTTACTTTTACTTCATGTCTAAATAAAAATATTCTAGAAAATGATGAGACAGAAATCACAGTGACTGACTAAAAAAAATAAAAGAGTAGATATTCAAACTTGCAGATTTTTGCAACAACAACAACATCAAAAATAAATTTTAAAATCTCATCCATTTGGAAAGAGAACTTGGAAGCTGGGTAATCCTAGAAAATTTCAAGGTATCATGTACAAATTTGTTATGCAAAACTACTAAAAATTATTTCACATGACAATGTTAAAAAAACCATTTGACTTTAACAGCAAGGAATTTTTTGACTACCCATGGTAATTAAAAATATATATATATAAAAGGCTGGGGTCTGATTTGAGAGTTTTAAAATATTATATAGAGAATTTCCTATACTAACAATTTTATAACTACTTTTCCAAGGAGAACAGCACTTAGATTTAAAAATACATATGGAAAATTCTCCTGTGGCTATAAATAAATTCTAATTGTTTCAGAATGAAGTCATATAAGCCATACAAGAAGGGACATGCAATAAAAAACATTAAAAAAATTAACAGTCTCTGCAACATTAAATTATTTTTATAAAATGAAAGCTATTTTCACAGTAACATTTCCTTGAAGACAGAAAATTCTGCATTGCAGAACCGCCTTATATTTCCAATTATTTAAAATAAGACTGCAGTACCAGAAAAAATATGGATGCCAAGTCCCTTCCATCCTGCCAGTGTGATTAGAAAGATGGAATGGAGTCTACAAAGGGGTGTATGGCGTGATAAGAAACAGACATGACTAGGTCACTCCTGCCAGAGGAAAACCGCTGCAGCACAGCAGCTTCCAGCAGAGCAAGTAACATTCTGCAGTGCTGGCAGGCAAGGAGCAGTGACTCAACAACTTCATCTGGGTTTGAGACAGTGCACACCAAACTTACAGCAAAGCTTCCTTTGACACAACAATCACTGACCTTCATTCTTAAATTAATGCTTTAAGTGTTACCAACAGATGCTTTAAACATTGCACTGTATGTATTTCCCAGCAGTCAGAGATTACAGATTGCATTGGTCCATAGTCACTGCCAGGAGCTTGCTGTGCCCTTGCTTTACTAATGCAACTTCTTTTCAAGAAGTTTGAAAATAAGCCTACCCTTTGTTGATGACACATGTGCTAGTCATTGGCAAGCCAGCCCTTACTGTATACAGTTTCTGTTTCATTTGAATTGCTCCACTAACAGAAAACATATAATCTTTCTCTTGCTAGAATTCTATCTAGTACAAATGGCTAAAAAAAACCCCCAACCTATGGCATGTGAAGCGTTTGATTCAAACAAATGTCTCATTTTTCCTCAGATCTGTTACACAAATTGGATATTTTGATGAAACTATTTATTTTAGATTGGTGCAGTGAGTTTACAGAAATACTCCTACTTTGCACCCCTCATGTGAAACCATTATTAGCAGTTTCTAAGCAAAATATCTACAGGATCATAGCTTAGTCAAACATTGAAGAACTGAAGTATTATTCCTTCTTCAAGCTGACATGTTTATAAAAGTCAAATATCAACAGAACGGGATTTTTTGAATAGTACTAGAAATGAGCAAAACCTTTAAGGGCACAGAGACCAGGAACAGATATTTATTTTCATCTAATGATTTTGATCTCTCTGAGATTTGCTTTAATGTACAAGTGAGTTCCTTGATGGCACTAAGCAAATTCTAATGGAAAATAGTTTAAAAACCTATAAAAGTTGTTTCAGTTTTTTCTTTGCAAATAAGGAGCAAAGCAAGAAGGCAAAAATAAATTACAAGATTTCAAAATCTCAAATGCTGAAGTAAAATTTCCTCTTTGATCCACCCTTAAGAAAATACTACTTTAAGCTAAGTCCTTGAGGAGACAACTCAACTATAGAGCAGTAACCATTACTCCACAAATTTGAATTGCTGAGAATCGCAGAGTTTTCAATTCCAGATGGTACAAATAACAAAATACCAGTACAAAATGTTTGACATTTCAAATTACGCAAAAGATTATACCAAATTATAAAAATAGACTCCTCAATTACTCTTCAGGGATTGCAATAGGAGGGAGTGCAGTATTGCAAGAGCTGCTGTTGGCATACAATTTTTAATAAGCAATATGTTAAATTACTGGTGGTATTTTCTTTTGGCCTTTGGTGCCAATAAAAGGGCCAGATTTAGAAAATCCACTTTAACCTTGAAACATCAAAAGAGCAAAGCCTAAATTTGCAAATTGATTTCAGGACCTAATGTAGGCTCCTAAACACCTTCATTAATGCAGGCCTAGGGTTTTTTCCTCCGTTGAGGACACAGATTCATCAGGTTATCAAAGCTGGGGTTTTTCCATACTACCTTAAAACATTTTTCCTATTTTAATTTCAGAGTTAATGAAGCAACTATCTTTCCATTAAGGAAAATCAACTCATTAACTAAAATGGTCCAGATTACACATGTATTAAACATTTTAAGTAGTATTTATTGATCTCTATTTTTGCTGAATATTACATCTAATAATACTTCAAAGTTTCATAACATTTTCTAGGCATCAGTGAACAGAGTCCTTTGTATTTAGAGAAAACTAGAATACAAAGTAGAAGGAAATACAAGACAAGTAGTTTTAATAAAACCACAACTTGTGAAAAACCACAACTTTGAGCACTTCTACAAATATCTCTTCATCAGATAGTGGATGATATCCAGCAATATCCTTCCAGATAATCATAGCTCTTTTCCACCTCTGTATCAGTTCTGTCTCACTCATAACACAATTCCATAGAGAAATACAAGCTACAATTTATGCTTCAGGAAACAGAAGGACAAGTGGCACAGAAGAAGAAACATGAGCCACATGTAAGGCTAATAAGAGGAAGGGAGGAAAAGGGGAAGAGAGCACACAGGTCATCCTCTTCTGGGTAAACACAGAGAAGTGAAAAAATCCTCAGAGATGCCCAGATGTATAAGATTTGCATTAGAAGGGCCTTGTTAACTAACCTGCAAAAAAAGAGAGATTCAAAGCCCCAGATTTTCTATCCCACAGTATGGCAATGGACATATATAACTTCCATGAGTTTTCACAGAATTACCCAGGGAGCCAGTGGAACAGATCCTGAAAGAGTAGTCAGCTATTGCTAACAACCACTGTCTAACACAATGCAAAGCCCACCTTCTTAACACACAGGAAAAAACAGAGGCTATACATTAAAGAACATCAAGGGGGATTCTGCAGATTGCAAGGCTGAGGGTGAAACTGTCTTCTTCCTGCAGGGCCACTGAAATAAGAACATTTCTAATTACAACTTTATGTTTTGTAAGTGTTTACAACAAGTAAACACTTATTAACTTTGCGTAGACATGTTGGCACAAAGAATTTGCTTTGAATTTTAGGTGTTGGCAAGAATATACATTCATCCCAGTGAAACAATCTGTTGAATTCTGAGTTAGGCAAGCACAGGAAGGAAACTTTCACTTGTTTACAAAAAGTGCTATAGTGAATGGAGACTGTAAATTGAAAGTTAGACTATGAACCCTTTAAACACAGGAGTTTTTTCAAGCAGTTCTCATTAATTTCATGGAGACGATTCATAAGCAAATGCAGCAGAACCTGGCACCTATAGAATATTTTGTAATTTAAGAAAATAATTTCACCTTTAAAAATAGCAATTTTATACAAACACTAGCCAAGTTTTAGACTTCTTTAAATTACTGACCATGGATGTTTGAGCAAGAACATGCCAGCCTAACAGTAAATTTTTTTGCTTGGTTGGTGTTTTTTTACCTGTTCTTATCCTTGATCTCCATTGTCTCTTTTTCTTTGATATCTTCTTGATAGGAACATGAAGCAGATATTGGATTTATAAATTAGAAAGTTATTTTTTAATCCTTTTTGCTTATCATCTCTTCAGTGGACACCAGAAAGCCCAAGCATGTGAAAGTCAATTCAGTATTCACTCCATCCCTTTTCTGCCCAAGATGTCTCTGTGCATCACCGTTTGCTACTTCTCCAGTTTTCTTTTAAAGCCACTTGCTTATTTGTTCACAGAAGTTCATTCTCTTATAATCAAGAACAGATCTCAGAAAGCAAGGAGGTCTTGTTCAGTTTCTCTAATTTAGCCTGAATTCAGGCTATATTCTTGTGCAATTGATTTCTATTTATCTTCTAGAAAAGGCATGGAATTCTGGAAGCTGATGTTTCTGCTGTCTTCTTTTTTTTTCTGGAAGCAGGCACAGTTGGAAGTGTATCAGTGAAGCCCAAAGTCTGACATGTCTTCTTCATCCCACCTGCTAGAAGATACTTCTTAACATCAGGTCAGGAGTTCTGGAAGAAGGAACACAAGGGAAAAGGGGAGGGTCATTCATGCAGAAAGAGTTGAGCTGAAGGGTATGAAAAAGCCATTTCCTTTGAGGGCATAATTGCAGTTACCAGTATGGAGTGAGTCATGATACTAATTATAAACTGCCTCATGCATTGCTTGTAGGCACACGGAGGGAGAGCTGACACAGAGCAGTGAGGTTTCCTGCTTCTCCTCCAGTTTAATACCATGCAGTCAGCTCGGTGACAAACACGCAGAGCTGCAAGCATGCTGGACTGAATGGGTGTCATGGCTTAATGCCAGCTGGCAACTAAGCACCCAGCAGCTGCTCACTCTCTCCCAGTGGGATGGGGAGCAGAACCAGGGAAAAAGGTAAAATCTGTGGGTTGAGATAAAAACAGCTTAATAAGTGAAAATACTATCATTAATATTAATAAGAGTGAAGTAATGGCAATGCAAAGAAATACAACAAAAAGAGAGCCAGAAATAATATCCGAGAAAGAAAAGTGATGCACGAAACAATTGCTTACCACGCACTGATCAATGCCCAGCCCATCCCTGAGCAGAGATCCATCCCTCATGGCCAGTACATCCCAGTTTATACAGTCAGCCTGACATTCTATGGTCTAGAACATTCCTTCAGCCCCTTTGGGCTTAGCTGCCCTGGCTCTGTTCCCTCCCAGTTTCTTGTGCCGCTCCTTGCTGTCAAAGCACAGAAAACTGAAAAACGTTGATTTAGAGTAAGCAGCAACAAGCAAGTTATCAACATTATTCTCATACTAAATTCAAAACCACAATGCTGTACCAGCTACTAGAAAGAAAATTAACTCTATCCCAGCCAAAACCAGTAAAACTGGCAACTGTTCTAGGATATATATTCCTCTGCACTAGATATTACAGTCTGGATGTAAAACTATGCCATCAAGGAAAGTAACAGGCTGGGCAGAGCTTTCCTGGAGAAGGATTTTGCCCCTCTATTCAAATGGCTTGCAGCTAGGGGAAGAGGCTAACTAGTTTGCACTGACTTTCCACTGGGAGGATTCAAACTCTTCCCAGCTAATCCCCAGTCCCAAGCTATATTGGTCAGCATCTACCCTATGCTACCTTTGGGAACTATTTCCACTGAATTTCTGTAGCACCAGAACAGTGTACAAGTGAAGCAAGGTGTGTGCTGTCAAGCTGCAGAAAACAACATACTTCACTATTAAGTTATTACCCAAGGAAAATAAGTTTTAGAGAGCTGGGAGTCCTGACAATGGTGTTCAATTATTGTTCTGCATCTGTGCAAATGTAAATCCTTCTCTGAGCCTCTGAGAGTGTTGGCAAGTCTTTTCATAATGTGCAGTCCCCCTTCAAACAGCAATGCACAGACATTCCTTCCTGACCCAGAAAGAAAAACAACTGTTGCTAAATTGCAAAATATTAATTAAGCAAAATATTAAGTAAGCATGATACTGAAATACAAATTGTGTGAAAGAAAGGGAAGTAGAATCTGTGGCTTAGATACTGGGGTTTTTTAAATACTTAAGGATTTTACCTACTCATTAAAAAAAATGTTGAAATGTATGACTCCTGAATGCATATTTACTGTGAGAAGCATTATGAAGAATTTAAGTTAACATAATGTTTTTAAGTGGCCTCAATATAAATCTTTCTTTCTGTGGATGCTGAGATGTATATCTACCTTATAAACAAAAGTCTACCCTTAAGTTATACTTAAATAATAAAGACAGAAGCAAAGAGCCTTGCAAATCCAGCCCCATTTTCTCAGATGTGAATGATTTCAAAGAGAGCAAAAGGATTGCAGCCCAGCTGCATAATGGGTTGCAGTTGGAGGGGAGCACTAAGGGAAGCTTTTTGGCTGCAGTGGAAAGCCAGGCTCAAGAGACCCAAGCACTGTGTGTGTACCTATAGAAGATAAGGATAGCTTATACCAGTTCCTCTAAAATGTCATTAGAAAAAAATCACACATGAAAAGCATTTCAAGTTATTTGAGCAGCTTCAATTGCCTTGAGGAACGATAAAGGAAAAATACATTATAATAGAAAGTAATAGAGAGCTAATTATGACTTTAGGAGACAGCCTCTCCATAATTAGTGAGTGACACACTTTCTCAGACTCCATTCTATTTCTAGACTTGGTCTCTCAAAGATTGTCCTTTATTATGTTGCCCCCTTGATATGTTACTTTTCTTGGTACTGACACATGCTTGGAAAACAAATATATCTTCTAAGATTTTTGACAATGACAACTTGTTCAGAAAATTGAGAGGTCCCAATTACCTAAAAACACCCTAAAATTATTGATACAATAAATACTTTGCTTAGCAGAAAAGCACATTCTAGCACAGTGTGAACTGACATCTCTACACCAGCAAATAATTCCAGTAGTCCTCGAAGGTGCTTGGTCTTGCCAGCATAGATGTGACCAAAAGTTTGGTACCAGATCACATTACAATCCTAGAAAGATTTCAACACAGTCATGTCTATGTTGTCTCCCATGGAAAGAAAGACAGCCAACTTGGCTGGCAGATACCAGATACAGATTTATCCTGGTACACTTAACTTACTGACCTTACACTTCCCCAGTGCCTGAGCTGGTCATACAGGTTACCTTATACTTTTATATGATACTGAGCTGCAGCATCTGAGAACAGTCTCTAATTGAATTTATTGCTATAGCCAACCATAAATCTCTCCTGGAGGAGAAAAAAGCCAGTTACAATCAATACCTATGCCAAATTTCTGCTGTGAAATTTATTACCTTTTAGGATAAAACACCCTTGCTGGAGGATTTTATGTGTGTCTTTAATTGAATTTTGGGGGAGGAGGTTTAGCAGTCAAAGTGCAAAAAAATCTTCAACTTTGTGGATGCCTGTGATTAGTTGTAGGTAGGAACCACAGGTATAGCTACACAAATACCTAATTTTGCCTCCAAACCAGGTGGATATGTGTATATATATATATATTCTGCTACAGAAATTTTTGTTTTAAAAAACATTTGTGGTTGTCTGACTATCTATCTATTCACTCCTCTCCCATCCTAATTAATATTAGGATCAGTCTAAATGAAATACACTGAGTTTCTTTCGACATTGATAATGCCTAAATCAAAATTCTTAAGTCCATCCAGCAGCATAGGAAAAAAATACAGAACCATCAGAATTACTGAACACCATCCAAAGTTTTGAGTAGGAAATTTGTGGACAAAATACTGCAGCAGCTAATGCTTAATTTATGTTTCAGACAGTCTAAAAGCACAAATTGTTCCTGTCAACACACAACTTTTACTAGCTGAGTTCAAAATGAATTTCTATCAAATTCAGGACCATCACACAACTGCAGGTACCACACAAATGTAAAGACTTGCTTCTCAGAGATACCTGTTCAGCAGAAATTTGAGACAGACCTGATACAGTGAAATACAATAATGTGACAGCAAGCTATAAAAGCTGGAAATAAAGTAGATATGCCCTTAGTATGTTAATTGTCTAGACATTTTGGTGTAACAACTTCAACTGCAATGAGTAGTCCACAGCATCAGCAGATAGGAATCAATGCCATCAGCAAAATATATGGCTCTGCATTTATATTGTTGTGAATTACGGGAGCTTTCATGCTTTATCACATAGAATTTTAAGATTAAAAATATACTGAAAGTGTTCCAAAATGCCAATACTTTAATAATAATTATAGAGTTGATAATATTAATGCTACAAATTCTATATCATGAATGCTATTCATATTAAAATCAATAAAAATGCTGTGCCCTTGTTGATTTTTATATAGAGAAGAGAGTGCTTGCAGCTGTAACAGTGATCCTTTTTCTAGAGTGTGATGAATTCGATGCATTTGCACAGTAGGCATTGTTGCTTTTTGATGAGACACCACAAACATACATACAAGGATAAAAATATTTAACAGATGAAAATCAGGACAGATGCTGCAGTCAGTTTTTGAAGCAAGTATTACTAGTACCTACCCTTTCCAAGGCCAAGAAGAGGAAGCAGTTATTCCTCTTAGGACCAGCACCAGTTATTCTTCTTAGGATGGCCATGAGCTGTCAGTGTGCTCCCACAGCCCAGAGAGCCAAACGTGTCCTGGACTGCATCCATGGTGGGCAGCAGGGCCAGGGAGGGGATTCTGCCCCTCTGCTCTGCTCAGAGCCCACCTGCAGGGCTGCACCAGCTCTGGGGCACCAGCACAGGGAGGACATGAATCTGTTGGAGTGAATACAGTGGAGACCATCAAGATTATTAGAGGGATGGTGCACCTCCCTACAAAGAAAGGCTGAGAGAATTGGAATTGTTCAGCCTGGAAAAGGGAAGGCTTCATGGTGTCCTAATTGTGGCCTAAAGGAAGCCTACAAGAAATGTGGAGAGGGGCTTTTACAAGAGCCTGTAGAGACAGGACAAGAGAGAATAGATTCAAATGGAAGAGTAGCTGTAGATAAGAACCTCTGAAGAGATTTCTTTACTGTGAGGGTGGTGAGGCACAGAAACTGTGGATGCTCCATCTCTGGATGCCTTCAAGGCAAAATTGGATGGGGCCTTGAGCAACTTAGTCTAGTGGAAGGTGTCCCTGACCATGGCCAGAGGTTGGAAATGGATGATCTTAAAGGTCTCTTCCAACCCAGAACATTCTGTGTTCCCATGATCTACAGCAAGGTTTTGTAGTTCCCTCAAGATGAGTGAAGGCCCTGTCCTTCTTCTTGCCAGCATGGCAGTCATCTGACCATCACTGAAATGTATTCTTTGTGAAAACTTCTTTACTATTAAAGGAAAGAAGACAGCCTCCAACAGCAATCAATGAAGGCACAAAGGTAAGTAGTAGTTCTGGTGTGGATGCATTTGTAGAATATACTGGAAAAGATTTCAGAGTTGCCTGAGCAAACAGAGTAGCCACTAGCTCCAAAACCAGAAGCAGCCTGGTGCTAGCAATCCGGCACTGCAGCAAGCAGAGCTGACAGCCCTGTTGTTCTCAAGATTAATCCAGTATCTCTTCACAGCTCAATGCTGCACGAATACATCAGCTGACCATTATCTTAAGCCATGGAATTGAGGAAATTTGTGTCAGACTTGAAAAAACTAATTAACTGAAACAAAAAATAGGTCTCGTACCAACTTTATCTGTTTCTTTCTTACAGGAACAAAAACAACACAATTCTTAAAATGTAAATGTGCTTAACACAAGACCTACCATACTTCACCTATGGAAAAGGTGACTGAAGAAGTATGATTACATGCAACATCAGGAAAATTCTAAAAATTACTTGGAATAGTAATAATAAGTTTGATTCTATGGTATTCAAATGACCTCACAGTAACCATCTGGGACTATGTGGTTGAATTATGCATAAAGAATGCTTTCATCAAATTCTGATGAAGTAAACTCAGATACCAAATGACAATATCTCAAAGTGATTTCTCAACAATGCATAGCAGCTGAAGGAAAAGTTTTAAAAAACCTACAAAACTAGAAGAAAGAGCCATGTGGTTAAGACCTCACTGCTGTTTTCCAGAAATGTGGGGATTTTAAGACCTTTTCTCTGAAATGAATGCCATAAAAAAGGACAAGCAGAAGGAGAACTATTTTGGCTTATTTTGGTTCTGAATCTTTTAATGGGCTTTCCAATGAAATGGGAAACTGACACTGCCCATGAACCATAATACAGAAGCCTAAAGAGCACTGCAGTCACAAAGATATAAACAATGGGCTATTAGGCCGAGGAAAAAATAGCGTATGAATTATGACTTGACTGCAGAATATGATCCCTTTAGAGATACACAGCTTACTAGATAAGCTTTTCTTGCTCTAAAGACACTAAGTCTGAGCTGAACACTAATTTCTATTGTCTGAACCAACCACCATGGCAACACACTGTTCTGTCCAAACTGGCCAGTGCAAGAATTTATGAATTTTCCAACAGCAGGGTGTCAGTCTCACAAATCTCTGATGAGAAACCAATTGAAGGACAAGATAGGAACTGAGCCCTTATACTGAAAATACTAAAAATTCAGAATAATTATATAGTTTTTGTTGAACTCAGTCTCTGTAAATGATATAGAGCTGGAAGGAAAAGTAGTTGATCAAGTGCTCTGAAAATACAATTCCATAAGAAGGAAAGGAACTGAGTACTTTTGCAGATTTCCTTGTCTCTCTTTTTTTTTTTTAATTTAGATTTTTTTTTTATTTAGCTAAAATAAATCTCCTTCAAGCACGTTTCTTCAAAAGTAACCTGGAAAATTCACACCTTAATTATTGTTTTGTGACATTACTAGTGGCTGAAATATCAGGAAAACCAAACACCCTTCTTGGTTGCTTAAGGGCACTGTACTGTGCTGTACACAGAAAACCATTATAACAGATACATGTTATATGTACTTCAGAGTGCATCTGAAGTACACTTTGCAGATAAGCACTTAAATTGAAACAATAACTGAACTTATTCCAAAGATGAACTTAGAATAGTTATATACTATAAGGTCAGTTATGCCCTAAATGCTGAATACCTAATCTTGGTATCCAAATTCCTTGTGCATTGCCTCCTGCACTGTAAGCTAACAGGCAGTTCAGGCTTATGTATACTGAACTATACCAAATAAGAATACTTGATTTACTTAGTTTAGATGTACACAAATAACTCTTTGTTTACATTCAAGTGTTTAAAGCAGAAAAAAATACACTTGGGAAATGTTATTACTTACTAAATAAATCAAACTCCAAGTAATTATAACAAGTAATCCACATATATGGAAAGTTATCCTTTCACACATTGTGTCTAAAATTATTTTTGTTTTTACCCTTAAGTGAAGGGTTTGGCTATGTCCAAACATTGTTACTGATCTAACTTCAACATTTCAATGAAAGATAGAAGGGTTCAGATCTTGAAAAAAATTATCTTCAATGAAAAAAATTATTTGAAGTTTGACTTAGGCATTACTGTTCCCTGAATGCCATCAGTATGATAGGTGGCATCACTGCTTTCTCTGGCCTAGCATCTTCCCCTGCGGTCACTTTGCAGCACAGATGGCCAGGAAGTAAATATGCCTGATGATAAGAGTAGTTGTGGTTTTAGTTGGATATTCTGTCTTCTAAGGACAGTTTGGTATCAGGGTTGTGAGGGGGAGTTTTTTGTTGTGGTTTGTTTTGTTTTGTTTTGTTTTTGGGGGGTTTTGGTGTTGTTTTTTTTTCTTTTTGCTTTCACCAAATGAATATCTATTATTATATGGAAGTTCCTCCTTTTGTTTACAGTTATTTGAATTCAGGAAAGATTGATAGTCACAAAGATACTAAAAAGCCACAAAACCACTAACCTATATCAGATATACATAAATGTGATTGATTGATTTATTGATAGATTGTATAAATGTGTTTTGCAGTATCTCATTTGTTAAAGTTTGACTTAGATGGAAATTCTTAGACTACAACTCAGAAATCTGCATTTGGCTGACAAAAGCCTTATGAGAGAATTTCGTGTCTACAGTTACAGTATATTCCCAATACTTTCATGGAGGGGAAAATATTAACAATTCTCAAGGGAGCATTTATGAAGGCAAATCTTCTCCTAATACTTCTCCTGGCCTCAATTATTCTTGTGAAGAACCTTTCTTTACATTGGGTTACTGGAAAGCTTATGATGAGGTAATCTTGATGACATCATGAGCCTGCCAAGTCAGTCTGTCCTTCGGGAGGGATGAGATATGTAGACAGCCCCAGTTGGAGGGATCTCCAGGTGAGACAAATGTGTATTGCTGACAGAAATACCTCTGACAAAACTGAGCTCTGATTCATCTTATAAGGACTGCAGTTTTGGACTGCAGGCTGTGTGCAGTGCACTTGATCACTGAACAAGGCATCTCCTACCCTGCAATAGCTTTCAAATATATCTGGGTACAATTTGAGATATGGCCTTTTTACTTAGACAGCCTCATTCTCAAACTAGTATAGAGCAAGGTAGCAAAAGCAAGTAGCATTCCCTGATATTTTTAGCATTCAACATGGCAACCAAGATGATATGGCTAGTAGGAAAAAAGGTGCAGAAACTGAAATTCCCTAACTGAGGTAGGAATTAAAGTTAATTTACTCTAATTGGAAGTAATTCGATCATTTCTGAAATTGCCATTTTTGTAGGAAATATTTTTAATGAATCAGAGATTAGTACTTTATAATGGGAAAAAGAGTTCTGGGCAGTTACAGATCCTCTGTGCATTGTGAGTGGTGCAGTCATGCATCCCAGATCTGCTAAATGTAGGCTATAAACCAAATATTAATAGATACATTAAGGACAAAACACCTTGATGTGCTCTCCTGAAACAGAAACTCACTATTGTTCAGTCAACTGGCAGAGAATTTCAATGTTGATGTTGGTGGTTTTGTTCTGTTTCCTTGCACCCGAGCGTACCACAAGACTGTTCAGCTCAAGGTAGAAGAGCAAATCACATCAGTTTTGCCTTGCACCCAGACTTTCCACAGGACTCTCTGACTTAGGCCAGGGAGCAAAATATTTTGCAACAACTGTTTGTTTGATACAGTAGCACTGTAGTACCAAATCTAGCATAAAGGCCCTTAATCTGCAACTATTAGAAGGAATCACATAATTCAGAACCTACAGAGACATCACAGCCACCTGAACAAATAGACCATACCTATGCAGAGAGGAGAGAAAACAAAACATTACTTTGGATCAGGCTGATCCTGACCTATGGAAAAAGTGTATCAATGCTCCCTTTTTTGCCCAGTTGGTGATGCTGTTTGATGCACCCTGGGATGGCCGTTGCCCTCCTGTCTGCCAGGGCTCACTGCTGACTCCCACTGAGCTGCTGCTCACCACGAACCCCAGATCCCTCTCTGCTGGGCTGCTCTCCAGCCCAGGTTTGTACATGTGCCTGTCATTACCTGGGTGCAGAAACTGGCTTATCAGACACACACTGTGCCCAAGGTCATAACCAGGCTAGATCTGGGTCATGTGTCCAGGGGGTAGCCCTTCTCCCAGGCCTCTGTGCCCACTATCCCAGTGATCTTGAGAGATTTGCAGGAACTTTGAAGAAACAGGGGTATGTTTTAGGTCAAAAGACCTAAAATAATGACGGTCACATTGTGTAAAAATGGTACTGCTTTAACACAAACCTCCTAGCACAGACTTAACCCTGAATGTCTCCATGACTGGTGTTAAGGAGAGAGCCAGGTCGATGAGTAAGAAGTGGAGAATATTTTGCAGGCTATAGTCTTTCTCCAAAACAATTCCACATGGTAAACAGCCAAACTTCGCTGCAAAGGACAGGGAGCTGTGTCAGAAACAGACACAAGAATGAGATCAGCTCTGATGAGTTCTGTTCATATACCTGGCAAAGGGTATTCAGACCAACAGAAATACTTCTGAGGCATTTGTTGCATTGCTAATATATATATATATTTTTTTTTTATTTTTTTCTAGTTACTGGTGGTAATTTTAAAAAAAATCCTCTTTCTCTTCATTTCCTCCAATTTCTTAATAAAAAAATCAGGAAGGTATTTTTATGATCACTATCTACTTGTACAAGTGTGGACAGGGTTTGACAGACATGACCAGAAGTGTTTTTTTCTTTATGTCATTTGTCAGCCACAATTGATGACAAATGGCATGGCATTTTCTGTCTATGACTAGTATGCTTTTAAGCAGTGAATCCATCTGTATTAATTTCTACTTGATAAGTGGGGGGAGCTTGTCTCTAAACTGGGCACATTATGGTGAAAGCTTTCAGCTAGGAATGCCAAATGTTGCAGAAGCAAGGAGATGAACACAGATCTGGGTTGATACAGCATACCAAGACAGTGCAGAGGAAATATTTTAAAAGCTGAGACTACCCAAGTAATTTACAGATGCTACCAAGTGTCGAAAACACTGAAATGTCACCTGTTTATGTAGCAGGTGCCACTCATGACAGCAACTGTTGTTGAAAACTTCTTTAAAACTCTGCCAAGATTTGCTGTGCCCATGATTTGACACCACATCCTTCTCTTCCATTGCTTCACAACATACCCAATTCTACATAGGACTTTCTAGAGGGACATTTTAATGCCCTTTTTTCTTCCCCCTCACAATCAAAAATGCTAAAAAGGTGGCCTAATACTGAAAGAAAATGACTGAAGGTCTGAACATGGACTTTTCAATACATCAAACAGCTATAACATTATTCATAGAGAGCTATATTAAACATCAGGTGCTGCATATATAAATAAAGCTGCATTCATGAGTGTATGCAGAGTGTTTTGAACTACTTGATTAAACTGCACCTTATTAGTGAAAATTATGATTAATGATGAGCTTATAACAACAAAGCTCTCTCTGCAAGCAGTACAATAAAAAGAAAGAAATGAGAAGCACACTTTAGATTGCAGTTGCTATGCTAAGAATTAATAAATGAAGCCATGCTGAAAGGGTATGCGGAAGATTTTTATATTATAGAGTTTAGGTTGACAAAAAACCAGTGCAATTTGTTCTATTATTTTTGGCATTTTTTAAGAAAACAGTAAGACTTCATTGTTACTTGGATTTTACAACATGAGAGAGATGCCAAAGATCAGGATAAAGGGTCAAGCAGGAGGCCCTGGGATAAATACACTTAAGGGAGTCTAAGCAATTTTGTTCCTCCATTATGTTCCACAAATTAAGCTGGTGGCTTTTCCATCCAGCTATAACATTAATCCATTAGCTGAAGAGACGACAGGCTCCTTCTCATTTTTTATTTATAAAACAGGGCATGCACAACTTATCTGACATCATCCTTGTCACAGCTAATGAGAAACTGCAATAAATCCATCTTTATGGATCTCTCACACAAGATACGAAAAATCTCATATCCATTTTTCTGTGGTAGGGAAGGGCTTGCTAACCTACACAACTAAATAGATTATTGTATATGATTGTGTAGGTCCCAAAGGGATGAGCTTTCCACACAACTACTGCTGTTTGAGGGATGTCTCTGTGTCCATATACGTACATTGCATAAACATCAAACAACAAGCATGAGTCAAAAAGATGTTTTTACCATTGACAGGAGTAACCAAAACAAACCAGAAATCAATTTAAACAATTTAAGTTCTCCAGCTCTTAAATCTGCTTCACTGTGGTGGGTCCACAGCATTAGGCTGAGATCCTGACTGGCACAGGGTGGGGAAACACAAGCCAATGCCAAGATCCAGGGAAGCATTTCCAACACCAGTCCAATACGAGCATGAAGGTAGTGAGCTGAAAACTGCTGGCACCCGGAATGAGGCTCTACATCACTCTATAGTGCAAAAATCATCCTCCAGTGCACATCTTGCTCTCTCTCCTACACATGGAGAGACAGAGAGACTAGACAGAGAGCCTGGCTCAGAACATGCGGGCAGGAGCTTGGCTGCACCTCTGAGCACAGAGAGCTAAGGACGTGAGCAGAATTTAGTTCCCTACCTCTTATTTAGCAGTACATCTGTGGCCTGGAGAGTAGGAGAAATGCAAGGTGCTGCCATAGCATTGGGGCAGGCTGGGGACACTGCTGTTACAAAAAACCTCATGGGAGCTGGTCAGAAGTGGTGGTTTGTGTAGGAATTGTCCTGGTATGAAGACAAACAATAATATGGAGGGAGAAATTTGAGAAGGAAGGGGAAGGTTTACAGGAGGCATTTCATGGGGAAAATGCAGGTAGCACACACAAGGATTGAGGGCACAATCCTGAAATTCCCCTTCTCTCCCAGCAGGTCTCCAGACATCTGACATTAGCAATTTCTTTCTTAGTGTGAATAATTTTATGGGGCAGGATTTGACAACAGCTGGTGTTTTCTTGTAAAGAGCATCAGACCACTCTGAAGGAACTATCACATTCCCCAGGATCTCAGTTTACATCATTTAAAAACTGACAATAATTTTGCTGTTACCTCTGCAGAGCTCCACATTGCATCATATATGACTAACAAAGAGATAGGTAAATTATCCTCTCCTAAAATGAGAAAAAGTACAAGCTATTCCTTTTGCTTCACTGAAGCTTTAATTAAAATTGTGCGGTGGTTTAATCCCAGCTGGCAATTTGGTACCTCACAGATGCTTTGCTCACCCATCTTCCCCCAGTGGGATGAGGAGGAGAATCAGAAAGAAGGTGAAACCCATTGGTTGAGATGCAAATAGGTTAAAAAATGTAATTAAACAGCAATAACAATAGCAATAACAATAATAACAATAATATTCATGCAAAGGAATACAACAAAAAGAGAGACAGAAACAAAGCCCAAGTGAAACAAGTGATGCACAACACAGTTGCTGACAATTGCCCAGCCCATCCCTGGGCAGCAGCAACCAGCCCCTCCCACCAGCTTATATACTGCACATGACATTCTGTGGTATGGAATATCCATCCTTTTGCTAGTTTGGCTCAGCTGTCCTTGCTTTGTGCTGCCTCCCAGCTTCCAGTGCACCTCCTTGTTGGCAGAGCAAGGGAAACTGAAATGTCCTTGATTTAGAGCAGGCACTACTTAGCAACAACTACATCAGTGTGTTATCAACATCATTCTCATACTAAATCCAAAACACAGCACTGTGCCAGCTACCAGGAAGAAAATTAACTCTATCCCAAACAGCAATTGAAACACTAACATTGTTTCCCTCATGGGAAACCAGAGTGACCTTTGCTATTTTCCACCAGCTGTCATATCTGAAATAGGTGGTGATTGGTATATGCAGCCAGCTGTAACATTCTCCTGTAAGAAAAAAGAAACCAAACCTCACCACTGAGAGGGGCCTGAGACACATTCATGCCCTCCTGTGAGGTCACCAGAGGAGATCAAAACACCTGCCCCATTCTCTCATGAGTATTATCATCACCCATCAGAAATAATGCCTTATTTTGGGTTCACCTGGGTGGAGAAAGTTTCTACAGGTAATTTTAGGGAAGACAACTAAGCTTCATTTATTTCTAGTCTGATCTTCATGGCCACATATTTTTTTGCACATGAACACATGAAGGTCTTCACAGACAATGTGAAACCTTCCTTTCTCACAGCTCTGGTGTACCTCTATCACAACCAACAACTTGCTAAAAGTTTCAAACAATGACCATCCTCTGCTAAACTGATCAAAAAGAAGACAAAAAATGCTAATGAACTAGATCATCCCATTTAAAGATTTAGCTCAAGACTGCTAAAGTGCAAATATATCCATTAAATACACATTTAGAAGAAAAATGCCAACCTACTGTACCAAATAATTGTATGAGCTGTTATATTTCTCAGCTGAGGCAGAAATAATTGCTTAATAATTGTGTGTATAACAAAAATATTGCTGAGTGAATTAACACTTTTTTCAAAAAAGACTAGATCTTCCAAAAAATCAAATATTTCAAAATATGACATGCATGTTTTCAATTCTGCGTGTTATTCCAGGGGATGATACATACTGAGCAACGAGACACTGTTTAAACTCTTCAATAAAGTGCTCTTTTGCCTTACAAAGCCTACACTTTTGTATATTTTAACATAAAAAGTAATACAGTATTTTAGAAACTCTGCTTTTGAGAGCAGGATCCAAGGGCCCCCAAAAATTTGAAGTCAGTGAACATGGGCTAGTTTTAGAAATGTGATATATCAGGTTTTTTCTGGAAGCCATTGTGCTTCCATTAACGGAAAGAAAATATGGTCCAAACCTGAGAATCTAGGTCCTCTGTATTATACTTTATAAATCTGTGCCTGTTGCCTCGGAGGTCATAAAAAACTCCCATCTAAGAAACAGGAAAACAATCAAGAAAGAAGGACAGAGAAACAAAAGGTTTTTGAGTTGGCCCCAGAAGCACCAAACTCACCCCAGTGTAATTCTGCTGAAAACAATAGAAGTACACAGGAGCTGAAATTTTCCCACTGTCTTTACACAACAGTAAGCAGCCTGTAAAACTATTTTATCCAATAGTCCTGCACATTTTCAGTAAGTGAACAGAACTTTTCTATGTAGGACTGAGGGTGTTTTAAAAATTTTTGTATTCTTGCAAATGATTACTTTTTTAATCTTTGGAAATCCTGTTTCCAACCAGAAATTCTGTTTGGTGTTGAGAGGGTGACAATCCTGACACAGAGGAGGAAGGGACAGGAATGAACACTGACAATACCAAGCCTCAGCATTCACAATCACTGCCAGAGCACTCCCTAGGTAACAGTAATTTGCTATAAGCTCATTAAGGGATGAATTTGGCTTCTTATAATTCAGTTTCTGATAGCAAGCAATAAGAAGTTGTTTTGCAAATAGACAGCTGATGGAGCTCTTATACCTCTGGGAATACAAGGTGAGGGCAACTTCCAAAGCAATGATGGTAAAACTTCCCTCTGGTTTCCTTGGTGTAGGGGAAGCTCCTACATCCCCACCGAGGTGATCAGTGTGGTGGGGCAGAAGTGCATTACCTTGCAGCCCTCAGCATCAGGAGCTGCAGCTCTGCCAGGGCCCAAAAGAGATGCACAAAAGAAGGCTCTTCCTTGCAACAGCTGCCCACCCTCCTGAGCAGGCCCACACAGGCTGCTCGTCACCATCACCCCGCTGTCACCTCCCCGACACCGACGCTGCAGGGAGATCTCCCGGCAGTTTCTGCAGGAGCTGCATTAAGCACCAAGGTGCAGCCACAGAGGACGTCTAATAGATAGATGATATTCTCTGGCTTAAAGCAAATCACCACAGCTTTATGCAGTACTTAGATGAAAGCAAAATTAATATTCTCATGAAATAACAAGGAAATACTCACTACTTGCATTTCTTTCGCTCTGCTGATATGTGTAGTTTTGCCTACAATAAAAAATTTTGTCTGATTACAAAAAAAATTGCTGAGAAATGCAGTGCAGTAAACTTGCCCTAGCCCTGCTTTTTCTCTTGTTTTTAAAGCAGGATCATTACTAGATCATTAGGGCATATGCAAAATAAAAAGCAGCAAATAATTTGGGAAAGAGAAAGACATTGGATTTCTGTAAGAATAAGGCTTATTTTTAAAAATATATACATCTACTTTAGCTAGCAACAGTCCAAAGATAGGAAAGTGCACATTCCTTTGAGTAATAAATCATACTTGGAAGTCTCTTTGGGAGAGCTATGTTAAGAGCTAGTCTCCTGATAGTAACACACAGAGCCATTGAAATTTCATAAGCTTTCTTTCAACTGCATACATGAGAAAAAAATTAAAATAAAGTGCTTGGCATGAAGTAAGTTTGTACAGCAAATAATTCTAGGCAGTGTGAAAAAATGCATTGTGCATCCCTGTGCTTGAAGGCAGAGCTGAAATTCAGCAAGAGGCCTCTGCACAGGGAGGGTGGTGCTGCAGCAATCTGCCAGCACATCTATAGAGCAGAGCCCAGATAAGCCATCAGGAAAGGAGCATAAGCTCATGTGCACAGTCCTACTCTTCACCCACCCTACCAACACACTGCAGCCTGTGAATCACTCAAAAACCCCGTAGAGACAGAGACAATACAGTTATTTGCTTAAATACACGATGAAATGAGTCACAGTTAATGCTTTCTCCATCTGTAAGTGCTAAAAGCATCAGGATACCAATAAAACATCTCCCACAAACAACTGCAGTGACCACAGGATCTGCTGTCGAGCTCATACTTACATCACGGCATCAGCTGGGACAAAGCTCGGCATTTAACTATTTCTTCATAAGCTGCTTCCACATGCTTGTCTGCTCATTGTGCCATTCCTTCCATTGATTGCTTTTGTTTGGCAGCATCTGGGCTGCAAAATGATCCTTTGCCCCCTCTTTTGCAAAATCAGCAGGCTGCGGAGGGATGCGTGACCACTGCTGCAGCCGATGTATCCAAACAGCCCAATGCAGCAGAGGCTTTAGCTCCCCCTTCCCAGCCTGGGTTTTTTCTTTCTTTGTCTGTGTGGGGCTTTTTTTAAAGAGATATGGTCCTGACTAACCTCAGGTTTCAGGAGCACAATACAAGCTCCAGGCATGGACCAGTCAAACAGATGTGGAAGGATACCAAGACAGAAGGCCAAAATAATACCATTTTAAGGGATGTAACTCAAGGTGTAACAAGTATTTGAACCGATTCCTGTAACAGATCAAACTTTGTGATTGGTTCTGTTTAATTCCAATTTTTCTTGACATTTTGCTGCTTTATTTTTTCACTTTTTTCATTTTTTCAGCTTATACAATAGAAATAATAATTTTTCTGCTTATTTATTTCACTCTTCAACTCTCCTTCTGTGGCAAAGAATGTTTACATTTAAATGTTCACAATTTGAAGAAGTTCTCTGTTAAAACTTCTGTCTGTATAGCAGTTTTAGCAAATATCTTTACTGTTTTGCCTCTGTTTTGCTAACATGGTATCCTTAAATTAATTTTGTAATTTAAGGATACCATGTTAATTAATTAATTTTGTCAGTGCTGATTACATCAAAAGTCAGAAGTCTGTGGGCTACCAGTAGCATCCCAAGCTTGGTTTCACTTTTTAAACTGGCACAGGTAGCTGTTAGAACTTCCACATTTTTAAACTAATCTCCTTATTAATTTTACATTCATATTCCTATTCATGTTATCAACTGCATAAAGCAGATCTCAGCATTTGAGGCATTTCTAAGATTTTTCATTCTCTCCCCTTGGTCACTCATGTTAACTTGTCAGGTTGGCCTCCAGGAAAACCAAGAAACCTTCCCTTTGAGAGCCCTTCTAATCTCACCAGTTGTGTTTCTTTGAATTCCATATGCAAGTGTAGAATGCTGTCCCTCCCCTAGATCCAGTAGCCTACTGCCAGAAACACATCATTCCAACCTGTCAGTCTTCATTTAAAATGCTGGACTAACACAGCACTTCACAAGAGCTTCAGGACTGGCTGAAAGGATGAGATTAGGGATTTTTCCTGAGTCTGGAGCTCTCTTTTCCCTCTGCAGTCCTGAGCTTCACAGGTGATGGTCTAGAAATAGCTGCTCTACAGGGTAATGTCAGCAGAGGCAGAAAAAAACAAACACAAAGTGCTAATTCAGCTTTGTACAGACAGAGGTCTCCTCCTCAGACACTCCTGGACTTTACTACACCTCTGCCGCTTTTGGTTAGAAAAAGCCTGCTTTCCTGCCAAGGAGCCAAGGCTGGCTTCTGTCATGTTGAAGGTTAAAATAACATTGCAAATACTAAGAGGCTACTGCTGCATTGTATAATAGAAAATATTACTCCTCCAAAGAAAAGAAGTCTTCTCCATATTAAAGTACCTCTGATAGTAAGTGAAGTTGTGTTATCAGAAGCAATCTACCAGAAGAGGACAACATCTTTATATTTGGAATCCTGATCATGAAAGGTCAAGAGGAACTGAGCATAAGTAAGCAAAAACACTGTCCCTACAATATTGCTTTTTGTTGCATAGAGATCAAGGAAAACACATTTTTCTGGTCATCACATCTCAGCTTTAATCACAGAAACAGTAAGAAATCCTGTCTGAGTTCAAGTAAACAAAAGGACATTGTAACCAGGCAGAGCAGACTGTTTAGCCAGGAAAACATGTAGTGCCAGTCTCCAAAACATTGCCCCACTGGATAAGCTCCTGCAGCACAATGATCTCACACAGCTGTCGTGTTGCTCCTAAGTTTCACTGCCAGAAGGATTGGCCCCAAAGCAGTGGCACTCTGAGAACGACCTTTCTGAGCAGGGCACGTGTGTCAGCTGCAACTGCCCGTGGCCATGCTGGCCACAGAGGCCAGTAGCATGGCACCAGCCCTGTTTATCAATGTCACATTCTGAATGCAGGAAAAAAATCCATATAGGGGGGTGGGAATGAAGCCACAGATGACACAGGAAGCATTGCAAGGATAGGAGGCAATGGGGGAGAGGACATCGAAATAAAAATGCTTTAAAAGCACTCTCTCCCAAAGTGCTCAAATCCTTTTTAAGCAGCAAGCATAAAGAGCCCTCCTTTGAAATTCCATTCCTAGAGTGAAAATAGATTATGAATGAGTAGCATTATTAGCAATCTTCTTACAGAAGAATGTCAGCTGAGGGCAGCCCTGTGTCTGAAAACTGAGCCTGAAAAAGCAGCTGGGCTTCCCACGTGGGAAGCAGGTGAAGGGCAAATTTCCCCTCCAGGGACAATTTAAAACAAAGGCAAAAATAAGTATTTGATTGATGCATTCAGCATCCCAGCTGTGAAAATCAAGCAAAATTAGAAGGTTCATTTCTGCTGCTGCTGAGTTTGGTATGACTTTTATTGGTGCTGACATGGGTGAAGTGCAGCCAGCCAGCTACTCAAATTGGTGACCTGCAAAGCTGATACCTTGTAAAGTTCACTTGACTCCTCTTTCAGTCAGGAACATTTTTCTTATTTCTCTTCCTCTTTAATTTCACTTCCCTCCTCCTCAAATGGGACACCTCCTCTCATGCAGCACCCTCAGCATCAGCAGCTTCTCTATGTTGTCCATGAAGGGAGAGGCACAAAGACACATCCCCTGATGCCTCTTGGCATTCACTGTGGCAGTGGCAGAATGGGGAGGGCTGGGTTCCTACTGGGCAGCACTGGGCTGGAGGCAGCCAAGACCACCTCGCTCACACTGCCACATACAGGGCCACTGTCACATTCCAGTACAAACAAATGGTTTCATCATCCAGATGCAGCCCACAGCCACCCCTGTAATGAGAGGAGCTGAAATCTTCCTCAAGTGGCATCTAGGTGACGGACCCAGTTCAGAAGGTACAAGAGTGCTCTGATAGCTTTTACTGTGGAAAATCTCAGAAGAGCTGACCCAACCACTCTGAGAAATAAAAAACAAAATGAAAAATCTTAACCAAGATACATTTTTAGAGTGAGCTCTATTTCCTCCACAATTTTATTGAATTTTCCCAGGCATTGCAAGATCACACTCCTCAGCTGTAGGAGAAGGACTGGCAATTTTCTGTTTAATTCTTCTCCCCAGCCCCCAGCATAGCCAGCCTCCAATTAAAGGAAATGAAAGGGAAATTTAGCCATAAAACCTTCCTACAAAATCCATGTATAAGAGACCTGCACAATGTAAGAGCAAAGATTAAGTGGAATCTTTGAAGCTGGTGAATGTACAACAAATATCTAATCAGTGACATTTGAAGATAATCTGAATTGTTGACAATCTGAAATAATTTTTAAAATGTCAACAATAGTGCCAGGGTTTTAATCATCTAAGGTTAAATATATGGAACTGCATTAGATGGATCTTGTAGTAAGATCACTGTAATATCTGGAACAGCAACTCTTCAGCACAACCTTCTTCAGCTATTTTAAGTGCCTCAGGTGTGGTTTAAAGCTGCTGCAAGGAAAAAGTTTTAAAAAAAGACAAAATATGAGGGAGAGATAACCTAACTGAAAATTCTCCAGTATTGTAGTGCCGAGACACCTGATTTTCTTCTGTTTGAGGTTGAAATTATGATTTCTGCATTTTGTAACTCATCATATCAGCTGTAGACCTCTTGTTAACCTAGATAAAAAGATAAAAATGTTATAAATTAACATTTCTAGGCTGTGATCCAGGATGATTAAAATACCGTCTTGCCCAGGCTATTAGTGCCATAACAATTTTAATGCCAGCAAGGCCAGGCAATTAGCGTTTGTGTGATTAAAATACCAGCCTGGTCTTCTAGAGCCAAAGTGATTAGTATGTTGCCAGTCCTAGCTATTAGTGTTAGCACCACCAATGGTGTGGAATTTTTTAGTCCTTTGAGAATTAATTTAGGCTCATATTAGCTTGACATGATGCTTTTTCTTTACCTAGACTTTACCTCATTGAAATATACATATACATATTTCAAATATTTACATAATCATAAGGAAAAAACCATTTTTGTTTGTTTGTACCACTGTGATAATGGAACATTTAACATATTGTCTGTGTAGAAGGAGTCATGAAAAGACTGGATTATCAAGTAGGAATTCCAAGCAGGGAAATTTAAACAATGATGAAATTTGTTCACCCTCTGACTAAAACTTAAATGCCAGCTCAGTCAGTCCATGGCATGCAGCCAGAGACGTGCAGCCTGACTGACCCCATTTGCCCAGGGCAGTGGATGCATTAACCACTGCAGTGCAGTGCAGCCCTCTCTGCATCCCAAGGGGGGTGCAGAACATGTGGATGGGTTCATGGAGAAAGCTGGCTTTGACATCAAATGTTCAAATTCAGGAGATGGGCCTCTTCTATGATAAATACAAGGAACACCAATGAGGGGCAAAATTCAACATTGGGGCAAAAATGTCATGGCAGAGACCTTGGCTTAGGCTGTCCAGGAAAAGTGGGGCCATGAAGAATCACCTTTGTAGAAGCAGATACCTACAGAAGGCTGAAGCCATGTCACAGCAAATTGTTGGGCTGTAGCACTCAGGCCATCAGAGTTAAACTCAGAATTGCACTTACACTGCATCTTGGGACCTGTGCAGCATTTGCATAGATGTGTATCTATATACACTCTGTACTCTCTATAATTATACATGCATATTGACCATTTACTGCAACTCTGAATTTTCTATTATTTAATCAACTCCCCAGATAGCCATGCAGTCTTATTCTGTGGCCACTTTGAATTCCTAAAATACCTTCAGCAGTGGACTGAAATTTCTTTGGAATTCTAGGTAGACAGGATTTCCTGTATCCCTTTATGCTGCTCCTCTCAGTTGAAGTAGGTATGTGAGGTGTTATTTGCACTCACAAAAGTCATGGCTTCTCATAGTGTCATAGCTATTCATGTGTTCTCCAATTTTATTCTTTATTATAAATCCTGTGGAAGTATCCTGTTGAGATAATGAACATACCAGTCTGTAGTTCCTCAGATCCCTGTTTGACCCCTTTTTGAAAAATTGTCCCATCAATTGCTTTCCAGCACTCTAAGAAGCAAAGGATTTTGAAGGAGAAGTTGCAAGCATGGACAGCCATTCAGGTATTTCCTTTACAAGTTGTTAAATTAACTGATTTTTGAAAATGCCTAGACCCTGGCCATTTGTTATTCTTCATTTTCCCTACTGTTCTACATATATTTCACTCCAAGGCAGCAACTCTGTGTAGTTTCCGTCTGGAAGGATGACAGCATGGAGATTTTCCTGTGCTTTATTGTGGTGAACAAAGATACAAATAACTGAATCAGCTTTTCCTGTGATTGGCTTATGTGTTTTGTTTACCATGGAAGAGTTTGAAAAACTAGGTAGAATTAGTTTTGCACTTTTGCAGGTTGCTCATCAGCAATCAGCTCAGAGCTGTGTCACTTCCAGTCTCTGTTTATTTATTAATTCATCTCTCCTAAATGAGAAGGTGTTTCACATAAGCACTGGGAGCTAATACCTTCTTCAACATGATATCACAGGGAGTGTAAGGTAGGCCTGAGCTAGCATGAGCCACTGTGTTCAGCCATGCTTAACACATTATTTTCTACAATTTAAATACCAAAGAAATTTACTCAGGAGGGAAAGATGAAGACCCATACATAAACATTTGCAGACCCCAACGGATGTCAGTAAAGCTTTTGGAAAACATTTTAGGGGTCTCTCATCTTTCTCTCTTGCACTGCTCACTGGACATCATGACAGGACAGAAGAGCAGGCTGTGTGAAATGAGGGGTAGCATGAGTCAGATTGCAGTGTCAACACTCTGCACCCTGACTCCATCCAACAGTCAGAGAAAATATTATTAATTATTGTGGTAAGTAATAATAAAAATACTATACAAATTACAGATATGTTATATTTTATGTGTTTATTCAGTAGGTAAATAAATACAAAGGATTTTTATGTGTTTATTTATAAATGTTTCTTTCCAAAAACTACACACCGATTTGATAATCTTAAGAATTATTATAAAACTTGTCATAACCCTTATCTTCTGGCATAGTGCACCCATGAAGTAGGCAAGTGTGATCTACAGGGGACAGAAAATGGTTAGTTACTAATGAGTGAGAGCTAATTACAAGATTCTGTCCAATTCTGATTTAATCCCAGTTAAGCAGGATGCCAAAAAGACATGGAGAATACATTCAGAGAAGCCCTAGCAATACAGTTAGAGAAACAATATTCACCCTAAAAGAAAGAGATTAAACCTGCTTAATTTGTTTATCAAAAGAAGGTGAAAAAAATATGACTAGCCAGGAAACAGAATTTATTTTTAACCTACTGGACAGTACTTATTTCTTATTCACAAACACTCTTCTCATTTTTTCCTGCACTTTTTTTCCTTTTTTTTGTTTCCGTTCCACATTTCACAATTTTTTTAAGCACAACTTATCCTTCAGTGCAAAGTTAAGAACTATTTCTCTCCCAAATAACCAACCTAAACAAGTTTTCACAAACTTGTTGATAACTGGCTCTGCCTTTTACCTTCCAAGGGCATATTGTGACAGAACAAGGGCCAGTGACTTTAAACTGATGGCCATGGTGAGACACTGGAACAGGCTGCCCAGAGAAGTTGTGGATGCCCCGTGCTCAGAAGTGCTCTTCAAGACCAGGTTGGATAGGGCTTGTGAGCAAGCTGGTCTAGTGGAAGGTGTCCCTGACCACAATAGGTGTCAGAACTGAATGATCTTTAAGGCCCCTTCCAACCCAAACCATTCTGTGATTCTGTGAGTATTGTTCCAGTGAGTCATGCCAAGCTCATGAGGCACAAGATCAGCACTGTCAGTGATCAGTGCAGGGACTTTTGGTCAGAGCTCCAGGTTACACATCTGGCTCTCTAAGGTGCAGTTTCTGAAGGCCTTGGCACCTCTGTGATGAGCCTTGAGAAAATAGATCCTCTGCACCATTCAGGGGTAGTGGCACCAAGTGTCTGCTGGCAAGAGAAACTGAACTGCTTTAACAGTGCTGATACTCACAAGGCTTTTAGTCACCTGCAAGAGGAATGGGGCCCCTCTCTGAGCCACCTTGAGTCTGTGAACTCAGGAAACCTGTCTGCAGTGGTAACACAAGAGTTTAGATATTTTTTCCTGGTAGCTTTGTCAAAACAAATTTTGTTTGCTTTTTTGTGCATTCTGTGGGAATTGTTTGGCAATGACAGCTGCTAGCAAGACTTTAAATGATGTGTAGGATCTTAGGGGGCAAAACTAGAGATTATACCAAATGAACCACATCACTGCATCCATCAATTCAGAGCTTTCACAGTAGAGTTATAGCTTCTGAGAATCCAGGACACTAAGACAGAGCAAATAGTGACTATTTAGCTGTGATTAGCATAATCTTGATCCCAATCTATTAAACTCTGCTGAGAGGCAATGTATATTAAGTTAGGCAGGATGCCACATAAACACTTGGAGCAGAAAAGGAGTGAGCAAATGCTGGTCTACAAAAAATCATGTAGCTATATCATTTGCCTACATGCATGGATCTACTTCTAATCAAATTTTGCAGATGACACTAATTTGGGGGAAAATTGGTGAATACACTTGAGTTCAAGCCATTCAGAAGGATGTAGACAGGATGGAAGAATGGTCCAGCCTTGTGAAATTCAAAGACAAATGCAAAGCCTTGCTCCTGGAAAGGAAGAGCCTCTGGCACCTGTGCAGGCTGATCCTGCCTGGCTAGAGGCAGCTCTGTGGAGAAGCAAGATGAGCATGAGCCATCAGTGCCCTGGCAGCAAATAAGGCCAACAGAGATTGTGTTGGGGCAGAGCCAGAGACCAAAGGATGAGATTATTCCCCTCCACTCTGCACTTACTGCCAGGCCCCAAATACAGGAGAAGCATTGACTGTAACTAGATCAAGTTCAGCAGAGGCACCCCTTTGGTGGGGGATGAAGCACTGGCCCTACAAGGAAATGCTGGGGGAATGGGATTGCTCACCTGAGCCAAGATGGCTTGAGGAGACCTATCAGCTCCTGGTGCCAATAGGGAGGTCACTGAGGGGGAGCCAGGTTCTTCACAGCAATGAAGGACAGGAAGATGGGAACAAGCAGCCATATTTTGAAAGAATAAAAGTTTAAAATGGAGTGCTGGTTTGGGCTGGAATAGAGTTAATTTTCTTCACAGTAGCTGGTAGGAGCTGTGTTTTGGACTTGTGCTGGAAACAGTGTTGATACCAGAGAGATGCTTTCCTTACTGCTGAGCAGGGCTTGCACAGGGTCAAGGCCTTTTCTTCCCCTCATCCCACGCCACCATCAAGGAGGCTGAGGGTGCACAAGGAGTTAAGAAGGGACACAGCCAGTATACCTGACTTCAACTGGCCAAAGGAATATTCCAGACCATATGGTATCATGCTCAGCAATAAAAAGGTGAATGGAGGCTGGCAGGGAGGCAGCTGCTCAGGGACTTGACTGTGCATTGATCGGTGGGTGATGAGCAACTCTTCATCTTCATACATTTTTTTGTGTATGGGTTTTATTTTGCTTTCTCTTTGATGTTTGGTGTCCAAAGAGGTGATGCACTCTCCATCAAGGATTAGGGTTTTCAAGCCCTCACTGAATGAAGCCCATATCAGCCTGGTCTGACCTCACAACTGGGACAGAAAGTTGGACCAGGGGCCTCCTGTTGTCCCCCCTGTTTATATTAAAGTCCTGTGATCCCATGATCCTTCAAATCCATCCTCTTGAAGATGCGTCCCTCCAGTCCATTAAAATTCTGGGCAGACATCAGAGCAACAGCTCCACTTCTATCCTGGAAGCACATGCAGACCCACCTCTTGCTGTACCTTACCTTGTACTTACCTGAGATCCAATCTCAGCACTGCAGCTGCCCTTCAGCAAGTTGGCTGAAACAGATTTCTTGGGTCACTGAGTGGGAGAAGTTTATTCATCCCTCCTCATGGTAGTTCTTGGTTAAAAAAATAGTCGACAAATAAAAAAATAAACAAAACACTGCACCTTTATCTTACTTTCATACATGCAAACAGGTAAAAAATGATTGATGAGAGCCCCTTTATCTCTCCATTAAGAAGCTTAAATGGGAATCTGGGCTATGTGCCTTGAAGAAAAACATGTAGGTGCATTTCCATTAGATACTGCAGAAGGTAATAAAAATCCCACTGGTGAGCAGTATGTGAGTTTACATTTGTATCTGGTTCTGTTCTCAGTTTATCTCATGCATAGTTCAGGTCATGGCTAAAGAGTTTTATTCCTGACCAAATGCATTGTTCATAATTTTTTATGAAACTAGAATCTTCAATTTTATTCAATTTAGGTATTTTTGATTGAAAAAAATCCAGAATGCATGAAAAAAAAAGAAATATTGAATTATATAAGTGTACACTGATATTTCTTTTATTCCACAAAACTAATGCTACAGGAATACATAAAAATTTGCAACATTACTGCTGAAGGAAGGATGAAAGCATGTCCCTCAAACTGGGATGATAAAACTCTCATGTTGGGACTGTGTGTCACTGAAAGGACTGAAAATTAGATCTGCACAATTAATATAGGCTCTAATTATTCATAAAACTGTGAACTTTCATGCTATATGTTTTTAAAATGTAGGCAGGTGCTCATGTTTGCACCAGCACTGGCATTGAGTAATAGTCATAGAATCATAGATATAGACTCATAGTCAAAGAAAGCCAATCATTTCCTGGGCTGCATCAGAAGAAGTGTGGCCCGCAGTTCAAGGGAGATTATTCTGCCCCTCTGCTCCTCTCTCGTAAGATCCCACTTTAGATGCTATGTCCAGGTCTGTGGCTCCCAATATGAGAAGGACGTGGACCTATTGGAGCAAGTCCAGAGAAGGGCCATGAAGATGATTAAAGGGCTGGAGCACCTCTCCTGTGAAGACAGGCGGAGAGAGCTGGGGTTGCTCAGTCCAGAGAAGAGAACCCTCTGGGTAGACCTTCGAGCAACCTTCAAGTACCTAAAGGGAATCTACAGGAAAGACAGGGAGGGACTGTTTATCAAGGAGTGTAGTGATAGAACAAGAGCAAATGGTTTTAAACTGAAACAGAGTTGTTCTACATTAGAGTTAGGGTGAAATTCTTCCACTGGTGAGGCAGTGGAACAGGTTTCACCGAGAACTGTCGCCCATCCCTGGATATGTTCAAGGCCAGGTTGGATGAGGCTTTGACCAGCCTGTCTCTCCTCATGACAGAGGATTTGGAATGGCATGAACATTAAGGTACCTTCCAACCCAAACCACTCTATGGTTCTATGACAATCATAGAATCATGAAATTGTTATATTGGAAAAGATCATCATATCCAAGCTCTGGCCAAGCACTGCCAAGTCCACCAAAGCAAGGTGTGCCACATCCAAAAATTTGAACACTTCTAGAGAAGGTGAATTCACCACATCTCTGGCCAGTCTCTTACAATGTGCAACCACCCTTCCAGTGAAGAAAATTTTCCTAATATCCAGACTAAACCTCCCTGATTCAACTTGAGGCCATTTCCTCTCATCCTGTAACTTGTTACTTCGGAGATCAACTCCCACCTGGCTAGAATCTCCTTTCAGCCAGCTGTAGAGAGGGACAAGGCTCCCCCAGGAGCCTTCCTTTCTGCAGGCTAAGGTACCCAGTTCCCTCAGCTGCTTCTCATGGGAACTATGTTCCAGACAGTGCACCAGTTTTGCTGCTTTGCTTTGGACACCCTCCAGCAACTCAACGTCTTGCGGTCACAGCGTTAATTTCTTCTCATTAATTTCCGCTTGCATTCCTTTATTCACTTCCAGTCGGCTTCCCTGGCGAGGGCAGCTGTGCTGTGGGTGTCCGGGAGCGGAGGAGCCGAGGGCTGCTCCATCCTTTGGCACCACGAGAGGTCCCCCCAGCCCCGCCAGCCGGGGCTGCGGGCCGGGCTGCGCTGGAGCCGGGCGCGGCATGGCTCACAGCAGCTTTGAGAAAGCCACTTTGTCAACTTGCCCGCATAAAATGAAGCACCTGGCTACGAAATTATTATTTTTTTTTCCCCACACAATGGATGCATCTGTATTGGGAATAAGAACAGGACTAGTAAGATCCAGCAGAGAGCAGAGTCTGCTCGTAGCTTATCCACCCAAGTGTGTAGTGGTAGATTTATGGTTCTTTTACCTATGAAGGTGTTTAAAATAATGGTATTCACAAATTCCTGCCTCGTAGTCTCATCTTTGCACTTATACGTGCCTGTGTTTGAAAGACTGGAGTTACATGTGCTGGTCTTTTAATAGAGTAAGTTAGGAAAAAAGAACAAAACCAAATAATAAAACTAGAACTAAGAGGGGCAAAAAGACATTGATTAAATTTCTGGAATAATTTAGAAAAATAGTCTGTCTCTGGTAAGCCCTCAAATAAACCCAGTTATTCTCTCTTCTCTCCAAAGCTACTTTTAAAATTATAATGGGTGTGCAAACATTTTGCTGCCAAGTGTGGGCTCCTAGCAAAATGATGTGTATTAAACTTTTTCACACAGCACTTGCCACTGAATCATATTTGGAGCTGTATTTTGGTAGGCATTGAGATGACTTCAGGCAGGGGTGTGGTCCAGCTGAATTGTGAATATGAATAAAGGTCTGTGGTAGTGAAAGTGACACATCTGCAATATTCATCAACATGAAAGACAGGTGCAGGCAGCAGCAAATTAGCCATCCTGTTAGGTTTGGTCAATGCTGCATCTCAATGATTGTCACTCATTTTTTAAAAATTAATTTAAAATAATGTGAGAGACCAACTCGTTGCAAATTAGTCGCTATTGCAAAAGGTGATGGGAGGGGGACAGATTGGTCTAGTTGTCCAGCTAGAAAGAACCAGGGGCTAAATTGGGTGAGATTGTGCCCTAGCCTTAATCCAACAAAGCATGCATTTAATCTTAAATTTGTAAGCAATTCATTGACCATCAGTATGATTATTCTCATGTTTGAAACTACGTATCTGTAAAAATGCCATACAGGATTGGACCTCTCCCTTCAATACCCTGTGAGTGTTCACACAATAATGCTCTTTGTAGTGTCTGAAAATCTGGTTCTTCAGCTTCCTTTGCCTGCAGTGATACAGCCTCATATGAGAAACAGGTCATTTTGGGCCCAGTCCTGCCATGAGCTCCCCTTAGGCAGACGTCAGAGCCATGAAGAGTTTCTGTAGCCCAAAAATCTTAGTCTGTTTGCACTAACTGCAGTGATGAATCCATGTGCCTGTTGCACTCTTTCCCCATCAAACTAAGTTTGGTAATATGGCAAAACGACTTCAGGTAATTCCAGATCATTGCTGCATCAGGGGAACAGCTTTAAAATTGTGTAAAAATTAGGCAGTGCCTCTTGACAAAATGCCCTGTTCACTTACAGCCTCAAAATTCTGTGACTTGTGATTAGGACACTATAAGAATACAGTCCAGTAGACTTAAATGTTTGTTTACCTAAGCTCCCTAAAACTCTTGCTTAACTCCCAGATAAAAAATGTTCAGTAAGTGTACAGCACTGTTAGCAAGTGAAAGTGGGGAGTGAGGCTGTGCTGGAATGCACAGAACACCTCAGGTTCCTCAGGAACAAACCTCAGAGAGGCTCTGCAACACACAAAGCACAGGGTGTGTATTTGCATGCACTGGTCATAAACGCTTCAGCTTTAGCACTGGATGACCCAGGGGGGAATGAAACAACCTGGTAAGTGACTGATTAGAAGGGGAAAATGTTATCCTGTCATTAAAGAGTGACTGTAGAGAGGAATAAATTTCCAGTTCGAAGACACGAGCTGAAAGAATTTGAATTCCTTTCTGATGCTAAGTATATCAGGCATTTGGACAGTGGCCATTGCTGCAAAGCTCCTGTGGTGTGGTGAGCCAGGAGTCAAGTTCACCACAGAATTGTCACCAGGGAGGAGTGGGTGAGGACTGTCCATCCCAAAAGGGACTGGCACACTGGTGGCATGGACTTGTGTTGGAGCTCAGTCACGCAGTGAGTTAGAAGCTTTACAAAGTGCCAGGTTCATGTCTTACCATAGTGCCTTCAGCCACGGCACCAGCTTTCTATTTGGATCTTTTAAAGAGACAGGAAAAATGTTTGTGTGCACGTGTATTCCTACAGGCATTATATTCCATTCAGAGAAAATAGAATCTGACCCGTTAAAGGGGATGCTGCAGAGATTAGAGCACAAGTTTCAAAAGCAGTTGACTTCAGTCTGCCAGCTTTGTTCTTAAAGAATTTAAAGTTCTGAAATCTGTGTTTAGTGGATATTCCTGACATTAATGGAAAGTGCTGGAGAGGGCTTATGATCCCTTAAGTTTAACTTTTGTATTTTTCAGATTCTGTGCTGCAGTGTGTAACTCTGAGCTTCATATTAATTGTTAGCAAGTTCTCTTCACAGGGAAGGTGGACAAAACAGTCCTTTTCCAACTTGAGACCAAGGGCAAACATTACAAGCTCCAGGCCAAAAAAGTACAAATGGTGAATTGAAGAGACAAAAACAAAGAGGATGGAACTTCATAACCAAAATCTGTAATTGGACAATTAATTAACTCCAATAGGCAAATGGAACAGAACTTATAAAAGTGAAACCTTTTGACTGGTCATCCATTTTGTGACCATTTTGGGTTCATCTTGGTGTAGCCCTGGCCAGACTCTTTTACTGCCCAAGATGTATCGATTAAGGCCTTTTAAGAAATACCTACTTTATTCCTTAACTCTGTCTAGCCTCTGTTCTAGGTGAGGCTTCTCAAGGCATCAACTTATATACAAACATATAAACACAGATTGGAGTTTTGAAGCCAAGTGTCTTCTAAAAGTCTTAGCAGTTGTGTAGAAAGAACTTGAATAAACCCATATGGTTGCATCAGCTTTGAAGAAAGAAAACATATGAGAATCTTCTTCTTAGGGCACACATTTCTGTGTGTTATTAAACTATTTATGATCCCACATATTTGTATAGAAGGGCTTTTAAATTTCTTTTCATATTGCAGTGTCTTACTTTACAAGGGTTGGTACCATAATTACTATAGAAATGGGGAAACTATATCGTATAAAGTGTATATATCAGCAAAAATTCATGCATGAAAGCACACGGAATATTTAAATAGATATAGAGGGAATGAGTAAAGTCTCATGTAGCAGAGTGTGTGCTACACAGCACTGCTCTTGGGGGTCATGTTTTTCCCCCATCATTTCCTTTCCTCTTTTTTTCTTGTCTTCTCTTCCATGACATGGAAACAGTGGTTCCAAGATGCCGTTGCTGCCATGGGGTGCAGAAGGTGCCTTCTGTCCTTTCTCTTCACCTTCTGCACAACTTTGGCTTCATATTAGGGAGTGACCCTCCTGCTGCTTTATGAAGTGTAGGACTGATTTCTCCAAAACAGACGTTTCTAGAAATGCCCCATTATCTGAAAAAACCCCCAGGCCCCTGAATATGTTTTTTTCATGTCATTGATATTAATTCAAATCCCATCACTGCAGTACAAATTACAGCTGAATTTGGCCTTTGCCGGCTTTGAAGCAGTAAGGGAAAACATGTGTGTAATCATTAACATCTGAGAATTTGCACATTTTGAGGTGCATTTTTAAATTAAACAAATGTGCTCTCTGAAGATCTTATTTGTTGAGCAGGAATAAATCCTACAGCTATATTGAAGTCTGAGGTGCAAATAACAGTAAAGCTCTGTCTTCAGATGCTCACAAGGTTTTTCATAAAATATTCTACATAAAATATTCTATCATAAAAACTTTCAGAAAAGCCTACAGACCATTGTGCTGAGAGTCGGGCAGATCAGAAAGAAATACATAAAGACAGTGTTTTTAGGAAGAGGTAATAAAGACCATATCTGGATAATATAGACCATATTACCTCTATTAATATACTTTGTCTTGCTTATGTCCTTAAATGGTCACTGCTACTGTAGCACTAGACACTGCCCAAAGGCAGGAGTCTCAGTTTGAAATGCCTCTTCATTTTTTTCTTTAATACTTTCAAGAAGTTTTGACACATCTAGGAGTTCACCAGTAACCCACTTGTGACATGGCAGACATTTTATTTTTTAAAAAATCATCACACATTTGAAATGCCTAAGCAATCTGCTCTATGCCTGTGCTTATTGAAAAGTGGTGCTGCCCAGAAGTGTTGTTCCCAGAATCCAGCAAATGGTTCCCAACAATAGTGGAAATATTCCAACCATTTCCCCATCACCCTATTTAAAACTGAACCCACATACTGAGAAACATTTAAACATTTTAATCCTGTTAAATGTTTGGACCCATAGAGGACAAATTTATGCCCAAGCACTAGAGTTACCTTTGTAAATTTAGAGGGTTTTATTTTTATTTTTTGTGGCTCTGCCTGAAGCACAACTCATTGCCAGGGTGCTTCATTATCTGCATCCAGCTCCCTGACTGGCCAGGCCAGGCATCTCTTGGAGTTCAGTGTAGATTTAGCCTGGCTCACATCCCCAGTTGTCCTTCCTGCGAAATCCAGGTATCCGAGGTGAGGTGACTGGCATGCGCATGGGTTCACCCCAAAATGTGATCCAGACATGGCCTTTGTGCACATTCTGAGTCAGAAACTCAGATGTTTCCCAGGTTATGGTGTCTAGACATAGGCTTAGTGCTTCTGGGAAAATAATTTACGTTTTCCTGCACATAGGTTTCTCATCTCCATAGTGGAGGTAAAATGGTGCTGTCCATGTTGCTTGCTGTTGGGGGTAAGAATGGTCTCCTGAGTTCTTGTTGAGAGTTGAGACATGCGCACCCTAATTTCTGTCTAGATCTTCAGCCAGTATTATAATTACCACATGCACAATAATTTGTTGCAAAGTGTTAGGGCATCTATAAAGAGCATATCATACTGCATACTATGAGAAACCAAAAGGGCCAATTAAACTGAAGATTGATCTCTCAACGATATGTAATGTGTGCTTCTCTGCTACAGCCTGACTGTGATGATGACTGTGGTGATGCCACATACCACATAAATGCAGAATGCTTACAAAAAAAAGTATGTCACACCACCTGTTCTCATCCAGCTTTTCTTTTTTTAACTAAAGCAACTGCGAGTGAAGCGCAGACTTTCAAGCCAAAGAAACACTTCAGCCAGCATCCAATTTCAAAGGGTTCATATTAAAATTGTATGAAGAGAAATCCAACAGGAATAACTCTGGGAATTCAAAAAGACAAAACCTGGTAGTTTCAAATTCCATTCTGGAAGATGACCTATTTTTAGAGACAAATGAAACATTCTGCTTCACTTTAAAACTGTTCTATTTCTGGAGCTCCAGCAGCTGCCTTCTCAATAAAAATGAGTAATAATAATAACTACAACATGTGAACACTGGCCTTCTCACAAGGGCTTGCAACTTTTAAAAAACATTGCTGACAGTCATTGCAGCTATTGCATCCATAAGTGAAGGTAACTTAAACTTTTGTTTAAGTGAAGGTAACTTAAACTTTTGGCAGCAAATTTTGTCAGGAATTATGCTAGGTAAATAAATTCAATTCAAGCTGTCAGGAAAAGTGTGTTTCTGGACACCTGTTTTTCATTTATAACATTGGATTAAGTTCCTCTCATCCTGAAGGCAGGAAAAGCATCATTGGAATCCATCTGACAAAAACTGAATAAGTGATAGCTTATGCAAGAATGCAGAAATTCCCTTTCAACTAGAAGTAAACAAAATGGGTCACTGGTAATTAAATTATTGATTAACTTGGCCTGCCACCCATTCCACAATGCTAACTGATGTTTATACATTTAGACAACACATACCAGCACACATTTTAATAAAGGAGCCCTGACCATTTAAACAGGTAGTTACCTCCCAGCTAATATATGAATATTGTTTTTAAAAATCAGTGCTTTCTGGGCCAGAAGGAGAAAGAAAAAAATATGTTGAGTTTTAGTTCTGTAAACAGGGGAACTCTTTGACTATCTAAAGTCTTTTCTACCAGCAAATTTTCTAACCAAATTTCTTTGGCTCCCCATTCAGAAGGGCTTTATTTCTCTGAATCAATGATATACATATAAAACAAGATGCTAGTGCAGGGGCCAGGCTGCCACATTCACCTGTGTATCACACACTCATATACACACACAAAGCTGTGCAACAAATTTTCATCCTTCTCTGTATGAACAAGCCATAGCTACTGCCTTCAGCTAGCATGCAGCATCCATATTATGCAGATGTCCATAATTCACAGCTGATTAATGTGTCTTCAACCAGTAAGTTTGGCAAAATAAGTAAATACACATATAAATAGTTCCAAATTAGTATCAGTTTTGCCCAGAAGTTAATAAATTACATTCTTATACAGTGAAAAAATAAAATATCACATTTTCTACATCACTCAAATTATTTTTTCAACAAAGGGTTACAACTCTCAAGTAAAAAGTCATTGTTGTCAAAGATGACACAATTGTCTCAAAAAAAATTAAGGCAAATCCATCTTCATATTTCCTTAAACAGTTGCACTTGTAAAGAAGACATTACTTCTGTTTGTGGACAGAACAACCTTAAATATACAAAAAGGATTGAATCTGAAATTAACTCTATCTCAGCCAAAATCAGGACAGCCTCTGTTTCACTGTGTTTGCACCTAAACTAGTCCTTTTTCTCCTCACTACTAGTTCCTGTATTGTTAGTTGCCAGTACAGCAACTCATTTTCATTACAGAAATCTAAACTGTGAAACAAGTGCAATATAATAGTTAATCAAATACTATACAAATAGAAGCATTTGTATTATGGCCTTAAGGCCATTGGCTGATTTTAGATTGGAGTTTTATCTTGCTCATCGTATCATCTAGTCTAAAATTTGAATATGAGTGTAGACATTTAGATAAGCAATACCAAAGCAACTTCAGCACTGTCTTGGTTTTGCAAAACAGCTGCATATAAGGCCAGTTTTTTCTTTCTTTCTTTATTCATTATACCCTGATGTTACATAGACATACCCAGTTTGAGGTGTTTGTTCCAATTCCCATTTTGGGAATAGGTCAAGGTGAGAAGCCAAGTACAGCTTCTGACAAGAGTAATTCAGCATGACTGTTCTCAGAGAGAGACCCTTAGATGGGTTCATTATTTCATCCTAAGCAAAATTTGCAGCTGTTAGGTGCTGACTGAAGACCTTCCAAATTTTTCCTTTTTGTTGTGGATCTTTAGATATCATTAGTTTTGTATATGTCTGCCCAACATGTCTTGACAGCTACTTCATCTCATATTATCTGATAAGAAAATGTAGAATAATTTACTGTTATTAATTATAAACTCTCTTAAGTGCTACTTTGCAAACACAGAAGAAGCAAAGTGTATTCACATAAATGAGCAATGTGTATGCCCTGACAAGTTTTGCCTTTATTCCCAGCAAAACCTCTTTTCCTTATGACTTCACTCCACCTGGTTCTGGGGAAGGAAAGATAAAAGGGGGCTGTGCTCTGCTGCACATGCTCTGCTCAGCCAAAGGCACCTCTCTGAGCTCCCTCAAACCATGCAGGCAACCCAGCTGTGGAGAAGCTGAAGGTACTCTCTGCCTCCTGGTGTCATGCTTCCCAGCACCCACAGGGCTGGGAGCATCCTGGTCTAGGAATACAGCTGTAATAATAAAAGGGGTGGAATAAAATTTAAAATAAAAGTAGCTAGGTAAAAAATCAAAATAAAGCCAAGTTTGCCACTCATTCTACAGCTGCACAGAGGCTTGTGGGCATGTCTCTGTGCTTTGCTACCAGTGGTTGCACATCTGCCAAACCCATCTCCCGAGCCTGGCAGACCTTCAAGGCATCTGTATAAACAGAGTCCTGAGTTTAAGGGAAGAAATTTTTTCTGAGAAGAATTAAGTATCAAGTATCTCATGCTACACTAGCATGTTTGCATGGATGTCAGTCCTGAGCTGGCCCTTGTCTGGCCAGTTCAAAATGCAAGTGGCAATGCCTGCCCATACAGACACAGCACAAAGGTCTGTATTTTTCTGCTTCCCATATTTTTTTTTCTGCTCTCCATATGTACATATATATGCAGATGCATTCCTTCCCAGTCCCTCAGAACTATTTTTCCCAATTAATTTAACATCACTAGCTGTAAGATAAAGCCTTCGCTTTTTTCTTTTTCATTAAACCAAATTCTCTCATGATGAATATGGATATAAACCTGCAAACCATTATTTCCTTTTCTAGTCTTTGCAGGAGAAATTCAGCTCTGGCACAGATGGCTGTATATATCATCTTGTCCTAGATGAAAAGATTGCAGAAAAAGGGACTGCAAGATTATCCAAAGTAGCTCAAACTCTTAGGGAAAACTCTCAGTTCCACTGCTTGGTTGCTGCATAGTGCTACAGCCTCCAGCAGAAAGTTTTGGGTGTGTGTTGCTGTGAAGTCAGGGATCCCCAGAGCCATGCAGTGTGCCTGGCAACAGGACATGAAGGTCTAAGTCTGCAAATGCTAAACTGCAGGCTTCTCTCTCCTAAACTCTCTGTGCTGTACCTCTAATACTGCTGCAGGAATATTTGTGATCCATCTGCTCCTGGCACATTGATCCTTAGACTTCAGAAACAGCACTCACAAGAGCCTGTGAGACCACAAATCAAAACAAAAAAAAAACCCAATTATCAAGAGCTTTCATGATCTGATATTTCAATCTCTTCATGGATTAAGCTAACTAAATGGAAGTAAAAAAGTGGTTTTTCTGCAATGACAGTTCAGCTACAAGGTTCCTGCTATTCAGCATAAAGGAGGTTTATCAAATCCTCTGTTAATACACTACAGTACTGAGTCCCAAGATAAGACTGATGGAATGAGATAGCTTTTGATTATGGAGCAGACTTTCAAATGAAGCCATAAGTGCCTAATTCTTTGCCTTGAGATTATATCTGAACATTTTTTTTACAGATCTCAATCCTTCTGAACTTTAAAACTTTACAATAGCATAATTGATTTTAATATTTCCTAAGCACTTATCTGATATATGAAACTAGATACTTTATATTGTGATTCAGCCCTCAGGCCTTAAAATCTGTAGATACAGTTACTGTTAAAAATGAAATATAAAATCAAAAATTTTATCTCTAATGACAGTGTTAGATTTCTCAGTTTATTGTTTTAATACTGTGATTAATATACAGCCCCTGTGCTTGATGTAAAAGGAGCCTACAATTGTGAGAACTTCTGCCCAGTGTATTGCCCAAACCAATATTAATAATTGACTTCACTGAAACATATTGTCAAGGACCCTACTCAGCTATGTAGCAATGTTTATAACAGAATTTACAAGATTATGTTTAGGATCTTTAGCACTTCTGCCATGACTATGTCATTTTAATGTCCAGCAATGTCAAACTGCACAGACGAGTTAAATGCTTGGAACACTGCTGTGGAATGAGGCCACATGAACCTCTAGGTGATGGGGCAAAAATCAAATTCATAACCAAAATTAGATATTGAAGTGTCCACATTACCTGCTGGAGTCTGAAGCATCTACAAATAGGATATTTACAGGAGAGCACACTGACTGTGTAGCCAAATACATGAATCAGTAGAAAATGGGGAGAGAAGGGTTAGTCCCAGTGTCAGCACCCTGCTGCCAGATCTGCTTGCAGCCAGCTCCAACCAAAAACGTGTATGGATACCTTTTGATTAAAAAATGATTGTTCAAAAGACATCAGAATTTTGGATTAGATTATCCCATCTTTCAAGCAAATGGAATGAAAGGTGGATTGGTTGTATTCAGCCAGACTCACTGTTTCATGTACCATCAGTGAAGCAGAGCAGGACACTTTGGAAAGTGTTTGCAGCTTTTGGATTGCCTACCTAAATTTAGCCTACTTAGACTTGCCCTCACCAGAGAACAACCATTGCTCATGAGATTCTCTACAACATCAGTACTGGCTATGACCAGAGCAGAAGTGGAGTGACTGAAAAGCAAGAAACTTAGCCCTATCATCAGTCTTTATGCAGTGAAGGAATATTAAGGAGCTTTCACCAAATACAGCTGCTCCACTCATCCAGAAAGTGTGAAGGCAGTTGGGGCAGTCAGGTGAATCCCTCCAGGGCTCACTTGGCCAATGCTGGCACAAGTAGGTGTAATTTCAATATCACAGGTCAGCAGAGGTGAAGTGGTGAATGAATGTCTCTCCTGCTTTTAGGGCAGGAAAAATCATAAATTATAAACTGAATGTAACACCTACAAAAAGCTAGTTCAGGGATCTTCACATGATTTACATGTTGCTGACCTTAAAATTGTGCCTTAATACTGATTGAAAATGGGGGTGATGCATTCTTCATAAGAAAGCAATGGGAGCCAAACCTAGAAAAAACACCAAAACATTTATTTGTTTGTTTTCTCCGTGTTTTTCTTTTTTCCCAAATTACTCACTTTATGGCTACACCACCAGGTGCCAGTCAAGAGTGGGATGAAAGGATACAAAAATAAAGCTGCAGTTTGTGCACTTGAGGACCCAGGTGCCACTTTAACATGAGTTGTTGTATTCTGATTACAAAGCATCTCACAGGGTCTAGGACACAGAAAATAAACAGGACCAAGTGCAAACACTATGAGGACTAATTTTAGCCCTTAGCCTCTTATTTCACTGTCTTGAACTGGAACAGAAACTGCAGAAAAAAAATTCCCATAAGCTTAATCTCCGTCTTGGATACATGGATATTTCTCTATGTTATATGACACTCTCCAAACTGTCATGTTCTGCTATCACTCAAAATAATTTATAACTTGTTAACAAGGTGGCGAAGGGGAGCTGAATATTTTCCCAGAATGGTATTTACACATTTTAATAAAGATAAATATCTTGATCATTTTAATGCCACATAAAATAGTGCAGAAAAATAGCCTTCTTTGACAACTGGGAACAAGATCATTTGCTAGAAGGTGCTAGAATTTCACACAGAAATTACTTTAACCAATATTAGGCTGACCATTGACAGGAACAAAACACATGCCACACATTTCTTGATAATTTCATAGCTATTATTAATATATTAGAAATAATATTGTAGGAAAAAGTCTGTGAAAGCTAGAGAAAACTCAGGCTGGGAAAGAATAAACTACTGTGGCCTTGATGTAGATTTCTCCAAGGAACATGCATTGCTTAAATTCTGAAGGGAAATCAATTTATGATTTTTACAATACTCACATATTTTCATCATGCTTTTGGGAAACTGCCCCAAATTATGTATTCAATTGTTAGATACATATAATGTGAATGAATGAATGAATGAAGAAGGTAAATTTGGTATGTCTTGGTGAATTAATGCAGATCCAAGTCCTGTCAGCATGTATAGAAACTTAAGATGTAATTAATAAAAAACCTGTGAAATAAAGTGAGAAAAATACAAGGTTTAATGAAAAATAAAATGAATGTTAACTTCATCTCTGCAGTCCAGGTATGAAAATAAAATCCTTCTGAAGAGCTTAACAATGCATCTATAACAGACTAAGTCCTGAAGCCCTGAATTAGAAGCAACTTTGCATCTGTGCCAGCATCTGCGGAATCAAAGTTCACATTGAAATGAGGTTTCCCTCTTTCAAATGTTCAGTTTTCTTTGTTTCTTTCAGCCCTCCTTTCCCCTGCACCCACCACCACACAGCCTCTTTTTTCCCTGTTTGTTGCCAGAACACAGAAAAGTACTTTAAGCATTTTTCCCAGCCCCATCTGAGGAAAAACATCAAACTAAGTGAGATGCAAATAAAAATGCCATCTGTTTTCACATCTTTTAAAGTGTCTGACTTTTTTGTTTATAATTTAAAAATTTACTTAATTTTAAAACCTCAGACTTTAAATTGTCTTCATTATGCCATGAAAACTAGCAAAAGAGCAAAGAATTAAGAAAACAGGTTTTAAATGAATATTTTCTCTTTCCCTGACAAGCTTTAACAGAAGCAGCTGCAAGAGTGAAATAGTTAGTTAACTGTATGATATTTAACCCTTTAGATGCCAACTTTGATCTACATTTTCAAAAGGAATCAACATGTTATGTCTGTTTGCCCTACTTACCTCCAAACTTAAGCTTTTGAGATAAGTGTATTCTCCTCTCCTCAGCTGACCACCAAAATGAAAGCCCCATGCTGCACTTCCACATGTGTTTTGCTACTAGTTACACTGCTGTCCCAGAATAATAACTGAGAGAAGTTAAGACCACTGAGTCACTGGCACTCCTGTGCCCAAAAATGCAATCTTTGTGAGAAAATAAATTGCTGAGATACTACCTGCGGGCACAACTGGGCACTATGAGAAATAAATAAAGAAAAAATGACAAAGAAACAAACTAAAAAAATCCCAAGGCTTTGTGGGTTGTGTCTGTAACATCCCCTGAAGTCCAATCTTGAGAGGATGTGTATCTGTAAGTGCGTAAAACTAGGCTGTACAATGATCACATTTGGTGGAGAGGAGATACGGGTATAGAAAATGAGTATCAGCCACTTTTCCAGTCCCTTTGTCCCAGGCTTCTTGATGGTCAAATTAATCCCCAGTACCACATATGAATAAGTCTAATTCTACAGAATTAGAGCAAAACCACAGTGGGAGGTACCACTCAGGCTGTCCCATGTCTTTGGGATCCCTGTCCCAATGGGCACATATTTCTTCATGCTATGGAGGTCCCAGACAGTTTTGGGTTTTTTTTGAGCACCACATGCAGCCTGCTAGCACACAAAGGCTGAAGTAAAGACCAAAGGAATTGACCTGATTTGGGTGAACATCACTCAGGCTCCCATCTGACTTCTTTAGGAGAAGGAAACTGCAGGTGCCTTGAGGCAGAGCAGGGCTGGGGCACAAAGAAGACAGTGGCAGTGACAAGCAGCCACAAGCCTCCCCAGGTGCCACCTCCTTGCAGAGATGCCCCAGCTGCAGGAGCCACAGGCTGCTCTCAGACCTCCAGCCACTGCTGCTGCATGGGACTCTCACGGCACAAAAAGAAAAGCTGCCCACCCTTAATTAAGAGGAATCCTGGTCATCTCCTGGGGCTATGCTTCCTGCTGCAGTGCAGTGCAACCTGCAGGGCTGCCTCTCATGTCATAATTTGCTCTTCTTTGCAAAGCAGAAGTGCCTTTGATCCACAGCCCAGATTAAAATTCAACTTTGAAGGTTTTCTAAGTGGTGCTACATTTAAAATTTTCCTATAAATTAATTTCAAGACCCAACAATTATCTTAGAGAAAGCACTTACAAGCTCCACCACTGTGTTGCTGTGACCTTCTTCCACAGAAGCTTGGGTTGGAGTAGGATATCCTTTCCAAATATAGCATCCCCCAATCCAAATTTTACCTTGGGAACCTCAGGTAGGTCCCAAGATACAAGCTGAAAATTATTTCCCAAGTGAATCCATCCCCCTCAGAAAAAGTGGGGTCAGATGGAAACATGGATGCCATCCATGAGTTCCAGCACACAAGCCTAATGCCAGTGAGATGGGCTAATCTCATTTCTCCATGAGCATCAAATATTGCCCAGGGTCCCACTCAGCTCTTTTATAGAACAAAGAATTAGCCAGTTTTGTAAGAAATTTGATCCTTTGCCCTACTCTGTAGTACTATTTTTTTTTTGCTGGCTTTGGCAATCTGTTCAGTTAAAGACACTAAAAACAGGTTAGGCTGCCTGATTTCATTGCTCTGCTAGCACTGTGCATCCTTGTTGGCTGAAAACTGTTACATTAATGGCAATCACTGGGAAGCAACCTGTCAAATTAGAATAAGGTCATTACAATTTCCACCCAATAAAAAAGAAAATGTATTAAAATACATTCCCAGGAAAACACATCATTAAATGGATGGCACACAAGATAATTCAAGGGTTGCATAACCTTACAATCTAGCCAAGTACATATCCACTAAAAAAAAATTTGCTGATCATCTAAGGAACCATTCAGGAATTTTAGCAGCTTTTTAAACCATGTTACTGTTATCTGTTAGTCGTCAGTAAGCACCATTTGCAACACTTTATACACATCAGTGACTTGTGCCGAGGAAAAGATCACTGCTGCTCCAATATGCATCATTTAATACTTTATGTGTTTCAACACCAGTGCAACTGATTTTCACTTCATTCTGACAGGAACTGTGACTCAGATTAATATGCTGATTACTTCCCCATTGCCACATAACATAAGCAATCTCTGACCATGCTATCTTTCTGTGTCTTCTATTTATCCTCTTCCTTCCATTCATTTCTTATAAGCATGTGGGAAAACATGTTGGGTGTTTTGGGGGATTTTTTTTGTCTGTTCGGGGGGGTCTTGGGTTTTTTGTCTTGGGGGGGAGGGGTGTTGGGGGTTTTTTGTTTGTTGGTTGGTTTGGTTTTGGTTTTTGTTTGTTTGCTTGTTTTTGTTTTGTTGGTGTTGTTTTCTTTTTTCCAGAAGATAAACACTTTTTATTGTTTTCCATTTTCATTTGGCTTTTTTTACTACCCTGTTTCCTTCTACATCTTTGTTTGTCTTCCAAGATCCCTATCCACCTGCCCAGCTCATGCTCCTTCTCTGAGGCTACCTTTTGCTGAAATAGTTTGTGATGATCTATTTGTTTCAGATTATAGCTAATTCTCCTCATTCTATGTAGACAAAGTAGGGTTTGTTAGATTAATATTTAACCAGGCCAGTAATGACTGGGATCATCTAAGCTAACTCTCTGAATAATACTGGCCACAAGACTGCCTTGAATTAACTTCCCTCTCAACTGGAAGAGACCTCTAGAAACACATATGAACTTGATTTAAATGATTCCAGTGATGGTAAATCCACCACAACCCATGATAAACTCTTCCAGGGTTTAATTAACATCTCTATTAAAAATGTGTGTTTTATTTGCAGTTTGCATTTATCTGCTTCATCTTGCACCAACTGGAGGCTATTAAAGCCTAGTTCATTTTAGAGTTCAAAAAGCCTTTTCATAGTGAGTTTCTGGTTTTGATATAGGTACTTAAGCATTCATTGAGTCTCACCCCGAGGCAAGTTTTTGAGGACTCTGGTCATTACTACAGCCCTTCACCTTCTTGACTTTAGACATGAGACCCTGGGACTCTTTTTTCTCTAAGATATTTTTTCTCTAAGTTCTGTGACCATCTAAAGCCACAAACAATATTTCAGGTTGAGTTTTCAGTCTATACTCCACTGTTTGCTCATCCAAGGATAGAAAGTTTCATTTTCAACAAAGCACCATGTTCTGATGACAATTGTCTTGAAAATTTCCTGCACAGGAGACTGAGACAGGGTGACAAATATCACAGCCAACACCTATCAGGACACTATTTATGAATTGAAGTTTTACTACTGGTAGGATCAAGCTGTTCTTACTAATGGCAGGTAATGGTACACTCAAGTACTGAGACACAGATGATCCTGCATTTACAATCTGTCTTTTTCATAATTTACTTCTTCCCCAAGCATCTCAATATCAGGACAAAGTTTCATATAGGAGCACTGAGAATCATTTTGCATTATCTTTCACACAGATCATCCCAACAGGCTTATTAAAATATGTACGAAGATTTCAGTATTTAAAGAGAATTTTTTGATTTTAAATGTTCTTCCTCCCCCTAAAAGAACTTGAAGTGAGCTTTACATATTCTGAGTCCATTACAGGTATTTAATCACCATATATCTTCATCTACTATGATAATCATGGGTGGAAAATAAATCACATTTTTCTACAGCTCCTAGAAACTTCTAGAAACTTTGACATTTGAAATATATCAAAAGTGTCTTTAAATGGTATATCATGGGTTTCTGAACTGAAAAATGTCACTCACTCATAATGTACTCTGTAGAATATTTTCAATTTTATTCTTTCATAGCTGCGCATCAAAGCAAAATTGAATTTAGAAACAAGAACATAAATATCCCAAGCAGCAACTTTCTGCTACTTCCATGACTTGTAAACATTTTAGACAGGAACAAGTTAAGACAAACCAGTTGCAGATCCTCAAAGTCTGCTGAAATCAGCAATAGAACTAGCCCCAACTTCAGTGTCTGTGAGCCAGTCCCTTAACACTAGGATTGGAATGCTTCACTCACAGGTTTTGAAAAAAAAATTATTGAAAAAATAATTCACTGTTGTACAAAATAGCTGCTTTTCCTGATGAGCAAAAGTAGTTAGCTTTAAAAAATAAATAAGTAAACCAAAACAAAACCCAAACAGAACAGCTGAGCTTGGGAAATAAAGATTATGGATTCTTTTCTTAGAGAGTGCAGACTCCCCAACCCACAGATCAGAATTGACTCTACCAGTAAACCTCTACTGCTCACCTTAATACACCAAACTTTTCTTATATAACTTCTCCCATATGTGCACATGTTTGAAATCAAGCTATTTACTTCACTGAGGTGGAAGAGAATTTAATAATATTTCTGGACTTTAGTGATGCCGATATAATATAAATTCTACATCCTGAGGCACTCAAATTGAACAATGTTTCTTCTGATTGCCCCTGTAGGACTGAGTCACCTTTACCAGGAGATGCTCACCTGGGAGTGTTTGGAGGAGTAGTTTGGGTTTGAGAGTGTGTGTAGTTTTACCCAGTAGGACAATCTTCCTAGCAAGGCCTCAAGCATGATGTGCAGCTTCTTTTGGAGTCTTAGTGTGCTCTGCAGAAAGCTGGGTATTGTTTCTTTTTTCAGGAAAAATCCCAAATTTTGCAGCGCATGAGGGAAAATTGCCGGAAATCTGTGACTTCAAGGAGCCTTCAACTTTTTTAAATTTTCAAGAATTTTGAAGTTTTAGTCTGATGAAGCATCCATTCTATAATCCTGCTTCTGTGCTATCTGATAGTAAGTTGTTTTTATTTGATCTTTCTGTCTACATTTCATCTTTACTGTGCTGTGGACTTGCCTTTTTAAGTTTAAACAAGCCTGGCACAAGGCAGATGCCATCTCTCAACTGTATTATTTCTGGCTTTCTCTGTGACCTTAGGAAGGCAATTCTATTTCCTTACAACCATACAAAGAAACTCACATAGTTTCTCAAACATCAGGGCCAGAAATATTTTAAAACTAGGGCTGGGAGTTTCTCTGGAAATTTACCAACTTATTCTGTAATAATTACTTCAATAAATTCCAGTAGCTTCACAAGTGTGGGCACACCCTCGGAATGGAGATAACAATTCTGCAGTAAAGGGGCAAATTCCACAACAAATCCTCTCCATAAATTACTGCCTCAGCAAGGATATAACAATTCCTCTACATCTACACATCTGGTCTTGTTTTTAATATCTGCCAAAAGATTTCGAATGGATATTTTTGATATGAGGTGATTTTGTCCTCCTTTGTTGTTGTTCTGGTAATAATTCTGACCTATTCCTTTTTAGAACTATTTGAGAATCTTCACCTTGAAGGGTTCCCAAATTCAAGACATTACTATCATAGTTACTCTTGGATTAATTGGAAATTTTATTTGCTGTTTTCATGACAGTAAGAACAAACTGGCTCTCTTTGCTATTTTTACATCAATAGTGTGCCCTTGTTCTACAGTAATTATTTTATTTTTCAACACTTCTATGATTTTCGAAGTGGTTTAGCTGTCTTTTGTGTAACTGGTTGCATTCCATGCCCAATATGCTCACCTACCATAGCATTCATTTCTGGACTTCTTTTTGATGGTTTTCTCAGCTTTTTAGCAGATAATTAATATTAAAATATATACAATTTTTTTCTTCCTGAAATTGTCATAAGCATATTTAAACATAACAATGGGACAAGTATGCAGTGAAATAAATGATAGCAAAATTTTGCCACATGGTATTTGTCCACAAGCATGCATATATCTGTAAGTGCACGTGTATTTGCCAGTGTAAACACAGGTAATTATGACATTTTATCATCCCAAATGTTAGTTTAAAGGCAATTGCACACAGAATGTCTCAAGAACATTTTCCTTTGATCAAAGTTGATATTTCAATCAACCATTGAACCAAATGAAAATCATTTACACAGGGGATGACTTAGAGCATTGGAAAAAAGTGCAAGGTGTTGTTATTAAAATATGATCAAAAGTGAGAAGTGTTGGTTGTGCGTTTAAAGACAAGGTGAGATAGTTTTTAATTTCTTTACCTAAAAGTACTTTAGAGATTTGCTATTAGGGTGCCCATTCTTCTCCTGTAAGCACTCAGAATCTTCACAGGAGCAAAGGCCAAATGTCACATACTATATACCCTGAGATCTGAAGGACACAGGAAACTCCAGGCATATTTCAGAGGATGAGAGTGGTATTACTGCAGTGGGAATTCATCTATCCTGCAGTAATTTGGGGAAGTGCAGAGCACAGAGCTTGGTGTTACATTTCCTGCTGATGCTGGGTTCCCCCCACCTCCTGCTTGCTCACCTCCTCCTGCAGCCAGAAGCCACAGCACTGCTGGCAGCCTTGTGCTGAGGTCTTATCATGAGAACTGCATCTGAAGCACATGCCAGGCACAGCTGAAAGGATACAAGCTTCCTCACCCCAGGCTATGAGCTGTATGGAAGTGTTTAAACAAAGCTGATTTCAAAGGCCAGAGTAATTTTTGGTCCTGATCCTTTTGGCCTTAGTGCAACTCCAGAGAGCTGAGTAGTCATAAAGCACAAGCAGCATAATGCATTTTGTTTATCTTATCCAGTTTTACCACTTGAAGCAGTAGAATTAAAAAGCAATCAACCAAAAAGTAGTTCTTAATCACTACTCCTTGAGTAGGGTGGGAAAGGGCAAGAGGAATGAAACCACTATGAATATCAAACTAGCCAAGATCTCATTTAGTGAATATGATCTTCCACAATGCTTAAACTACTGGCCCCCCTCAGTGCCTCCAGGGAGCTCCTCACATGTGGCTCCTGTCACTCCACCCCCAAATCTGCCTCCTCTAGAAAAAGAGACATTTGAGTTTGTCTGCCACTAACCCCTCTCTCAGGGCACCCCAAGAAAACCTATGACAGGTGGCAGAAGGCAGGGCTTGCACAGCAAAAGTCAGGACTAAGAATCACACAGGGCTTCCTCCACGGGCCATGAAGCGTTCCCCAAAAAAGAGCTGGTACAGCTGCAGGTTATTCTCCTTTGCACAGAGTTGGGATGTGGTCAGAGAGCAGGGCACCACCAGGCTGCAGACTGACATGTGAAAAGGAGATAACCTCTCTTGCTTACAGAGAACTTTGGACCCCCAAGAGCAACTTAGCACAATGCTAAGTGCAGGATAATTTGTTCTTTACCATGCTGTTCATGCAAAATTCTTCTCACCCTTGGCTTAGTCACACATTTCTGCAGTTACCTTAGGATGAGCACTTGGCTGGACCCTGGAATAAACAGAAGTGGTAGGGACTGACGTCATTCCCAATGAACCAGGGAGGATATGGGATATCTGCCCAGCTTGAGAGGGAGTCTGAGCTAACAGAATGACAAACAAAGTATTATTTCCCTTAAAAGACCTTTACAGGAGATTTTCACACACATTTCCTAACCAAGAGGATATCACATAAATTTTACCATGGGAAGGGGAAACCTGGGGAATTCTGATAACCCAGAAAAACCTGTTTAAAACTTCTGAGCTTAGGGCATCTGCATATAAAATATTCTTAAGAGGTGGGTGTATGCATGGAACAACTACATCAGATTATACACACTTCCACCTCCTACAAAATTGCATATGCAAAAGAGGGAGGCTACATTTAAAAGAGTGAACTACAATTGTCTGCATCAAGATAGACACAAGTTTCAGGAAATTACTTTGGCACGAGACTTGGAATACTAAATTGAAGTATAATGATAAAGCATAGAACCATGACACATCTTCAGGTTAGATAAGGCTGCACAGCATAAAACTGTAGAAAGCTGTTTTTATGCCATGGCAGGTGGCTACAGATTCCTGCCAGACAAATGACAGCTAAGACAGCAGCACTTAGAGAACATAAATCACACTAACCAATTGTAATATTCAGAAATTCTAACTAGTAAGAGCTCAAGTTACTCTATGGGTGGGCAGAATGAAAAAGACTTTGAAATCCATCAGGAAGTACAAGACTTAAAATATGGGAACAGGGCTGATTTTTCATACTAATTGAAGGGCCCTCTAATTCTGCTCGCGGTATCTTCTATCTTGCCCTCCTACTGAAAGGAGCAGCTACTTACTGGGAAACATGTGAAAACGTGCTTCAGCACCCTGTACACATGATACTTTGAAGTTAAAATTTACATTAGGAAGTCTTCAATTTAAAGTAGATAAAAAAACTTTCTAGTAAAGTGAATAGTTCTATTTAGTTCAACCAGCAGATACAGCAAGCAAAAAAATAAAACAAAAAATTCCCTGTGTTATCCTTTTGCAACTTAAATACTTTCAAATGTCCTAAGTAATTAAATTTAAAACTTATGTATTTTATTTTCCAGCACCTGTGTTGTTTGTTCAGTGATAACATTTTGTCACCCATCATAAACATAAGAATCTTCATTTTGTTTTACTGTCAGTCTGTGTCCCTCATGCATAAAGAGAAGCTTATAAGCCAAATAAGAATTTAAGGCATTTTTAATAATTTTAGTATGTTTTCTGGAGAAAGAAAAAGGAAAGACTAAATTAAACTGAGGGATCACAATTAACTCAGAATTTACAGCATACTGTATCTTTTGTTTGAGCAAGCACATTTCTACAAAAGAAGCTCCAGACATAATCCCTACATTTAATAAAAATATGTAGAGATTCTAACTTAGACAGAACCCACTTCTTTATCTATGGACTATGAAACTGCTAGGATGTCAGGCACAAGTTAGCTTGTGGCTTTCAGGAATATTTGTGAGGATTTTATGTGCTGGGATTTTTTCCCTATGATCTGTTACAGGAATTTCTATTTTCTTTTGAAGCTTCTTTTGAGGCTTTGGGCTGTGCCACCTTGGCAGGATTTGTATAACATCAGGGCATATGAAGAGCAATTCAATGAGAAAGGAAGTGTCAGATTACTAAAAATTTGGGCTTGCTCTAGTTATCACCCATTTACACTCCCAGAGCAGTAAAAAATCAGAGAAAGAACCTCTTTGAAGAAAACTTAGCAGTCATCTCACTGTGAGGACAGTGGGAGACTTCAGAGTGTGATTTATAGGAAATGTAGAAAAATAAGTCCTCCAGCAAAATCAAACAAGTACAGACTTGTCAAAACTTGTATTTATTTTTGCAAGTAATGGTGTTTTCAAATACTAGAATTTCTCCCAAGTAAAAAGGTCAAAAATGATAGTAGGGCAAATATAAGAACTATTTTTTGAAATTAATTATCCTTTATATAACTCCTTATGTCTCCACCTCCTATGCTATTTGTAAAAATACTAAAATCATTATCATGCAAGGAGACTCCTTTGTTCCCTTTCTCCCTACTGTACTGAAAATTATTTCCAGATATCAAAAAAGAAATATACTTCATATTAGTATGAACATAAAATTCTTACATATTTCCATACCTAGTAGCTAGTTTTGACAGCTGTCCATTTTTGGGGGCTAAAGAATTTATTAAGTAGAACTGAGGATTTCTTTGATACAAAAATTGGGCAGGGTCTCAGTACCCTGACACAGCATAATTCAATCAATGGGAACTAGAGCAGAAATTCTGCACCAGTTAGCCCTTAACCTGAAAGCTTTTTCATCACATCTTTTTCTGCAGTGCTGGACTGCAGAATAGTAGTTTATTCTGTTCTGACTTTCTGCTGGTTATTTTAGTGTTTCTTCAGTATTCCTATTGCAGTGGTCATTAAAAATTACATCTTCCTGTACATCCCCAGTGTTCGGCATGCTGAAAAACATTTGCAAGATACTTCTGATTCTTTCAGACAGCTAACTCAAATAAGTTTATTTTCCTCTTCTGTTTACCTTGAAAAAAGGACCTCCTTGCACAAGGGGCTGAAAAAGGAGAGAACTTGATGTCTCTCAGCTAAGCTGTGGTAGCTGCTTATGCCAGTTCTAAATGCAAACTTCAACAGAACAAAATAATCTAAGTCCAAGTATGTAGTAATGCTATAATCTAGCAGCATACACAGGGGAAATTATTCTGCTTCAACTGTTAATCTAACAAGATGAAGAGTCCAAGCTACTGGTTTCAAATGGATTTAACCCATTACAGATACTACAGCTGCCACTGTTATGTGAACTGTAGCAGCAACACCATTAAATGTGATTAACCATTACCAAGCATTTGTAGCAGTTACCAGTACCAGTTACCCGTATATTTGTAATTATTTGGAGGAAATGGCACAAGCATTAAATAGAAGTACTGGCCCTTTACACAGGAGACATTGTGACAATTGCAGCCAGTCCCACCCTCAGCACATCTGCTCACAGCAGTCTCCTCTCTGTGGGCTGAGATCGCTCAGCTGGACTGGCATGGAGAGCCCATGTGAACCGTATCCTTCAGATGTTTCAGGGCACTTCTGTCCACTGCAGCAGTTCTTTGGGATACACATAAGGCTCTTTGCAACTGCCAGAAAGGGAAGAGATGGGCTTTTGCCTCAGACCTCTGTGAGGTAGCATTGACTAACAGCAGCATCTAAGGCCAGCACAGACACCAAGTCTCTTAGCTAGATGAAAGTCATCTCACCATGCCCACACATACTGCAACCACACCTCCCAATGGCAACGTGTGGATAACCTCACAAGTTATGCTATTTTATTAAAGACCCTTTTATTTTGTAAAAGGACTTTTACAAAAGGGGTTGTTACTGCTTACAGTAGTAGTAACTTACTTGTTACTACTTAGGGTGTAGTCTATCTGTACTAAGGATGGCAGAGGAATGGTGTAGCCTCACAGGAATACCCAAAACCTTTCTAGCTTATTCTGCTGTGGCAAACCTACATCGAGGGAGAGGCTCTGATCTTTTCAGAGAAAGTGTTATTTAAGTTTCTTTGCCCTCTCCAATCCCTCCAGAGTCAGCATGCAATTGTACTTTTCTCATTCCTTGTATTGAAGAACCCTTAAGAATGTTGGGAATTAGGGAATAGCCCCACTTCCCCTACCTGAAAGCATTCACAAAGGACCAGCCACATCTGTCAAAAATGTTTAAAAATCAAGCCAGACAATATGACAAATATTAGTTTAAATTTGTGATTTAAATTTGTAATATTAGTGATCTCAGCTGTAAACATTATTGCCTTCTAACATAGTGGTAGATAAAACATTACTGTAACACAGTTTTTAAAGATCCTCAATGTCTCACAAAGCATATTTTACAAATTTTTTACAAAATAAATGATCAAGTCTTCCAAACTCAGTGAAAGTTATCCAGTCTTCAGTCCATCCCACAGGTTCAGCAAGTGACATTTAACCCACACAGTCAGAACAGACTGATTTAGGTCCATTCTTTACAGCTGAGTTAAGGACCTTCTTTTCCTTCATTCTTCTGTTGTCTCCCACATATGTCAGCATACTTCAAATGTAAAAAGAACTCCTTCAAGATGGATTAACTCCCACATGAGATTATTATTAATATATACACATATGAAGCATTAATGAGATGAAATAGCAGCAAACTAAAAAATACCAGTTCAGATTTATCCTCCTCTAACTAGGTAGGGAAGGAAAGTCATCCCCCATAAACTGTTTGATGGGCTGGAATTTAAAACCTCCAGAGGTACATAAAGTAAGTATATTGCTGAGCATTCATAGTTTGAAACAATAGGAACGGCCAAGGTAAATTTTTCATTTATATGGTAGGAGGATATATTGAATTTTCAAATAGTAATAGTTGTGAAAGTGTGGCACTCGCTCTCACTATTTCTTCCCTTTTATAAAGACACAATTAGCACGGATGCAGAAAAATTTCATTATGCCTGAATATCAGATATAAACCAATCTTTTCAAGAAATATTCAACCTTGACAAAGCACAAAATAATTTTACATATACACATTTGTCTATAGTAGATATATTTCTAATCATGAGGATGCAAAGACGTCATTCGCCTGTGCTCCATTCTGCTCAAGAGTGCTGACAAAGCACTTCCAGTGCACATTGCTGTGATGGCTTAGCAAAACTAGGAGCTCCAACTGTCTGTTCCAGTTCTTTGGAAGAAGATTCCTTCATGGGGGATCTAAGACAAAGTCTCTGCCACTTTTGTGACAAGTCTAGTATTTTGATAACCCCTTTTTGCGCACAGCTTAAATCAAGTGAAAAAACTGTCTTTCACAGAGACATTTAGGTTGGATATTAAAACAAGGTTCTTCACCCAGAGGTTGGTTGGGCACTGGCACAGGCTCCCCAGGGAGTGGTCACAGCAGCAGCCTGACAGAGCTCAAGAAGTACTTGAACAATGTGCTCAGGCACATGGTGTAGTTCTTGGACTGTCCTGTGCAGGGCCAGGAGTTGGACTGAGTGATCCCTGTGGGTCCCTTCCAACTCAGGATGTTCTATGATTTTATGCTTCTAAGAGGTAGGTCTGGACAGAAGCCCCTGATGTGCTGTTCCTGCTGTCTCTGTTGGGAGAGCACAAGCAGTTAGCTGGGAATGGTGTGGTGACTCTTGGAGGTGAGTCCCAAGATCTGTGTGAGCTCATCTATGTGGTTTTCAGTGTTCCCTCTCTTCTCTTGCATCCAATGACTCTTCATCTTTTACCAATTTGCTGCATTTCGTTTACATATCAAATTTCCTGGGGGTTGTTATCTTTGTTCTCCGTGCCAGAAGAGAGAGAGGAAAAAAGAACCTTCGGCTATTTTTGCTGCCCTCCTTTCTAGAACTCCTTGGTCATGAAATATTTAAACTTCTCCCCACAAGGTATCAAACAACATTATCATTATCTTTAATTACAAACTAACCTGGTGTATTTTTATAATTAAAGGGAAGTAAATAACATTTAGAGTTTAACTGTGAGCTTCTGTGGAAAGCAGTGGTTAAGTTAAATCACTTATTGGAAATACAAAATACTATTCACAAAAGATGAAGGTGAAATGGACATAATGACAGACAAATTGAATCATATCCACAGTACCTTCTATTTCAACATAAGTTTCTGTATGTTTTCAGCACAAAGAGAAAGAGCCTAACTCTTAAAAGTAGTTGGGGCAACCATACCATGACACTAAAATACAGCTTTGAACAGAACTATGTTTCTTGTGAAATAGGGATGAAAATTACTGTTGGCACATCCTTAATTAAAAGGTAGCTATCAAAGCCTTTTAAATCAGAGAGATTACCAGTTCCCAAAATGTAAAGCTTATACTCTCCTCCTTCTATACAGTCTTCCAACACACATGTCTCTTTTCAAAGTGTGTATGCTGAGGAAGAGGCACATGAAAGCTGTGGATATCAAAATGGCAAGACACATATTAACATGATTTTTGAAGGATTAAAGATCCAGTAAGTAGTACAATTATTTATACTGATTCTGTCCATTTCAAAGTGGTGTGAAATGTTGCTCCCTACGTGTAAGGAACCAAGGAGCACATGATGTGCTGCACACTGCCTCTCCCACAGGATGGCAGGCAGCATCTGCTCCCTGGCTCAGAGCGGATGTCTGCCTCACCAGACAGCCCACGCTCACTGACCAGCGACCCAGGGCAGCATCTGTCCCTGCAGGCAGGGCCCCAGGGAGCCTGCACTGGCTGTGGCTGGGGACAGGAGGATGAAGGGCTTTCTGCTGAGCAGGATATGCAGGCAAGCTGCTTTTCAGCAAAGGAGTCAACACCCCCACAAAACCTTTGTGTGGTCTGAGCCAGGCAACAGTGAGCTTTGGCCAGGCTGAACCATCAGGGCTAAAGGAAGAGCAGATGTGCAGAACTGACCTACACAGCGTGTTGGTACTGCCCCAAAGTGCTGGCAATTCAGTCACTCTCCCATAGCTGGCTAAAAGATAAGCTTTTAACGGTGAGAAAATTTGTAGTACATCATAGTGCCAATAACATACACAAACATATTTACAGCACTGAAAATCCTAAAAGGTTTTTACATCAGAACCTTTCATTTTATGCTGCTAAAGATAGGGTCTTTATTATAGCACTTCCTATTTTTAATTCTGTCTTTGAGTTACTGTAACATTATGCCATACTTTTCAATGTTGCTGTGCCATAAGTCTTGCCTGAAAATGTAGCACTAATCTGTAAATCTCTGTGCATTTTCATAAATACCGCAGCAAACCTCTTAATTGCAGATTATCATCTTAATGCAAATTTCAACACATTTTCATCTGTGTTCACCTGCCACTCTGCCCACTGACTTACTCTGTGCTAGAGATCTTTACCAGTGATTTAGCGTCTTCCACTGGCTTTCATTCTTAAAGTGATGTGTGGGCCATCATCAGGAAAAGACAGTTTCATGAAGTTAAACTCTCTATGTAATGGGATTTGGCCTGTGTCTGCACACTCCTATCAGCATAATGAGTGTAGGAAATAAGTGTATTTGAAATCACACCATAATGCCTCAAATGGCTGGTATTTGATACATCCGCATAGTAGTGGTGTTTGGAGGGTTCCTGAAGCCACACCTGTCATCAAGTATGTCCCAAACCCACTGCTGGCTGAAGTTTTTTCCTGGCCGCATAAATAGCATGAACAGTACTGGCCACTTCACTATTCAGACAGGTTTACAGAACAAAAGCCTCTTGTTTTCAATCAGCCAGAATTCTACCACCACCAGGCACCAAGTCTTTGAGAAATGAGATCTTCCGCCAGGTACACGTACAGCTTTGTGATGCAGGGCACTGGAAACAGGTTGGGCTCTCTGAATAAACAATGAACAGTTGTCCTGTACATTTATTGGGAGGTAGTAAGATCCCCCGTCATCCCTTAGATATATGAGTCTCAGAGATATCGGATGTCCCATCACTGCCTCATTACCAGTGTTTGCTCATTCTTTTTTCTGTGGCTGATGAAGAGGTATAAAATGAAATAATACTTATTCCTTATTTTTTAATTATTTATGTATAAGTACCCAGTGGAATATGAAGTGAAATAAAGAGCACACATATAAAATGGATTGTTCTAGCTGTTCCCTTGTCCCAGTAAGGTGCTTGTTCATCAACCCTGCTCATGCAGGTTGGATAAATTACAGGAATAGTTGTCTCACAAATGCCCAGCAACAACAATTTTCTTTCTCCAACCAGAATATCTCCAGGTAGTACTTGACAGAAGTCCTTTTTGCTCAGCATGACAGAACTGATGGCAGCTTGCATGTAGCCTGACAACATGTAGTATCAGACAACCTGCTTCTAATCACTGTTTAGCTCAGAAGATGAAAAATCAGTGCCTGGTGTCAATATAATGCCAAGTTCATAGGCAAATCTGTACTTTGTCCCACCAGCCCCTCACTTTCAAAGCTCTTGAAATTGATGGCCTTTCTGCCTCCTAAAGAAGGAGACTCTGCAATAAAGCACTGCTCTTTTGCTATGGCTGTAACTCAGGTCGTAGAGTGAAGTAAGACTGGGCATTGCCTTATGTGTTTTATTGAATTTAAGTTGTTGGCATGTTACAAACACTTTCCAGCATGTGAAAGGGAAGGCCAAACAGGTTCTTCCATTAGACTCTCAGTAAAGAAATTTGAATACTGGCACACTTTTGTTTGGCACAAAAGATACCTCTGTAGGAAGCCCAATGCTCAACCAAGGCTGGAGAAGCCTGTGTAGTTGCAGTTTAGCAGAATATGAACACAGCATAGCTGTACAGAACAGGTACTTAGAGCTGCTTTGAACTATTTATTTTTCCTCATCTGAACGAATAGAATACTGGGGACAGACATACAGAAGCAGATGAAATAACAAGTTTTATTCACTTTAAGTAAGCAAATGCAACAAAGATCATCAAAGATCAGGAAATAAGAGGAAACCATTCTCAGAAACCCTTTCATAATATGTTTTTCCTGTAGTAGTGATGAGTGATACTTTGTAAACCTTTCACTCATTCCAGTACCAAATAAGTATCATGAAGTCATATGTGTTTTAGTTTTACTACAATCTTTTGCAGAAACAGTCGGTGCCATTCCAGAACTGTCACTTTTGTACCATGGAGGATATAGAATGTCTTCTTCTAAAGTACTGTGCTCAGTTTTGATCCCCATTACACAATAAAAGATGTTGGAGACAGGTTGGAGAAGGGCCACACAGATGAAGGAAACCTGCTATTTGAGGAATGACTGAGAGAACAGGCCTTGTTCAGCCTTGAGAAAAGAAGGCTTAGGGGAGACCTTATCATCATGTTCCAGTATTTAAAGCGTGGCTACAAAGAAAATGGAGACTGCCCTTTTACAAGGAGTCACATGGAAAAGGTAGGAGGTAATGGGTACAAGTTTCTCCTGGGGAGATCCCAATTAGACACAAGAGGAACATTATTCTCAATGAGAAAAATTAATCACTGGAATAACATCTCTGGGAAATGGTGGATTGCCCAACATTGGACAATTTTATGATTTGGCTGAACAAAGTGCTGGGCCATCTTTTCTAGGCCATGCTTTTGCCAGGAAAGGTTTGACCAGATGATCCTTCATGTCCCTTCTAACCTGGTATTTTATGATTGAATCTATGATTGAGAATGACTTCTGACAGTGGGTGCCACAAAGAAGACTGGTTCTCAGAGGTCTGAGGTCTCCTCTGTGTTCACCTCTCCTGTCTCACAGGACCCACTTTGTCATCCTCCTCCTCTTTTAGGACATAAGGACTCTCTGCTGAATTTGCCAGTCTGCTCTGAAGCAGGTATTTCAAAAGACAGAGAAAAGGATGTGAAAACACAGGGAGTTTCAAGACTCTTCTTCTTTTCCTAAAAAAGGGAGCTTCTGCAAGTAACATCTGTTCTGGATTGCAGGAGAAAGGCAGGGGCAGTGTAGGGCCAGATGCTGCAGGTTCAGGAGGAACAGAATAAAAAATCACAGTAAACTTTTACACTGACATAGCTGCAGCACCTAAAATTTCTGAAAACACTGGCTACTGATGATGGTGAGTATATACCCCTGTATTACCCTATAGATCTACTCCCATTCTGCAGCTTCTTGTAAACTGCATCTTCACACAGTTCCTGCTTACAAAAGGAATCCAATGAGACAGAGGGCTTAGTCTGGACATTTGCTTTGATCTTGTGGGACATATAAGAATCCATTACCTCACAGATCATGGCACCCTTCAATTGCTATTTATAACTACTAAAACTTAAAACAAAACCCCAAGTGTTGGCATGGAACAAATTTTCCCTGTTTATTTCAGTATGAGAATTTTTGGGTATCAAATAAAATGAGTCACGAGGTCCAGAATGAAGAAAAAAAGAAATTGCTTCATCCAGTATGATGTGAAGTTGTGGAACAATGGGGGCATTTTCATTTTACTGATGGCTTTGGCCGTGCCATGAAGTTAAGTTCATTCCTTGATAAAAATGTGTGTTTAATAAACAAGTGCATAGAATAGGTCAGAAGCTGGGATATAACACAATGGATAAATAATGGGTCCATGTTTCTATAGCTTAATGTTTTGAGAGCAAACAAGTACATCACTCAAAAATAAATCAAGAAATAAAGCACTTTGTCATGTAAGGGCATGCTCCACAGAATAAACAGGCTTCTAAGAAATTATTTTTCTGTGGAAATTCAGTAAGGAATTTTAAAAAGTTGCCCTCTCATCACTTATAGTATGACTTTGAAGATACTATTAGAACTTATGATTGCTTTTCCTGAGTCATCTTCACTTCGTGTTTATAATCTCTTTTTTTTTCCATTGTTTTCAACTGTCTTTTCATAGCTCATTGCTTTTTAGAAGAGCACACAGAGATTTAAGGTGAAGAAGAGTGTAAAAATATGTCTAGGGAAAATAAACTGAAACTTTGCAAATCATGAGCTAGGAAATGTGTTAAAGTAGATACAGAACTCCAGACTGAAAACAGATGAATGTCAGAAGAAGAACATCTGCTTTGAAAAAAGTTGGCAGCGGATCAGCTGAGCCTGATGTCTTTTATAACCTCTGCTCTTTTGTTTATATTTTTCCTTATTCATTTGGTATTTTTATGGCTGTAGCTAATATGGAAGATTTCTTAAGGACAGTAGGATAAAGCTGTGAATACTTCATACAGGAAAAATATAGTTTATCATCTATAACCAGGAAACAGCGGAAAAAAAAAGAAAAATAGCAAATCTATCAACTCCTTCAAAGTGGAATATGTGAAAAAAATGATGTATTGCAACTGGGACTGCAGAGAATTGCTTAGGGATTAGATCTAGTTACTATTTCTTCTGAGACATTGATTCTGTTCATATGTCTTCTTAATGATAGTGCTATTTATCAAAGCTGGCTATTTAAGAGTGGTGACAATCTGTATATCTTCTTGTCTTTAATTTCTGCAAATAAACCTACTCTTCTCTGGGAGGTGAAACTTGGCCAAAAATTAGACTAATGCTGCTCTCTGAGTCAGTTACTATATATCATCATCTGAGGACAGGTTCTTTATGTCTGAATATCCAAAAATAACATGCAGGCGAGGCCTCAGTTCAGAAATATGCATTTATTTATGTACTATTGACTGTCTCCTTCTTAAAGATATGGACATATAAGTGCTTTGCTGTATGGATATCCAGATGGAATTAAAGAAATCTCAAGTCTCTTCTCCGACTGACTTTTGAATATGATTATAAGTTTTTTACTGACTAAGATTAGGCTCTTGACTGCAGAGGGAGTGAGTGCTCAGAGTTTGCAGTCATTTCATAAGGAACTTGAATTGCTCAGCAGAGAAACTTGGATTTTTGTTTGCAGTATGTGTATTTTGGAATATAGCATTTAGACAGTACAGGATTTTTCATTTGAACTACTGAAGTGAACTCCCAGATGCCAAAGTAATGACAAACAGGGGAAACTAGAATTGTCTTGTTAAGGTCTGTACTGGTATAATTCACAGGAAACTACAAGTATTTGAGCATCTTGACTACTGCATCCCTATAGGTTCATGCTTCAACTAAATGGGTACTGAATCAAAGCCCTGGTATAAAAGACCATTTTAGAAAACAATTTCAAATAAAGCACCGACAAAAAACCAATTTAAAATAGAACACTTACCAAAAAGAAGTCAGTAAACTTGTTCTTAGTTTGTTCTTGAGTATTTGTGGGGAAAATAAAGATTGGGAGAGAAGGCCAATTCTGCTTAAGATTGGCATAAAAAAGGGGAAGAGGAAGGGAAAAGTAGTATGAGATCTGTGAAATAGACTGAGAGTGTTTTATTTAAATGGGGAAAATTCTGAAGTATGAAGTGAGAATAAAGGGCAAAACTGAACAAATGCTTGAAGATAGAAGTGTGGTGATGTGTTTGCAGTGTCTCTATGATCAGACATAAGTATTTATAAACAACATTTTGTCCAAAATAAGAACATTCTTTATGTTGCAACTAACTTCAGGATCTTTTAGAAATTATTTTGCTAGAGTTTCCTTAAGGGAATGCTTCTGAAACTCTGTGTTTTGATAAGAACTAGGCAGGTGGCCAACTAGGATCTCTACTACAGATCACTGAATTACATGTCTCAGATTTGTTTCTCCATTCCCTTTCTTTCCACTTAGCCTGATTTCATGGCATTTTCTACAGAGCAGTTAGAATTGGATTTGGAGTTTTGGGGGGTTTGTATTGTTTTCTGCAAAACATGACTTCTCATGGGTGAAACCTCAGTATGTTTTAAGAGTAGAGATTGGGTAATTAAGTGCTTTGAAGAAAAGGGTGTGCTACAAGGTATGTAATTTTTCTTTAAAGTAGGATGAGAATACAGTGCTTCAAAAATATCTGCTGACTTCTAAAATACAAATTACAAAATCATTGAATCTCCCATTTCAGCTACATGAGCAATACTTCTAATCAAGCTTCAGCAGCCTTAGGGAAGTCAATTCACTGACACAACTCCACCAGCACCTCTGGAAAGAGTCCTAGGTTATTAAAGTTTGCCGGCTGGTGCAGAACTTCACCCACCCTAAGAGGCAGAAATCACAGTGGACCATTTCAGTACAAGTGAAAAGAGGGAAGAAACTTTGTGTTTTCATTTAGTGAAATAATAAAGAATGAAGACGTGGCAGAAACTTCTTTCTTCACTTCTTGCTTGTGTGTGAGGACAGGTAAGGGCTGTGAAACGATTTCACAGTAAAGTGAAAAGCACACTATTGCCCTAGGGATGCTTGTTATTCTAATTAATCCTCAAGAACGCTTTCAATAGAGAAACTTTTGAAGTTTCAGAACCAGATTATTTTGGGTTGGAATTAATGCAGAATTGCTTTGCATTATTTCAGGTATAGTATTACAAATAATTATTTTTACATTATTCTAAAGGGTTAAGAAAACAAACTGAGGGGAAGTGAGGGAAACTGGATGGCCATACAGCATAAACCAACACTATTCCTTCGATTTAATTTTAGCTAAAACTTACACAACTGAAGATCTAACACAGTGAGAAAGAGTAACTTGCCTCCAGTCATAGCCATGTAATAGAACCAGGAATAAAACCACAATTTCTGACTCCCAATCACAGGTAAATTAGCTATTACTTCCTACAGTGTGCATCTACATTATCCTTGAGGACAACCTCAAAGCCAAATTCAGAACTTTCCATGTTATCTCAATGTGGCAATGCCCGTGAGGCTTCCCTCAGAGTGATCCACCTGGAGTGCCAAGAACTAAAAATCTCCATTTTGCTTAGATCTCAAGGTACTCATAAGGCAACAAGTCAAAGCTGTCTCCTATGAAGACCCATGGGAGAAAAAAACCCACAGGCAAACTGCAATAAAAATTCAAGACCAAAGACAAGCAAAAAAAGCTGTTTTCTCCACCCAAATCATGAGGTCAGAGACCTGCTATTGCAGAACACATAAATGGCAGACAGAATTTTTCTCCTTGAAAAATCAAAATTTAATGGAACTACATCCAAAGCTATTATTAACTAGAGCAAGTTGCACTGCAACTGACAGTGCAGAGTGTTGCAGATTAGGGTGAGTCTGATGACATACTAGGTGATAACAGTGAGCCAGTTTTTCAGGATATGCCAAAGGGTCTTGATTTTTCTGCCTAAAGGTGCTGTATCTGAAGTTCTTACACATTATGACTCTCAAGGAGCTTGCAAGTGCTGAAGCAGGAAGTGGGAGTAGGTATCAGCAACACCTGGCCTAACAACAGCCCTGTGATCCAGCAGAAACAGGATGCCAGCTTCTGTCGGGATGGCAGTGCAGATAATGCAGGTGGTTGGATTTGGGTATTCTAAAGCATCTCTCCTCACCACAGGGCTGACTTGCCTCATGGAACAATATCCCCCTAATACTTTAGGAGAGCAATGATCAGCACTTCTGACATTAACTGGGACCAGGATAGATAAGCATTGCTTCAGAGATAGTGCTGATCTGCCATAAAAGTTTCTGAATATGGTCTCCCACCTCTATAAATCAGTATCTCATCACTTATCATCAGGAGACAGCAGTCACAGTAGATGTGCAGGATGAAAACTTGTAACACCACCAATGCTGCTTGTGTGGTATTTATAACAGGATATCCAGCATTTTTGCCACACTTAGAAAGGCTGCAGCCAGCACAAGCAGTGGCTGCACGGCCAGTGAGTGGGCTGTAACAATGGCACTGCTTTTCCTGTGATGGTTCCTGACCTCCCCTCTGAACATCTGTTGGAGCTCCTGTGTACTGAGGGAAAGCAAAGGGAAGAGGTGCAGTGAAGAGGTGCAGATAGCTCATGTATAAAGCAACATGATAAATCATTTGATTATGATACAAGTATATAAGGCATAGCTTGAATATTATGAATATTAGATATATTAAGAATAGAGCAGGGATACAAACCCCTTTATTTGGCTGGATTGTTTCTTCCACAAATAATTTTTCCCAAGATTTGGTTATATTTAAGAAACATGTCCAGAAATTTATTACTTCTATCAACTGACAATCTGTTATGGCTTTGACCCAGTTAAGCACTGGCTATGAATAGCAGCCCTGGACTTTGTTCTGTTTCCCGAAAAATTCTTAAAGAGGAATCAAAGAGCCTGAGATCCTCATGTGGTAAAAAGAGAAGGATAGACCCACTAAATGTTTCTCAAGGAAGATTCTGTCTAAATTTAGAAAAATTTAAGCAATTAGATGGGAAGAGAGCATCTCCCTCTGCAGGACTTCCTATCCAGAGACACCTCTCTGGTTTCTCACAGAAATCACAAGTGCTTCTTTCAGAAAAGCTTTTTAGATACCTAGAGAGTGAGTAAAAGTTGGGTCCCCAGTTTCAGTAATTTCCTATCTCAGTAATTTCAGTGATTAGAATCAAGCCTCTAGAGAGGAACTTAATGGATTTCAGACCACTTGTGTTTGAATGCTCTGCTAGGTTAGTGACCACAAGAGAAAGCATGAGCTGATGATCGAAAAGTGTAAAAGTGAAGTGTCACCTTAGGTAAGTTCTGTTTCTGGCTCTAGTCTGTTCTGTGCTTTATACAAATCACAATATTATCCTTATTTTATGTAAGAAGTAAAAATCATTATCAGCTTTTGGAAAAATATTGAACAATGGAAACAGCAGCTGTTGTTATTATTACACACATCTGGCCAAATTTTGAGGAGCCATAAAATAGGAAGTAGCAGATAGTTCAGGCTGACAGACTCCACAGTGAAAAGTAGTGTCATAAATGCAAAATGCAATGCCTAAGCTTTAGAAGGTTAGATTGCCAATAATTAACCTTACTTCTCTTTTTCATATGTATGAAAGAAAGATCAAAGACCTCTAATAAACCATCAGGATTGCTTTTGCTTAAAATCCAGAGAAATAAGAGGCGCTTTCTCTGAAGAGCTTTGTTCTTAAAGCACCATTGAAATTGAAGGGGTTATTTTAGTTCAGCACAGCCCACCCATACATTTTATTTCAATATAAGTATTTTCAGTTTTACCACAAAAGCTACAAATGGAGTCTTATCAAAAAACTTTCTGGTGATAGAGGGTTGTATATCAGAAGAATGCAAATTAATGTTGAAAGAGAAGTAAGCAGCCTGGATAATTTTCTTTTATTTATAATAGTTGGAAGTGGAAATTAGAGAAAGAGATAAATATATGGTTTGTTCATGTTTTTTTTTTCCAGCAGTGTATACCTGAAAGTCAATTCATTACCTGCACCATACTTCTTTGTACGTGCATCAGCTCTTCTCCATCTCAGTTACCAGAACATCAAAGGCCTGCCTGGACAGGTGACACAAACCAATAATTAAACTCCGTCCAGCCAGCAACAGAATTACATTCTGCAACACCTTTTGTAAGGTTCTCGAGCATTTCTGGAAATATTTCTTGCCATCTCAAGGAGCAGTGCTCCTTGCGGGCCCACAGTGCGCCGTCCCGCCAGCAGAAGGCTCCCTATCCCACCGAGTGCGGCGGGAGCATCATTCCCGAGCGGCGCGGCCGGGCTGCGCAGGGCAAGGAGCGGGGGACGAGCAGGGACACGGAGGAGGCTGCAGCCCACACACGGGGAGCAGAACGAGGGATCCCCGCCGGACCCTCTATGGCTCCCGCGCTCGCCTATCCAGTGCCCATTATCCGCTGATTGTTTGCTTTTGTTTTAACGCTTAAGGCAAATGGGTCTAGCATACTGCCTCCTTCTACTTTTGCCTTTTAAATGAATTCTCGGTTACTCGGTGTGCAAATATTTGCATGCGTCTCCCGGTTGACAGGCTCGTATCACTTTCATCTGCACATGTGGTATGCCCAAAGTATGATGTATGCGTGGATGGGAACTTCAGTGCCATCTTCAATACGGCTGATTATCCTAAAATCCGTCCTGCTTGATATTTGTATGTTTTATTAACAGCTGAAGTACAGAGGGCTGAATCAATCTCTGTGCCAAAAGCTAACTTAGCCTCAGATCACTGAATATGAAATTCAGTCGTAGATTTCTTCTGCCTTTCCTCTGCACTGCAAGTGAGAAAGTCACAGCAGCCTTGAGGATTTCCCTGCTCGCCAGGGCTACACAGGACCTTCCAGCAATCCTCAGAGCTGTGACCTGCAGCAGCACAGAGAATGTCTGTCCATACACTCCCATGACCCACAAGCCGCCCCCTCCCTCTGCGGAAGCGCAATGGTGACCACTTCAAATCTACTCTAGCTAAAAAATGCCTTTACACTGAAAAACACTTCAGTGAGTTACTTATGGCAGCTTCACAGCTCATTTACTTAAAGGAATCATGAGCCACAGATGAATCAGGCTCAAATAAAACGATTTGCAAAAGGCCACACAGTAAGCAGCAGGGAGGATGTGAGACAGGGACTAAGAGCATGCTCTATTGTGCTTGGTTTTGCCAGTGCAAAAATCCAATGCCAGCGTGCAAAATGCACCATTTTCTCTGCTCCAAATCTTGACAAAGAGATAAACAAAAGTAGTTTCTCTTATGTGATACAGCTGCCTAGCAAACCGACCTTCATGTCTGACTTCAGAACTTTATGAAAGACTGTAACTTCCTTTTGCAGTCAAAATTATAAAGGATCTTTTAAAGAAAACTTTCTAGCTACACTATTCTTTCTTCTTGGGAGGAAACTTAAATGTAGTGGAGACTTTGAAGTGAGCCTTGGGTTTGCTACAATGGACTAACCTGATTAGAAATCATGCAAACTCTTGCTGCTCTTTAGCTGCATTCCCCCACAGGCTGTATTACAGCTCTCTAACCAGTCCCACAGCATTGAATGATGTCATGGGATCTGCAGCTCAGCGAGATGAAAGGGATAAAGCGGAACCCGCTGGCACTGGGGAAAGCTTCCAGCACACAATCCACAACACAGCTTGGGAACTCAAAAGCTACAGATCCAGCCACTCAACCCCAAGCATTTCAGAATCGTGTGCATTCTCCCAGCACAAGCAAGGACAGGGGGAAAAGAGCCAGCTCAGAGCACTGAAAGGCAGAATTTGAGTGCAGCTACCTGCTGGAAAAGGAGCTCTTTTTCCTCGCCAAAGCACTGCCTTTGATGTACGGCAACTGATCACTGATCAGATTACAGGCATTTGGTCTCAGTGCTCGTCTGCCTTTGATCTGCATGGTTAATTTTATTTTCCCGGATTTGGAGTTTCGTCTGGGCTTGTGCAGACATACTTTTTTTTTTTCTTTTCTTTTTCTTTTTCTTTCTTTTTTTTTTTTTTTTTTTAAGGAGGCAAAAGCATTTAGTTCAGAAGCTCCGGCGGTGTGAAATTAAGCTGCAGAAACTCTGGCACTGGAAAACTTCATCAGATAACAGGTACTGAATTTTGGGGTTGTTTCTCAGTTTTGTGTTGCAAGAATTTAAGGAATTAAAAAGTTCGCATAACCAATAATACTACACATCATTGTGTGTACAAAGTTCAAAAGATTGTTTGTAATTTATGCAGCATTTTGTTTGCAGCTCTTGGGAAGAATTATATAGAGAACAGACTATCTAGAATAATAGATTGAAAAACTGAAGCAAACCCACTATTTTTCAATGTTTTGGGGGTACATAAGATTTTGGGTTACACTGCTCATTCATACCATCTATAGTTTTGTAAATTTGTATTTGAATTCACGTATTACATGACTCAGGGGAGTAGTTATTCTCTAAGGAAAGACCAACCATATCTCCTACACACTGTAATACTTTGTTTGCTCTCAGTGCATTTATTAAACTGTGTCTTCTTCAGACAACACTTTAAAGCCTAATAGTTCCATACTTGAGATGAAAAAAAGTCTCCACTTCCACAAGTTTTTAGAACTAAATTTATAAGCATAACATCCTTATCCACAAAAGGAAATGGTTTTATTTTAAGATTGAAGGGATTATAGTTCAGCTGTCCCATATGAAATATTGAAAATAAAAGTAATCTTCTGACCTGATGATAGAAGTTTCCTCTAAGGCATTTTAATAAATATATTAAAGAAGTCTTAGGTTTGTCTAGAGCCAACAGCTAGTTTTGCTGAATTTCATAGAAGTTTTGCTGCATTTCAGTGGTGCAATTTCCACTCACAGTGTTTTTTACTCTGTTCCTCAAACTCTTATTTATGAAAAGTATTGTGTTGAAGAAATTTTGAGACATCTACTCCAGAAATTCATTCTAAGGGAACAATCTTTTGAAGGTATAGGATTATTCACACATTTGCAGTTTTAAAGGGCCAGATCTTTGTGTGAGTTTGGGCCAAATCCATGAGTGTTCTGTGCCTGCAGCTGGAGTCAGACTGTTAAAATAAGACTCAAACTCCTTCTGTAGTATTTAAATATAATTTAGATTTTCAGAAGAACTTAGAACCCATAATTGGGACCAGACTTGCAAACATTCCAGACACTGAGGTCTTTTCTTTGAAGATCTAGTCTTAATGGTGGCTAGTAATACTGACTTATATAGTCTTAGGTCTAAATTTAGGTGTATATAAATTTTAAATACATTTATTAACAAATTGCAACTAAAAGTCTGTCAAGCATCACTTGAACACTATTCTTTAAGATGTCTACCAGTCCACAGGACCTTGAATATATTCATATTTCAGTATGCACCATTGCAACATGCAAACCCAAATTTTAACAGTATGCTTGCATCTGAGGAAGATCAAGTTATCAACACTTCCAGATAAATGTAGATACCTTTCATTAGTCAGTCTGCAAAGTTTGTTTCTTCTAATTAAAACAGTATTTGTATATATAAAACTTCAATTTACTGAATATCAAGAGATAATATACCAGACACAGATTAACTAGGCCTGACTTGGAATCACTTAGTTTTCCATGCCATCAATTAATTCATATTCTTACTTAACAAGTCAATTATATTATAAGGAAAGTAATTAGCACTGTATGAATAATATGTGTATAGCTGTCAAGAAAGAATATAATTTCAGGCATAGCCAAAGCAAAATGTGGTATTTCTCCCTAAGTCACAATGATGTGCTAAAATATGTTCCTGTAACCCTGAAAAGATGGCTTTATTTATTAATTCTATGCTTTGCTGATGAGCTTCTCTGCCTTTCCAGTCCCCTCTTGCTTGTTGCTTGTTTTCCAATTTGTACATTTATTTTCTGAGGAAAATTGTTCCTAAACTTTACCTCTGCTTGGTGTAAAGCAGAAAGGGAAGCAAAGTTTAAAAAATAAAGCAAGGAGTCTTTTTCCTCAGAAGTCAAAATAGCTGTGCAAGTCTAACACAATTAGACTATCACTACAAGGGTCTGACCTATCACACAAATGGGTGAAGTTGCACACAGGAGAAACACTGGTTAATCAGATAGATTACACTGTTGAGTAGGATTTGTATAGATAATTATTTGCAACATTTAGGCCCTGAAAATGCATTTAAGAAACAAAGTTTTTTTTAAATTTTCTAAGAAGCCCCTAGGATTTTAGGTAATCCCCCAGATATTTAAACAAAGATGGGCGTCAACCCAATTAAGCTGAAAAATATCTTTGCTCGTCTGTATGTAAGTGAGGCTGAAATGAAAGCACACTTGAACACATTCAAGCATGGTGGGAAGAGGATTTTCAGCAAATTTTGTTGTTTTAAATAGCAGTTCTCTGACAGTTTAGCCTGTCATTGATCTGACTTTTAAAGATTAAATAGTAATAATTCTTGGCACTAGTAACTTTGCTTTTACTAAGAGCTGTATAAACATTAATTAATCCTCAGGCTTAAGCCTTCAGAAACAAAAAGTTCACAATGCTTTTTCAAGCAGATCTGACTAGGAAACTCCCAAGTGTATGATTTATTTATTAAAATAGCTTGAGCAATTTCTGATTATAAATAGAGCCATTTTCAAACAGTGTGTCTTAGATAACATCATAAACATATTTTAAGGTTTGTAATAGTTAAGATTATCAAAAGACATTGCACAGTTATACTGACATCAGCTTCCAACAGCTGTCATAACAAGAGTAGATCTATCTCACAGTTGACTGGGGGAACTGTGTTAGCATTTGAGATATGGAGATAACAACTTCCTATTGCTGTACAATTTCTGCTTCCACATCAGATATGTCACGAAACTTAGTCTTATCAAAGGGGTCAGCTGAAACTGCTTTCCAAGTATTTCTTTTTTACGTTCTCTGTTGTAGTGAGAATCTCTGTACTAGTTCTAGCAATTCACTTCTTCAATTTCCTGAGAAGCATCATGATTCAAAACAGTGTAAACTCTATGATTCTCAATACCTTTCAATGATGAATGGAACTAACTCATCCTTTTTACATTCAGAGGAAAGATTTTACATGCTACAACAAGGACTTAAATGTTTAAGTTTCAGTGTTACAGACAGCACATTGCTCTGAGTTCATTAGCATAGTAACCCACTGTCTGATGAAAGTCTTAATGTTTCTTTATATGGTAATCCTGAGTGTTTAGTCAACACTTCAAGAACTCTGAGATATTTTACTACCTTTGTCTAACTATACTGCTTTAAAACGAGTATCTGAAACATACATGATGATTCTACTAAGAAGAACTCACGCAACAGTTTCACTGGTGGCTCCAGAAAACAGATAACACACAAAAGATTGTCTGTAAATAGTGAGACTGTGTGCAATGCTCAGTGCTGTGCAGCAGCTGCTATTCACAACAGATGCGCTGCTGTTGCGCCGCAGCATGCCATTCCTCACTGAAATTCCAGCCTCTTGCAGAGCTCCTCCTGGCAAGGGTCCTGAAGCAAAGCTCTTCTTTGAAGGCCCTTCAGAAGAGAATTACATGAAAACCCCTGTACATTCAGAGTTGTTTGGGTTTTATAATTGGAAACAACTAGTTTTGCAGCAATCATTTCTCTCTTTGCATACAACTTGCTGGATTTCAATAAGCACTCCTTGTTTTTAGAGAAGCCCTTTGGCTGGTGATCTTCAAACATTTTTGGTGAGGAGATCCAAAAATTCTGTTTATTTGAAAATGCTTTACCTCCCAGTATGATAGTTTGTTCATTTTTTCAGAGTCTAACCTTGTTCCTTGTGTGTCTATAAGTTGTCTAGACTATAAGTGGATCATTAACTTTTTCATTAGAAGTAAAACTAATAACCTGAAATTCCTGCAGCAGCAGTACTTTTACCAAGATCTCCAAGAGTAGTTTCACCAATGTTGGAGAATCACTAACTTCATAAAAGCTCCTAATTTGTGTCACAGTAAGTGGCAGTAACATCCAACCTAGCGACTATGAAAAATTTACTATCCGTGAAGGGCTGGATTTCTCCATTTCTCCATGGATACTCACATTTGGTATTGGCACTGTGCTTACAGCTGGGTAACTTATTACCTAGAGAATGGATAAAATATTTCAGGCTCTGAGCTAGCAGGAAGAAAAAGCTACTCAAGAAAGGAGAATTTGCAGTGTGTTGTCAGAAAGCCTCTGTCATGCTTTTTGGGCAGGAGAGGTGGAAAGAGCTTTGCTCAATTACAAGGACTCATTGTACACTCACCTTAACAATGGCCAAGAGCCAGTACCTTTAGAACAGCCCAGCAGCCACAAGCCTGAGCTCCCTCTGAGGGGCATCAGCAATGCCAAGGCTGCAGTCCCAACACCAGGCAGCATCTGGAAGCAGAGGTGGGCACAGGAGTGCCCTGCTATCCTGTCCTCCTGGTGGGATAAAAGGGACACCACCCCCTCACTTGTGATTCACCCTGGCTTCACACCAGTGGTAGGAGGCACACACCCCTGCTCACATCCTCCCAGTGAGGACGCACGGCACCATCCATCCATCCATCCATCCATCCATCCATCCATCCATCCATCCATCCATCCATCCATCCATCCATCCATCCATCCATCCATCCATCCATCCATCCATCCATCCATCCATCCATCCATCCATCCATCCATCCATCCATCCATCCATCCATCCATCCATCCATCCATCCATCCATCCATCCATCCATCCATCCATCCATCCATCCATCCATCCATCCCATTGGCTGCCCGCGCTCAGCTGACGGGCCGGGGCGGGGCGGGCGCGGCGTTGCCGGGGTGACGGGGCGCCCGCCGAGGGCAGGCGGCGGCGGCGGCGCTGCGGGACGGGCGCTCCTGGGCCGGCCGTGGCAGGTGGGTGCGTGCGGCAGCCGGGCCGCGGAGCGGGGCGGCCGCGGGGGAGGCGGCGGCTCTGCTGGGGCACCGCGGGCTGGCCGGGCACCGCCGCCCCGAGGCCGCCCCGCCTGGCACCGAGCCGCGCCGCCCGCCCCTGGGGCCCGCGGCGAGCTCGGTGATGGCAGCGAGCTCCGCGGAGAGCGCAGGCTGAGGGGCGGCGGGGCCGCGGGGAGGGCTCGGCCGGGCCCCTGCATCCCCGCGGCCGCTCCGGCTCCGCCGCTCCGAGCCGCCCCCGCGGTGGGTACGCGGTGGGTACGCGGAGCTCGGCGCAGCCACGGAGCCGCGGCTGGTGGTGGGTTCTGCCGGCCTCAACAGCCCCGGAGTGGCTGCTCCACGCCCCGGAGTGCGGCGAACAAAAAGCCCTTAAAAGCCGGGCTTTCATGTTCACAAGCGCTTCTCGTGTCTGCTGCATTAATAAGCTGCTGTTTGCTTCAAACAATATTAGAGCTGGAGTTGGAGGAATAGAAGCTCCCTACTTTTTTCTTTTGGCTGGTAAGAGATTTAAAAGCTCCAATTACAGTTCGATTTATTGAAAAGGTTTTGATTGTTTGACTTCCTTTCCTGTCCCTATTTAATCTGACCTTGGACCGAAAGCTTTACCTGTTATTTGTGAAAAGTCTAAATACTTATTTACCACCTTTATATTTACAACTACTTTAGAAGGATGCTTTTATCAAGTTTATAAAGTGGTCCAGTAGCATTTAATATGAGTAATGGCAAATTGATTCAATCTGTAGGTAGGTTTCTTAACTACTGCATAATCTCTTTCAAGCACACCTTCACCATCAGGTGTAAAGCGAGTTACTTAGGTGTGTTACCTGGAGCTTGTTACCGTATGAGAAGAGGGTTGGGTTTTTGGAGTGGGTTTTTCTGTTGTTGTTTTTGGTTGGTTGGTTTGTTGGTTTTTTGTTGTTGTTGTTGTTTCTTTTAGACCTAGAAGTAAGCTTCTTTATTAGTTTACTAGTAAGATGCTTAAAATGTCAGTTAAGGAGGCAATAAGTCACTTTTTCTCACTTTCAACAACTTGCAACCCTAGTAAAAGAAAATAGTGTGAATGAAAGTAACTCATGTCTGTGGTTTTTAAGACATTGCATGCCATCCAAAACTGCTCAAGGCTGACTGGATAAATGTAGCATATTGGTATTGCACCATTGCAAGGTATATTAACCAGCCCAATGCTTTATAATTCATGATCCCTAAAAATTACTTTGAAAAAGAACTATTAGTACATTTTGGTGTAAGTATGAATATAATACTGGCATTCTCAGTGTATTACTTATTCACATATCTGAGTACAAAAGCAAAAATTCATCTTGATACTGAGCTTTCATCTAGCAAACCAGTGTCTCCTAGAACTTGAGATGGGTGAGATGTATTAAACAGAAGAAGCAACATTTTTTTCACCAGAGTTTTGATGTTGTGTGAGTAGGCTCATCAGCTTTGGTGAGAGTGGGAGTTCTTGTGTGAATCACAGGCTCTGATCCTCTAAAATGCTTTGTTTATGTGTAGGAAAAATGTTGCCACATTGCACCTTTGTTACACTATTTGACTCTAATATCTAATTAATGATAAGCTGGATATGTTGAAGAACACAAACGATAAACTGCTTTATCACCATCATTCCTGTAAAGACAAGTACTTCAATTAACATAACTTGAAGTGTGTGGTACTCAGAAGCAGCACAAATATTTCCTGGCTGTGTCTTGTGACCCTGTGTCTTCTTCTCATCTCCCTCAGCCCCTAAAATACATCTAAGTGTTTTCAATCATCAGCAAGGTTCTAACTAACTTTAATCTGCTACCTCTGTCTTTACAAAATTAGAAATAAATCCATAGCGGCCTAATGTCGTACGTTTCATGGTGGCAGGATTGTAAATTACAGATCTTTTCAACGTGATATTTAATGTGATGAATGTGCTCTAACTGACCATTTCTTGGAAAAGTTGGAGCAAATGTGATCAGACAAGACCTCATTTACTGCATAAAGTGGAAGACTACAAGGGTTGTGGGCAGGGTGTAAGGGGAAGGTGTCCTAGACCTGTGAGACAGAAATAACAATGTGCAGCTCTGTAGTGGAAGTTCTTGTCCCTAACTTGCTCCCTTGCTTTGTCTTTGTCATTGCAGCAGCATAAGTACTTTCCCTTCTCTTGTTTCTTGCCCCTGGGGCACTGACTCTGCTAAAGCCATCTGCCACTCCTTGTTTTATTGCGTGCAGTTGACAGCTGCGGGTGGGAAGTAGGTGGTTAGAAAGGAGCTGAGACCCTGTTTGTTGGATACCAGAGACCTCTGTTGGCAAGATAAAATGATTGTATTTTCAGTCCTCTTTCTCACCCAGAACTTCTCAGAGTACTCTGCCAGTGTTATAGAGTGTGTGAAAAGTGGTCATCAAGTAAAAATATCAAATCAAATACGGGAAATTTCAAAGACCTGGTTGTGAATTAACTGAGAATTCACAACTTCAAGTTAAGTCAATGTGAAGTTGGGAGTTTTTACCATTTCTAAAGTTTTCCTTAGAAGATGGATGATGTTGACTTCAAAGTTTTGATGCTTCTGTGTCTGAGAAACCTGCTAGTCAGCCATAATTTAGTCATGCTGCTTTGGTTCTTGAGGTGGTGTGTCTTTCATGGTGGAATTTGAAGTGTTTTGGAGAGAAAAAAGACATATTTTTCTGACATGGACTTTGAAATAAAATGATGATTACTATTCAAGCAAGCTGGTAAATGTAGGAGTAAATTTTAGAGGGCCATGGGTTCTATAACCTTCAAAGGCTGGAAGTTCTTACTTCCACAATACATTTATTACATGTTTCTAATTTATTGTTTGATATTGCCCTCTTTACACATATGCATAGTAGGCCCCAAATGACCTTAAAATTATGCAACTACATTTCCTAATGTAAGTTCCGTATCCTGAGTTCAGTACATTACCAGTAATGATTGCTTTTCCCTGAGTATTTTAGGCAAGCACATTACTGTTAACCTAGTAAGATGTATTTGGAATGATTTAGTGACCTCAAAAAACTCTGTCCACAGATTTCTTTCTTCTAATAAAACTGAGTATAACTGAACTCAGTTTAATATCAGTATCTGGACAAGAACAAATAGTCTTTAAAGGTATGGAACCTCTGTTTACTCACACATGTTTTAGAGGCAGAAAACTTCTAATCTCTTACTTGAAAGCATGAGGTGAATGGCTAGTGTCCAACAGACATCGGTATAATGCCACTCGATATCATAAGAGAAGAAATTTGCCCAATGGCAGCCTATTATTAAGTGCTACAGTCTCTACTTTTCAAGCAGGGCTTTTTACCAAGCTGGAGATTGAAGCAGGAAACATGCAGCTGACACAGTTATCTCTCCTTTGGGACTTGCATTCAATACATTGAGTTATTAAGGTGCCTTTCAATTTTTTTTTATCAAAATGTTGTCATGAAAGAAACATCTTATTTTATTTGTCCTCCTAACAACTGTTATTTCTTGTACACTGGCTCATTTCTCTCTCACATTAGTCAGTATAGAGTCTTTGGTGTTGTTTTGGCAGGAGTGGTGACAATGGATGCAATGATGGCATGATAGAGTACCACAGGCATTCATACACGTCTGCTGAAATTATTTAAATGTGTTTTGGTGCTGCTGAAGTGCTCTGAAGTTTAAGGTCCATAGACCTGCAAGCCTCTTTTGGAGTCTTTATTGATCATAGAAGACTCATTAATTATATAGAAGATATATTTTAGGCCTAAAGCTGTAAAATCTCATGAAACTTGTAATGATCAGTCAAAAAACTGAACCTTAGTCAAGCATAGGGTAAGTTGGAGAAGTCCTTGCTAGTTTGATGCCAGTAATAAAATGCTTGATTTTAAAAATTTACTCTGGGTTGTGGAACTCCTGGTGATTAGACTTGCCAAGACTGTTATAAAGGCAGTAGTTTTTCTTTTAAATAAAGAGTATTTCACAGCTGCAATCAAATTTCACACCTAAGTGTACAAAATATTGTGGTACAGGATGGTTTGCCATGTGCTTTTTATGTTCTAAAAGTCTTTGAGATACTTGCTATAAGAAGATCATCTTATAAAAGATAGGGCAATTCCAAAACTGAAATACAAGATTCAGCATGACCAGCAAGATTTTTAATATTGCTTTTTGTTCTGTACTGGCATTTCATTTTTATTCCATTGTGACTCCAGAATCCTAAAAGATGAAAATATGTAATTAGCTTTGTTTCAGTATTGATTTTGATAAGTTGTATATATACTGGTTTTTAACAATATTAAATCTTCAAGTTATTGTGTATTAGAGAAAAGGTATAATATGCCTGGAGTACATTAAGCTAATATAGTTTTATTGTAGATAATTAGTCTGCAGGGCAGTTAATTGGGCTGTTCTTAATTTGCTTTATTTTTTCTGTGCTTCAGGCAGCTTGCACAGAAAAAGTAGGCCTCATAGATTATGTTACAGCTCCATATTTTAGATCATAAGTCTTATTACAGCTCAGCAGTATTTTTTGTATTGAAAATTCAATGTGAAACTTGACACAAAAATACACAATTATTACAATTGTCAGTTTCTTTTTGATACCTTACACATCTACTTTCAGAAGCAAAAGTAAATATTGAAACTTAAAATGAAACTTACTTTTAACCTTAGGAAGAATCCTGGTTTTGAAGTTTTGGTAGTATTCTATAGATGATCATAATAGCATTAGAACTGTATTATGATTTAGCTATTTTTTAATTATTAACGAATCATATGACTTGGAGTAATCACTTGTCATTCAAATCTAAGAAATTCAATTATGTTTACAACTTTATTTCCCTTTCACACTTCTGTAAAGTTTTAAGTCCTATAGCAATTAAGAAAGCACATGAAGTATTTATTTTTTCCACTAAACAGAATTATGTGAAATAAAAATGTTAATGAGGATTTTTCTGCCAAGTCCCATTAATTTCAGCATGATTCTTTGGATCAGTATTTAACCAGTTTCTTTAATTTAACTCTTAGACTTTTAGCTTTTCTGTCTTGTCTTCTCTGAATCAAGTGAAGTCAAGCTTGTTTTACAGGACTGCTTTTCTGTAATGCAGTGTAGAGTTGTTTATTGCATGATGATTCTAAGTTATTTTTTCATTTCTTCATATATTACTCTTGAATTTCTGTAGCATTCCAAAGGGAATGAACAGCAAAATTGAACAGGATCAAAATTAAGACTTGATACTTATTTCAAGGTTACTGAGGTGCAAAGTGTCACAATCTGTCTCTTATCTAATCTGGTTTTACTTAAAAGATATTTGGTTACTTGTTGGCCAGTACATGATATGATGTATGGTGTGTGTATTTACCCATTTTCTATGTTTCTAAAAACAGATGAGAAACGTTTCTTGAAATTTCTGAGTTCCCTTAACAGTCTTTTTACTGTCTCTGTCCACCATTTGCTCTTTGCTATTACTAGAAATTGTTTTGTTCGTGCATACCTATTTTGTTTTCAGCATTAAAATTGTCAGCTTCTCATGACTTCAGAACTTTTAAAATTTGTTGACTTTCCTTTTTCATTTTTCCAGTTGTCCTACAGTGCTTTTTACATGAAGTTGTGTTTTGGTCATCCAGAATTTTTTCTGAGATTTTTCCATTTAATGTTTCTTGCCTTAATTTTTTTCCTGCAGACTTAAAAAAGAAACCGATGTCAAATACTATATCGGTATGTATTCGTATTCCTTGAAAGTACCTGTGCTGACATGCATTTAATCTGGTAATTGTCATTGGCCCATAGACCATTGCCATCACTTAAGTGAGAAATAACCATAGAAATGTCATCTTGGCTTTCCTGTGGAGTGCTGTCTGACACATCTCTGCCTGCTCTGTTCTTTCTAGTAGACTTTTGCTCTTTTTACACTTCAAGATACAGCTTCTCTTAAAAAATATCAATAGTGACACTGAAGTATACTTTCTTCTTATTGATTAGAATTTGTCAACTAGGGTATTCATGCAGTAAAAGGTGGAATTGTGTGTTAATTATAGTTTTTGTTCATTCTGGTTGTATATTTTTGAGAGCATATTATGCTTGCAGTAGTTCCATGTTGGAAAGCATTTTGTGACTATTCTTAATATTTTTCTCCGGTATTTTCCTTTTGTTTTGGGTTCCATCCTTTCATTTGTCAGTCTCTACTCTTAAATGATGAAAACAACATGGTGTATTTGAAGAAATTCATTTTTGTCTGTTGATCACATACTTAGTTGAGTGTTTTACAAGCAAGAAACACATGTTAGGGATGTTAGATTAATAAATGCTGATCTTCTGTAATCTGGACTGATAGCCAGTTAAGACTCTTCTTTTGAGATTTAAAACTAGAGAAACTTTGTGTTTATTGTCTTGTCTTCAAAAGGCATATGATTTTTAAAGCATATGTTTGTTGTTTAGCAGCTTCCAGAAATCCATTTGAAAATGTTAATGGCATTGACAGATTGTATTTTGACGTGCCAAGTATCATGAAGTATGATGGACATGTGACTTCTGCAATTTAAGCAATGTAAATATAATATTTTTTTTTCTTTTTTATATTTTTCTAGGGAGAAAGGTTTAATCACAAGAAATGGATGCTAAAGGATTACAAAGAGATGATAAACTGAAAGTGCTTGTCATTTTACTAGCATATTTGGTAAGTTAAAACTTAATATTTTTCCCCCATGTTGAAAAAATTGTACTGAACACAGAAACTGTGTCTTTTGTTTTACACATTACTGCTAACACTAAAAGTCTTCAAATGCTGCATGCAGACAATGCTTACACATTTTATTGATGTGAGCTTAAGCTTTGTCCACTGATTCATAGAATTTCTGGCTGCTCCTCATACACAATTATAAAATTTTACCTTGTGAGCCTCTTCATGGATGAAGGAGTGGACTAGAACAGAAAATATAAAGTGAATATAGTGCTGTGGAGGTCATGCTGCTTCACTTCAGATGTGGCCATCTCTTACTCCATTGTGCTGTACATAGTTTACGTGCTTGGAGTATTCAGTTTATGGACAGATTGTAGCACAGCACACAATTACCTTGCCTGCTCAGTGTACTTAATCAACTCTGGCTTGCTGTAGAACTAAGGGTAATTAACAATTCAGAAAGTTATTTTTAAGATCAAAACATGGATTTATTTCTCAAATTTAATATATTTTGATGAATTTACTTTTTTTTTGGTTTTGTTGTTGTTTTGGGTGTTTTAGCTAAGTAAGGTAATTTGTGAGACTGGAGACTGCAGAGAGCAAGAGTTTAGGGACCAGACTGGAAACTGTATCCTCTGCAAACAATGTGGTCCTGGAATGGAACTCTCAAAGGTAAGGAAATCATGCTTTCTTGAATTTATTTCTGATAAGTGCATTTATGTATTTGATCTAAAATGATGGATATCTGTACTTACATGAAAATATGTACTCTTTTGGCATTTGAGCCTTCTGCAGTTGTTTAAGAACCATGTTGTCGGTTTCATTTTTTTATAAAACGCTCAGTTCAGAAAATGATGATGCCACTAATAAAGTAGGCAGTACCATCTGGATGGGCTCTCGAATTATTGTTTTAAAGGTAACAACAAAGGAGGGGAAAAACTACAAAGGGGTAAAAAACTACAGGGAGTTAAGACTGCATAACCTTACTCTGTAGAAGAGAATGTGAAAAATTAATTTCAAACCAGTGCTTGGTACCTTGAGTGCTGACATGGAGGGGTTTAATTTTTACAGTGCTGGCATTCACAATTGGTTCTGGATTTTGGGTGACAAAGTTTAAATATTTTATATATGACTTTTTTGTCTTAACAGAATGGGTCATACACAAATAAATACAGATTAAGATTCAAATGAGAGCTAATATATTTCCTTAGAACAGGAGGGAAATAGGTGATTGTTCTGTTTTCACTAGGTCTATGGTTGGAGCACTTTAGGAAGCCAGATTCGAGTCAGGCTTGAACAATTTCTTCGTTTTACAATTCATTAAAAATGCTATAAACCTAATTCTAATCTTAATGCCATGTAAAGTAATTGAAAAAGTTGAGGGCAGAAAAATACATGATAATATTTAGAAAGCACATAGGAAGTTTTTTTGATTTCATGGAGAAGGAAATACTATTGTGAATCTTAGGCTATTGCATTTTGCTTTTATAACAATTGCAGTTCTTCCAAAAGCAAATCCCCATAAAAGTTTTTGAATTACTAGGATTTGAGGACAGTGGAAATGAATCAACGGAGATGAATGCTGGTTGTGATTACAGGCTGGGATTCAGTAGAATAGAAAGTTCACTTGGCAAAATTTTCAACAAAATTCCAAGTCTGAATGCAAGTCATGAGGGGGATCTTAGTTGTTTTCAGTTCAGAGAAAGTAGGTGCTGTGCATGAGCAGGGATAGAGAACAATGAAGGAAAACATAGCTGAAAGGGAGGAATATGTTGGTATTCATTACTGGAGGTGAAGGAGGCAACAAAATGGGTTATGTGTCTTGGGAGATTGGATGTCTTGAGGGAGCAAGAGTGTCCTGCCAGAGACCTGAGGATGGTAAGGCAAAGAAGAGTGCAGGGAGGGTGTCAGAAAGGTGAGTAGACCTACCAAGACTCATGCATGTGTAAAACCCTTTCTTCAGTGTCCAGCTCTAAACCCACATCTTGTCCATTGCTGGAGTGTGAAGCTGTGACCCTGACATAACTGTGCAGTCAGAGCCACACCTGGGAGGTGGGGCCATAAAGAGCATTCCATTTGCATGCAGTAGGGCAGACTCTGTCTTGTACTTCTACTGAGAGTGTAAAAAGGATGCTGAAGGTGGAATTTAGGGTGTTTAAGGGAATTTGAAATATTTCTTTTGAAAATTTTTTAACATGAACCGTTACTAAGTTTGGTGTGTAAGTGTGTTCAAACTTCAGAGGGAAAAAGAAAAGTTCAGTTTCAGTTTATGGCTCTGTAGTTCCTATTATGTTCAGCTCTGAAAAAAAACCACACATTAAGTATTGTGGCTTGTGTGAGATTTGAAGGGATTTACTGAAATTGAGTGACACCTTTTCTCTATCTCTTGACCCCCTGTGGTGATTGTTCAGTGCATTAACAGAAATACTTAGTTTCACACTTTAGTGAGACTCCCTTTGTATGTTGGGCAGCATTAGTTAAGGTTTAGTCATACAAGCAGTGCTCTTAAAGCAGAGATTTAGACATGACTTATGGCATGGATGTGGTTTAGTTTGGATTTTTTCAGATTGGCCTTAAATTTGAGATGTTCTAGGGGGTGTTTTAATTTATAAAGGCACTTGTAAATATGTCACTTTGTAACAGTGAGCCAGTACTATGTGCATTTATATAGTTAGATAATATACTTATCTAGTTGGCAAACAAAACCCAAAAGCCTAAAAACTCAGACCCTCAGTAATTACACTCAATTTAATAAAGAACAGCTAAACTAAAACAACAAGATTATAGTTTGCAGTAGTACACTATTGAAGTTATGGATTTGCTTCATCTATTTTTGTTTACAGTCTGTTAGTTGACAGACTGTTTACAAAACTGATAAGTTTTTTGTTTACAGTCCTGATTCTTCTAGGACTAGTTTGGTGGTTTTGAAAATAGGAATGCTTGGTTAATTTCACTATGTAAGCAATTACTTGTCGCAGACAGTAAAGACTTTCAAAAATATTTTTCTTTTATACTGGAAATGAAATCTCAGATTTTCTTCAAACCTAAATGATTGGAATCATGATTTCCTTTATAAATAGAGGTACAATTCTCTGTGAATCATAGTGAAGGATGTGATGCTGTGGCTGTAACTGAAATGTGGTTGAAAGTAATCATGTAGAACTACAGCTTGAAGCAACAAATATGTAAAGTCAAAGGTCAAAATGCAAAGGGAAGACACCTTTAATGATACACTTGAAGTAACTTGCAGCCCAGGAGAAGTTTTGTTTGCTTGTTTTTTTTACGTACGATAAAACAATGATATAATAATGCTGCAGTTTAATAACAGTTTCTTAATACTTAGTATGTCAGTTTTCCTGTTAAATATTTAGTGCTCCCAGACAAAACTAGATATACTTCTGGATGTGTGAGCATGATTCTGTGTCTAAGTGTATAGTAAAATGCAATGTTAGTGGTGGGGTTTTTGGTTCAGTTCCCCCTGAGTGTTTTAAGCAATTGACAGACAGGTTTCATTTTTATATTTGTAACAAAACATATCAGCCTGTATGGTTGAATGCAAAAGCCCAGCTTTTCTCACCTTGTGTATGAGAATTTACTTTATCTCCATTGCAATCTAAATATGTAGTTTTCTTTCTTGTCGTGACTTTACAGAAATACAGGGCAAAAACCCAGCTGTACAGACTGCATGTGTGTATGTATACTTATTTTTACAACTTCAGTTAGATATATCTGTCTTTGTTGCTGTACTCTATGAGCATTTCACCTTTCTAAATGAGGGAAATTCTGTTGCTCTTTCTCAATTTATACATGAGACACTAACATAAATCAACTTGCCCATGGTAATGCAGGAATATTTTGGTAGAACAGAGTAGACAGAGGCCATAGTGTGTAACAGAAGCTTTCTCTTCACAAGGCACATATAGACAAGACAAAGGGTGATGGGCACAAATTGTACCAGGAGAATTTCTTTTTTATAGTGAGAACATTCATTCACTGAAACAATCTCCCTAGAGTCCCCATCACTGGGAGCTTTTGGGATGCAACTGGACAGGGTGCTAGATCATCTCAGATCAGCTCAGGTCCCTGACCCATGAATGTTTGCTTCAGATGTTCTTTCAATGTTCCTTCTAACCTGCCTGTTCTATGATTCAATGGTGAGTCTTTTAATTTTGGTTGCAAACCAATGCTCAGTCTATTGGATTGACCTTCCTGTATAGGTAAGCAACTTCAGACACCTTTGATAGCATGAAACAAAACAAAACCAGCAAAAAACCAGCCTTATTTCAAGTAACTAATTCTGAATCTAGACCATTCTTTTCAGCTTTTGCTATCACAGTTTAATGGGGATCTCTTTTTCAAAAATGTTTTTAAAGTAATTTTTCTTCCTTCAAGTAAGAAAGTAATAGTACCACCCACAGCTTTTCCTTTCTGATTGCCTATATGATGTTCTAACAACAATGCTGCAATGTTACATTAGCTTAGAACTAAAATCCATTGATCACTTATGTTAATTGTATTTTTATTAAGTACTTTTAACATATGGCCATCAGAAGAAAGGAAGCTTTATTCTTGTATCAATAGAATTGATGGGGAAGAGAGTGAAAGCTGCTTCCCATGCTTTTTTGCTTCTATTTGTTAATTTAAAAAAAATCTCTGTATAGCCTTTTCTTCTCATAAACATGTCTTTAGTAATGTTCGTGAAGCCGTTGAATCACTGAATTAGCTTACTTTTCAGTGTGGGCAGTCTTTGTTTCATGTTGTTTTTCTGTTTGGGGGTTTTTGTTAGGTTTTTCAGGTTTTTTTTCTTTTTTTGTTAAGCAGTGCTTTCTTCTGGGGTGGGAGACTGAAATGGTTGTGTTGATTCAGAAGGAAGAGTTTGCTTCATGTGGTTCAGCATTATTGCATTTCTCATTCATTTAGTAGACAGCAAAGCATCACATAGTTAAGCACATATAATTTAATACCTTTTATTCTTTAAGTGGCTTCAGTTTACCCGTGCCTGAATAGTCATTGGTTTGGCTTAATAGTAACAGCATTTCATCCTATCTTATATATGTTTCTGAAATAAATCAAGCCTTATATACTATTGAAATTTATACAAATCACAATTAATGCAGAAAAAAATGACATAGTTCATGTTTCAGCCATTTTCTTAAAGATGTTCAAGTACAGAATTGAAGTCCTTCCAGTCCTTTCACCACCATTTTTTAAAGTTATCAGCTGAGCCAGTGCACTGAGGACAATATATGTCAAGGAAGGAATAGAAACCAAGAGGTAAAGGGGAGAGTGCCTGAAGCCAGCAGTGCCATCAAGTAAGCCGTGATAAATACTGTCACTGAGAGACAGCTGGTGGGACAGAGGCAGCTTGATGGTTGCTGAGGTGGGGCTGTGTGTCACAGCTTGCTTCCTTGTACCAGGTGTGGGATGAGGAAAGAGAAGACTTCCACGTTGTCTCAGAAAAAGGAATTGTGAATTAAATGGGCAGGTACTGTTTGAAACTTCTCCTGGATGTGACAGTCCTGACACAAGAACATCAGCATGCTGTGCTGCTGCTGACGTGCTGTCACAGTGAAGCCACCAAGAGCAGCTGCTGCCATGTTTGCAGTCACTCTTAAATTTTCAAAGCAAGAGAGCTGCTTGTGAGGAAGCCTGCCAGATCTCAGCTCAGGAGAGGCCAGCATGTGTTTCTGGAAACTGGAGCAGCTGCATGTAGGCATGTCAAATCATCTTCAGTGAGAATGAAACTTTTCTGACCCTAGCTGTGCACTTTGACACAGCAGCTAAGCCCGATGTTTGCAGCATGCTGTTACAGCCTGTCCTGCTCAGAGACTTCTGCTGATAGATTCAGCTCATTATTGGATTCTAGATGAGGCTGACCCACAGCCTGAGGTACTTTAGGAAGCTAAAACTGTGTGCTATTTAGAAAGGCCATGTACTCAAAGGTATTAGGAAAAGCTTCATTTCCCAGCACCAGTGTAGTGCCGCAGCCTGTTATATGACCCAGCACCAATTAAGTGTCTTAATGCCTGGTAGACTTTTTCTTGAGAATACCAAGTATTCTTGTAATCATCATGGCATAAGTGGAACTGCTTTGGCTGTGTTGTCTAGGGATTTACATAGTTTATGGATAATCAGTGGAACTAGAAACAATTCTAAAATATACTTGCAGATTATGATCTTAATGATGCCTGAAAGCATTTTCTAAATGAAATTTGAGGTTATTTTAATTGAAATAATGTTTAAAATCTAATTTACTCTTCATTTACTGTCTGTGTTGGATTCAACTTTAAGGGAAAAACCATACCACTTAACTCCAGTACCCTTTATAGTCGTTCTGTCTGGATCAATGTTTGGGTAGTACATAGTAAAAGAAAACTTTAACAGTGGCCTGGTAGTTCTTGAAGAGGTATCTGCATTGTTCTGTGCTTTTAATATTTTTAGCTAAAAACAAAATTATGAGTTTGGTTAACTAGTTTGCTGCAGATTCCTAGGCAGCCTTGACCAGTCACCCCACTTAATACCTCAGTGAAACACTTCTGAACAGAGTTGTTCTGGAGATACCTAAGTTATAGGTGAAGAGATGGCACATTACTGTGGTAGTGAAAGCTGTATAGATATCAAGAAAGTTGAGGTGCATTTGAATTTTGAAGATTTTTTTTTTTGTAATTAACTTGAATTCAGTTTTCTAAAGGAGTGTTTGAGTTTAATGGCTTGTACTGTGTATCTTTGAGAGAGAAAATTTTCATTCATTGAAAAGGGAAGGTAGAAAGGGAGGACTGTACTAAGTGTTCTTCACAGAAAGCTTTGCAACAGCAAAAAATAAAGGCATTTATTTGTGCTATTTTCTTTCTGGCACAAAAATAAAAAATGTTTTTTTTGAAATCTAGCTGATTGCTATTACAAATTTTATTTCTCTTTTCTGCAGTCCTAAGGTCAAATGCCACAGGAGATGAGCTCTCTTTTAAAGTTAAGAGTGGGAGGATGGAGAGGGTGAGGGGGAGTTGGGAACTATTCAGATCTCATCAGCCATATAACTTGACAGCTTTGTAAATAGAACACAGAGAAAACTGGTGCACATCAGTTTTGCACATGCACTGATAAAAAATGAACAGTCAATTGTTTGTATCTTTGCTGGACTGCTAAATTATAAAGTCCAAGATTTCAAAGGGTTTGAATCCATCATCTAAATCATATCCTTCAGTTTGGGGAACGTGGTTAATTATGAGTACAGATCTTTTTGAAGTTCTGCCTGGTTTACAAGCTTAAATACTTATTTGCACCTGCCAGGCAGTTAACTACCTCAAATATTATGTGAACAAAAAAAGCACATACATAAAGTTTTAGTTGTTATGAATTGGTATCTGTGGAATTCCTGGCTAAGAAGGACTTAGAAACCATCTTTGAAAACACGGGAAACTGTAAATTCCTTGGGCAGAAAATTTCTTTACCTTGCATCCACCATTTTTATAGCTCTAAACTAAACCATTCCATGATGCAAAGGATCACTAGGATGTGTCCATACATCCTGCTATAGCAAAGCAGATCTGATCTAGAAACAATTTATTCAGCTTTGGTAGTTTGGGCCAGTAAGTGAAAGCATTTAATTCTAACTTTTGTTTCCTGCTTGTTTTTTGATCCAAAGCTTCAAAGGTAGTCTGGAAAGGAAAACTTATAATTAAGTCAATTCAAGCCTTATATTTGAAAGTTTGATAGGACTTGGGAGGGACTGATTCCAAGTGATTTATCAAAAGATCAAAATGTAAGTGGTTTAACTGAGTGGTATAATATATTCCATAATGCTACTGTTTGGATAAGCTAACTGGAAAGAGTAGGTATTTAGAAAGAGTGTGTTAAAGATTAATGATATTCAATGAAAAAGTTTATTTAGACTTAGGGAGCGCAAAATCTAACACAAGTTTGTCTGGTTCCAGTCCCTAGTGGTAATCATGTAGCTTTGTATACAGTCTTACAATTACATAAATGAAATGGAGTGTAAAAATTAGCACAGGAAGATACAGCTAAAAATGACATGGCTTTGGCATTGATTCCTAGTAGAAACTTGTCCATTTGAAATAAAACCGTGTAAAATGTTCTATATCTGAAGTAAGTAAAAAAAAGAAAATAAATGTTTTTATATTTTTTTAAAACTTTTTTGCCTACCAGCTTTAATATGGTCCCAGTATATCACAAGAGGACCGTGCTGTACAGTGCATGAAACTGTAGGATGTTTGGTTTTGTTAGTAACTGCAATGATGTGCCTGTCTGCTCCTTGATCTGAAAAAAATTCAGTAGTAATAAGCTACATTTTAGCTAAAAGAAAGCAAAACAAAAACTAAAAATTGTTGACTAAGTTTGTGGTTCTATTTTTACTATCTTTTTGTAGTTGCTTTCATAAATTGTTCATTTTCTGCATACTTCAGGGCTGTTCTTCAGAGGAGAGTAAAGTTTAACATAAAGGAAAATTAAAAATTCTTAGAATGTCCTGTAAAATGCTTCTGAAGTTTTTATTGTTACTTTATCATTTCAGCTTAGAGGCCTATTGGCCAGCTTGATCACAGAGCTCCTCCCATAGATGCTTTCTCAGCACAAAGCCTTGGAGGATCCAAGGGTGTTTGATCTTGGAGAATCTGAGAGTGTTTCTAAAGTTTAAAAGCTTTTTTTTTTGCAGCGGATTTGGTTAGGTTGGTGCCTTTGGAAAAAGTTTCTTATATGCATCACACACATGCCTGTTTATATGCATCAAACTGATGGAAACCTCCTCTGAAGTTGCCCTAGTTGAAGATTTCCTGCAGCTTTCCCACTGGGAAGATGCCCTGTTCTTCCACTGAAAATACATACTGGAGAGCAAGGTCCCCATATTGTGCCTTTCCTAATTAATTCTGTCTGGCAATTTGTTGTGTTCCCCTTGCAGTTTTGTGGTGTATCACTAATGCATCAAACCAAACTTCAAAGTACCAAGCAAAATTGATAGGATATTTGGATGATAAGAGGGAATAGCAGCTCCCAGTAACTTGATAACTCCTAAGAAGTTGATTGATAGTTCTTGGTAATGAATTCATAGGATTCAGTCCCCAAAATTTTACATATGGCTCGGTGTTTATCTTTGCAGCTTGTCCATTGTATTAGGTGCCCTTTTGCAAATGAATTGAAATAATGCCTTTAAACTGCTAAATTTGGCAGAAATAACCAACTATAACAACATTACTTGTATAGTAAAATATTGTGCCCCCTGTGATCTGCGGATCTATTAAACTTTTCTGACAGTTTGAGAACTGTGAGAGCTGTAGTGGATTGAGTTTTTGAGATTCTTATTGGCTAAGCAACAGTTTGTGCCTAGCTGATGGTCATTAACCAGCTCTGGTTTATTTGGTAACAGAAGTCCTACGCTTTTGAAGATCAGTGCACTCTCTTTGGCAATTAACTTTGTTCACCTTAGCTATGAACCTTAATATCAAAGTGCTTCTTTGCTGTTTTTGTAACTGAGCAAGTGCCTTCATACTTCACTTGTCCCAGTTTCTTCGCTTTCACATGACTGACCTAATTAAAAAACAGACAGCTCAATAATTCTACCATAAGCTAGTAATAATGAAACTGTGGGAGTCCTTGAAGCCCTTTATCATTCAAATACACAGTGGTTTCATGAATAAAGTGGATGACTAAGTATTACTTATAGAAGTAAGGGAGATTATTAGCAGTGGAAGACACATTTGAACTTGCTGAAAGGCTGGCTTTTGTCTCGAGAAAGGCCTACTCTCAGTAATAATTACACCAGGTCTTCATTTTATCCCAGCATTCTCCTCTTGTTCACACTTTCAGTGACTGAATAGCTTGCTGTTGCTTGTTAATCCCTGCAGGAATGCGGCTTTGGATACGGGGAGGATGCACAGTGCATGACATGCAGGCCAAACAGATTCAAGGAAGACTGGGGCTTTCAGAAGTGCAAGCCTTGTCTGGATTGTGCCTTGGTTAACAGGTTTCAGAAGGCCAACTGTTCTGCCACCAGCAATGCACTATGTGGGGACTGTTTACCAGGGTAAGACCATTTCTGAAGATGAGACTTGATTCTAACCTGATTTACATTAAAATTGCTTGTTCATGTTTTCTGGATAAGTGTTGGTACCCTTTGTGTATGTATGAAGGTCCTATGTTCTAATCTTGGCTTTACTGTATTATCTGAGCACATAATTTCTGAATTGCAGGAATAATTATCTACAAAAATGGTTTGATAATTACCTGCTTGGTCTGTGAGACTATTGTCTGTACAGCACCTGAGCAAAATACCTCCATCGGTGTTACTGGTGATTTAGTTCATTGTTATAAACATTTAAACATTTGAAAACATACACTGCTACCTTCTTCAAAAATTATCACATTATTTGCTTGCATTTTTTCCCTCCTTAAGTCAATGCCTAATAATTCTCATGCACATAGATTCTTAGCCCAAAAGCAGTGAAGCAGTGACTGTGGTTTACTTTCTGAAATTTCTTTCACCTTTCTTTTCTTCAAAATTTATAAAGCATGATCCTAGCTGAAAATCATAAATTAATCTGAAAGAATTGTTTGCTGAAACTGCTGTTATAAATCAAGAGCTGTGCTTCATTTGTTGTCCTGTCATCCCAAAATTCTGTTACTAATTTTCTCTGTTTGTACTGTTAAATCCTGAGATCTCTAAAAGGCTATTCTTTCTATTGTTGCCAAGTTCTGATATTATAAACACCTGCCATGAATTTGTAAAAAGACATTTTTGTTGCTTTTTTGAACTAGTAATTTAACTGATAATAATAGTGTATGAGAACTGACTTGAAACTGCTACAGTCTTTTTGTTGTCAGAGTATATATTTCAGACATGCTTGAAAGTTCATACTTTTGTTTAGTTTCTATATTTCAGCTGTTCTATTTTATTTGTATATATTTTATTTTTTTTCAATGCCAACTATCAAATACCTGAACACTGTTGAAGCTTCTGCTATTACTCCTTCTCAAGCTAGAGATGAAACCTCTTCATTTAAAAGCACTTAGTACAGGTTTGGTAGCTAATCTTAGCTTAAGTCACTGTACAAGAGGGTGCAGCCCCAGGCATTATAGATGTTACTCACAACCACTTTTGATACTACTTGCAGCCACACAGTACATTGATTTATGCTCTTCTAGCATATTAATATATAATTATTGCAGGGCTTACTTGGTTGTCAGCAAGGAGAAGATTTTCTTCTTCTGTAAACAATATAAGCTGAATTTTGGAAGATGAGAAAGGATTAGAAGAGAAGCCACATTAGGACATGAATTAAAGGTAAAGCTAAGCTGGAGGACATGGGAATACTTCTCAGTATTCCAGTCAAGGATGCCTCCCAGATAGGTGTGTTGAGTATGTTTAAAATGAGAGCTGCTTCCACAACCTGAGTTTTCTGGCAGCAAAGCTGGAAACAGAAGGAAGGAGGGAGGGAGTCATGGCCATGGCAAGGGTAGTCATGGGACCCCTGGCCTGGATATTTTGAGTCACAGAACTTTAAAACACACCACCACTCATACCTGTCCTTCAGTTTAGATGCTGCCCAAACAAATGGAGGGTACAGCTAGGTTAACCAAATAGTTTAACTGATGTTTTACCTCTCAGCAGTCTTATTTATTTCTGTTTTGCGTAGATTTCCAACGTGCCATTCTCTGTTGTTCAGCTTCAAAATGCTACAGTGAGCATGTAACCTAGAAACAAATATTAACACATTTTGTTCAGAGTAAATGATCACAGTGACCTCTTCAGTCTTGCAGCCTGTGGATCTGTTTCTGTTCACATTGATAAAGTGGGAGTTTCTTGAGCAGTTGGAAAGCTGTTTGCATTAGCTGATAAAAGCTTCATACTTTAATGGCATTTGCAGTGTTAGGAATATAACATCAGTAGAGTTGGCACCTTTTATTTAATGTGCCACTACCACTACACGAAAATGGTCAAGTACTCATCTTGAACAGGCCACTGCTGCTGATTCTGTCTTGCTTCTAATGAATGGTTGAAAGACAGACAGACCTATTTGATTAGGAGCTGTAGGTAAGTTCTTTAGAGGATGTCATACATTAAAATTTGAAATATAGCATTATAAAGTTCTGCTTTTTCTTTGGTGCTACTCTTGTTCCCTGATTGGGAATGTAGGGTTTTGCCAGTCACTGTAGTCAGTATGATATTCAAACATTAGGTCAGTAATAAAGTTCTTGAAGGGTCTTTAAATAAAATGTCACTGATATCCAGCCTGTTATATGTTATTAGAGATGATAATTACCTTGTAATATATAGATCAATCACTTCACTTTTAGTTTTTAGACATGTAACTAAGCTTGCATAAGGTAAGTTCTTAATGCTTGTCATTAATGTATGCTGTGATCTGTGTGGAAAATGGGATATTGATTTCTGTCCAAAATCTCCAGAACTGTTTTTCTTCTGTGAATATAAGATTATAGTGACCATGCATTTGGACTAACAGATCTAGATGTTTTCCTCCTATTTATTTTCAATCTGTCTTGTCCTACTAATTAATAGCTACTGTACTTTTGTTTACTTTTATTTTCTTCTGTTTCTTGATTGTTTGCATAGAGACTCAGATTGACAAAACTTGCAATTATAGAAGATTTTGTTAAAACACCTGAATTATTTTGTGAGGAATAATAACTTGTTTCAATTAACTATTTTTCACATTCTGCTATCTTCTAGATTTTATAGGAAGACTAAACTTGGAGGCTTTCAAGACATGGAATGTGTTCCTTGTGGTGATCCTCCTCCTCCCTATGAGCCTCACTGTAAGTGCTGGTTTGGCTGTTTTCTCTTTTAAATTTAAAGCCTGGCAAAAAAAAAAAGACAGTCACAGTCACAAACTCTTTTTAAAATTCATTTTCTTGTTAGTAAAATATTTTGTTCATACACTTCAGCAGTCCAGTACTATCATTGAGAAGTTCCCGCAAATAGCCAGTCCAATGCTGATCAACATTCCTGTCACACCACATGGTCAGGGAGTCTTGATTCCACTTCTGATCTTGTCTTATAATTTTTTAATTTCTGTGTTAATGCCAAAAGAAAAGCAATCTTCCTAGACCCTCTGACAACTATCAGGTAGGGTAGTACCCTTTCCTGACACCCAAAAAGGCATTTGTTGATACGTTTAAAAATAACTTTTATACTATGGTTACAGTGAGAGAACAATATAGATAATAGCTTTATATTCTTGTATACTGTTAAAAGGAAGTAAGTAATTGGTTTGTCTATTTGTTTTTTGCCAATGAGAGAATTAGAATCTCTTCAAAATGAGAGAACCTCTTTATTCTGTAGCAGAAGCCTTGTTACCACTTCTTCCAAGACTGTTGGTGGTCTACATAGCATCGTGTTTTTAATTCAATGAAAAGAGTGAACTGTTATTTTTATGTTTATTGCTGTCTACTTTATAAAATAAAAAAATGCATGTGATTCAAAATAATTATGTGGAAAATCTTGGGCTTACTTGTTTGTTTCTGTAACGGTGAAGTTATGTTTTAGGAGTTTTTTCCCCCTAGTTCAAATTGGAACATTTGTTTATAGAAAGAATAAATTGTCAGGGTCCTGAAATACTTTATGCTACTTTAATAAATACACACAGTCTCTTATAAATATCCTTTCTTTTTTTTTAATGGTGTAAAATTAAAATAGAACCAAGAGTATACTATTGTGGATTAAACCCATACTTTTCAATAGTTTCCTATTGCATTAACTTCAATTAAATAATTCTTCTTCAGCATTTCATATATTGCTTAAATAGTCTTTTTTCAAGTAAACCAAACTTTCTTCTGTTGTTTCCATCCTGGTTTTTTGCCTTTTGGGTAATAAAGTTGTAAAACCAGATTTTCAAACATTTTCCACATCTATGAAAACTTTTAAGGACTGCAACACTCAAAGCCTGTAAATCAGAGAATAAGTCAAATAAGTTCTAGTGTTTGCAGCAGTAACTCATGCCCATGTATAACATAAGCCTAGAAAGTAAATTCAAAAATGTTCAACTATTTTTGTAGTCTAGACAGTATCTTAAAGTGTTTAGAAAGAATGTTCTTCATATCAAACACTGTCAAGTTTGATGCCAAGAATGAAATGCTGATCTCGACTTACTGATGTAAATCACTCAAATTCAATGAGTTGCAGAAGTTATTTCTAGACAGAGTATAGACAGGCCATTTCATATATGTATGTATTTTAATTCCTTCAACTGGGCAAATTCAGTATTATCCCCTTCATCTGTTTTTAATCTTTTTTTATCTGAAAAAAAAAAAGTGAAATGTAAAGTGGAACAATGTTATTCTAATGGAGGATCTCTAATTCATAAATTCATTTTACGTTTTTTTTCTCTTTTCTTGTTTGTTCCCTTCTAAGAAAGTGTGCTCTTCAAAGATGAATTCTGTTCTCTAGCATAATCAAAGACAGGGAAGAGGAAATTTTCTCCCTTATCATTCGGCTTTGACTGTAGTTAGCGACTTGTGTATTTCATATTTTTCAAAGTCACAAGTTATTATTTTGAAAAGGTGATGAAAGAACAGTTGCCAAGTCTTCTGAAATAACTCAGCTTGTTTAGTTTATAGTGATTTGGCTTTTGTAATTGAGCCTGAGCTTGGATCCTACATTGAACCATTAGGAAGCTATTACTCATTTTAAATGGACAACAGGCAACCCCGTGGAAAAGAGCATTTTCTCTGGCACAAGCTACAGTGGTAAATCCAGATTAGAGACATTTTCATTCCCTACTCTCATGGCTGTCACACCACCTTTGGCTAAATGACAGAAGTGGTAACAGCAAAGTTGTGAGAATTGGCAAGTATTCCTAGCTTTTACAGAAGCAATAATAAAAGGTTTGAAATCATTAAAATGTTTGTTATTTGCATAGTAACCGCCCATTAAAATCCTAAATAACAGAAATCCTACATGAAGTACAGTTGCCATATGTTGCTCTGGTTTTCAGAAGGCTTTTGTTCAGAATTTGTTTGTTGATTCTTCAGGTACTAACAGCAGCTGCCTCAGTTTTGGAAAGTGTATATGCCTTCCTCAAGAAGCCTAGGAAGTTTTTCCTACAACAGTTGCTAAATGAACTGAAGTACTTTTGAGTTCTAGCATCAAATAGGGGGAAATTTAGATCCGAGTAAAACCATGATTCTGTAAGTGTACATAAATAATGTGTGGAACATTTTACATGTAATACTGAAAATGTTAGTTGTCTATTCCAATAATGGATGTATTTTGATAGTTAAGACTGCATTACTTGAAGCTAAGTGGAGACAGACCAGTAAGTGGGTGGGACAAGCTCTCAATGACCAGAGAACTAAGTTCTAATTCTCTGCTTTTCTTATCCTTCTCTCTTTCCACTGTGAAACTGAAAGTCAAATATTAGTGCAGCTAGCTCTTATGTTACAGATGAAAAGGAAAAGTTTAAATGTCCCGTTTCAATGAATTAATTGTCCTCCAAGGTGTGTGGCAATCTTTTGTTTGCTTAAGAACATTACCATAAGGGCACAAAGGCTCACAGCCCCCTACCTGGACTACAGGCTCATGTTAAAGCTGAGACATGGATCAAATTCTTTCTAGTAGCAGTTGATTATTACCCAGTTAGCTATAAATCTAAATACTTGCTTTTATCTCCTTTCTGTAGACATTTTAAAACAGATCTGGTTTAAATATTTACTCATGAAAAAATGAGTTTGTGAATTGCTGGAGGCAAAGTTGAAAGGATTCTATAATGAACAAGTAAAGAGAGTATTAGAGGCCAGGAGAATTGCTATCACCTTTGTGCATACTTTAAAGGGGGACACAATGACTTATGTGTGTTTTTAAAATGTCAGACAATTAAATACACAATTATATAGTTATATTTTAATTTACTTAGTTCAGGTAAATAAACCATACAGACCAATCTTATGTATTTGGTCAGCATCTAAATATTGGAAATGAAAGCATGTTTTTAAAATTGTGATTTATGCTCACTTTGTAAACTGAAGACATTTTTCTCACCTGAAGACTTTTTTTTTCTCATCTGAATGACAGAATATGAATTCTTTGAACTGGGAATCAGAGTGGAATTAGAATTTATTATGGATGTAAATTCTGAAATAGAAGCTAATATAGGCTGTCCAAAAGTGTTGAAACAGTAACTTTGATAGGGTTCAATGATTCTTTTTTCCCAGTACCAATTTAGATTTGCAGAGTTCACTCTCCTCTTTGCTCAGGCCACTGTTGTGCTTTCCCCACAGTTATGCTTAAACTGTTGCTGAAACTGCTAAGTAAGCTGGACTGTGAATCTATCTGTGATAGAACAGAATTAAAATAATTCCCTTCTAAAGGTTATTTTTAAATCTAATGAGCTCATTGACCTTAAAACACTTGTGGTGGCACAAGTTAAGGAGAGATGTGTGAATGGTTCAGGTAACGAGCAGATTTCCTGAAGATACCGTTGCTTTCTTGGAACAACCATTATGTTTTCAGCTAGTCTGTCTTAGCAAATAAGCAAAAAAAAAACAACATTAGAAATCATAATTACCTTCTTTCAGTCATAGGATGATGGCAGATTAAAATTGAATCAAGAGATATATGTCAGATATATGTCAGATATTCTTACAAGTGGTTCCTTTTGTGTTGTTCAACTCAAAATGCAGAGAAGTCCCAGAGTCACAAGAATCCTTTAGCTTCTGGACAGGCTTTCTACTAAGCAGAAGAGCCTGTGGCATGGAACCTTTTTGAGATGTATTACAAAAATAGTTCCTAGAACTTCCACATTAATGTTCTTTTCTGTATCAAGCAAAAATCAGTGATGTTCCCCTTTTATGTGCAAATTCAGTGTAGAATTTGGCTGTACCAACAGTTAATTTGGAATAAATTGAGAGAGTCAAGGAAATGAGAAAATTAACACCTAGGCACAAGAGAGTATTTTACAGCCTATCAGCCACCAAAAGAACAGACTTGTGCTTTTTTTCCGTCTAGTAACCACACTGTTACATTTATAAAAATACAAATTTTTTACATCATGAAAAATTGCACAGGTTTTCCCGCCAAAAAATTGCACAGGTTTTCTGCTTGTCTTCATGGCATAGATCAAGGAGCATGGGAATCTGGGAGGATGGGGGAGGGATACCATTCTGTGTGGAGCTTGGGAAACTAGCTTTTACATGTTCCAGGAAATAAACACATTCTTTGCTTCAATGAAGCAGAAATGTTTTGTTGGGTAAGTCGCAGCAGTGGACATATCTGCAGTTTGATTGTAACATCATGTACATTTGAAATAAACTGGCAATCAGGTCTAAAATTGCTACTTTGCCATGAACCAGATTGATTTCAATTATAAAGAATGTCTCAAACTAGAAAAGAAACAGTTTTTTACTAAGGTGTGGAATAAAAGTGGAGACTCTGGCTTGTTGAGCCAAAATACATAAAGAAGATCATTAAATGTGAAAACATTACATTTTCTTGAGGCATCCATATCTTACCTGCTTTAAATTTTGTTCCTTTAAGGAACTCCTTAACTGCCTTAACTAAGGCTGATCACAAAGTTCCCTTTACAGTTTTCTTGTGTAGAGTTTTTATTAGTTACTTTCTGTAGGTTTACAGTATTGTTTTATCTGGGAACTAAATATAAGTGTTCTGGAGCTGTGTCACTCTTCAAATCTACAAGGTATGTTGTTTCACTAATGAAAAATACTATTTAGGGGACAAAATCTGGTGTTGTTTCCTTCTTCCTGGTGTTAAAAGTAGATGGTGTAGGAAAAGTCAGATTTCACATAGATCTACTTATTTACATTACCAAGATTAGGATCTGTGACTTTGTAAACTTTCCTGTGAGTGTAATGGGTATTGGGGGTATGCAAGGACTAAACATCAGAACAAAGAAGCTGAAAAGCTAGAAATTGCAGTCTGCAGGGTTAGAACTTATCTTGTTTTGTAAGGGGGGAGCTGGAGGCTTGCTGGCTACATGTGTATTCTGTAAAATAATTTCACTAGTGGTAAAACAGAAAAAATCCCATTGTCTCAGCTTTGCTGAAACTTTTTATATTATTTCATTAAACATAAATACAGCTTTTTAACTTGAGAGTAACTTTTGGATGACATTCAATTCCACATTAGTTCCACTGTTTATATAGTGGATTTTTAATTTATTTGTGTCACTTTCTTCTTTCTGTTTACAGAATTTTGTGATTTTAAAGCTGTCAGGCTCCAGATAATGTTTTTCCATCAATTGAGTTTTTCTGTAATTTTATTTGGTTGCTTTGTACATTAAACTTTGTATTACTAATGCCAAGCAGCTTTTCAAGGAAGGCTGCTTATGTGCATGAGGCAAATGGCATCTGAAAGTATATAGCAAGTGAAATTATTCCTAATGATTTGGTTCTGTTCCAACATATATCCCCTTTTTATTTCGGTATTTGTTCTGATTTGAGATTACCTAACAGCATCTCTCATAGTCGTCTTTGCCATTTTGAACACTGTGATAGAAAGCAGCTGGAATATTGCATAAACCTTTCACAACATTCATAAGCAGTGACAGCTAATTTAAGTACAGATAGTAGCATCATTAGCTTATAAATATCATTACTGTTTTGTTCCAGAGACATTGCCTTCCCATTATTTCAAAACAGAAATGTAGACTTTTGTAAAAATGTAGTAAGTCAGTCTGATATTTTCCATATGTGACCTGATAATAGAGTAACTTATCTTCAGGAAGTCTGAAACAAATTCCTTGACGTGTTTTGAGAGATGAGAATTGCTATTCATGTCTTAAAAAGTTTTATTACAATTTCATTTCTTTCACTCATCATAAAGAGACTTAACTTAGGAAACCTAAACGTTTTTAATTCATTGTCCTTGATATTGAGTTGCTTCTGACCCTTTAGGGTTCGTGTATAACTTAGAGGCAAACAGCTCCTTTTCTTACTGCTCTGAATTTGCTTTATATGTTGGGCTCCTCTTCTAAAAAAAGTTGTAAAAAAAGAGAGGGGCGATTTTTATTTATTTTAATAACAGAGGTATTACCACTGAAATGAGTTTAAATAGTTCTGAAGCATTACTTAATGGAGAGGAAATTCAAATACATTGCAGTTTAATCATGTTCTAAAACTTTCCCAGCTTACTCTCATCAACTTCCCTTGCATGTACCTCTCATTTCTGTGCCTATATGTATGGAAACACTTCATTATGTAGCTTGTTAACACTACATATGTATTATGGTTAGTAGACAGAAATGGTCAGAAGTATTTCCCTTGTTTCTATCTGCTATCCAGTATATGCCTCTTAAAAAAAAAAAAGGAAATTAAAAAATAAAACCAAGCCTAAACAAACCAAAAAACACCACAAGTTTTCCATAGAAGAAAACTTAGCTTATGAATTGAAATGACATTGTAAGGAGGTGCAACTCCCAAACCTAACAGAATTTCTGTTAAGTAAGCCAGACACTTTACCAAGGAATTTACCAAGGATTTACCAAGGAATCAAGATTTGGAAGCTGAAGCTCTCAGGGCATCCAATCAATTTAAAGTGTTGAACTTCTGCCCACTTTTTTGCACTATCCTTAAATGTTTTCTACCATTCAGTTAATTTTTTTACAGTGGAAAATCTGTTTCTACAGAAGGATTTCTAATCACATCTATTACAGCTTAATTCTGCAAAAGTGTAGGTGTGAAGGCTCTTCCAATGAATTGATTCACTTACTAGTAACTTCTGTAGAACAGAAGTATTCAGTATAGCATGTCTGCTCTCTTATGAAAGTCCACAGTAACCTCAAGTAATGAGTGTTTGAAATGTCTTTATCTTCTTATCTTCTTTGAAGCTCTTACAATGACAATAAGAAGGGTCCTTATTTTATGCCTACTACCTAAAGTCTAACTTAGATTTCTTTGCACAGTGAAATTTCATTTCATCGTTTGTTTCAAGTAGCCCAGTTCAAGCTACAAACTTAAAGAACTAGGCTAGTAGCAAATGCTTTAGGGGTATCTCAGTATAGGTAACATTGGCCCTGTCAAGCATCTAGAGGTATGTAAGGTGTAAATATTCAAATAGACCCAGGATTCTGACTCCAAAATTCCATCACCAACTGCCCTGCTTGAGAGCTACCTAACTCTGCAAACATTTAAAAGCCCAAGGGACCTAGAACAATTCATTTGGTCTCCAGGAGTATTCCACAAATTCTGGGTCCAGGAGGCTTGGACACATTGCAGCTTTAGTTTAGGCCAAAAGGTTTGATTTACCTGCTTTGCCCTGACTGCCCTGGAAGGAAGTACATATGCATGGAGTGAGCAGGATGCTCTAAACCGGTGTATAACGGGACAATACAGACCCCTTTCTCTATCACAGCTGATCCAAGAGGTAATGGAATTGGAATTTGAGGAGGCACCTCCAAATTTCTCTGTACCCTTCAGTGGTCATCCAAAGGCTTTTGCAGCACCAACCAGTTACATGTGCTGCCACTGAAGCCATCAGGATCTACGAGCTAATTGCTCTGTTGCTCATCTCTGAACAATCTGTTCTGTGGTGCCTTCTGATGGCAAACCCAGCAGAGCAGGTTGGGATAATGTCTGGGTGTCCTTTTCTGGGTGCTTTCTTTGAGTGCAGAATTCTTCCCTTACCATGAGTACCGGCTGTGTGTTAGCTGCCTGCCGTTACTCTGGTTCTTACATCACCAGTTTGTTCCTTTCCCAGGTGTGTTCCCAGCATTGAGGATGCAGCCCAGGTGATGCCTGCTTGGCACTGCAGGGCCTGGGTCTGTTTGAGATCCTGGTTTCATGCCTTCTCAAAATAGCAAGTTGCAATACAGTTCTATACAGTTCAACAGGCTCTAAGATTGCTTGTTGAGATAATTACAGTGTTTATAATTTTCACGTTCTGACTGCAACCCAGTCATGGTTAAATAATAGAATCTAATTTACTACTCACGGCTTTTCAAAATGAGGGGAAAAACATATCTGCTCTGTTTCCTGTTTGGATATCCTGATGAAAGTATACCAGTAAGACTGTTCTTTTTTGGACTAGAAATTGTTCAAAAAGTTAAGAATTTGAGTTGTGTTTTTGAAGTACAATTCAGGCTATAAAATAGTGAATTTCCATTTAAATTATTATCTGACTAATCAACTCAGCTCTATTCCCTACTTCCTGCTTTATGTGTGTAAAGTACAGGTGATTGGGTCAGACTTTCTCTTTCAGTTATTCTCCTCTATAATCTCAAATAATGGGCAGTCCTCTGTTTTGGTTGTTACTACTTTTGTATTATTAGATGCATCAAGACTGACCAGCAAGTCATAAAGGAGGTCTGTTGATAATATCCAATGGAAACTTAAAAAGCTGAATATGACACTGTAAAGGCTTTGCAAAGGTTTAATGCATTGCTTCATGCACTATAATGCGTAATCCTCTATATCAGGGATTGAATCTACACAAAAGAATCACTAGACAACATTCTGCTGTGTTAACTGGTGTGGGTTTAGCCCCTTTTAATTCAGAAATGTATTGTCTTCTTGTCTTTCCCTCATTATAATTGCATTTACACTTCTGAAATGCAAATATTTTCTGTGTAAAAAGATAAAATATCCTTGATATAAAAAATAAATATTTCTGTGGAGTATGCAAGACCAGGATATGGTTCAGTAACAGAATTTGCAGTAGAAATACAAAGCCAAACAAAATTTGGATTTTAATGCATATGTCTTGGTAGTATTTCTGGAGGCTTTAGAGAACTTGATTTGAATCCCCCTTTTCTGCATGTTAATTTCCCAGCAAATGGTTGAACCTTTCCTTTAACTACATGTGGTAATTATAATATGTGGTTTTTCTTTACACAGAACATGGTTTGTTAGATTGATTTCGCACAGGTTTCCATAATTAGAGCTGTGTGAGATGGATTGTGACACGTTCTTCTGGATCAAAATATAGATAAAAATTTCCATACTGAAGAGTTTTTATATATGAAGGAATGCTGTAGTTAGTGCTACAGAGGAAAACTACCAAAGTGGAAAAGCCTAGTACTTTCCTAGTCCTTTCCTGCTGTTACTTTGTGCAGGCTTGTGATGTAGCACAAGTGGGATGCAGCCATAAGGTTTTCTCTTCCAGAACTGGATGAGCTTGTGTCCCACACTTGTGCTGGTTGTCTCTCACAGACACTGCTGCAGTTTCCAAAGGCTTTGTTGCTCACAGCCAAACATCTCCTGTCATTCTACATCACTCTGAGTTCTGAGTGAACTGGGTTGGCTTTGTTGACTGAACACCTATCAGAGCACTTGGTGGTAATTATTGAGGACATGGATCATTTCTTTAATGCCTGCATCACTCTAATCTCTGAATCTGTACAAGAATTTTCCTTCCTGCCAGTTTTGTATTCTTTGGGGCTTTTTCCTCCCTTGCTGAAGGCTAGATTTCTGAGAAGGGGGAATTTGCCTTCCATTGCTTTCAACTATTATGTATTTAAGCATGGTGAATATTGCCAGTGGCCCATAGGTGTGACAGTTGTCATTTTTGTCTGCTAAAAATAATTTCAGAACTGTAAATTTAAGTGTTATTGTAAACTTTTTAAGATACATGTTAAGAACAGAATCGTGGCTTTTTCAGTTTGCCTTCTTAGGTGGACACAGTGTATCTATATTGTTGTCATTTATCCCTTTTTAATCCTTTTGACCATGATGACTAATTTGTCTGTGCTGACAGAGTAACAGATCTCAGACAAAGAATTTTTAGATTTTACAAAAACAAATGAATGAATAGTGAAGAGGGGGTCACATTAGTGCACTTACTGAGATGAGAAGGTTGTGGCATAAACTCCTACCACATTTGTTGATGGCAGAAAATGTACAGAAAAGAAAATAACAGAAAACAAATGATAATTTCTGAACCTCTTGAAACCATTCATTTATTATGACTGGGGGAAAAAACAGAAAAATTTGAGTACTAAAGTTTGAAACTTTAAGAAAACCATCTATCTAATATAAAATCTAGATTAGTATTAGCAGTCTCTACTTAGTAAGGTGTTAGCAATATAAATATTAAATTATTTCAGAGTGAGCAAATATAATGTAAATGGCTCCATAATACACATGGAAATCATAGAATAAATTAGGAATAGAAATGTCTTTTTTTAACACTGCTTGTTCATAATCTCTGGAAGTGTAATATATAAAATATATATGGTCATAATCCAGTAAAACTTTAAATAGATGAAGTTGATGTGAAGTTTGACCAAGCTGAAGTGCTCAGAGTGGCCTTGGCTGTCTAGTTTCAGCATGAGAATTGCACTGTATATGTAATCCATTTTTATCTACTAAAGCATGTATTAATGTATTTTGGAGAGAACACTGTATTCCACAGTGTTCTTGGAAAATACATTCCTTGTTTCATGCTAGAATAGGATGGAAAGTGTATATCTTAAAATGAAAGTAGAAACGTCAACATGTGATTTTTAAAATAAATTGAATCAAATTTCATTTATTTCATGAATTCACATCCCAAGCTCGTGCAGCTGATAATAGGAGTTCACATAAGCAGTACCCATCTGGCCTTCAGAAGGTTATATTTGATCAGTTCATGACAACACATAGGGCATATTTTCTTTCTTTGTTCTAACTCACAGCTGGCAACTCTATCTGCTAATCCCAGTGAGAGCTGCAGCTGGAAATGCAAAACTACTTTTGAACTTGCATATCCTTTCCCAGAGATGTCTGAAGCCTTGGAGATGTGTTGCTTTTGTGATTCCTATTAAATTAGGGAATTAATTGTTGCATTAAGAATGAAGTCAAGCAATGAATCCTCGAATACCCATTGTAAGACCATGTTTTATATAACAAAAGAAAGCTAAGAATGACCAAAAATACTGAATTTTGCATGTTTTCATGTAATAAAAACTCACTGTAGAGCTCACTTCTTTATTACATTTTAAAAATCCTTATTACAGAATGATGAAGTAATCTCTATTCACTTCTAGCTTGTTCATCTAAAATGTGAACAAGCAGTTTGCAAGCATATTTAGTTTTGTTTCTTGACACTGTTAAGTACAGTTAGAACATTAAATTCTCAACTGCAGACTATGAGAATTTCAATGTGTTTTTTCAAAGCAGCTTACCATACTTCAGTTTCTAGTAGTAACTTGTGCAACCTTTCATCTTATGAGTCAATCCTATAATTAGTATCCTTCTTTGCCAGAGGCATACTGCATGTTTGTTTTAGGTACAGAAAGTCTGCAAGAAATTTAACTTAATCATTACTTTTTAATGTAAGAGCTGGTTAGCTCAATTACACTAGATTAAAGTGAGCTTGAAATTCCTGAGTTACAGAGAAGGGGCTAATCTGTGACCTGTAGTGAATAAGTACTATTTCCTATGGTTTTTGCCTTATGTGCACTTACTAGTGTGGGTAGCCCTTCAGCCCAGGCTTGCAGTAGCTATAAGCAATTATCTATTTTCTCTATGGAGTGGATTTGCAAGGCTCTTATTTAACTTGGCCATTAGGTTATTCAAAATTATTCCAGGATTGCATGCATAGCAGTAAAGCTGCCGAACATTTTTTGGTGTTTTTTTTTCAGTAAACATTTTCTTTATTGTTTTTAGGGGCAATCTGAAAAGAATAAGTGCTGGTTACAGCTTTTCAGTATTTTTTACACAATTTCTAATTACAGAAGCATTAGACTGTTTTAAATATATTAATTTAATAACATGCTCTTAAGCTGCATTCAGACTGAAAATATCTCTCTTAATCATACAGGGAATGGTTGCATTAGCACCACTTCAGAAGCACTGAATTTTGGTATCTCTGGTATAAATCCATGCTGACTGCTCTGCCTTTGGGTACAGAGTCCAAGCTGTGACTGGCATGTGAATATAAAATACTGCTAAACAAGTGCACAGTAGTGTGTTGGGGTTTTTATTCTACTTGGTGCTGATAGGTACTATTTGACTCAATGTTCATAAAGGTCTGTCTCAACTTCTAAGGATTCAATGATTCTAAGTTACTCAGCTACAAAATTCTTTGGCTGTGTTCCACTTAAATTTCTTGTTCTTACGAAAATACAGAATCCATCTAGGCTCAAACTTTCCATACTGCCAACCCTATTAAGAAAATCATTGTCAAGCAAAAGAGCACTGAAATATCACACCAAAGGACTGGAATTACCTGGAGGACTGGAATGTATTGGAAGTAGGATAAAATACAATAGCCTTATAACAGGAGTTGTGTGCTGAGCACCTTAGCAGTAATGATTCATTATAAACCAACACCTCATGAGCTGAGAGCAGCCTTATAGAAGAAGGGTCTAATGTTCTTACAGTTCACTTGTATCCTTCAAATTATTGTCCTCTACTTTGCTCACCTTTAATTTTTTGGGTGATAGACCTCACACATTCTCACTCTTACTGGTTCACTTGTGCTAAAGCAGTGTACTGCCAAACACTCCTCTTTTACAAAGATCATACAATAATCTCACATGTTATTTTGGGCAGTGACAAGTGCCTTTGAGGTATAGTCTGTGACTGTTTCCTAAAAACATGAGCTTTTTTAACTAAAGGGTGGTGTCCACCAGTTTTGGTGAAGTTTCATTTCAGTCCAGTGGTATGATTCTATGTGCATATTACTGAATAGGATTTATAGTTACCTCGTCTGCATGTGGAAATTTAAGATGGAATTAGTGCACCCTAATTTGGGCAGCTAAAAGTTAATGCTTAGCACTGAAGTTGCCCACCCAAACTCCCAATCAGGGGTGAGAATTAGGTACCTCTAGAGTTCAGGCAAGCCAGATAAGGTAAGCTTCAGTGACTAACACTAAGCAGTCTTTCAAGCCTTTTCAGTATAATTACTTCTCAGAATATTCCTAGCTTTATTTTAGAAACAGAGCCTAAGGTGTCTAGCTCTGGCTTTGTCTTCAGACTTCTACAGTTATGAATTTCACCGAGATGCTAATATCTGGTGAGATGAAAAACTGCAATTCAACATTGAATGATTGTGTCTGATTCCCTAAAACCTTATCTTACTCTTTTTTTCTTTTTAATTAATTTTAAGGAGGAAAATGACTTTTCAAAGTGTAGATTTTTTTTTTACTCCTGCTATATAAGTAAAAACACAAATAAAAATTTAGAAAAATATTTTTCTTACTTTTTGATAAAATGTCTCTTTCAAACCAAAGGGCATATTCTAAGAGAACTTGCTAAAGTTAGAATATGCCAGAACTGAGGCCTGCAACCATGAGATTCCCTCATATATAGTTACTCTAATACAGGTTGTATTTACATTGTTGCATATTATTTCCCACTGGGGCTTTATTCACTTAAAGCACAGAATAGGCAAAATCTGTAATTCTGCAAGTCTCACTTTATTTGGTAACACTATTTTATATTCCATGCAGAATGTGAGGTATTAAATACTGCTGGACTTTTCTGGGGTTCTGCCACTATAAAGAAGTTGTCACAGATTTTTTTTCTTTTCAATGGAAGTGGCGTAAAATGTTTAACATCTGTTAGCAAACTGAAGCAGAGGAAGTCAAAGGCCCTCAAAACCCTTCATTGTTTCTTGACAAAACCAGGGTAGGATGCCACCTTCTTGACTGTGAATATGTGTAATGGCTACATCTGTGAGCTGGTGATCTGAAGTTCTCTCTATATGGAGAGATCAAGGGTGGTGTTTAAAACAAATCAGACTAATTACACCCTAATTTCTCCTACCCACAGCCCCCCCAGCCCTTCCCACCCCCTGTAGAGAAAGTTCAGGTGATTCCCGCCAAAGCAGATCTTTGCTTTGGTCAGATGAATCTCATTTGTAAAGCTTGATTTTTCAAAGATAACCTTTCAGAATGTCTTCTGTATTGTATGGCTAATTCCTACTGACTTCTGTTAAAGAGGGGAGGTGTGATGTTTCAGATTAAGTAATATAATAAAGCAAGGATCTGGTATATAGCAGCCTTTTGTTCTGTATAACTTGACTTTCTGATCCCCACAGCTCTAAGTGGTGAATTAATAACTGCTTTTCATAAGCTATTGTTATTTCTGATGTCAAAGCTGCAGCTTTTTCATTTGTAATACAGTTTGCATGTGCATGCACACTGATGCACTTTAGGTAATTTCTATCACTTTAGGTAAATCACTTTAGGTAATTTAGTAAATTACAGCATTTATGATTTCTGCACTAATACAAGAAGCTGCAGATGCATGCTTAACTTCTAAAGGTGTTATCCTCTATGTTAGAGAATTTTGAAAATTTACATTTAATCCCATGCATTTTGTGTTACTTACTCCTCCCAAAAAAGTGGTTTTAAAAGATCTTGGGGTTGCAAAGTTAAAAACTTTAAAAATACTAGTAGCATTGGTTATGCAACTCTTAACCTTAATTTAGAATTGTAATTCAGCTCAGTGGAGTGTATTATGAAACTGTCTTAATTACATAAACATACTTTTTGTTTTCCCTAGTGCATAAGCATACTTTTTGTTTTCCTAGTTTTCCCTTATTTCTCTCCCCAACATGTGCCTTGTGTGGAGAATTTAAAGTTACTTAGTGGTATTTAAACATAATTGTAAGCAGGAAAAATGTAATTGCTGAGCAAGCCTAAGTCTAGTTTATTTAATTTTGTTCCGGTCTACATATCACGTGACTGTCGGCTGTGCAAAGAGGGGCCGTTACTCCTTCTGCCAAAGCTTTACAACTGGACAAATTCAACTGGGGAGGAGAAATAAGCTTTTACCCAGCTCAGCTTCTAGCCTAGTGGCTAAAACAATCTCCATGAAGGTGGTAGAAGAGTCTTCATTTGATATGTCTTGGCAAAGAGCTCTTAAGCTTTCTCAGAAGGCAGAAACCCCATCATTGCCTCCTCTTTCAAGAGCTGCATCTGAAAGGCATTATAAGCCATGCATGTGATTTGTCTCTTAATTTAATTTTAAAATAAGATCATAGATTTTTGTCCTCCATAGAGTTTTAAGAGAAGTGGAGACTTCTCTCTGCCTCTGAGTAATTTGTGGGAAGAGCAAGTACATTAGCCTTCTCCAGGTTTCTGTATCTATAGGCTGAGCATGGTGACATAAGGAACTGTGTTACTCATGTGACAGGTATTTCAGATTCTATTCTGTATTTAACCTTTCCTTCACATGGTATAGGATGTATGTGAGCTAATACAGGCCTTTAGCTTCCCAGATAGATTTGTCTTTTAAAATTACAGATTTTACAGCTTAGCTTTTGCGTACTTAAGCCTTGTCCCTTTGTCACTTTTCAAAATGGATACCAAAATACAATGGCATCAATATTTTATGTGTATTGACTTTTAGATTACCCTGAATTATCTGTAATCTGAAAGTTGTGGGTCTTCTTTTGGTTTTTTTTCTCATATATTCTCTCAATTTGGAAATAACCTCTTAAAATTTAATGTAATAAATAGTCCAGTGTTGAACTCACATGCACATACTTATCTATTTCCAGAACTCTTTGAGTACTGATTTTTTATTATTCATATCTAATAACTAGGCTCTTTCTGCATGGGATTTCTAATACTTTGAAGAATTTCCTTGGCATTTATATTTTTCATATTTGGTAGCAAAAAATGTTAGTACATTACAGAGAGTTTGAAGAGTGAAGTTGTTTCTATCAGGATTTTGTTTTCCTTTCCCACTTATTTCAGATTTTAATTTTAGGCCAAGAGGCAACAAGGTAAAGGTACTAAAACTTTATTGTATTTTCTGGTATCTGCTGGAACATCTAGATGTCTGGACTAGGTAAGTTATTTGGCCAATTCAAGAAGCTGCTTTTTGACCATAATAAGGAAATTATTCCTGCACCTAATTTGATATTCAAATAGAGTAGTTTTTATTAATGTATCACTTATTGATATATTTGTTTCTGAATATATAATCACTATTTTCTAAAGCTTTAGATACTTTATGAATTAATTATAACACAGTATACTCTGCTATTGTGATGACAGAGCAGCTTGCTCTGTGAAGTGGCATAGCTGAGTACTGTTACCTTTACGAAGAATTTTTTAAGCAAGGACAAAAGCCATAGTTCTTGAAAATGTATTGCACGGACATATGCAATACTTATTGCATAGTGATGTTTATGGAAATTTGTGTCAACAAACTTAGGGCACAGTCTTGCAATCATTATGAAATTTTTAGCTTTACTCCCTGGTGTTACCACAGCTGAACCAGGATAAGGAGGGAAGTTTTTGGGATAGAAAGTGAAGTGTTAGAAATTACTTCTTGTTGAATCAGTGAGGGACAAAGACTCTTTTATGACTGATTTACATATAATTTCTTGCTTTACTGAAATTTGTACAAATAAATACATAGATGTATTTATGGAAGGGCATGTATGTTCCCTGCCTAGGGGAAGGCTTAGCTGCTCTACCAGCCCTGGACTACCCATGGACCCAGGACAGAGCTTTGCACTCTGTCATATTTCAACCTACTGAAAACCAATCTATGCACCAATCCAACCTCATCACCCAGCAGCTTTAAGAGCTTGTTTGAACCTTTTAGAACAGATCTGTAACCTGTATGCATGGGATTCACAATGTTCAATTACAGTTTTGATTAATGGAAGTGGGTTATTTTCTATGGGCTAAGGAGACAACCTTCAGATGTGCTTACTCTTCTGTTTACATGCGTGCCATTGTCATTTAACTGGTGAATATGCAGGTAGATTCTGAGGGTTCATGGTTCCCCTCTCCTCCTTTAGCAAAAAGGTGATGGCAGTAGTTGCCCCCATGAACATGATTTGCTTTTCAGCAATGCAAACTCCTCTGCTTAATGTGGGCTATGTCTTGTGGAAGTGTTTTGGGACTGAGAGCACCTGAGTGTGTACAGAGACTGAATAGAGCAGAAACTGTCATAAACAGACCAAATTGACTCAAATTCTGCACAGGGATATTTTATTCTCTAACTGGATAGTCCTAGAGATTAAACAAGACTGCACATACAGAATACAGAGAACAAAAATACAAAAAATACTTCCTGCTTTCATTTTCTGTTGAAAACATGAAACACCCTTCATAGCCTGTGTGAGATGGATAAATTCTAGAGTTGGATTTGAACAAGAGAATAGCCTAAAATAGCGTGTTCTATTTCACAGAACATATCTGGCAAAGAATGTGTTTAAAATCACAAGTTAGAGGTGGTGTAAGAAAATAGATTTTCTGCTGTATCAAGCAATCTCATATGTTCTGACATAGGTTTTATGGGACATAAACATATGAAAACACCTAAAAAAGAAGTTGCATTTTCAAGAAAATAGGTGTTGCCCACGCTCAACTGTCAGCAATGTAAAGTTGGCTTCTAGAAGCAAAAGTCAGAAAGGAAATTGTTGACACCAGTCATTAACAGCAACACAGACTTGGTGCCATCAGATCATGCTGGGTGTTTCCAGTTTATGGAGGAGAGATCTGTCTTATTAATAACCACTTATGTTGGGGGGTAGAATGTGTAGTTCAGTGGTGACACAGATTTCCTCCCACTTCCTCTGATTTTTTTTTCTTACTCTTGGGTTTTTGTTATTTGAGGGTAGCAGTGGTCTGAGCTGTTACTCTCATGGACTTTTATATTCACATGCTAGACAATTCTTGAAGTTGGAAGTTTTGTGTATGAAACAATGTTACTTTTGTGCCCCTACAGTGGCTCAATTAAGATCACCATAGTAATACCAAGATTTCACATCTCTGAATTGCTAAAAGAAAAACGTGTAGCAGAGGTTGACTATGCCTTACAGACATTGTAGTGTATATCCAGTACTGTGGAGTTAATATATATTTTAAATTCACATACACAGTGCAATTGTTCTACTATTTTAAACATAAAAGCCTGTCAGCAGCTGGAGTTTGTGAAAATACACAGTGCAAGAGAAATGGTCTTGGAAATGAATAAATCACATTTCAAAGATTTTAATTTATAAGCATATTTCTCAGGATTTCCAAACAATGGATGAATACTTGAATAGTCATTTTCTCCCCCAGGGCTTTTTGGTACATTTATTAAAAAAAAAAAAAAACAAAACCAGCAAAATAAAACTAACAAAAAGAAAAAAATTGTAGTCAGCACTTGGAGCACATTTGAAAAATGTGGTTTGACATGATGAACTTTGGGTGTAGGCTGTGCATGCAAAAGGCTGTCTTTTTACAGATGTTGGGAGACTCTGTCCCCACTGTTTACCACAGTCTCCAACAGTAATTTAATAAAGTTTCTTACCTCCTACTTGAAAGACCAGGAGAAGGGAGGCAATCTGCTGCTTTGTAAAGACTCAAAGATATTTTTGGGGAAACTTGCTTTCCATTTATCTTGATGCTCAGTAGTATATAAAACATACGTATTTAATCTATGTATACAGATCTTGTACATGTAGTGTCTGAATTGTCTATATAATATATAAGGATATATAAAACATCCTTTTGCTTGTTTGGGGCTAGGTAAGCATACTGCCTTCTTACTTTTAAATGAATATAAACTTTTTTAAAATTTTTTTTTCAAAATGGAGGAATTTCAAAGTGAGCCACATTGCTTTACACTGCCTTGCCTTTTCTGTGGATCAAGGGCACACACACACAGATAGCCACTGCAGTGCAGCTGACAAGCAGTAACTTGTTAAATTACATAACTTGAGGGTACGTCTGAGCCCTTAATTCTTGTCAAATTAAGGTTGATACAACTGAGTTGGGCCATTCAACATAAAGGTAATGGGAAAACAGCTTTTGTAATAGGCAAATATTCCTTTCCCCTGTCGACCAAGAATACCCATATTCCAGGAATTAACAACATTTTAAGCTTTGCATTTTACTTCCAATCCTGGTAGTAACAGATGGCACTCTGTACAATGTTACCATTTTACTGCTTTTTAAGTGCAGTTTGGATTAGCTTTGTTATTTTGAGTAAACTCTCTTTAGGTTAACATTGACTGGACACGTTAAGAAAGAAACCCAAACATAATATTCCACATTTTATTCTCCTCAGCTTTACTAGTTATTATATGTTTCCTGTATCCATGGAAGAAACATACAGCATTGCAAGTTCTGTTTTCACATGGTTGATCTGGCACAAAAAGCTTTCTTTTAGGTTTGCTGATTCCAGTAGCGACTGCAATTAATCACGGTTCTGAAAAAATAAATAAATAAAAATGGAGAAAACAAACATGAAATCAGTGACAAAGGAAGTATTTTTTTACTTTTCCCTGTCTCTTGTTGTTTGGTATAATAGGCCAAAAATTCAGCTATTCTGTGTATTGGCAGAGATTTTAGTGATACAGCTGGGATTCATATGTTCCATATTAGCTGAGTTACTGCTGTTTAACTGCCTTGGATTAACAGAAAATTTACTTGCTTTTAAGGACCACACCTTTGCATATACTGCCACTATAATATTGATTAATTAAGGGAAGAATGTGTATTTAGGCTTACTGCTCAAAATTATGCAGCAGATAGTTTGATATTTTGGGCAATTCTCCTTCAACATTAGCACATTTTCAGAATCTGTTAGAACTAAGACTTAAAAAAGGAAATCAACTTCTTAAATAAAATACGGATAATATGCACATGCTTTCCACAATCAGAAAACAGTGTGCACCTCCTCCCTCCTTTCTGAAGGTATCCTATCCAGTTCACAAAGTTTTTAATTGCATATTTAAATTTAATCATGTAATCATCTAATAGATGTAAGTAAGTACAAGTTTAAATTTAAAATGCAACTCCTTGCTTTACTGAAGTGGGACCATTAAGTCTGTGAAAAGAAAGAGTTTATGAAAATGCATACATGTCTGAGTAACACTGAAAGCAGAGTTCAGCAATGCCCAACGGGCCACTTCTACAATAGCAATCCACTTCTGAAATGTTGGTCTCTGCAGGGAAGATCACTATCATTATAATTAGAGCTAGACTACAATGGACTGCTCAGAGTAGCTATTCCAAAAAGTTCTTTGAAGGTGAAGATGAGTGGTAGACATTCTCAGGAATAGAAAATTGCTTTCTCAAGTGAAAAAAAAAATCAACAAAATGAATCTTAAATAGCTAGATGGCTAAAAAAAAATTCAGTTTTGCTATCCCTATTTAAAATGAAATCACTGCATTTCCAGTTTGAATATTGCTGGTGGACATTAAAGAAATATATAATTTATATATTCCTGGAATATGTAATATGTAACCATACTTGAAAATAGATGTATTTTGTAAGCAAATGAACAGAGACAAAAACATAGATGCTTCATCTCCTTTGCTGTTTTTCTTTTTTGCCCTTCAAATTTGATAATTCTTTTTTCTGCAAATTATGAAGGCCTAATTGCTAAGAACTGTTTAGTGCTCTTATGTACATTAATACAAATAGATGTATTGATATGAAAAATATTTGAAGATGTTCGGATCACTTTTTTTTTTGTCTTGTTTTTAAATACTTGTCCAGTCTGTCTTTAACCTTCTAACGACTAGATCAGGCAGTTAACTAAAATTGAAAACCTGATACCAAAGCACAGTCTGATCTTCACACCAAAGCCAGCACACCTAGCTATATAGACAGGATTTTACATATATTTACTACTTCTCACAGATATTCTGGAACTTCATGCAGAAATTTTTTCAGTCTGCTTAAACTATAAACTGTAAACTACAGCTGCAAGAATCCTAGAAACTGATTGAAAAGTTTTTTCTGTGGAAGATTGAGGTGCTCCGCCAAAGAGCATTTGAATAATGACAAATTATTATGACACTTATTGCATTTTCTTTAAAAGTAATATTGGAGATTTGGAAAAGAGGCCATAGCACTTAGCTCTGACTGAGAAAGGAGCATGGCTCTGTCCTGTCTGCTTGCTCCCTCCAAGGGTTTATACAAACTCATGAGGTTCCCTGAGCCTTCTTGAGCTTGAGCCATCCCAGCTCTCTCAAACTGGTCATAAGAGAGAGAATCTTCATTTCCTCAGTCATTTTTGTGGCTCTCTGTTGTACTTTCTCCAGTTGCTTCACTGTGTGCAATTAGGCAAGTTGAAAGCATGTAAAAATTATCTGCTATGAATTTACTCTTCAGATTTTGATGTGACAGTGGAACATAATAGTACAGTTTGATTGAAGGTAAGTTAAAATATTTAAGCAGATGAAAATGCAGTGATACTTGTTTATCTTCATGCTGAAATCAGGAAATGAGCAACTAAACTAACTTTCTTCTGTATAATGGCCATGATCTGATCTCTCCACTTTTTTATATTACCCTATTTACTAGCAACTACATGATACTATAAGCTGCAGAAACTGTTTTTATTTAATTCATTTGTTGGTTATTTCTTTAATTTTCTGGATTCTTTATTTCATAGAATAGTGCTTTCCTTTGGCATTAAGTGCTTTAAAGTCTTAGAATTAAGTCAATTTTTCAAAATGCCTAGGTTTTGTCAATCCCTATATAACAAAGCAATAAAGTATCACAAACACTTTGGTACCCATGTTTGATGTGTGTAGAGAAAATACCATAACTATTCCAGAAAATTATTCCTTAGTAATACAGTTCCACTGATTGCACTAACTAAGCTAGGAAGTTCTTTCCTGCCATCATGAAATTGCAGTAATGAGATTGAACTATTTTATTTATGTACAATTTGATTAGAGGTTTTAATATACTCTGGCAGACATTTATCTCACAATTTGAACTTATGACTGCATGGACCATTTCTTAGGATATTATAGTCTTTAGGTTTTAACCAAATATCTTCTGGGGTAAATAGGCACAATAATTTATTTCTGAAAGTTAGTAAAATATGGTTTGTGGTTTCTTAAAATTTTGCTGTCATAGAAGTTCTCTATGTTTTATTCCTTTTTTCCTATTGAATTTAGGAAGACTTCGCAGTAGATTGAAATAGATGGGCTGTCAAAATTCATAGATTGTTTAAAAAATAATTTAATATTAAAATACAAAAGATAGTTTCAACAGTTGTAGTTAAAGTTTTGATCCTTTAAAAATATTTTTCACCTTCCACCTAAAGGTGAAAACATTTGTAGCTGGAAACATTGCTTAAGTCTTCACTAATTTGGGTATAAAGTTAATCTGTTGAATGTTGACTAGAGGTATTATCTAGTATTAAAAAAAAAATCACTGAGGAAAAAGAGTTTGCAGGGTTGAAATCTTGGGTTTGATCTTGGGAATGACCATGGTGTCATGACATATGCAACAAAGCAGGATGATAATTTTGACGACATTTGAACTTCTGTGGGTGTCAGTGTCCAGAAAGTTTCCTTATTAAGGGAAGTTCATGTATTTGTGCCTCCCTCTAGTGGATCACTCTCTCAGCTCTGCCCTAGGAAATGTTCTCCATATTAAATTCATGTGGCATTAAATATTCAAATGTCCTTGTTTTCAAAGTGAGGATCTGTTTTCCATTCTCATGGACAGTCTGAATGTGTTGGTGTGCATCTCCACTCATTATAGCACATTTTGTAATATATCTTTTCTAAGACTCCTTTTCATACTGAAGGTGCTGATGATCATATCTATCTACATGTGCAACAAATGTTGCACAGAGAAATACATTTTCTTGTTTTGAAAAACATTCCCTTTTTTTCTATGCCACAAATTTCTTCTGTTTCCCAGACTTTCATTTACATGACTATATTCTGGAAATGTCTGCAGTTTGCCTTAATCATTATTTAATTATATTTCAGGTACTACCAAGGTAAATCTTGTGAAGATCCCTTCAACTGCTTCCAGCCCTCGAGACACTGCTCTGGCAGCTGTTATCTGCAGTGCACTTGCAACAGTGCTCTTGGCTCTTCTCATCCTTTGTGTTATCTATTGCAAGAGGCAGTTCATGGAGAAGAAACCAAGCTGTGAGTTCCAATTTTTACTCTTTCTTGGTAATATTTATAGAGTGGTATTAGTTTGGCAGATCCCTCTGTAGGTAAAGAAATTAAATGTCTACATCATTTAAGCAAGTTTAGATTGAGATGGTCAATACAGCAGAGCCCAGGACTCCATCCAAGTTTGCCAACTCGAAAGTTCCAGCTGCTACTGAGAAAATGCTGTGTAAATGCCCAGAAATACTCTAATTATATCACTCCCATGCCATACTCTGCTAGAGGCTGCACAGATACATTTGGACTATTCATGATCCAAGATGGGACATTACAGAGTTGCAATGTCAATGTGGAAATACCAGTTTCAAAGATCTGTGCATCAAATGCTATTGTGAAACACAGATTAGGTCATCAAGATAGTGAATGTGGCCAGTGTAGATGAGAGATTTGTCCTTAACAGTTTTGGTTTTATGGGTATATTCAAGATGAATTAAATGCCTGAGACAGATCTGTAAATTTCTTTTAAATCCCTAACAGGTCAATGTAATTTGTTTATAATAAATATTTTTCTGCCTCTTAATTTAAATTAAGAAAGAGAAAAGTGAAAAGCACTCTAGTTCCCATTTATAGCTTTATAAAACTTTTATTAAAATATGTTTATAGCATGTCATGAACCCTGGATGCCAAACAAGAATACTATCTTGGATGAATTGATGTTGGTGCTGCTCTCAGCACAAGCAGAAATTTACAGAGGTTTACAGAGCCATTGTAAGAATTGTTCCTAACCTAGAATTTGCTTTACCCATGAGTTTTGAGAAATTCTGACACAGTGAACTCAGACATCATTTAGTGAAGTGCAGTAACTTGTTTGCCTTGGCCTACAATTATAGAGATTAAAGGTAGTCTGCTGTTAATATAAAGCTCTTTAAGATAATATAAACAAAATCCCAGTGGCTGAAAGCTGACTCTGGAAAATTTCAGATGGGAATCACTGGGAATCATTAAACACTGCAGAAATGTAACAGTGAATAAGATATACTCTCAAATCATCCAAATGAGAGCAGATGTCTTCCTAGAAGTGGCTGTAGTTGAACCAGCTGTTGTAGGCTTTGTTGCAAAATCTGTGGTTTACATTATGGGAAGCCACATGGTCACTGTGGGTCCTTCAGTTGGAAAATGTATGGACATACTTTATAGCATGACATTACACATTTTGTAAAGATAGAGGGCACTGAGCAGGAAAAAGGGTAACACTTACTGACATGGACTTTTATTCCCTTTGTTCAAAGGGTCTCTGAGATCACAAGACATTCACTACAATGGCTCTGAATTATCGTGTTTCGATAGACCACGGCTAAGTGAATATGACCACAGAACATGCTGCCAGTGCCAAAGAAGTGCATCACAGACCTGTGGTATGTTATGTCTACTGAAAGGTGACTTTATTTTATCTAACACTTGAGTTGTGGCAATTCAACTGCAGAGCTAACACTGTCAAACTAACCTTTGTCCTAGGCTAATTTCTTAATAAGCAGAAAGGATTTTTAAGTAGCTATTTGGGGTTTTTTTTGTTTCTTCCTGTAATTCATTTCAGTGACTTCACATGAAAAAAAATTTAAATTTCTATCTCAGTTATTTCTGATAAAAATAGCACTGCATATGGCTTTGAGACTTAAATTAGTGTGAAGGATTTACCAGAGAGCATCTAAGAATGTGGTATGAATGCTAAAGGACAACAACCTGGACAATTCAAATCCTTGCCATTTTGTAAAGTCATATCAGAACAAATGCAGCTGTGACATTAAGAAATCATAATAATAAGAAATAATAAGACAATAAAAAATAATAAGAAAAATTAAGAAAGCACAGGATTAAATATCATCCCGATAGCTTTACTCAGAATGCTTCCACTTATGTGTATTCAGCTGACAAGAAAATTAATTTTAAAAATAGGTACTCATGACTGGCTTCTATGTTACTACTAGAGGAAGGACTTGGCTTTTATAATTATTTCAATTTTAAAGGAATAAAAATGTTCTTTAAAATGTTTTTACAGCAATAAATCTCTTGCTGTAAAAACATTTCCACAATTCATGTATTATAATGTAACTGGCAAAGTAATAATCAAGTTTGAAAAAGATCAGAGACTAAGTTTATGCAGAGCTTTGATAGTTTTAACACTATTAAAATTAATTTTCATTCCTCAGGACCAGTTCACTTGATTCCCTCACTGTGCTGTGATGAAACCTGTAGCATGGAGCACAGCAGTCACAGTTGTGCTTTCCACTCACAGACCACACTCAATGAAAGGTAACTTAGTTTTACAAATATGTATTAAACATGAAGTATTTTTTTATGCAGTCAAATTCATATTTATATAGAGACGACAGCTGCTTAAGGTGGAATGAGGGATTTTGATGAGCTGTACCCATATCATCCCATGTTGTGCAAGAATAGGCTTATGGTGAAAAGATTAAGTATTACTTAGTAAATGCTGACTTGATCCATGGGTTTCTCTGAAGAAGTGGCTTCTCTCACAAGCAGATAATGTTCCTTCTACTCTGTGGCACCTTATAGGCTTTGGCCACCCCCTCTTCTGCTAACGTTTAGCAAGTTGCTGCATAAACTCATAAATCTGGTGGGATTGAGGCACAGTTCACAAGTGGCATGAAGATTTTTTTTTAAGGAACTGTTTAGGTCTGCAAAATTTGAAATATCTATTATTTCTGAATTTCTAGCAGGTTTTAGCTTTTATTTTCTCCCAATCAGCTGAGTGTAAGTATAGTAGTAGTTATTTTTACAACAGGGCCATGAGCCAAATATATAAAATTTATGGTGTCCTTCAGAGTTTCCTGGTTACAGATTTTAATACAGGATGTATTTATTTCTTTTAGCTAGAATGATTTTCCATATAAGGTTTAAATTGGTCTTCAGCTGTTTTGTTCTTATGGCCACATGTTACTAAAAATGTAGAGGCGGCTTCTTCATAAGTATTGTTTGTGCAAGGTGACTTAGTGACCTAAGTACAAATATCTAAGTTTTCTATAACAACTTGTTTAAATACCAACAAGCTTGAGTCATCCTTGTATACCACCAAGGCTGACAAATTGAGAGTTGTGTACTTTTTGAGGAATCTTTTGGTTAAGGCTTTAAAACTGTAATATCCATGCTTTATGGACATCAAAGATCCTGTGGTTCTTTCCAGTAGAAATGGAGCTTGTGCCAATTTCCTTTGCCAGAATAATGTATTTCCTTCAATTGTGGTGCAATGTCCTGACTTTTGGCCTCATCTCTGAAAATGCTTTGTGTGTATATCAAAGCTATTAAAGTGTCATGTTTTGGAAATGAGTAAAGCTATTTAAAAACTGTTCTAGGCGTGTTAATATGGGACGAGTTTTGTCATACTGCATATCAAACTTAACATAGCCCTTGCATTTTTAAAAATCTGCAGACAGTTTTTGGAAATAAAACATTGGTGTAACTTCCTGGCTTTGTTAATACTTTTTTTGGTGTATATATAGTGAAAAACACTACTGGACTTTCAACAGTGTTTGGCACATGTCACTATTATCATGCACTTTAAATACACTTGAGGTAGATAATACTGAGTTTCCACTTATATTTTCTTCCATTTTCCATAAAAAGAAAATAATGCTTGCTCTTCTTTAACATTATGTCCTTTACATGAAAAAGAGAATAGGAGAAAAACTTTTCACATTTTGAAGGCTAGACAGAACAAACTGAAAAATCTAAAGTGAATACGTTTTCAGGTTTAAAGCAAACACAGTTTCAAGAAGCCTTGTTGCCTATTCCATTCTCCCAGTCTTAAGTCACTTTACTTCTTTTACTTCCATTAGATATTTGTCTGTCTACAATTAGGGGAATCAAAAAACGAAACCAACCAAACTCCCTCAGTGTTGAAGATTCTAGACTCTGCCCAACCATCTTTGTTGCTGCATTTTAAGCCTGTTACATCCTATCTTAATATTCCCCTATCCATGCACTGAGAAAAAAAAGTCCTTCTTTGTGACAGTGTTTAATACCTGAACACTACTATATTATTTTTTGTCATATTTCTGACCCTAAACAGCTCCAACTGTAGTTCATGTTTTGTGGAATCCTGGATTCACCGTCCAGAGTATTGGTCACCAGAGCTTTTGTCATTTCCAGCCAAGGAACAGACTGTATTCCTTCTCAATAGAATTACTTTGTACAGGATGTCTTTAGAGTATTAATATAACCCTGTTAAACCTTCTTGAAATACCTATTACAAATGATCAGTAATTAAAATACTGATAATATTTTCTGGAATGGTTGTAAGTCATGTGCCTTTTATCCTTCTGCAGAGCTGCTGATTCTGTTGGAGAAATGATTCCTGCTTTCCTTGGTTCTCTTTCACACTCTGCCTGTGGAGACATTCCAGATGCTTGGCCTCTTATGCAAAACTCAGCTTGTTGTGACAGCATTTCTATCTGTGAATCATATTCAGAACTGGCTGGAGGATCTGCAAAATCCTGCAGCCCTGAGACAGAAAATGCAGCCGCCGTTGAATTGGATAATAACCAGGAACCAACTGAAGTACTTCTTTCAGCTGAGTCTCTTGATGGAATTGTTGCAAAGTCCTTTGAAATCTCCGAACATAGAACATGCACAGAAGTTTCATCACTTCAGAACTCGGTGACTGCTGAAAGCCAGCCAAAGACAAAGTGTAATGGAACAACAAATGACGCTACGGACTGATAAAGAGGTAAAAAACATAACTACAAAGGAATGAGAATAAGTGCTCCAGGCATGTAGAGCTAGATAAATATAGAATTGTAAGAAGTTCTAGGGTTATATTTCTCCATAGGTTACACCTAGCTATTGCTGAAATAAATTAAACCTCTACAAGAGATCCAGCAGTTTCACATTTTTAAATCATTAACTAAATTTGAAAGGTGTAATTACGCAAACTGTGCTGTTGAAAGGGGTAAGTCTGTACATTAGTCAGCTTTTATCAAGGATTTTTTTCATTAAGTATTAAGAGAAAAATTTGGTTTAATAGCCTTGTGACCAAACCATCGTGTGAGGCTAGCCTTTGTTTACGAGTGAGAACTGAGGAATTAGCTTTGCTTATTGCAAACAAAGCATAAAAGACATACAAGTGTTAATTTAAAAATATTTACAAATCCTTTCTGTGGAGTTACTGCGGTAGTACTAGAAACACAAGAGAATCTCAAATGCCTTATAATGCCATTTATATTCCCATGCCATCAGATAAAATGTAAGTTAGTCCATAAAATGCAACTTTATGTATAAAAGCTCAGAGAAAATGCATGTCTGAGGTGCAAAGAGGTGATAAACAGTTGTCTCAACTATGTAACAATGGAACTATTGCAAAAAGTCACATTGCTGCTGTTTCATCATTATATCTTTTTTAATATTACCTGTGCTCCGTACTTTTAAAATGGAATTTTCTACTTTTGAAAGTAATCTGGGGCCTCAAGTAACTAATGGCCTGTGTTCTGATGGCAAGTGGTGTTGTTACTCCAGGCCTATGCAGGTTGTGGCTGGAAAGGAGAAATAGTCTCCTGTGCATGAACTCAGAGGCAGGAACACAAGAAGTTGCCACTAATATTAATTATGCACCAAATTTAATTAAGAAAATTATGCTATCTGTAATTATGAAAATTTTGGGCTATCTGCAGAAGTAAAACTGCATTCCTTTGATCCTCTTCCATTTGGTTTGCACTAACACTTTTGTGTTATTCCTAAATATGAAGTAGAAAGTAATTAGTATTTAGCAAGAACCACACATATTCTGAAAGCATGTAAGTGCAGTAGTTTCTTTGTAAATCCTTAATTGTTTAGGTAGGTGACATTGTCAAGAGGAGAAAAGGGAAGGGAACTGACTGTTAAATCTAGAATGGCTTTGCCATTGACTTCAGTGGAACTTGTAACCTGAAAATCTGCTGTGTCACTGACAACATCAGCCTTATCCAGGTGGCACATCTTTCTCTCAATGTATTATTTACAGTGTAAAGTTTTGTCTGTAACGATGCTGGGCACTGCCTGCCCCTGTGTCAGATAGCAGCACTGACAGTCTTATTTTGGTGTGTGCCCAATATTGTTTGGTGACAGTTGTACTCTGTAGCTGTGTGTAGGAGGGGACAGTGACATGGATACAACCTCAGATCTCAGTACTGCTAGTTCCTAGCAGTTCCTGATGTTTTAAGGGAATACATTTCCATATTAACAGGATTTTAAAAATCAGAAATTTGTGGGTGTTTTCTCACCAAACCATACATCAACTTCAGAGGTATGCAATTAATATTATTTAAGAATTTTCTTAGATCAAAAGAACCACAGGATTTTAAAATATGACTACAAAAATTAGCTTTTATTTCACTCTACTTGTTACGGTGTATGAACTGTAAATTTTCTCATTGATTTATGTGTGTATGGAGACAGCTTTTCTAGCATCTCAAAATCCTGTATGCTTTGATAGTTTTCTGCTGTCCTCTATTACTACTGAGATTTGTGTATCCTTTTGAATAATCAAGGTCTTCAGGAGGGTTAATTTTTTCTTCATTTTTTTTTCCTATAGTAGACCCTACTGATTCATTTTGTACAATTTTTTCCCATTCAGACTCTACAGTGCATCATTGTGTGTATTTTTGGCAGAGAAATTTCAGTAGTGTTTATGGGACAGGACCAGGACTAGGCTTACTTGAGATGTATTTTCAGGATGAACATTGGCCAGCTGTACAACTCCAAGACAATTGGTTCATCTCTGTCTATAGCATTTTTTCCCATCTGCTCTTCATCTTTCATGTCTTTTTGAAATATTTTGAGGCAAGGATGGTCTTTGTACTGCCTGAGGATGTATTACAGCCTTTCATAAGTCAATGTTTTATTTTTATTATATTTCAAAAGAAGAACACAAAATCAGAATATAGCATATATTATACATGTACACACAATTCTAAGCTTTTTAATGTGGGTTTTAATACAGGTTTAATCTTCAGGTTTAGGTGAATTTTACAGCAAGCAGTAAGTATACCTCTACTCTTTTAGTCAAATACAGAAGTGCATACAGGTTTCTTATGAATTTATGTAACAACTCTTCTTTCACTTTGTTTTAGGGACTGGAGCTGTTTCTCAGCACTAAAGCTGAATGCTTCCCTTACACTCCCCTGCTGATTCTCATCAAACATAGTCTGGTCTTCAGTGTTGCATGGTATCCAATCCAGCTGAAAAAAATGGCATCATTTCACACCTTCTGAGCAGTTGTGTCTGAGCTGTAACAGCTGTGAAGTTAAACTTCAAGGAGCATCCTGTGAGGACCCTGAAAGTGGATTTATGACCTTTCCAATCGATTTCTATTTCCTCAGAGTCTCAAAATGTCTAATGGAGTGAGCTTAATAGTATATGTAAATACAGCAAGAAATAAAAATACTTCAGAGTGTTTGGGGGGTCTTAAATATAGCTACAGGTGCCAGAAGATGTGGGACAATATGGTGCCAGTTTTCTGCCTGTGGATTTGTGCATGCATTAGGATTTTTTTTCTACTGGTTCTAATTTTAAATAGTATTCCTGCTATTGAAGGACGTAAAATTTGTAAAAAAAAAATCCATTTATGTTTATAAAAGGGTCACCTATTAATAAACTGAAGCTTTTATTATGTATTACATTATAGTCAATAAGCTAGTTTGGGGAGTTAGAGAATTAGCATGTTACATACAGTATGTGTGGTTGAAGTCCCCTCCATCCAATTATTACATTTTTGGGAGGTTGCATTGTTAAGTGTAGGAGGAGATTAGCTTTAAATTAGATTTAGTTTAATGAAGGTCAGACATATAGATAAGGACATTGTGTTTAATTAGTAGTCTCAGTATTGGAATACAGCACTTCTTGTTATAGCTTATAATTTTGAATGTTGAAATAATATGTAATCAACTGTCAAATCAAAATGTCAGACTATAGCAGGTGTGCCATGAAAGTATTTATACAGTGAGACTGTTACCAAGATTTTTTATTAATGCATTATTTTTAAGGGTCAAGCTCTGTGGTGAACTAATTAATTCATTTAGGAGTCCCTTTCATTCAAGACCCTCTGTCCTTCTAACTGTAGTACTGTGTCAATTCAAATTTTGCACACACAACGTAAGAAGTGGTTTGCTTTATCACATCCCATAATATAATTTTTTTCAGCCATTTTCATCCCTAAAATAGTTTTTGCTTCTGTGGATAATGTCAGTAACCTTCACTGATTCATGACACTCAACAGGCTCACACTTGTCTGTGATGAAATCTAGCAATTATTCCTTAAAGTACCCAATGTGCCTTGACTAAAGCAAAGCAATCAGCAAAACAGATCCCAACAAATTGGCAATAAATATTACTCATCTTTCCACACGTGGTTTGTGTGGCAATGGAAATGTTGAGACAGTATTCAGAATCCATTATGGAAAAAGACTTTTGCTTTGAAGCACACAGAAAAGGTGCTGCACAAAAATATCTAAAAACAGTACAGGCAGCCATGGCAGAGAGATGCTCCACCTCTTCACCAGTGAGATTATTCCTTAGTGCAAAAGCCATGAATAACAGTTCCCAAATATCAAACCAATGTGAACAAGTTACCCAAGTGATTTTCTGGCCATTGTTGGGTTTGGTGTTTTAAGTAGTAGGTACCACCTTTTGGTCACTGATGGAATAATAAGCAGTTATACAGTACAATTACTCAGATAAATACTTTCACACATATATTTAAATATGAGTAGTTTTGAATAATTTCTTTGTATACTTTCATACATTTAAGAAGTTACAAAACATTATTTTTCACTACATGTACATGAAGAGATATGTGCTTCTTTGTATATACTTTGTAAATAGAAAAAAATCCAGTGTGCATTTCAGTATATGGCAAAATATTTCCAGAACATACAGAGATTTAACTTTACACTAATAATAGTTCTTGAAAAAGCAATGTTCAAAAATTTTGCCAGCAACTGCCACAGTGTGTTTTCCCATTGGAATTTAAAATTTGTGTAATTGTTTTTACCCAGCAACCCTAGAAAAAGATACTTGTTTGTTTTTTTTAATGAGTGAAAGCTTGAGAGCAAATTAGGAGGAAAAAATTAAGAGAGTGTTTTTTAGATATATGTGTATATTTTGTATATACTTTTTTCCTTAATTTAACCAAATTGGTCTTTTGTATATTGCCTGTGGCAAGCAATGTTGTACATGCCAATAGAAACATCCACCATCACTGCATTTAGACTGCCCACATGTCTTGTCTAGGGACTTACAGTGCTATTTTAAATACTCCTTTAACAAATGTAAATTAAAACCTTGTATAAATTGTTTTGTAATACTTTTTCTACTTGTGAATAAAATGTTATGTGAACCAGTCTTGGTTTGTTGACCTCAAATTAATAATAGCTTTCTGTATAAATTTAGTGATGAATTCTTCTAATTCTTTTAGAATTTCACAATGGGGTAATTACATTAAGGTTATGGTAGAATTTGGTGTGTCTTTGTCTTGAGATGTTTGCAGTTTAGCAGTAATATCATTTTTCAAGCAGGAGGATCCTGAAGAAGCAGAAAATTAATATCAATGCTTAAAATCATAATGCTTCAAAACTGTTTAAAAATTCTGCTTCTCAAGAAAGGGGGAGGGAAAAGAGGTGGGGGGGAAAAGTCAAAGTGCTGTCTTTACAATGTCTTAGAAAAGAGAACCTGGTGCTCCACACCACTAGGTTGTTTCAGACAAGACAGATAAGCAAATAATGAGAGGAGCTGTATTTTTGGAGCAGGATTGGAGTCATGGCCCCAATTTAAATTAATAAGAAAGCAATGGCACAGTCTGACTGACAAGAGTAGAAGACAGAGAAGAAAGAGTAATTTGATAATTGCATAAAATTGGTCCTTATGATAAAGCCATAAGCAGTGACTGGAAACTGAATCCAGATAGGCATTGCATATAACATAAAGCCAGGGTGCTTGTCTGGAGTGTGTGATTTTTGGGGGAAAAGCTGGAGGGAGACTCAAAAGCTGCTCTGTCCCTGTCTCTGGCTTAGTTGAGCAAATTCCACATTGATTCTTTTCAGTGTAGTGCCATTATTTCTACATTCTTTGAAGTACATAATTCAGAGCTTAAATGGGGATCCCCTACCCAGAATAGCAAGGACTCCTCATACCCCCTGTGTCCATGTGCTGCACTCCTGAGCAGCCTTCTACTTGTTTTCTGCTCTGACTGCCACATGCCCAGCCCACCTGAGTGTCCTTGGAGTTCACCTGGAGGTCTGCAAGTCTGCACAGCAGCATGTGGCATGTTTGGGAGGTCACCTTGTGCCAACACAGGGATCTTCATGGCTCTCAGCACTGCCAGGGTTGCAGTGGAGCGCCCCTGACAAAAATTTTTAAAAATATAATCAATAAACAGGAGTTGAAAAACAGATATTTACTCTATCTGGAAACAAAGCACAACTCAGAACGAATGACATACATGACCAGAAAATTTGCACAGACCAATTTGCTCACACCAATTATTATATAAATGTCATTTACCGGGCTGCAATTTCCCACCCAAGCTTTTCAGAAGGTCTAGAAAAAAACGCACCCACCCCAAAAATCTTTTCCCTGCTTGCATTCCTATTCAGTACAACAGTATTTCCTGCCTTTTCTACAAGGTAGACCAAGCCCTTAATCCAGTCCTCCCCATCCTACCAAGAGTTTGAGATCACGTGGCTTTTCCCTTTGTTGTGGGCTCTTTGAGGGCCTTTGGTTTGCATTCCTATGAAGTCCCTCCAAGCAACAACCTCCATGCATTAAATTAATCCTCTCACTGTCTTTGGTGATGGAGGTTTAGATCACTACCTGCAGCACATTCCAGCACAGACACTGCTGCTTTGTTTTGCCCTTTTAAAAAAGGGGGATAGAAGGAGGGTGCAGTGTTTTATCAGGCATGGAGCAAGCTGAGGCTGGGCACTGCAGAGCAGAGCCACACAATGCACACTTTGTGCTGGCAGGGTGCAATTTAATCCATATTTAGTTTGGCCTGAGTGATGGTAAAACCCACTTGCTCTTCACATAGCAGCACATGAGCCATTTCGATTATGTCCGATAAGGTGGCGCTTTCAATAGGATAAAAATCATCGTGGGGGGATTTGCTGGGGAGCATGGGGAGCCTGCTGCTTTCCACAACAGCACTGAATGATGGGATTAGAGGAAATGTTTTCTAATAGCCAGCTGACAGAGAGGGTGGCAGATTGGGGGCACACTGAGGCTTCTACACAGTGCCACAACTTCAACAGCAGGGTCAGCCGAGGAGGACTGAGGGGGTTTTCCCATCATTTGATTTTCTAAATCCTTATCACAGTTGGATTTTTTTTTTCTTTTGGTTGATCTGACAAAAGGAGATTTGCCTTGCTCAAAAGGTTATAAATGACATTTTTCTAAAGCATTGGTGGAAAAGCAGACAAAAAGAGAAAGCAGCTTTTAGAAAGTGCTTCCCCTGAGCCTCAGTCTTTGTGGAGTTTTCCATTTCTTTTGCCCAGGTTTCAGTCTCAGTTTATAGATGGCTAATTCACATGCTATTTAGCATGCAAAAATTCCCTTAAGTATAGCAGCTAATATATCAAAATCTGGTTGTAACCAACAGTTTAAGGGAGAGCACTGATTTACAGCTTAGAAAAAACATTAAACCACTGGAATTCCAGAGATCATTTTGATTTGCCCCAGATCTGTATCACACAGTTAATTGGAACATAACAATAAACAACTATAAATACAGAATGTGTACCAAATAATGAACTTGTCACCGTGCACATGACCTGCAGCAGGGCATTGTCCAGGTCAGTTAGTAATTTTATTCCTAAGTCCTTAAATTTGAGGAAATTACAGAACAACTGTGGACCAATTCAGGGGAGGCCTGTACATCCACCACCCAAGCACTTATTCTGCATATGGCAGAGATTACAAAATGAACTGAGATCATTAAAAAAAAAATCCTAAAGGTTGTGTTTCAGTTTTTTAAAATGCCTTTTAGCCCAGGCATCCAAGCACCGTAGACATTTCACAGGCCAATATGGGAGCCTTAAGGGGGAAAAGTTGCACACAATGGGTGTTCTACAATATTGAACAAAATGGTAGCAGGAGAGGTTATTTGTCATTAAAATAATAATGAGAAAAGGATATCTAGCTTTTAGTGCACCAAAAAAAAAAAAAAAGAGCAAGAAGGGGCCATTACATATTTTAAAAGCCAAAGTAAAGCACTAGTCTACAGCCACCTTAATTCTCTAATTTCATGTTCACCTAAACACACATACACTCTGCAGCAGCCCAAAGCAAAATGAGGCAGATCTGGAATCAGCAGGGTAACAGTATTTACCATGCCAGTTTTGTCCATACCTTGCAAATGTTCTTTTTTCATTTTGATCTTGATTCCAGCAACATCTGGTAGCTGAGTTTAACCTGAAGAAATTCAGCAGCAAGTATCAGCTTGGCCATTTGTAGTCTCTCTGTTGCAAGAGAAAAAAGGAAGTTTTTGACCAACCTGGTGCTGGTTTATGTTGTTAGATACAACAGTAGTTGTGCTCCTTTACCAGAGCTTCAGCTTTATTAAATGTTTTCCCTAAGAATGTTCAACAATTAAAGCTAAGGGGACACAGCACCAGTGTAAGAGTGAGAATATCTTTCTGACTGTAATACTAAACCAGACCCATAATATTCCAGCAAATAACACTTGCATTTTGTCAAAATTTATCATACTTTTTTGATATTTTGGGACCACAAAAAGACAAAAAATCCTTGATCAGAAAAATTTGTACACTTTGGCAAAATGCTGTGAAAATTTACATAAGCAAGCTTTCTCTGGGAAGGTTTTTGCAGCTACTCTCCATGTTAAACCCTCAGTCTAATGAAATCCTCAATTTAAATATATCTTTAAACATACTTTAAACCTTGGAGGATCTGTTGCTTACTCAAGGAGGACCAATCAATTTTTTATGGGCAAGAACTACCTCAAAGTTATCTTCATACACTGTTTTTTAACTGGCAGAACAGATGGACTCAGGCAGAAGAGACTCTAAATCCTTTAGGCGATAAAATGCCTGTTGTATTGATGGGTTAATAGAAGCAAGCCCTGTGGGTTCAGCCTTCTCATTAATACAATGGGAGAAGCTGTGGGATCTGCAGGGAAGAGCTGAAGAATGCCATAAATTACATCTCCTGTGGCTTTCAACAACAAATAGACAGCGTTGGAGTTGACTCAAGGTGTTGGCAAGTGCTGTAGAAGCGATTCCTGAAAAATATCTGAGTGCCAGATGATGTTTCCTAATACAGAGTGTCACTGAGGAGGGCTTGTGGCATTTATGGCCCAGATGCTTTCTTTTCCTGGAGAAGAAACCTTCAGTTGCCTTTCTGCAGCGAGGGGACTCTGGGCAGTGGGGGCAGCAGGAGCAGCTGCAGGAGGCAGGGGAGAACAGGGGGCAGTGCTGGCATTTCCAGCACATGGCAGCCTCTTGAAGCTGGTTTCCCTCTGCAACTCTAGGGGTGCAGACATAAGCTGTAAAAGCCCAAAAATCCCCAAAGATGCAATATTGCACCTTCTGCAGATGTATCAGTGTTGTAAGTGCAGCAGCTGAGAGAGGTTAGTAAAAAGCAATTGTTATCATCTGTTAGCTGAGGGGGTGAACCAAAAACAACTACAAGATTTGGACTCAAGGCTTCCTTGGATCTGCTTTCTGATGTTTGCTTTTCATCCAGTCCAAGGTCTACAGCTGCTGCAGCTCCTCTGAGGATACCCCTGTGGTTCTTACCTGATCTTAGGGAAGAGAAGTTGGCTTCCAGTTTGGCCTTGTCACACTCCATGCTGTGAGAGCTGGAGGATTTAAATGCCTGACAATCTCTGTTCTTTTCCTAATTTCCTCAGGTTTTGGACAAAACAATAAAAAGACTGTATTCAGATTTTGCTTAACTTGCACTACATTTTCTCACGAGAAAAAAAAAAAAAAAGTCAATCCTAATGCCACCCAGAATCCTAATGGTTCTGGAATCAACTACTGCTTCATTCTCTTACTGCTGCTCTGTCCTCTGGCCCGGTAACCAGGCCAGGAAAAAATACAAAAAAACCCACATCTTTGACCAGATCAACCTCAACCCACACCAACAACCCACTCTTTAAAAGTCTGCTGTTGAACCACTGCCTATGGGTAGTTCAAACAAAAGAAAACAAAAAGGGGCGGAGGGGAAAGAAACAGGAGAAAAAAATTGCATAAAAGTTGTACTGGAGAATCATTCAGCAAAATTCCCACTTGTGTATTAAAAGCTCAGCTAAATAACTCTGGGCTGCATGGGAAAACAAGTAGGAAAGAAAACTCTTCTATTCTCTAGAATTACCCTGCCCCTCAAGCATACCAAGCATTTTATCTTCTTAGTCTTCATAAAATATCCATTTTGTGAAGAAGACATGCTGCATTTACCCCTTTTTCTTGACACAGGAGGATTTGTCCTCCCCATCTCCTGCCCCGTGTCAGAAATAGCAACACAGTGAAGACTCTTTCCACTCAGGAAAGGAATGTGTCTCTTTCTTATCCCCTCTCCTCCTGTTTCATGGCTCTTTCCTACCTGTCTGCCTTATTTATCACCGCTGCAATTGTCAGGTACTTGTTTGCCTGCTCTCCTCCAGGTCTGCATTTCCCATTCTCCTCAACTGCCTGGTCTGATCTCCCCGCGCCACTGGAAAACAGAACTGGGGGTTTAAATTGATTATTTTGGAAGATGTAACACATGCACAAGGTAAAGCTTGCTTTTAGAAAGGCAGAGAGCTCAAATTCAAAGGCAATCTACCCAGGGATTTATTTGGTTGGATTCTTATCTGTGGACAGCTGCTTCTGAAATGGAAGAAAAAGTAAAGTGCTTAAAATGGAGAATTTCTTTTAAGTACATGCCCTGATCAGGATTTTTTCTGCAAGAACCCTCCATGAAAACTAGGGACAAGAGCTGGTCACAGCAGGAGACAGAGCTATCCATGACAGTACATAAAAATTGCTGATAACAGGACTTACCCTCAGGTGCTGGAAAATAATTATCTGTAGAACAGATTAGACAGGTCAGTAGGGAAGTGTAATGGTTTAAACTGACTAGAAACACAAAGCTGTCCTCTTTTTTTGGTGTGGAACATTCACTTTCTCTTCCCTGAGATAATCTTACCACAAAATACTGCAGCAAAACAAATAATCCTTCATATCAGATCTACTTTGCACACCTGGTATTCGACTCAATTTCCTAAATGGGTGAGTCAAAGCAGGTTGGGCTGACCTGTTAGCTGAGACATAGCAGGCATTTCCTCCTGTGCTCTTAGGCTGGTGGAAAACAGCACCAAGGAGCAATGAAGTTATAGCAGAAAGGATGACACAGTTAAATTGTTCTCCTGCTTAGAACTGCTAATTATAAATCAGCCCAAAGTTATAATGGCTATACGTTATTTGGTTATACTCAATCAAACAGAAATTATTTTAACAATAATGTTTTAAAACATTTCAAAAACTTAAGAACAGATGGAAGAAGTGGAAGAAAGAATCCAATCTAATTTTGGCCAAAACAGGCAAGAGTCCTCCTCACAGACACTGGGAGGGGATGCCTGGGCAGGGAAACACCCACTGCCTGCAGGCTTGCTGGCAGCACTCCACTCCCACCTCACACCCTCATCTCTTCAACCTCCCCAGCTACTGATGCTGAACAGGTCCAGTGTAAACAATAGAATTATATATTTTTCTATTATGCTGTTACAATCTTTACACTTCTACAGGAAAGAAAACTACAGGGCCCTAAAATGGGGGCTTTCAAGAGCCCCTTCAGCTGCTAATCAGGGCTGGGCTCTGGCTGTTCCAGTCCCTCTGGAGCTCCTCACCTGCCCCCAGCACAGGCAGAAGCGATGCCATGGCCGTGGCTCACAGCAGCTCCTCTGTCTGTCCCTGCAGCAGGAGCAATCCTGTGTTATCATAGCATCTGCCCCTCCCTTTGCTTTTGCAAAGAGTTTTGTTGGTGTTTGCTCAAAGTCCTCCGGTGGGTGAGTGGGTTTTACACAGGAAATATGTACACCATTGCAATGTCCTGCCGTGCTGTGACATGTGGCCACAAAGGAGCATTTTCACTTGGCCTGCTTGTCTCAAGCTCTTTATTAGGTGATGGAGTGGGAAACTGCAAACTGGGTCAATGAGTGAGCCTTTTTCTTAGCACTACTCATGGACCTCCAGCAGCTGAAGAATACTTCTGTCTGCAATTAATCCATCAGTTTGTGGTGTGTGGAAGCCCAGATACAGGACTGTCTGAAAATGGTGCCACTGCCATGTGTAAGCTCTTCCAGTGGTCTTCTGGGTTGGGATTTTTTTGCTCCTCTTTTGCTTTAATTAAGAAAAAGTGAAGTCTCAGGCTGACCTGAACAAGGAGGGGGATTCCAAAATTCCAAACACCACAGAGAGCTGGCATAGCTGGCAGCCAACTCGGTGCAGCACTGAGGAGTAGAAGCCATGGGAAAATGAAACATATTCATCAGCAGTACCAAAAGGGTAGAAAATCAAGATGGAAAGTAGGCTGTACAAAACAGATCCTAGAAAAGAGTAACATTTGTATCATGCCATCTGGGATTGTATGAAGACTGTGACTGGACTCTCTATGAACACTTCTCAAAGCAGTTTTTAAGTAAATCTGAGTAAGGTATTCAGGTGATTTACATGTTTCCAGTCAAAATAAAAAACTCAACATTTTCTTGGCGGGCCTCAGCAAGGTTTAATTCCCTCTTTAGAGCTTTGTGAATTCCTATTTCAATGAGCACAGCTGTGCTGTACATGCTGTACACATTTCAGTTCAAACCAACCCATAAGAACACACTTCCCAAGCCCTGAGTTCAGCAAGACAGCTGAGGATGTGACTTGAGTGTGCCTGCAGCAGCTTCACCAGGACCATTATGGCTCCCTTGGGACCAGCTTGCTGTAATGGCCCTTTAATTACCTCCTCCTTTGCTAGCTGATCCCACCTCACGGGTCTGAGTGTGAAATTCAGACCTGGAACTGTAATTTAAATACTGTAAACTTCCAGCTGAGCCGGCCAACAACAATTGTCACTTCAGCATCCCTTTCCTGGGAGAGAGAGAAGAGGCATGCTAGACAGGCCAACAGGAAAAGCCACCAAAGGCATCAACACTCTTGGGGCATTGTCACTGTGGCTGTGCTGTTGAGCAGGCCCAGTCTTCATTGGTGCAGCCCTCTCATAGAAAATGCACCAATTACCAACTACTTCATCCCCTCAGTGTCACCAGTGCCCAGATTTCTTCCAGTCCCTGCAGCAGAGATGGCAATTCAGCAGCCTCACTGATAATGATTCTGAAAGTGGAGTGAAATGTGGAGGCTGCTGGCAAACACCCCAGCGCTCCTGAAGAGCAAGAAAATACCAGTTTGGCTTCCATGGGCCCTGACAAGGGATGTTATGAGCCCCAGATGACTTCTGGGCATATCAACACCTACTCTTTTCTAACCATGTCATGCTGAATCCAGTGCTTCCTTCCACTTTGAGCTGGTTTATTAACATTTAAATTGCTTAGAGCAGTAATAATGAAGAGAGAAGTTAAAGACACCCCTGCCAGACACTTGCCTGCCTTTCTGTTAGTGTTCTGTTTGTATTTTTTTTTTTTTTTGGTACAAATAGCAATGTCCAGGAGGCTGTAGTATTTATGGTATAGTAATAGGAAAAAGGCAAACAAAAGGTAGGAGAATGAGTTGGCTGCAGAGACAGAGTTTGTCTGTCCCAGGACCAGCTTTGCAGGGCTGGAGAGCAACACCCTGAGTCCAGATGGAATTTCTCTGTAGGGTAAGTCAGTATAAACAGGGTAAATTTATCTGGCGGATTTACTCTTGTTTATTTCAGTTCAGTGGAGGATGGTAAGGAGCAGTAGCAGTACAATTGGAAAGACCCAAAACTGGCTTTGATAATCTGGCATAACAAGGAATTTTCTCCATTTTGTAGAAAACAAAGCTTTTCACCTACCCCATCATTTTCCCCAACATTCAGGGGGAAATAAAATAGAATTATAGGATATCAGCCAAACCACCAGATCAAACTTCCTATTTCTCCTATTTCCAAGTTCATACTGTGACTGAGGTTCCAGGTCTTGATAAATAAACTATCCAGGAGCTCACTTTTAACAAAGCCTCTCAACAATCACAGAAGCCCCATGCTGACTTTGGCCCTTAAACACTGTTTCAGAGGTCCAAAGCTAATGCAGCATTCACAAACATGTCCTTTAGTTGACTGAGAGCACTGATGGATTTTCTACTGGAGCTGGAGCACCAGAGGGACCTTTGGCTGAGCACAGTGTGAGCTGAGGGTCACCTTCCCCAGTCTTAATGTTGATAAGAGGTGCACAGCCTCTCTGCTCCAGGCTAAAAGCCCAGGTGAATAATGGAAAAAGAAGAGCAAATCTCAAGGCTCCTGTTTGCTCCAGCAAGTCCTGCACTCCTGAAGTGACCTTTTCCGTAGCGTATGGAGCTTTTGATTCCAGCTGAGACCATGCAGACTGGGATCTGCAGTGGTCTCAGCTGGAATCAAAGGCTCCTGACAGCCAGAGAACAAGTTCTAAAAAGGAGTTTGTAGCTTTTACCGACCCACTTTAATTTGCAAAAGTTTTTTTTTTTTTTTTCCCAAATAAGGAGGAAAAAGCTGGAGTTGCAAGATGGGATGAGAAACAAACCTGAAGCAGAGAAGAAGAAAAAAATACAGGCTATAGCCAGAGAGGCAGAGGTGCCAGACCAGCTGACAGATACTTCTGACAGACCGAGGGAAAGCATGGGAAATGGGATAGCTCACAAAGAAAGAAACTGAATTAGCTATTTGAAATTAGCTATTTCCCTGTAGTCCGCCAGCCTACATCAGTTTTTCATGTACATTTGAGACTGTCAGAAACAAACAAACAAACAAACAAACAAAAAAAAAGCTGATTTTCTTGGAAAACAGAGATTACAAACTGAACAGACTATTAAAACCACTTTGTCTTGGGAATTTGGCTTAAACACCAGATGAAATCAAAGATAGCTAATTTGATTAAGTAGAACAAGTTATCTAAATCCCTACTTAGGGAAAACACCGCCAGCAATTCAGCACTGTTTTGCAAAAGACCTTCAATGTTAAATAGTTTCAAGGAGAGCAAAACCTACAGACACACAGCACTTCTCCATGCATGAGGGACACGTTTGCTGGGCAGGCTTCAGGGCAAGACAATAAATTAAATTTACAAGAGGTAAGAAGAAAATTTTCCATGATGGTGAGGAATCAGGAGTGATGAGAACTTACCTTGTCACCATCAGCTGAGGTTATAGACCCCAATGGCATCGCCTCTTCCTTGCAATGGCTCCTCCAGCTCTTGGAGAATTCCTTCCCCAACCTCCCTGTGACAGCACAGGGAGAAAAGGCGATATATTTGTGCAAATGTTAAGAGACAATGAACTGTCACTTCTACTCTCATTTATAATGAGTAAGATTTACTCTGGCTAGCATGAATCATTTTGATAACATATATAATTAGTTTTATAGAAGTTTTAGTATGTTATAAAAGCTGCTCTATCACTTGTGTTCCCCCAGGGCTCTCTTATAAAATGATTTTGTTACAACTGTATTCTCCTTGGAAGTGAATTGCAGACAACTGAGTACATCTGTATGTCAGAGGCATTGTAAGCCAAGGCATCCAAGGCAATTTTAATGCCTTTTTCATTTCCAACACCCATGTGAAGAAATGCAGGCACTTGTGGGCTGCAGCCCTCTCAGCTGCCCAAAGCCAAAGAGAGCCTCTGCTTCCAGGCTGTCGCTCAGCCACCTCCACACAGCCCCTGGCTGCCCACAGCAGATACTGCAGATCAGCAACCCAGGAGCTGGGATGCTGTCAAATTACCTTGGGGGAAAACACTCAACATAAATAACACAAGTCTATAATAACTTCATTTGAGCTACAGAAAGAAATATTGGAAGATGATTTGTCTCTGTGCAGGGAGATGCAAGGTGAGTTAACTGGATTCCATCTTTGTGAGGAAGATAAGTGGGGCTGGTAGGAGAGTGCACTAAGTGAAACCAGCAAGCCCTTCTGATCTTATACATGTTTTTTATTTCATATGTATTTTAAATACTGAATGTAGGCTATGATTGAGCCTTGTGGCTACTTCTGAAGAGCACCATTAATAAACAGACTATTTTTAACAACTGCCCTGCTAATCTGCTGTGAGTATGCCAGAGGAGCTTGATGAGGTTAAGGGCTGCTGCAAACATCAGCCAAACACCTTCCAACACCTACCTGATAAATTATTCATGAGGAGCAGCTGCCTGCAGTGTATTGAGAGCTGCTGTCCTGTGGCCTGTAACCTGAAGGGGCTTATCCACCCCAAATTGGCCCAGCTTGGCAATGCTTCAGCTTCTTAGTGGGTCATATTCAGGGCATTTCCCCAAGGCCCAGCTTTCCCACAGCATGGGGAGGTGGATGAGAAATGCTGTTAGAGCACAATACAAACCCCAGGCTGAATGGGCACCAGCAGCAGCTGTGGACGGGGTGGGAAGAACCTGCCATGGTGCCATTTTGCTTTTCCTCTGACATGATCACAACCCCCCGGTCAGTCACAGCCCAAAGCATCCCTCATCTCCTCCCACCCTCTAGGTCATGTCCTAGTGCGGCTGTAAGAGCAGGTGGAGATGGGTGCACTTAGAGCTGCCTAAGGAGTGAAGTGAAAGGGTCATAAGGAGTCAGAGGGACAACATCCAAAAGGCACTTCATAGAACCCAAGATGTCCTGAAGATTCATTAAGAGCACCTTCTACGTCCATTTTAGTATTGTACTATGTGATGCTGTCAATGATGCATGAACTCAGTCATGTATGACAGACAGCAAAAGCAAACAATGATGGCATTTGAAAATTGAAAAATTGTAACATTAAAAAAAGTCCAGTACTTTGAGGTGTTCTGGACAGAAACCAGAGTTCCTGACATTTCTATTCCAGCCATCTGTGCTCTCTCTCTAGTTACTGGAGCAAGAAAAGGCACATGAAAGAACTGGTTCAACCCCATCCTTAGACTGGTAGGATATATTCCATTTTGAAGATGTCTGTTTCTTCTCATAAAGAATGAATGCAGCCAGAATGGCAAGTTTTAGCCACTTACAAACTCCCTTAGAAGCTACTGGCTCTTTGGCAAGTGCTGGCAAGAGGCATCCCGCTCCCTTCCCAGTGTGCTTTTAAATCTACACAGCAGCAGAGCACCAACCAGTCATCCTGTCAGATCTGTATCGCCACTTTGCTTCTGGTTTAAGCAGTTTGTCTCCAAGAGATTTTTTGGATACTTCCTCCAAACAAGAAGTTGTAATGATTTCCTACACCCGTGCAGCTCCACATGCCAGCTGTTGAGGAGCAGCCGCAGCGGACTTGAAAATAAACAAATCTCAGCCCGGGGAAGATCAGAAGGGCCGACAGACAGCCCTACTGGTGCTGATTTATACTTCCTTATCTTTTATCTCCTTCCCTCTCCTCCCGGAGCACACTAGCTGCTCTCCCACGGTCCTTTTCCCAGGGAAATCTGTGTGCTTGCCTTCTGCTACCATGCATCTTCAATTCTCAATTTCCTTAACTCTTAAATTCTTTCTAACTTTAATGTAATACTCCCCTTTTGGTACACTGCGAACCTGCTGGGGCAAAGAGCCAATTTGAACTTGTTCCCAAGAGCACACAAATAAATCCCTGGCTCTGGGAACACAAAATCTCCAATACTTTGCCCAGAAGCAATCTGAAATAGCAGACACACAGTGCCTCTCACTTCACAGCAAGCAGAGGAAGTCCTTTGGCTGGCACTGCTTTTCCAGCTCTCCACAGAAGACAAGGAGAAGCTGCCAGCAGGACAGTTATCCAGCAAGCACAGACTTGCTACCCTTGTAAAAAACCTCCATCTAAAGACACTCTCCTCACCCACAGCTTGTTGGACCACAAAAGGTGGCTCTTCCCTGGTGTAACTGAGGCTACAAGGCTTCTCTGAATTAATCTGAATTTGGACAGGTTTTTCAGAAAACAGTCCAGTTCTGATGTACATTTCTGGTGCTGATCAGTCAACCCCAGCTCTTCTCATATGTTGTCCCTGCTGTCAACATATAAACTAGAAATCAGGTGCAACTTTGTCTAATTTCAGCTACCAGCTCTTGTTAAACACTTGTTTTCAGATCAATGCTCAATCTTTCAAATTTATGCTTCTGCATCATCATTACATCAATCTTCTGATAGACTAAGATGCATATTTTCTAAGCCATCAATATTGCTGCTACAATAATCTCCTCTCTACATTTCCATCTTAGTGTCATCTATAATAGTAAAGTCTCTTACTTTGATATAAATTCATTTTTTATTTTTGCACAATGATTTAGATTCTGACTCGCTGTACAAGCAGCTATTTAACATCTGCAGAAAAGCTTTTATCAGCATATGATATGAATTCTTCCATCTGGCATTCCACTGAACACAAAGCAGAAAGATTTTTGAACACCTCTGCCTTTTCTGTTACTGGCAGTGCTGTAATTTCCATTTCAGACTTACTGCTGTGCAAAGAAAGTCCTCTTTTTCTCTGCCCAAGCTTTTAACTCAGAGGTTTTTTTGCTTCTGTATCAACCCATTCCCATGCCTGGTTTCTAATCTATATTAAATTCTTCCCTTCTCTTCCCTGCCTTCTTAACTGCTGCCTTTTCCTCCTGTTATCTTCTTTGAGGTTTAGAGAACTTCCATCCAGCACCAGCTGTATTTATGTCACCTGATAGTAATTATTACACAATATTTCAGTCTATGTTAAGTGAATCAGAAAAATAATCACATCAAACATTTAAAAAAATGAAAGCAGCAAAGTTCACACCTCAGACTTTCAAATGTAATCCACCTGTGCTTTTCTGATGTGTTATAATTATGTGTTATTATTTCAGGATTGCATAAGGGTATAATTTCTTCTGAAGATGTTCACTACTTATTTTCCATAGCAGCCAAAATCCAAAACATTGTAAAATTTCAGATTAAAAGCATGATGCTGAGTTACAGTATAATAAACCAAACTTTTGGATAGCTGGTTCAGCAGCCCCAGTGGGAAAGCATGGAATGCTGGAAAAGGATTACAGTGGTTTTTACATTTATGAAGAGTTACATTGCTGGTCACAAGAGAGGTCTCATGTTACTGAGAGTACACATTATTTGCTGGAACATAAAAGTCTCTTGAAAAGCAAAAAAAAAAAAAAAAGGGAAAAAGACATTTGAACAGCTGGAAGCATTTTTAGAAACTATCAAAAAAAGAGAAAAAAATTAGAATAATATTTCTCCTTCTGTAGTTAACCTTGTTGTGGTGGTATATAATATGTTCTCTAGAGGCTTAATCATGTCTACTGTTCAATCCTCAAAGGTTATTTCATTAAAAAAAAATCAATGGACTCAACAGAGTTTCTTCATAAAAGAACCTGAAGCTGTCATTCTGAGATGTATTTATTTTTCTACCAGCTCTTGTCTTTGTCAGATATCTCACAAGTCATAAATCTGAGCAATAAGCTGCAATCCAGCATGCTCAGGCTAAAGGCAAGATTTTCTTCCTTTCTTTGTTGACATCTGATTTCATATTAAGAAGATATTGTTTGATGCCACTTTGATAAAACCTTGAAAAGACTGTTGTTTGCAGAAGAATCAAATGAGATGGTGAATTACTGAAGTAATAGCAGCCATGAGCATAAAGCAATGTGACTACTACATATAGTTTGAAGAGGTATCTGTACACTAAAAATACACTAAATTTGAATTTTCTTTCAAATTAAAATGTAGGAGCAATCTCTTAATTGTAAATGCTCTGCTTATTCCGCCAATTATGATGCTTTATTTTCTTTACCGCAGCGCTTCCAGAGCCGTGTCAGCACGAGGATTTCCGTTTGCTCAGTTCTTTTTGTCACAATGAATCTTTCAACGTGTGCCAGCTCCAGATAAACATAATCGCTAGTTTGTTCCAGTACAAAACCCAGGCAACAAACAATAAGAGGCTCCCTTAGCAACACCCTTGAATTCCCTTTGAAATACACTTCCATTAAATACCCCACTATGGGCTGTTAAATTTACATTCATCAGCTATTGTATACTTTACAGGCCTTCCCATCTTCACAATGTGGTTCTACTCACACCTAAACTGACACTTTGTGGGTTTTTTAATGACTTCACTTACAGCAAAATGCCCACCTAGCTTGCTAAGCAAAACCATTCATTCTTTCCTCTCAGGAACCAACTGCAGACCCACAGTGGGGTGAGTCAGTGGTACAAGAAATAAGCCTAGTTGTGGTACAAATCTGAAAATGCACCTACTATGGCTTAACCAATGCATCTGAGAATGTCTAAACCCAGCCCTACCAGAATGACAGTGCTACTCACACAAGGCAACTTCTACCTTGCAAAAACAGGCAGTGAAAAAACTGGGTAAAATATCAAATACCCTTTTGCACAGATTCTGCTAAAAAGAGGGCAAATCATCCAATCAGCTCTCACTCTTATTTATGCCTTCCCAAACACCCACTTTTTCTGGCTGGGATCTTTTACCTTTACTTTCTTCTCTACGTTATTTGCTCTCACCTCTCAGCTTTGGTTTCTTCCTGTCTTGCTTCTTTCACTGCAATTCCACTGAGCAGGACACTTAAAATAGGTTTTATAACAACCTACAGAGGACCTCTAAACAAGGCCATTCCTACAGCAAAAATCACCCGGGGTTTTTTTGTGGTTTTTTAGTGGTTTGGTTTTTTTTTTGACTTGTGATTTTTTGGGTTTTTGGGGTTTTTTTTTTTTGTTTGTTTGTTTTTTGTTTGGGGTTTTATTTCCCCCCAAAACATCCTCAAATACCACTTCAAAATTTTCTTAGATGGAAAAAGAAAAACCCACTGATAACATTCCCTTTGTTCATCATCCACTATACAATATGCAACCGTACTAAACTGCTCCAGCCTGTCCTGGAAAAACATTTTTGTTCCGAATTATTTTGTTTCCCCCCAAAACCCACCCTCTTGTACTTTAAACCATTCCCCAAACTCGTCTACTCATCATTAAAAGGAAACTCCATGTGAACAAACATGCAGGGACCAGATGATCTGTAAGGTACTTATTTTACTCCTTTGTCTCTCTTATGTGTTGCAACATACCTCTTTCCTCCTCACCTAAAATTTTCCATTACAGACCAGTAGGACCACAGATTTACTTCTCCCATCCTTCTCTTCCTTATCTCAAATACAGCTCCTAGTTTCTTTCTTTCCAATTTTCCCTTTGTTTCAAACACAGTTTGTTTTTCCCAATGCAGAACTCCTACAAAAAATATGGTTAAACAAAGTTAAAGAAAATCCATGAGCATGTGAGAATGACCTGTGTGAGCAGTTCTGGGCCATAACATCAAGAGGTAAACCCTAAGAGTGAATCAATGTGTGCACCAAAAGACCTTTCAAGCCCCTCCAGTCACCCTGAACATGAGTTCAATTCCCATTTACTCTCTTCCAACAAGATCAAATTTTCTAACAGACCATGCTAGAGGATTTGTTCTCCCAAATTCCATGTTTAAACTCCTATGCAATGGAAAACAGTCATCTTCATAAATGAAACCAAGTGATCCAATGAAAGTATTTATTACTGTTCCACCAACATGAACAGTCAAACTCTGAAAGTGTTCACCAAAAAGCAAAACCAGTCACAACAATATTTTATCCACAATTATGAAGACGTACGCAATCTTCCATAAAAGAATTCAGTTCTGTTGTTATGAGTCCATGATAAATGTTTCAAAGTCATGGTCTAAGTCTGAAACAAGGGCATCCACAAAATCTTCAACTGAAGGGGATTTCTGCAGCATACCTACAAAAAAACAAGACAAGACACTCTTCATCAGGATGCTGCGACCTTGACAGCTTCGTCAGTGGTAGCACTTACTGCTAACTAACTTTTAATGTCACTATACAGCAGAAACAGCTATCAGATTTCTTTGTCAAGAAGAAAGTGCAATTATAGTGTAGAGGGATTATTTAATTTCTTCAAGATACCTGTTACACATTTGCACAGAATTGACAGATTTCAAGGCTTTTAACTGATTTTTGTCATTAAGACCTTGTTTAAGCAGGGAATTATATCTGTTTTAAAGCAATGTTATTGTAGACTCAGTCATTCCTAAATGACTGAAATAAAATAGTGATTGAGCAGGTATATAAGTCTCAGTTCTGACCAAGCCAGAAAATAATGTATTTTCTCAAAGCATTACACACACCTTAGAACCATTTAATTTAGCATTTAAAATACAGCTATATCTGAAAATTTTGACAAGGCACAAAACATAAACAAAAGCATTTTTAATATACTGCAGTTTTAGTTTTGCTTTTTTACAGTACTAGGACTTACCTTTTTTCAAGAATTTAAATTACTATATCTGTTAGCTGTAGCACTTGGCTACACCATAACAGACAAGAAAATTAGCATCATGAATTAGAATCATGCCCAACTACTTCGTCAAGTAATTCTATACACAGAGAAACTAAAAATTTCACCCCTTCCCCTCCAGAATCCCAATTTTTAGATGGCATGAGAATATACCCTTTAAATTACTTTCAGATGTTTCTTTGTATTTAATATCACCTACAGTTGGTCTTTTCACTGTTATTAATATTTTCAAGATTACACACAAAAATTTACTGCATAACTTGTACCAGAAAAAAAAAACACCCAACCAAAAAAAAAACCAACCAAACAAAAACAAAACAAAAAAAACCAAACCACCAAAAAACAACAGTACAACTGCCAAAAAATATAAAATTTAATCTTTGTATTTCTTTGAAGTTATCTTTCTGGCATCTGCTGCCAATGTAAATATAACCTTGTTCTACCCTGATCGGTGTACCTACTGAACATAAATTTATATTCCTTCACATCCTCAACAATATTTGCTTTTGGTGGAAATTATAATTGCATGCTGCTAAAAGACTATAATCTTTTACTATAACACAAAGATTCAAAACCCATCAGGAAACAGATCAGCTCAAAGTAAATTGGTGTGAGCAACCAAAAAGAATTTTCTTGCTAAGACCTTACAGAATTCCATTTCAATCTGATTTAAAAACATGTTACAAGTGTCAACACAAACTGCCATAGGCCAGTAGATTAACAGCAAGCACTAAAAGGAAAACAAATCTCACACTATATACAGGTTGACTGAAATGCTGTTAAATGAAGTTTGCATCAAGCTATTTTCAAAATGAAAGAGAACAGAATTAATATTTCCAAGTACTTAGTAAACTTGTCATCTACTCCAATGTTAGAAAAATCACAGTGGAATTATCTGTAGTTCACAATGAAAAATGGCTTGCTATGTGCTGGGCTGAGAAACAGATGTGTGCAGATAGCCAGCTACTGATCTGAGCTCCCCAGAGAGCCGTGGCCTCTTGCAGACTCCCTCTCTCGGGTTCCTGGCTGGGGAATATGCATATTTGCTCCCTAGCAGCCTTGGAAAAATTCCAGTTAGACTCATATTTTCCTGCAGTTTTCACAGAAGAGGAGAGTGCCTTAAGAAGGTGACAGGGATGGCAGCCCACTGGAACATGTACAATCACCCCTTTATCACCAGATACCATGATTGAGAGATGACTATAAAATACTGCAGAGATGTTATATAAATATGACCATAATAGACGTAACCACCACTCCTCGAGCCCCATTACACAAAACTCTCCTGCCATTACTGGCTTTATAAATCACAGCCAGTCTGGATGATGTTCAGCCAATTCTTTGACACACTATCAACTACTCTGCCAATTATCAATACATTGGAAAAAACCAAGAGCCAACAGTATAATGATAGGCAGAAGAGAAGAAACTGAAGCTGGGATTATCTTCAAGGAGATTTAATTTCCCCTCTTACATAAAAATGGCAAATCATAACAAAAACATTCCAACCCTCGATATTACAAAATTAATAAAAGAAATATAATTAATTACAGTATACTTGGATATATTTTAGGGCAGCTGAATACAGTCTTACCAAGTATCACTCAAAACTTGTTACAAATTGTATTTATTTATTAAAACCAAGTTTGCTTTAAATATGTAGGAGATTCCAAAATCATTCTGGCAATGGTGATGTCCAACTGACCTCCGATCCAGTAGTTCCAGCTTTTGATAACAAAAAACAGATTTCAGATTTCTTGCATTAGTGGTTTGTTGCACTCCTATTTTCCCAACACTGACATCAAAAGCAGACCCCAACAGACTTCATTTTTGCAAAGAAGGGACAGAGAGTAACCGAGGTTATTGCTAAAGAGCTCCTACTGTAGTGAAATGATCATGCTCTCATTAAATAAATAACTACAGATTTTAGAGCAAGACAGTTCCAAAAGAAACAGGCAATGATGGTATTTTCTGTGTTTTAACCTCTTACTCTACACCAATGTGCTAAAGAGTATTCATGTCTCTCTTCAAACCCCATTAAAATATATCAAAGCAAGATCAGCCTTGATATATTGTAAGTACTCAGCACTTCAGTCTAAATGATTTAGTAAGATGTCCACAAGGTCTGATGGTTGCAGTTTTCAAATTTAGGAGTGTATTTTAATACGTTCAGCCCAACTCCTATTTCAGCTCAGTCTCTCCCAAGCCTAAGGCAACTGCATAGCTTATCTTCACCGCTTTGAAGTTTCTTTCACATTACAGCACTGTGGTTAACCACACCCTTTTGAGAGATGGTTAGCTATAACCTACAATCACTGAAAATTGAGAGAAGAATAAAGCCTGTGGCAAAATTTGGCCTCTGCCCCCCTGGAACACTAATTATTCTGGGTCCATGTAGTTTGAGCTAACATATGTTGCCATTCACATAACCTTCTAGGATTTATGCATATTTCTTACACTGTCAAAGAGACATACAATCATTATTTGAAGATTTTTGCAGCCTCTTCAAATTATAATTACTCCATGAAGTACAGTGTGAGGCATGGAAAGGCAAATTTTCAAACAACATTGGAGCAAATGGGTGTTTGTTTACACAGTCAGTTGGTTTGGTTACCATGTAGGCTCAGAGCTGAGTATGACTGTCTGCAATGTAATACGGCATCAACAAAGCAGGAGCACAACCTCACACGCATTTCGCACAAGGACTTCTTCAAAAGCCCCAAGGACAACGTGGCTGCACCAAGGCTGCAGGAGAAGTGCACTCCAGGATATGTTCCATGAGCTTAGTTCCCAAAACAGCCAACCCAGTAGTTTTCACACTGCAATTCACTTTCTGCCTATGCACCTGGGTTTCTTTCCAGCCAGAGAGTGCCAAGGGAGAGAGGGAGGAATGGTGCACACCTGAATCTTGTTCAGACCTGCAACCAGCAAACAACTGGACCTGGAAGGGATACCTGGGTTATATAACTTCAAAGGAATTTGGAATCCCTAATGCCATGTAATCCTAGGAAGGAGAAAATCTGCAAGAGCCATGTAATCAACACAAAATCACAGAGGAATCAAGTTCTTCTTAAAACGTATTTTTTCTCTAAGGAAAAATTAAAAGAAAATAAGCCTATCGGACAAAACATTGTCTACCCATTTTCAATTGCTCCTGATATCCGTATTTGTGACTATTTCTGTATTTCAGTGACTATCAGGGGAGTAAGATAAAAAGGATCTCTTCAGAAAATGTTTAAAAAGTTCTCAAAAAACCTCTATGATTCTGGCTTTTTAAAAGGAAACAAATACCGAGAGAATCAAATGCAAACAACAACAAAGTATATTGTGTTTCCTAATTAAAGACTAGTTCAAACAGGAACCTTGTCAGCTACTCCACAGGTCAGATCCTTTATCTTTCCTAATCAGTAGATCTATGGAATCATGTTGGAGAAAGATGAAAAGCTAGGGTCATATCCAAACACAAAAGAAAAACAATAGATAGCTTCTGAGAAGAAAATCATAACAAAGAAGCTGCATAAATGAAATGTGCTCGTGAAGTAACCTGCTATTAAACAGCCAATGAACATGGCTAACTTCCTAATGAAGTATGGAAACACTTCGAGGGTGAGGCTGCAGATGTGCATCCGAAAGTCAGACATGTGCAAGCCCATATAAAAACCACCTGAAATAACAACCTAAACAACTTTTTGAAATATGGTACTAGTGAGCACAGACTCTGGACTGTTTCTCTGAAGAGGAGTAAAATCAACAAGCTTTAAAGTGGAATCTGTCTTTAATCAGTTATGTTTTGTTGTTTGCTATGGGAGCACAGTTTTGCAACCAATGGAAACCAAGTAGTATGGAATATCAATAATGAAAAAAAAAGCAGCAGGAGAAATCAGAATCTCATTGAACCTAAACAAATTGAATTGTTCCTACTTTTCTCCATAAATTCTCATTTTTTGTAAGAAATACAGACCAATCAAGTACAAATATAACTTTTTTCATCAGATGTGTTCTACGATTTAGAATTCCAATAATTCCAAATCAGCAACCAAATTATTGTCTTGTCAGAACACCTGAGTCACTCTGATTTCATTCTTCAGGAAGTCACTCAAGCACGTTTGTTAAGTTTTTTACTTAACTACTTTTACTGTCTACAAATGAACATCATGATAGGCACAAAGAATCTGCTGATAAGCACTTGTTATTTTTACCATCTTGAGTATCAGTTAGGATTTCTGAATAAGAGTGTAAAAGTGAAATTCAGAATACAAAAGTGGCCAGGGAGATAATCTGAAGCAAGGAAGGTGTATCTTTGATGGAAGAGGATCAGATCATGGCACACTTAAGAAAACTGGGCATAAACAAGCCCACAGGCCCGGGCAGGATGCACCCTGAGTGCTAAGGGAGCTGGCAGATGGCATTGCCAGGCAACTCTCAGTAATCTATTAAAACAGGAGAGGTACTATAAGACTGGAAAAAAGCAAAAGTCATGTCTATCTTCAGGAAGAGCAAGCAGTAGAACCTAAGGAACTGAGGCTGGTCAGTCTCACCTCAATCCCTAGGAAGGGTCTGGACCAACTAATCCTGGAAACTGTTTTCAGACTCACAAACAGCAAAAAAATCAGGAATAGTCACCATGGATTCACCAAAGGCAAGTCATGCTTAAATAACTTGATATGATGAAATAACTGGTCTGGCAGAAAAGAGGAGAGCAGTGCACGTCACCTCCTTTGGACCTCAGTGAGCCCTTTGACACTATCTCCCATAGGATCCTATCACATGCAAGGGGGAAAGCCAGTTTTACTTCCATAGATTTTCTGTAAGACCATCCACAGATGAATTTTGAAACTTCATTCAAATAGTACTTGATTCACAGAAGCACACTGCCAGCAACTTCAACATAATTTCCAGGACATTCCAGGAAAATTCCATGTTCAGTAAAATAAAGAATATATCCCAGAAAGAGATCATAAGCATATCTGGTATTTAAAAACATTTTTTTCTTTCTCTACCATATGACTTTCAATGTAAAAATTGGATATGCTTGTAAAGATGCAAATTCCTGTCTTGCAAATTCTAATCCACAGGGAAAAACTATCTGGGCCATAGTTTTTCAAAGTTACAAATACAAACTCTTCAAGAACAGTAAAGAGAAGTCATATTGAATTAAAAGTAACCCTGTAGATCAGAAACATAAGTAGACAACCTAAAGAATATATAGTTGCTTAATATATGATGAGTCTAAGGAGAGCAGAGGTCATGGCCTCAAATATAAACAGATGGGTCAAAGAACTGAAATGTTCCAGTCATGAAACTGTGCCAATCTCATGATGAAATGTAGACATGTTACCACTGTCTTCCTTATCTGTAGAAAAAAGTCCCAGAAGTTCCAGTCTGCTAAAATGGAGTTTACAGAGGCCAGTGAATTCATACTCATTCTTAATACTAAGAATTTCAGAGAAAGTTGAGAGATGTGCCAGGACTTAGCAAGTGCTCACCTTAGGAACAGCAAAAGTAATGTTTGGTTTGAATTCTGCAACATTACACAGGAAAGTCTTTACCCTGATTTCAGAGATTTGAGATAAAGTCAGCAGTTTCTCAAACTTGTTTCATTCTCCTGGCACTATTTTTTAAGGTATGAACACACAGAGTATTTTTGCTATGGGTATGAATGATTTTTAGAAGTTATTTTCCAGATTCAAGAGGCAAATCTTGTAGTGAGATGAATAATGAATTGTGTTTCTTTATTACAGTTGTCAGAGCTGCATTTCATGAAAATGTGCACTCGAAGTACTGATACAGCCAAAGATATTTTGATGACACTGAAATGATGCGGCCAAAACAAGTTCAACTTCTCCTATACAAAATAACCAGAGATTTTATGAATTCCATGTACAGAAAAGTTACTACTTTATTGTTTCCAAGAAATAATGTAATCTATCTTCCTTCAAGTTTATTCTGAATTCTTTAGATAACCTCGTAACACAAACCTTTCCAACACTTCAGCTCAGCTATCTGTGTGTACTCCACATACCACAAGGAGTTCGACTGACCATGATGCAAAGGTGGTGGCCAGTCCACTTAAATTTTTCTTTCATAAATCCAGTGAGCATCATAATTTAAGTAAAAAGACCAAGTTGGGAAATGCAGTTAAGCTGAAGTTCCTTCCTTTTGCAAGGGAATAAGAGAGTTATAACTGATTTCCTACCTTGCACCATCAGCATGGGCTCCTTTCCACCGCCGTGTGCCAGCATCTCCCTACGATAGCGCTCCCCCATTGCCCTGGAGAAACACAGTTGTTAGAGCCATCTGCAAACACAACCTCTCTAGCCTTCACTCAGGTTTGCTTCTAGGTTCTCTACAGACCTCACAGACAGAGACCAAATGAAATTTTCTACCCTGAAACAATGGCTGGTGCCACATTAGCTCCTCAAATTCAAATTACATTTAAAATCCCATTATGAGGAACTGAACTAGAAAAATTTTATTCATAGCAGTGTGTGTGTTGGTGCCTGTAGAAGTTAATTTGTGAAGAGCATTTCAGGCTTCACTGTGCCAAAGGGAAAAATTGCTCTGTTACTATGTCCTCAACATTCAGCAAAGGTATAAGAATGCTTACAATTTGTGACCTTACAATTTGCTTTTTTAATTTCACAAAGCAAAATGAGTAGGAAAGCTCTACTGAGCTTTGATGTTGGTGACATGAAGCTTGTTTAATACCCACAGTTGCTTTGATTTCAATAGAAAATTACAAGTTATTAGGCATCTATGAATTTCAAGCTCTCTAATTACATCTAAATAAGGATTTCAGTGTCTCCCAACAGACACACCTGTATTTAAAAACATTGGCACAATTTTTTTGCACCAATGAACATGTCCCAAAGTGTATATATATATACACACACACACACACGTATATTTGTGTGTGTGTATATATATATATTTCTGTGGTTATTTCCTGCTTTGTAGCATCTTAAAATCAAGAAAATACTAAAAACTAATTTGCGTCAAAAAAAGCCCACCGCCTAATTTGTTTCATGTTTTCCAGAAGCAACTAGCATTTCATTCTATTTAACATTTCTGTGTTTTTACCTGTCAAATGGGTTTTGAGCAAAGCACTGTTTCCACACCATAGAGGCAACAGCCCTGGACATGAGGTAGGAGTAGTATTTGGCACCGTAGCCCACGAGGTGACTGAATCGCAGCTGCCAGGCCTGTAAAACGAAAAAGAACCCAAACCCCATGTTATCTTTTAAATTCTTTATGCTGTTCAACATTTCCTTATGTATGATGGAAGAAATCTGATCCTATTAATGACAAACAAAAAAGAAAAAAAAAAAAGAAAGAACAAAAAGCCCCCAGAAATAAATCCCAGAATGAACAATACTTTATCAGAAGAAGCATTTTTCAATCTAAATGGCGTGCATCCAATAGGCTGATCATCAGGATTGAAACTATATATAAACAGGATCAGAAGGGGAGAAAATAAAGCAGTAAAATAAATTACTCATATTTGATGATAGCTGTGTAGTTCTACTGGTCTTGAACAAAGCCCACAATTACCTTGTTACAAGTAACACAGTATGTTATAATTTTCCATGTGGGTATGTGCAGTATCACATTCAGAAAAGTTCAATTTATAACTTTTGTCAGAAACAAAATGGTAATAGTGATTTGGGTTTAATGCTATTAAAAATACAGCTTTCCATGTGGCAGCCATCTTAGAAGTACACAAATTCCATCCACATGCAATGCCATAATTCACAGACTTGTCTGCACATTTTTATGTGTGTATATACAGCAGATTATAATCCACAATTATATTGCTATTCATTTATGGATTGTTACTTCACATAGTGACTCATTCAAGTGATGATAGACTTTTTTTTTAATGCTTTTTAGTGTTGACTGTTTCCTTATGTTTTCTTAGCAAAGAAAATCAGAACTATCAGCCTTATCTTCACAGAAATCAAAATAATTTTTTCTTTTTAATTCCCTGACTGCAACAGAATAATTTAAATTGTGGCAGACCTCCAAAAGTCATCTGGCCCAACCCTCACTCAAAGCAAAGCCAGCTTTGGAGAGATTTCTCAGGGCCCTGTCTAAAGTCTCCAGGGATGAAGATTTCATCACCTCTCCAGTGTGATGTGTTAAGCAAGTAGGTCCAAACTGAAATGCTGTTTCCCAACAGATTGAAATGAGAATGGATGACTGTAGAAAGGTAGAAAGGAAGTAGTATGAAACTTCCTCTGCCCTTTGGTTCTGAGGAAACTCCAAAGAGAAAACAAGTGCCCTATCTTATTTGCCTTCCTATCCAAAGTCAAAACTCTTAACATTCTTGTGATATGTCTGTTGTCACGATTTTTGCAGGTACTATAAAAAACAGAGTTTCAAAGAGGAACTAAAAGATAAACAATAATGTAGCATAACAGATGTTTTAAATTTAAGTCCATGGGTTCTCAGATACTTGTTCTTATCTACAGTCAATGGCTGAAATTCTGATGAAGCCAAACAAAAAAGTGAAAGGACAGATGTAATTTTCCAAAACTATTTGTCTTTGTGATTCTTTAGCACACTGTAATTAACAAATTCCTTCTTTTTTACAGCTGAAATAAACTATGCTTCTTTATTCAAGAAATTCCTGATGATTATCTTACTCTCTATTACCCAAAAAGATGTATGTCTATTCTAAAAAAAATGACCAACTGAAAGGGTGGAAAAAAGTATTTGGCTTTTATTTAGTCTTTTTTCCTTAAAAGAAAAGAGAAAAAACAGTGTTTCATAATCTAAATTACTTCCAACAGCTGATGAGAAACAAGTTGCTAGCTATGTGACCTTCTCTGAGCAACAGCTACAAATAAAGTTCTCAAAGTCAGCTGTAGCTCAGCCATTCAAAAGCTACTTTTTACAAGATGGTTACCTCCACCCTAAGACAGGTGCCCAAAACAAATGGAATTTGCCATGGGTGAGCAATTGATCCTGTACTGGTGACCTACACAACTAAAGTAGGAGTAGCAAGGTTAAATGAGATGAAAAAAGACCTCCAGCCTTCAATTTTCCTATGGGTCTTGATGCTTGGTACAAATTCTTTAAAATTATTGACTTTTTTTCTCTTTAAGGTAAAGCACTGTACTATATCTCACTGTAATGCAAGTGTGTTACAACATCCAGCTCAGACACAGAGTCTCCACTTTGCTTTGAAAGGTATTTTGGTTGCCTTTGAAAGGTATTTGGTTTGGTATATGTTTATACTTTATAGCTAGAGTTTTTCTAACTAGTCCCTTAATTACAACCATAATCATTACACTAAAAGCACATTTTGAAACAGAGCAGAGAGACTACATTTTTAGAAGACTGAGCAGGAAAACATGTCAGTTTCTTTTATAATGAATTTTAAAAGTTATGATTGGAAGTTTCTACTCTCTCTCTCTCTGGAATGTGGAAAACTTTACTGACAAATTGGTTTCACATACTCAGAAATGGTTTTTAGGCTACAAACAAAATAATTTCCAGGTGTTTGGCATACTGAAGGATATTTCTACCTCTCCCATCAGAAAGGAATTACTTTGATAATCATATAAGCTGTAACTAAGACAATATGTCTTACTTGAAACCTCAGATTATACAGTTTCCTCAAATGCTCTTGGCATTTAATGGTCTGCACCTAAACCAGCTCATCTGCACTTCGAGGTTGATCAACTACTCAATTTATTGAGTTTGTTGAAACTCTGTATCACAATTAAGCAAGGAGAAAAGAACAACTTCTCAGCAATCTGTCCAAGACCAAAAGCTTGATTTCGAAGTCTGCACCTAAATGGCCTCAGTACACTCTGCTCAATTTTGTTTCACCTTGTCTTTGCTAGGTTTTACTAACAAATGTCACATTGTTTCCTTTCATAAGAGAAAAGGAAACTACAGAAAGACCAAGGAATGACACTGCTCATCTCCCTCTCTGCATCTGGGGAGGCTTACAAATATGATGAAGTGGAAATTTCAAAAATTTATTTCAGAACAGAACAATATCTAAAACAAGAAACAGAAATGGAGGATGAGTCAAACTGAAACTAAGATTGTTTTCCCACTGCAAACAGCAGTAAAGGAAAACCAATAACAGTGCTATTCCCTACTGAAATTTGAAGCCTGTATTTAATTTTTTTTTAATCAGTACAGATTTTCCCCACTCTAGAGCATGAATAACTCTAGCATGTCATCATTTCCTGTCACTACTTTTGTCCAAGTCCTCACACTAAGTTCCTGATCAGGAACTCCCAATCTTCAATATTACCCAGAAACCATTACATTATTCAAGTACATTTTCTGATTCTATTCTTTCCTAACAATTAACTTTTCAAGACTGGATTTAGCTACCTATAAAAATATATTCAAACATTAAAACCCCATCCTCTACCCTAATTCACAAGAAGCTACCTGCCCACATAAAAAAACTTCTTCCTCTCCTCCTACTTCATACAGAGGAGAGATTATGACCTAGGCAATAACATGTTCAAAGACCACAGGAATATGTAGGCTACTGCTCCATTAAAAAGTTCTATGATGAATAAAAAGACACCCCCCATTACTGGGGTGATTATCATAAATAACATTTAAAAATATTTCTCACAAAAAAGAGAGACATTTTAAAAGATTATCAAAAATATTTAAAACTAAATGATTGATCTTGTAGCATAAAACTCCATTTCTCCATGGTAATAAATTCAGCTATAAGATGACTTGATTTCTTGTGTTATTTCCAACAAGGAGATATTTCTTCATTAAAAAAAAGACATATCAAATTCCCTTTTGGACAGGGTAAAGGCTAGACATGCAGAACTAGGGCAGTCTCCTTATTAAATGTTATATTTTTGGTAAGCAGCTAGAAAGTTAATGAAGACTCTGGGTAATTGCTTACTTCAAAAAGTTCCATGAACCCATTCCAGGAGTTTATAAAACAGTGCATTTTACAGCATAGCCCATGGGTTATGATAATCTGCCATCCACAGGTCATGTTCATGCCTGCTTTTTATTCAGCACAACAGACTGCAATAAAGGTGTGTGACTGATCCGCTGCTGCTATTAAACAGACTTTTTTCCACCAACATTATCAATCTTTTCTTATAACCATGTCTGAAGCATTTCCAAAATTCCATGTGCAATGGCTTTCCACCCCATCATGTGAATACAAAAATACCTTACTGATACTTTGTATTCTCACTCCTTATCAGGAGTTTTTTTAAAGTCTTTGCAAATACATTCTTAGGGTAAGATTCAGTTCATTTTACTCTAGCCACCTAAACTATATGTGTCTTGCCCAAACTAGTCACATAGGCCTCCCTTGTAGTAGAGGACAGAAATATTTATCCTGTTATCTTTTGAGAGGATAGGATTACTGCTTTAGGAGAAATCTGAATAATTTACTACACCTTCCATCTTCAAAAGTTAAGCCTCTTCATTTAACAATACGGTATGATCAGTTAAACCAAACTATTTTAAAGGTTACATTACTTTAGGATTCAATTATTTGAATTTTAAATTTAGAACTGTTAATATTGTCACAAAAATAATCTGATACAAAAATTTATATGTGTTGGTAAAAAGACAAAATTGAAAGAAAATCTGTAGGCTTCTTAATATATACTAAGCTAGCTTTTGCTTGAGTGGCTAAACATGGTTCTGGAGGGTTCCACTAATTTCATCATAAATCAGTTCTACAAAATCCTGCTACACCTTCTGAAAAGAAATCCTACAGAAATTCTTGACCATTGCTTGGACTTTTCAAAACATTCTTCCAACAGTTTCTGCTTTAGGTACTTTAAAGTACATTTATGTCCATTTTGCTTTGCATCTTAAGACAAAAAACACAAGCGAGAACCTGAAAAGACTCAATACTGAATTAAGGGAAGTACTCGTGTCATTTAAGACTTCTAATTACAAAAAGTGTGCTACAGTAATTACATCAATGAGAAAGTTGTTGAATTGTTTCCATGAAGAACAGTATTTGATGGAGATGATATCTGGTACCCTCCCCCTTCTTAATTAAAATTTTATTCTGGCAGGAAACCCAACAAAGGAGCAGCCAACTTATCTCCTTCAGGGGCTACTGGGCGGAGAAACCCCTTGTGTCTGGCACTCAGGTGACACTGTTGCTCCTAATGCCCTTGAATTTAGCTATCAGCAGGGGTGGATAACTCTGGGAGGTCAAGGGGAAGCTGCAGGCTCTGGTTCCTTGGAGCCAGGAGAGAAGGACAGTTAGCATGGGAATCAGCACAGGGTATTTCCCTCTGCTGAGGCTGAGCTTTAACAGTACCAGCAAAAATCCAGGACAATGCTGCTCTGCCATGCAGACAAGCACACTTTGGCCAGTGTTTTGAAATGGTTGATGAGTATCAGAGTGCAGAGTTTGCAAACTGTTTGTGCCACCTTTGGAGAAAAGCTGTAGCACTCCCTGACTGTAGAAACAACTCTCTACATAGGTAAGCAGCAGCTTGCATGGTCAACTTACATTCTGGATTTTTGACCTCAACCCCTCTAAGTTTTAAAGAATTACATAATCATTCTTCTGTAGTTTCACAATAATAATTAAATGCAATAAAGAACCACTTTCTTTCCTGAAGTTTCTAATCTTGCTTAGAATAACAGAAAACTAATTTCAAGAAACCTCATCTCGTGCTGCATCTCTAACTCGCCTAATATCAGTACTCTTCAGTTTTCCAGTGCTCTGCATTTCTGTGTTAGGAATGGAGAGAACACAAAGTAAACCAAACCAGAGACACTGCTGACATTTCAGAAAGTGAGTCAAGCAAGAGATTAAGACTTCAATTTATAACACTTCCATGTTTTTATTATAAAATGATAAATAAATCTAGCAAGGCAGGAAATGTAAATATTTTTGCAGTTGTTTACACTAAGGAAGAGGAAAGGAATTTAACATTCAATTAACCACTTAGGTGATTCTAGATATGTACCAAATGGTCTTTGAATTGCTTAAAGAAAAATATTTCATCTTTACTTATAAACTATTCATGAATTTGAGCTGCTTATAGCAAAATCATTTAGAACTATTTACTCTATACCCTCTTTTCTCCTCTCCAGAAATGGACTGAGGGAAGGAGATGGGGGTCATAATAAAGAATACTGACATCAAAAATCTGTATGTATGATATGCATTGCTTCAAATCTTTAAAAGACACCGAGATATGAAAATTGATTCTTTATTGTGTCCTTTAACTGATCTTATTTGGACAAGTTAAGAGACAGTGTTACTTGTAAAAATTACAGCTAGTCTTTGAAGCAAAACATAAGAAATTTGCAAACATACGATTTTCAAACAAATCTTTCATGTCATACCAGGCAATTCTATACAGATATACATACACATGCAATAACCCCCTCTTCAATTATAATTAGTAATTTCTATTATTGCCTAAGCTTTAAATTCATAAGCCTGAGATAAAGAGAATCAAGTCACCGTTTCCTTTGCATACAGACGTGCACTGAAGCCCAAATTTTTTACAATACTTTTCCAATTAAACCTAATTTTAAGTATTGACCTATTATTTTAAAATAAACATCACAAACACTGCTTAAAATAAGCCCTTACAAAACCAAGAAATACCTTAAGCAACATGGTAACTGCAAAATATATTTGCAAGTATAACTTAATCAAGTAAAGTACCTGAACCAACACTGGAAGATGAAATCACTACCTGTTTACTGTTTATTTACTATCTTAAGAGTCATTTCAGAAATGGATTTAAGGGATCACAACTCTAATCCTTAATCTGCTACAAGTGCAGTGTGAATTTAAAGAAATTATAATCATCTCATCTCAGCCACCTCCTGTGAAATAAGGGTGCTAATAGTTCCTTTGTCTTGTTCTTTTCTAGTTTGACTTTTCATAGAAAAGATAGTCCCCCACAGCACTTGAAGAGAATTTCATTTCAGACTCTCTAGGCTGTGTTTATGGCAATGAGATATTCAGCTGTATATAACACTGTCAAATATAGCTCCAGTAATGCAATCTCAGGGGGGAAAAAGAACATGGGAGCCATGAAAACAGAACTATATCAAACTAGATTAAGCTATCTGTGCTTTCTTATATATGTACAATACATCTAAATATATTCAGAATTTTAACAGGAGACATATGCAACTGCTTCTTGCACTGCTTCTTAAAATGGTCTCCCACATGGTAAATATGGCAAATGCTATCACTAAAGTATGTTTGAGTTTCATAGGGCTAACACTTGGAAAAAGAATTTCCTTAAAAGTGCTTCATATCTTATGATATCTGTAAACACTCTACTGCTGTAGATAGTTGCCCAGTGAATAGTGTCATATAACCACTGAAAACCAAATCTTCAGAGTATTTGCTATCAGCATTTTCTTTATCATAAAATGAACTCAACTCCACAAAGACAGAAACCTAAACAAACCTTGAAAGGTGACTTTAAGAGCTTTTGAAAGTCCCAGCATCTACTTTAATACTGACCTCAGCAGGGCACTTCTTGAAATGGCTTTTAGCTATTAATTATTTATAGAACTATCACTTCCCCAGAGTTCACTGTGCACTCCTTTATTAATCTTTTCCTCAGACCCAGACTCTTCAACTCGATTTTACAGTATACTTTTAAAAAGGCTCATATGAAAACTAATCCAGGGACTTGCACTCTGTATAAACAACTTTAGTTTCCAACATGGCAAGGTAAAAAATTACCTTGAAGGGGTTACACAAACTTCAAGGGGTTGAGTAATAACATATGACTTCATCCCTCTTCAAAACTCAAAAAAGTGCAATATGAGCAACACCAGTACCTTTCAAGTAACTGCAGAGGGAGAAGTGGAAAAGCCATCCTCTATGAAGGCTCTCTGGCTTTACTATGAAACTTATGTCTCTGTGATCTACAACAGTGGTTTCTCTAAAACTGCCTACAAGAGATGTGAGACATACTGGGTGTCTGCTTCCCTCTTCAACAAATGAGGGAAAACAATACTTTAAAAGATTAGATACTACCCATAGTCACACTTGCTATAAATTACATAATTTTTCCTCTCCTACTATTTTCTCATTGATAAGAAACAAATAATCACAGCCTCAATTCCAAATATTTTTTTCATAAAGATTTTCAATACCATTCATGTGTGCCCATATAAATTTCTCTTTGCTAGCCCAATACTGGATTTCCTTAACTTTCCTTGTAGTTCCTGTTTCCAATCTGGACAGATTCCTGGTGATGTCCACTTAAAACGTCCCTGTATGAAACTAAGCTTCCACCTGCTTTGTCAGCATGTTTTCTGTGTGTTGACTCAGCAACAAATCTACAGTTTGGTAGTACAATTATGTTTTGCAAGTGTTAGAAAGCTTGTTAAGCATAGAGTTATGCTATCAATTACTTACATCTTGTTACCAAGATCAATCAATGTCTTAGGAAGAAAGTGGATTTTCCCATCTGAGGCAGTTCTTAACAAAACTGGAGTTATTTTGCTCACTTGACTGTTCTCAAGGTACTTATGAGCTGCTTAATAATTGCTGCCATTACTTGTTGAGTGACAAAATCTGAACAATTAGTCTACAGTTCCCAAATTCTTCTCCCTTCATAAGAGCAGTTATCATAACACTACTACTTTTTCATGAGTTTGTGAGTGATAATTCCTCCAAGTCACTGACTGTTCTGACAAGCTTAAATATTCTGAAAATCTGACTACATCTAATCTAGTTATTTTATTTTATTCTCTAATCTCACTACTGTTTTAATCCATCTCAAAAACTGCATGTATTACTTACCTAATCAAAATTCACTTATTGTTCAAAAAATGTTGAGGCAGAAGAGAATATCACTGCTTTCTCTGACATTTACTGTTGCTCTTTCTCCCCCTCTCCTCTTGTTTCTTGAGTAGTTATGGAATTCTATTACCTTCTCTACTTGCAAATCTCAACTCAGTATTTCTAGCCTTTATTGTTCTGAATTCTTGCATTCTTTTATTAATTATGTCTAGTCATACAATGATTTCTACTTTTTATTATCTTAATAAAGTTTTAAAGGGTTTGGTTCTTTACCGCCCAATCTTTTTTGCATCAGGATGGTTTGTAGCCTTGGTTCAGTCTCTTGGATAACTACATAATGTCCTTTGAATAATCATACTTAGCTATGTTCCAGTTCCAGCAAATATCTGGCAGCCTTCCTCTTTTTGATACATTGTCTTTAATTATTATTGCTGGGTTTGGTTTCTAAGCTGCTTGAAACTTCCACAGTTTTACTTCTGGTTTGTTAGAACTTATCCTGTATTCCGTTTTTCACACTTTTATATGGCTTTTACTTTTCTAATAACCTCCCTTTCTCAGACAGTCAGATATACAGGCTTTTTCTCCCATTGAGTTCTTTTTAGCATCTTATTGATTAGCACCATAAATTTTACTCTCTCATCTGCCACCCAGAATTGTTGTTTTAAAAGCTCTTTGCCAATAGCACCCACTCTACCTTGTAACTGGTTTTTGACGTTTTCTTTAACTGTCTTTCAGTTTTCCTTAGGTTCTAAGGTTACATCATAGTTTAGCCTAATAAATCTAAAATGAATTTTGGAAGGTTCTAGACAGAATAAATACGAAGTGAAATTGCAGTTTAAAATTTAATACGTGGCCACTACTTAGCCTTCCTTACCAATAATTTTAAGATTTATGTTCACCATTTGAGTTAAGTTTTCAGAATTCAAAACCACTTTTACCATCAGAGGTTAAAGGTTATCTCTTATTTACTTTAAGCCAGCTGCCTCATTGCTTGCTCAGTCTGACTATTTATTCTTTTTATATGCATTACTGATATTCACATGAAATTTTATACAAAAACAGAGTTATATATAACTGCACATTAGTAGTCACTCCAAAAACCTAACAAGAAATCCTAAGACAACAAATGCCACAAGAACACAGATGGCAAATTCTGTAACAAGATACCTCACTCAAATTGCCAGCCAGCCCTCAGTAGGCTGAGGAATAAGCCTGTTAAAACTACACTCTCTTGCACACAGATTTTCTTCAACAACAACAAAACAGGAGGCTTTGGCTCACAGCAACCATGTGTGATGCAAAAAGTATTTTCTCCCTGTAGAGAAGCCAGTTCTGCCTATTGACATCAACTCCTCCTCAGCTGACCAAACACCCATGCCTCTGCATGTTCCCTGTTAATGAAAAACTTGTGTTTTCAGCTCCCATGGCAAGCCACATCTCCCCGTAGTGCCTGACAGCCTCCCTGAGCAAGCACTCCAAATGTTAGGTTGCATCTCATCCATTGATTTCCTTTGTCAGGAACAAGACAGACACACAACCATAGCAAGTCAAGACAAGGACCTAGGTGGAGCCTTCCAAGGTCAGGATCCCTGTCTGGGCAGAGTCCTCCCAGCTGCAGGAAGAAGACAGACTAGCAACCACACTGGTGATACACCATTTTCATACACATCTTTGCTCTAGGGTATCTCTCACAATACCTGCCTTGTCTTCTCTTGGCAAACTTGGCTGGCTAACATTTTTGGTCTCACAGGTGTTTTGGTCTTTCCAAACACTAGCAACCATAGGCCATGCTGCCAAAGAAACTTACACTCTGGACAAAACTATATAGCCATAATTAAACCTGTAACCTGATGCACACTTTAAGGTACCAGTAAAGGTTCTTCTGAAGTAATCTGTATTTTCAATATGTTAAAACAAAAAGGCATATAGCAAATTATTCAGTGTTCCAAAAAATATCAAAGGCACCCTGCATACCAACATGTTGCCTCCTATCAAAAGTAATTATAATGATGTGTGTGGTTAAATTCCATCATCTCACTTTGTATTCAAGTACCACACAAGAAATTCAGCTGTTTCTGGAAAAAAAACCTACCAGAAGACCATGTAATTTGAAAAATGCAAAAGGGACTATTTGGCAGTCATCTAAAAAGGAATCCAGATTCCTTGTGCCTCACTCTTCAAAATCATTTTTCCTCACAGTCACAGTCAAACCATCTCCCACCAAAATTCCAGATTAGGAAAGGTTACTACAATGGACAGACAATTAATATATTGAGTCCATAATTTTCTGAAAATAAGAATTAATAACTCAAACTACTTCACAAAGAAAATACAGGTATGATGATCTGGGCAGGTGGTGTTTATTGTACTACTACTTCATTATTGAGAGCTCTTCCTGTAACTGCAGGAGGCTGCAAACTCCACTATCATTGCAGAGTCTGTTTACACTGTGTGTCATTTTCTGTTACAATATTGAACCAAGCCCCCAGCAGGAGATAGGAATTATTATGCTTGGCGAAGGACTAGCAGTGGCATATCATTAAGTTTTGATAACTGTCTCAAAGGAGAGTACTTTTCAAGTCTGAACCTGGGGGACATGAGGGGACTAAGCAACAGATTATGGGGAGAAACTTTGATCATGTCTCAGATTGATCAAAGGGTCACCCGATACATTTTCAAAAGCCTCTCTGGGCATCCTGGGGACAAATGTAGAAGAGACCAAGGGAGACACTCTAAAAGCAGACAGTATCATCAACTGCAAGGCAGGCCATAATTAATGAAAACTGACTTCACAAGAGATCAGAAATAAGCTATGATTTGAACAAAAGTTTGGAGCAAAAGCAGAGTACTGAATTCCCCCCAGTGCACAGATTTTGACACAATGTACATTCAGGAAGGAATGGCTGGAAAACATATGGTCATTACTATTTTGTTTATCTTGCTTACCTACAAGAATCAAAAAGAAGACTGGCTGCTTTTTAAAGGGATCACAAGGACTCAAGAATCCAGTGAATAGCAAAATTGCTATTCGCTTTCTAAACTCAGTAACACTAATCTCCTCTGGCAACAAAAACTGCCGGACTCTACAAAAACAGGCAGATACATTTCCTTGCCCCCTGCCTAGCAATCATCAGCTTCTACATTCAGTAACAGAGCAATGAAATCCCAGTGGAATTTCATCCTCCAGGAGCCAGCAGTAAACTCTGTATACTTTTGAACAGATAAGCAGTGGCCAGCCAGAAATTGAGATTTGCATTATTCAGACAAACAAAGTCTAGTGGGGTGCTGTTTCTCCATGCTTCCATCTGACTTCCTTTCTGCCTTGCATGTGGCACCAGCTCCCGTGGCCGTCTGCATCAAAGCAGCCAATGCAAACATGGCTTTGTGCAATGCCTGCTGCCCCAGTGCCTGCAAAATCTGTTTGAATGGCAAATACAGACCTCAAGAGGACTTATTTTCTGCTATCTCTCAACAGGGCTTCTTTTGCACTATCCCTCCTACTGTTAGCACGTAACACGTGATGCTTAGGTTTACCTTAAACAAGTACAGCCCATAGGTGCAGCAGTAGCTTTTACTCACTAGGTGTAGTCTGTATGCCTCATTTTGAAAGCACTGTAACAAAAAGACACGTGCAAATTGTCCTATTATCTGAGCTGTGCCTGAGAATGACAGAAGACACATGCTGTAGCTCTACTCCAGAAAATAAGTTTGTACAATAAGACTGAAGCCCAACCAAGTACATTAAGAGGATATATACTGCATTTATATGCCTGTCAAGAGCAGTAAAAGAGAATTATGGTTCATCAGGAAGAAATAATAATGGATGCTTGACAATGCTGCTACAGAAAAATCACATTAATGCAGTGAAGATCCTTACTAAGGAAGAAATTCACTTATCCAACACCACTAGCTTAAGACATAGAAGCCTGACCTAACAATACATAATGCAATCTAAAGGTATAGAGAACAGATAAATTCAAATAATCAAAACACTTTGTTTTCTCTGCCAGCTCTCTAAGTGCCTAGCCAAATATCAGACAAAAAAAACCACCTGGTCCCTACTCTACTGTATTTCAATGTCTAGCTCTGAAATCAAATGAAAGGAAGAAATATACTTTTCACTTAAAAACCCCAACCCTTACTTCAAGGCTTTTATTTTTTATATCTGGACTACAAATTAAACATGTGAATGTGTCTCAAGTTTGGAAGGAGGAACAGGAAAGGACAGCAAGACAAACTACAGACATTAAATATTCTACAGATAACTATTAATTAAATATTCTACAGAGTACTAATGTTATTCTAATGCATTGTTTCACAATATTTTACAGAAAATTTAAACTGTGTTACAGTTCTTGACACTAATTTTACATTCAATAAATATAAACATAGACTTTCTGATTATTCAGAAGTTCACAGTATATTTTGCTGGGATTAAGTTCCAGGCCAAAACCTGCTGTCCCACTTCAAAATGATCATAGCCTCACGACAAAATGTTACACTCTTTTGGAGGTGTGAGCAGGGGCAGCACAGTTATGATGAGGGAACAGATCTCCCAACACCATTCTCAGAGAAGTAAAGACATTTTGCTAAGGAGGAAAGTACATTTCCTGTGAAGCAGCAAAAGCATTTGGGTATTCTGACCACAGTGTCAAACAGCGACTGAGGGGGCCAGGCTCCAGGCAGGAATTCAGCTTCACACAGACCAGGAAATTCTGACTGCCGTATACAAACTACATCTTTGGCTGTCACATGATGTACAGAACAAATGCATGTTGTGATGAAGATCAAAATTAGATAGCTCAGTAGAACTCCAGACTTCTTCACTTTCAGATCACACATGAAAGCATAAATGACATGACAAAGGTCACAGGAATAGAGTGAGAAGAACACTTCCGTTTCCTGCTTCACACTTTGTCTCATGCTGACAGACAGCATACACACACCAATTGCAGCACAGTGTTTTGCTGCCTTTTATAAGCAGCCTTTGAAAAGCTCAAATAAACCCTCTTTCCAATATATTGTTTCCAGTGCCTTCTTTACTAAGAAAATAAAGGCAAGATAATGAAGTTCATCATTAAAAGACTACATTTATATGAAAACATCCCTACTCTCTGGATAAAGTGAGTGAAAGAAAGAAAACTCTTTCAATATAACAATACAGCAGTAAACACATGAGTGTGCAGGGCAAGGGTCATGGAGAGGAAGGGGCATTATTATGCTATCAAAGAAAAGATGCAGTTTATAGTTATTCTGTTGCTACTCACTGTATTGGGTACATATGGCAATCCATAAACTTTCTCCTGTGTTTCCTTTAAAATTTCTGTGGTTGACTTTTTTAGAGGGTGTTTACCATGGTAGATTTGGTCCAAGACAGCATAAAAAACCTGAAGAGAGAAAACACATTTGTCTTTGACACATGTTATTGGCATATGAAAACCAAAAAAGACACAAAGAAAAGAACATGAGAGATGGACTAGGGAGAGGGAATAGTTTAAATATATATGGTTTGGAAATCTTCTATAATTAGCATAACATGGTAATGTTATACAAGGAGGGAAACAGATTTTTGGAGTCCATCAACCACCACCATCATGACCTTTCATAAATCCATGTTTATGTCATTTATCACACTGGGAGTACTAAACTGTCTGCACCTTTTAAATAAATTAGGATCTGTCCCTAAGGCCCTCCAGCAATTCCTCTTTTCAAGAAAAGTATTTTTAAATTCCTATTTTGAAGTTATTTAAGTGGACACTGCAAAATAAGCTATTTCAAGACATGTACATGCAGCCATGAGAACACCTCACCCCTGCAGGGGCAACTTATTGCTTAGGCAGCGAACATAAGAATTATGTTAAGAATATTACAGAATCAATGAGGTTGGAAAAGGCTTCCAAGATTATCAAGTCCACCCTTTGACCTAAAAGCACCATGCCCACTACACAGAGCTGTAAACACTACTGAGTTTCTGCCAGAGCCCTGCAACAGTGTAGTACCAAGGCCACTCTTTCCTTTATTTTAGCTCTCACCATCAGAGCAATAAATTGCTGAAGTGTAAGCTTAGCTGAAAGCACACTGCACCAGGAGGGTACTGTGCCAGAAGTAAGAGCTGATCCATAAGCAATTTTTAAGCATGTGAACTACAGCAGAATGCAGGTGCATGACCAGATAACTGAGGTGTTCAGAGAGTGGGAAAGCAGCACCATTAAAAAGACTTTCCCAGCAAAGACAGCAAGGCAGAGTATCTGGAATGGTAAGAACAAACATGAAAGAGGCATGGACAGAAGAAATTATTGCAGCCTTTTTTCATATGGAGATTTTGTATTTTGTGGAAGTGCAAGGAAGACAGAGGACACCCACTGCTTTTCAACATAAGATATTTTTAAGTAGTTTGATGGATCCAGATGCTCAAGGGAAGAGGTCAGGTCATCCCCTAGTCAGCACACTTCATAGGAAAGTTGACAGTAAGGAGCCTCAAAAAGCTTTTTTGCAAGGAATTAAGCAAATAATTTGGCTAGAGATTCAGGCCCAGTCACACTCCTATAAGGAGCAATACCACCCCCAATGACATAAACACACTGCTCCAGGAACTATAACCATGAAATTTTAGGAAAAAAAAAAGTTGTTTGGATGTTTTCTGTTACCTAATTAACACAACTCCTTGAACCTCAGAAGAGATTCTTTATTATGAAATGTTAGTACAAATAATTCTGAACTCTTTAATAATTTATCAGAATTCAGAATATTTTTATTTGTTCTGGATACAACATGTAGTTTCATCAAAAATGTGACTGTTTCTGGAGGAGTACAATCCTTCTGTTTGAATAAGCTGTCTTCTAACGTACAGAATTCTGATAAACCCTTTGACAGTCTCTCTTGGCAAATAACAAGACATTGGGGGTTTTTTCCAAGAAAAACTGAGTGTTATAAGCAGGGGGGTGAATAAACTGTGACTTGCAGGAGCTACTCCTAGATTTCCTGCTTGCTCCTCATTAGCCATGGCTAAGGAAAAGAAGAGAGGTCAGTAAGACTCAACTCACAAAATCACCCATTAATGACACTGCAAGTTTTATGTCCCAGGCAGCAACACTGCACAAGACATGTAAGCACTCAACATTGTCCATCTACTAATGCAGAGTAGCCAGAAAGCATCTGTTCAGAGCAAAAATATACAGAGAAATCTACACTAGACTGCAAAAATACTTTACTCTTATTTATCTAAGAAGAGAAAGAGACTTTACAATGGCTTTGCATTCCCAGTCACTAGAATCCCATTCTTTTTTTTTTTTTTTACACAGTTTAACAAAAGCTACAGGTTTACGACAGCAAGGGTGACTAAGAGTATGACCCGCAGTAAGTACCATGAATAGACCTGAAAATTACCTCATGTAATAGTCCTAAAAAAGTCACTTTCTCCTGTCACCTTAGACCTCTTTAACTCTGCAGCAGTCATTTCACACTAACTTCCCCTCTCCTCTCTACAAAATCCAAATCAAACATGAGGAACTTCAGCATCTGACAATGGACTTTAGCTTCAAGCTTCAGCACAGCCTTGATCCTCTTTTTTCTATCATCTCCCATCTTTGTCTGGACCAGTCTGCAGTTGCTCTTCAGTGTTCTTCACAAGATGGGGGAACTACATCTGCACTGCAGGGGACCTTCTCTAAAGTAAAATTTAGAGTGAAATAGTTTGTGGTCAAGGAGCAAAAGCTCAACTCACAGCTAGGAAGTGGGGAAATGTCAAAGAAAGGCCAGTGAAATGTTCTGCCTAAAGAACAATGTGGTGACAGGGAAATGAGTCACTGAAGTCAGCTATAAGTTCTCCCTTGATCCTGGCACATGTACAGTGTGGGAAGAAAGCTGTGAGCCAGGCCACCTGGACAGCACAGTTAAAAAAACCATCCCTGAAAATAAACTTGGATGAACTTTATACCCACAATGCATTTCCATCTACAAACCACAGTTCTGTGTGTTTACAGAGGCCTTTGAAATGGGAAAGGGAAACACATCCCAGGACCACAGGATTTTAGATGATACTGCTGAGGAGCAAGCTAATACTTAATATCAAGCAGTAGACAGAAGATGATTTCTAATTTCAGTAAAACACATTTCTGAAAAGATGTAAAAATATAAAAATGCCATCAAATACTCATTAATCTTCATGCTGTCTCTCTGTTTTGCACTTACATTGGTATTTATTAGTTTCACTTGATTCCAGTTCTTTCTAGCTCCTTGTCTGCTTAATAGCATTAATATGCACACACTTAGGCACTTTCCAGTGAAGTTACTACTGACTGAAAGACTCAGGGATTCAATCTGCCTGGCAAAAGCCTTAGGAGAAGATGTATGGACTCTCCTATCTTTCCTTCTGAGTAACTGATTACACCACCTAAAAGAAAATTCAGAGGTATTATAGTTATGAAAAAGCAGCAATATTTCTTACTTTCTTGTGCCAATAGACTTATTTTCTGAACAGACCATAGAAGAAGAACTTCCAGGTGTATTCCACACTGCTGGAATATTTGTCAGCATTTTTTCGACTTCTAAAGGTCAAATATAGCTAACATAGCATCTAGCCATCAATACAGAATATAGTCTTTGCAAAATCTGAAGGAACAGTATTAGAATCATCATTCACAGTATTTTCAAGTATACAGCTAGCAGCATGTATATCTTTTAGCATCTGGAAATTAAAATATATTTTGCTTCAATTAATTATTATACTTTTTAATTTGCATGACTTACAATATGCACTTCTAAAATGGAATGTATTAGCTTTGTATTTGCCATGTAGTCAACTTCTCTGGGATATTTTTGAATTATTCAACAGAATAGTTCTGCCAATTTGTCTCTTTGAAATGAGTGCACACTTCTGCAAGTTTTACACCTGGCATCTCCAAAAACATAGTGCTGAAAGTAGGAAATGAATAATATTATTCAGTATGGCATTGTGGTCATTTGGCATGTGTTGAAACTAGTTTAACTTAATTTACACAAGAAAAATTTGATGGCAAGCGGCCTGCTAAATCACTGCATCACTGCCAGCAGCAGTCAATCATTAGGCACCCACGGGAACTTGAGCCCACCAGAAGTGGGTGTTCTTGAGCCACAGGCTGTGGAATGACTCCAAAACAGACTCTAAAGAGGCCCAGGGAACAGCTGAGGGCCAACAACAGCAGGGACATTGCACAGCCCCACCACAAGCAACTGATGCAATGACTTCTCCTTTTGGAATACTCTCTCCTGCACCACAGAACAGGGAGGCCACATCACTTGTGAATATATTTGTGACTTATATTGCTCGATATCTGAGCCCATTTAGCCTTCACAATGCCAGCTTGGTCTCAAACCTTGACAAAATCATAGCAAATACATATAAAAAGTTGAAAGAAATCTGTCAGACTGATACATAGCTGTTATGGACAGAGACATCAGAAAAGAAAGGGTGCAGGTCAAAGGACCTCATCAACACTTTGGTGGTTACTAATCTCTACATGTGTTGTGCCCCCCATGAGTAAAAGTCCACAATTAAGCATTCACAGTAAAAATTTTATTTCAATCCGGAATTTTTTTCCCCAATAAAAACCTCCTGTATTAATTATTTATATTCTGGCCCACAGTCTTTCTGGATAATCAGATATGTCTATGAGAATCTTTCAAAGCCAGCAGTGTGCATTTTAAAATCAAACCTGTAGGGAGAGTGCAGTTATATTTTCATGTCACAGAGGTATAGGCACAGGTAGCACCTGTCCAGCCAACATTGGCTGCTGACAGCCAGCACTGCACTGACAGCACAATTCAAAAGTCCAATTCAAAAGCCCATTACATTTAACCAAGGAAAAATACATGTATACACTGAAAACAGTGTTCAGTCTGGCTTTGACTAGTGTAAATGACATGTATACAACTTACAGGTCCACACTCGAGGCTTCTGTTAGTTTAAAATCTTCTATGTAACTGCACAGAGAAAACTGCAAATAGTGAAGTTTCTCTTTCAGATCAACTTCAATTAACCAGCCCAACTCTTGTTTGTAGACAGGGTTGTGATCATTTGGCCACTTCTCAAAGGAAGACATACCAAAGATCTGTAAATTTGTTTCTTTCCCATCTCAGCAGCTAACCTTCACTAAGGTACTAGCAGAGTTATCTCATCTAAACACCAGGTTAATTGTAGAAGGAAAAACTATATGCTTTGTGCTTAAAGAAAACCAACAAAGAAAACAGAATCAAACAGCAAAACCTTGTAGCACACTAAGCACAGCCAAATGCTTACTGTAAAAAAAAAAACTTGGCTGGATGCTAATGCTACTGTATACATCTGAGAACTGCTACTGCAGGACTGAAAAAGGCCAAATACCATTTTAGATAGAAATCTGATTTCCTTTATTTCCTTTGAAGAACAGCATCACTGGTTGTGTATAGAAATTACTGATCAATCACACCTACCCACAGAAAACGAAGGTTTATGAATTTAGTTACTTTTCCTAACACTATGAGAGAGAAGTTTTACATTCTTACAGCTCAGCCAGCCATTTTGATGTGACAAGTGGCCACTTTCATCTGGAGCTGCAGAAGACAAGGAACTCAAATCACATTCTAGTAAATAGATGTGCTGGTTTGATTTAACTGTGGTAGCCTGTATCTCCCACTCCTACTATATTTTAATGATCCAAGGTACACAATACTTCCTCTACTTCAAGTTCTCCTTGAATGATTCCATCAACTCAAGAATTCAATCTTAAACTACATTTGGGAATTCTGATAATCCAACCATTTTCAAAAGCTGTGGTTTTCACAGTATTTTCCTATAGATAGAAGCATTTAGGTTTAAGCAGACAACACAGAATATGTTCAGAAAAACAAACATAAAATTAATATAAGAATTAATTAATTTTAATTAATTTTCATATACCTAGATAACACATCTACATTAAAATAAAAAATTTGGTCAAATTATATAAACAAAAATACATTTTGTAAGTGCTGAATAGAGAGTTGAAACTAGAAGGCAAAACACATACCTGGAGCTGCATATCAGCTGCAGCACACACCTTTTTGGATTCACATAGTCTTGACACCATGTTTTTTGGTAGTGGCTTGAAAAAAAACCAAACAGGTCACATTTAGACTTATTGTTTATTCATAAATTGTGTTTAAATAGCTAATTACTAAAAGAGGCTGAAGATACAAAAAAACCCCTTATGGTACTAAAACACATTTGAAGTGCTTTGCATTAAGGAAGGAAATATTTGCCGAATAAAGGATTAAATGGCCAATTAAGATATCAGCATTAATTCACATAGCAACAGAGAAATCACTAAGCAAAATCTGTTTGTTTTTCTATAAACTAATTCCATATTCCCTTATATGCCTGTAAAAGATCTTATTACTATTTTTAGACATAAAGAACAGACTGGGGCAGTTAAAGCCCTCCCACATCATACAACTCATAATACTGAGCTTAATAATTCTGGGTTTTCATAACTTCAACTGAGACAGCATCAGACCTTCTGCCCTAACCCACATAAAAATATTTAGTTGTACTAAACAGTAAATATCTACCCTTTGAAATTTTTAATGAAGTTAAATTTATTCCACATCTATGGCAATAAAATTATCCATGCCACCATATACTGAAAAGTCAGAAACACTTTTCAAGTAATTATAAAAAAACCTTTTGACTTTCCATCCAGATGTCTGCAAAAACATCCAAAGACTTTTTAAGGCCACATTTTTAAGAACATCTGTCTATGAATGCTTGACCTTACCCTTCTTCCACCACTTGCTGAAGTTTTTCAAGAGATGTTTTTCCTAACAAACATTTTCTTTTTTTTTCCCTAGCAGCTTCCTTAACCAAACAAATGGAATATAGTTAAAGTAACTGCATTTTTGCTAAAAAATTAAAAAGGTACTGAAAGTTGTACAACATGTATAGAGTTATGTTTAATATGTAGCATCTCCATAACATACAGGTAGTAAGCTTGACTCTAAAATCACACCTATGCTTTTATAGTGTGTTGAAGCATTCAAGAAATAATCCAAGAAAGTCTACAGATATGGCAGAGCCATATGTTTAGATCCTCTGCAAATTATATGAATTCCAGACAAGCAATGTTCACAGAATAAAACCCAGCTCTAGAGAAGGCACACCTAAGTGAAGAAATTTTATCAATTGACTCTAGAATCTCAAAGTTGAAGCTGGTAAGAAAAATTCTCTGCTTGTGCAGCTGCTTTATGCAGTACTTGCTAAGGCTTCCAACCTCTTCTCCAAGTCAAAAGTTAGCTAGGTCAAGCATGGTATAGAGCCAGACAATTTAATAAGGCAGAAAATCAAAATAATCAAGAAGAAAGTAAAATTAAAATCAAGAAGAAAGTACAGGTCACTCTTATAACCACCTGCTGACAAAAAGGCAAAGGAGAAAAAAATATTTATGTCTTTCTTAAATCTATCTATGTTACTAACCTGGCTCAAAGATTGTGTTGTGATCACAATTCACAAGCCAAGTAGAATTTGGCACCAGAAAAACACTGCCAAAATTAGATTAAATTGAAAGAATTTAAGTTGATAAAGAAGTCACTTATTTTTCCCAAAACACCTTTGAGATCTTAAGATTTCAGGGAAGGAGAACTTGACTCCAGAGGGTTTTTCAAAGATCACAATTCCACTCCAAAGTATGTTTCTGTGAATGTCATGCACACAGATACATTCAGGTCTTGAACTGGAGCATGTACTGTTTCAGGCAGTAGAAACTATTCCTCCTTGCTCCATTACAATCTCATGCAGTTGCTTAATAAGCAGCTGAATGAATTTTAAAAAAGGTATCAGCATTCTTACTTCACTTCTCCTGAAAGATGAACTCTCTGATAACACCAGAATGAGACTGTCATCTTCTTTCTAAAAGAAAGACTTTACAGAGCTATGCCTAAAACTATGCCATTGAACAACCAGTCAATTTTTAAAATTTAAACACTACATGCTTTACTTTGAGTCCACTCTTCTATCCTTCTCCATTAAGTAACTTCAAGATCTTGGAATGAATTTTTCAGTTTTCATGGTGGCTAAAAGAAAAGAATTCCCTGTGTCCCAAAGCATGCTTAACTCCTTACTGTTGTGTAGTAATTGCAACACATTGTAACTGTACTATCTGTGGGCTTATTCTTTCAATCATGCTAATACAATACTGTCTTTGTAATTCCATCTCTGTGAAAAATGAACTCAGCTCAAATTTGAACAGCTGAAACACTGGCCATTGTTCAAGAGAGCCTCTAAAGACACAAAAGCTTAAAATTATTTAGCTCAGACGTACCATGTATCTCTGCACTTTACAAATGAAATTAAACAAAATCACAATGATACAGAATGGCACCCATGCCCCAGACTGTCTGCTTAAGTGTTGTAATGTCCTCATTTTGGTATGGCTTGACTTCATGAGCTTAGCTGATTAATCCAACTTTAGTAACTAATTATTACAGTCCTCTCTATTTATTCATTTTATCTCTAGGGTTTTTTGGTTTGAGTCATCTTTTGGATGAAAGGAAAACTAGGCCTGCTATTTTCTTGAAACAAATAGATTTGTTCTGGCCAGCTTTTTCAACTAAGTTCAAAAGACCTGCTCCTTTTGACAGGAGAGCTTGCAAGCTTTGTCACTCCTCAACAGTCAACAGCACAACCTTTCAAAAGAGACAGAAAGCAGGAACAAGCTTTCTATAAACTTCAAGATATTTTGGACCAGAACCTCCTGATCTACATCTAAATGAGCTCTCATCTTCGAACATCTGCCCATCAATTTCTTTTTCTGCAATGCTACTAAAATACAATTTTCAACAGTTCAGATGTTTTAATAATCAAAACACCTCTTTCTCTTCCTCTTCCCACAATCATAAGCACTGATTATAAGTGCAGATCCTCAAAGATGAGTCCTTTTACAACTGACTTTTATAGCAATGGCTAATATGAGATGACACTAGCAAGTTTTTCTGATGCAATTATGTTCAGTAGGAATATTAGAAACCACACCACCTGAAGTTTCCATGCAAAAACTAGAGTGCAGATGCAGCAATGCTAAAAGAAGGACGCTGTGTAAAATTATCTGCATTGCCTCCAACATAAACTGGGTCAGTAGCAAGTCCACCTTCTGCAAACATCCAGCAGAGCTGTGTGGTGTAGCTGGTGCAGAACACAGTTTTCTAGCAGCCTTCTAGCACAGAAAAGCTCAGTCTCTTAATTCATAAGAAGAAAATTAATGTATGTTCTCATAGAGAACAACATATTGATTAAATGGTTTCACAATTTTCACATGCTACCTTTTTTGTCCATTTTCCTTACTTCCCCTTGAAAAGGGGATAAAGTGAGCTCATTTTCTTTCAAATAAATCAAAAACTGGAGAAACAAACAAAAAAAAAATTGAATTTCCTCTTTTCACCACAAAAGAATTAATCAGGGAACAAGCAGAGAAATTAAGCCCCAAAAAGATCTTTGTTGAAGAAGTTGAAGTTGAAAATGTAAGAGAGATGGGATTTTCAAGTCGAACTACTTCATAACATACACACAACAGAAAATATTGCTTCAATCTATTTGTATTTAAATGACAAACATAGAAATTCGATATCAGATACCTAAAGTCAGCTTAGATGAACCAATATAAGCAAAAGCAGATTTATATATGTTGGATAATGGCTTAAAAATGCATTCTAAAATTTAAAAAAAGCAATTGAAAGGATTGAAAGGAAGGAATCTAACACTCTCAAGAGCCACAGAGCAGTTTCAGGCTCTTCTTCTCATCATCCAGCATAATCCATTCTTGCTCTCTTCAAGACTGGGCTTTTACATCAAACCTCTCTCAACTGCTGTCTGAAAAGGGAAGATTTCACCACCAATAAACAGAAGTAGTTTATGGAAATGCCAAATGGGACACAATGTCTGGTTCTTAGCTTTTGCACTGAAACTAAACATGGTTTAGATTTGTCAAGTCATTTTGAAAATACAAAGCCATAAATAATGTTCTACAAATCTCTTTCAGATGTTTTAGTGAAGCTCATTCTCTGAACTCTCATGCAATCAGATTAACTCCATGCTGTTTAAACACTTCATGAACTTTATAGAGAACAAGAGAACATTACAAAGTCCTATTTCTGTATGTACATTCAAGTAGATAAATGATCAACACTCCTGAACTGAGTTTAATTCCCAGGTGTCAAAGAGACCTTTCTTAGTGCAATCAATTCTGCAGAAACAATTGCTCTCTTGAAAAGAAAAAAAAAAAGAAAAAGAAAGAAAAATTACAGAGCAAATTTCTCAGACAGTATCTATTAAAACAGAAGTTAGATAGCATATTTTCCTAACTGTTCATGGAGGTAAACACATTTCTACTTCCATAATACTGAAATGCACTAAGTGCTTAGTACTGGATAAGAAGCTCCAATGAAGTATAACACTACACAACTTAGGAGGAATTTTTGAAATGTCTATATAAATATAAATCATTCTCTATTACCATGTCTTAAAGTGACCACCAAAAGTCACCTTGCTCCAAAGAGCACTGCTTTCCAAATACCCCACAGAAAGCAGATCCTTGTAACAGACTGATAAAGAAGAACTTCATGTAAGAATGGCATCATCAGTTTTAATGCAGAAATTCATGACTAACCGAATCTAACTAGCCCTAATACAATCCTAAATAGAGCAGTATATTTTTCATCACAAAATATTTCACTCACTGCCCTACACTGTGCTAAAAATGGAAATTTTGAAACACTGCAGATAATTTCCATTTATATCCATGATTGGTTATCTGAGCTTTATTTTAAGACGGACTTTAGAAAGTTCAATGACAAATGCTATTTTTGTCATAACTTACCTGTAATTATATTAAATCATTCCAAACAACTTGATTCACACAGAAGTTGTTCACCTACTATACCTTGTAGAAAAAAAAAGGCTGAAAGTTTTAAATATGTAATTGGAATCTAGGATATAAGAACCTAGTATTCTTATACAGATTTACATTTATGTTTTTTGCAATGACAATATTAAAATTTTTTCTGAATAATGGAAATTGTAATATTAAAATAACTTTATCCATTGTTTATTTCTACTTTAAACATTATTAATTAATAACACATGTAAAGATTATTCTTTTCCTACATACATTTTTTCCTATTTTCAAAATTTTACATTTTTTTCCCTACCTGTCCTGTTTTATAATGCCTTGCAAACTGGTTAACCACTCGATAGTCATTTGCAAAGTACTCCATCAGAATTGAGGGAACTTCAGCAAAATCAGTAGCACATCTGGTTCCTAGAGGTAGAATAATTGTACACATTAGCATCTGCTATTTTCACTAACAAATAGTTAACTCTTCCCAAAAGGTTTTGCAACTTTCAATTTGGACTTTTGGTGAACTTTAATGTTCTTTCATTTATTAAGTCAATATTTTATTTCCATTATTGTACATACTGCCAGAAAAGCTTCATTATAATCCTACACATTTTACTATAAATCACAAAGTAAAACAAAATATTTGAACAGCTGGGTGAGACACCTTATAAAGCTCTGGATCACACCCTTTTTAAACTAAACCAGACTGTAGCCAAACTGGCCCTACACGAAACACCAAATCTATTTAAGTGTCCTAAACCTAAATTAAACTACAATGTAAATAAAACTCTGCCTTAATCCCATTCACAGTTACAAGTTTTAGCTTCCATCTGTTTGCTGAGCTTTCTTATGCTTTACATTAACCTCGCTTTATGACACCGAGTCATTCACTCAAAGAACACTCTTGCAGATTGAAGACGTGTTCTATGTAAGTGCAATGAGGTAATATCTCAGCTGTTACTATTTTCAAAAAAGCCCTTTCCCAAAAACCTTATTTACTCTAATCTTTATCAGCATCTTACCCAATGGAAGTGACTAAAAAGTGTAACACACTGCCAAATCAAAGCTGAATTTCTGATTTCTGTATTAAAGTTAGCAATGGAAAAGCTATTGCTTTCATAGTGGACCCACTGGGTCACCACCTCTATCCCAGTCTGCCAGAAACAACATCAACATTCAGAATCAGTCTTAAATCCCAGTCTGCTTTTACTATTATTTGAAGACTGGTTTTTAAAATCACTCCTTTGACTTCTACAAACCTTTCTCTAATTGTTAATCTTAACTTATAACCTGTTTACACTCAGTGATTCAGACAGATACTGCTCTTTATTACAAATAGCATTTATCACACTGGTTTTTACCTACTAAATAGAGAGAAACTATATTCTCTCTGAGCATCATTATCCAAAGGCAAGATAAAGTCTAAGAAACTATCCATTCCAGTTCTCTGTACCTGCTGCAGTTTGAATTCACCTTCAGACTAGACACACAAAATGAACATGCCCAAACACTGCATGAATTTTCACCAGTACCTTTACCATTCTAATACCCACTGCTGTTAGATACAGCTCTGATGTAATTTCAAATCACACTGGACCTTTTCACAGACACATTAGCTATATGCACTTCTGCACTGACACATAAAACTGTGATTCTGTTTGTGCACCACTACTGAAAAATCCATTTGGTAGCAAAAATTCTCCTTATACTCTGAAAATGCATGATCTGCACTGTGCAGTTCTGAATCAAAGAAAATTAAGGCAAGAGAGAGCAGGAAAGATGTCAAATTACTCAGCTCATCTCAACCAGAATGTCAATTTTTTTGTGCTCACAATAGCCTGTAGTCATATTGTTTCCATACTTTACCACCCTCGTGTTCCATGAGAGCAGACAGCCCCTAACAGACATCCCTGCGACAAGCCCTTTGATTTTTACACATTCCAAATCCATTAAGAAAGGATTCTCTGCAGAAACAACAGCACTGACCTCCAACCTCCAATGCTGCTTTTGCAATGCTAGATCTGGAGTGAAATCCTCTGGGATGCAGGACTGCCTGGAGCTAAGGCAACACAGAAACCATACACAGGGACTCCTGGAAAATCTGAGCCTCACAATTAGCCACTTCCTGCCCCTTCAAGAGTCTGACATGCAGAAACACATGATTCAGCACAAGAGGAGAACTCACACTGAAGTGGCTATTTTGGGCATGTAAGCACTCCTGTAGCTCAAGATGAGCAAGGCTATATGAGTGGAAGGAGTGGGGGAGAGTCCTTAGCTGTCCCAAAGACTATACAGAGCTTATACTCAAGGAATTATTCAGTGTTGATCTGTTTTAACAATGTCTAGTAGTGACATACAATAGTTCAGTCAACTTTAATTTTAAATGGACAACTTAAAAAAAGACTATTTTGCCACTGAGTGCAAAGCTATCTTTTGATAAAATATTAACATTAACACCCCTTTGTATCATTAGTATAAAAATGGTAAAAGATATTAAAAAACTAATTCTTCAGACAAGGGATTCACAATCTCACCTGTTTTGTAGTTTGGTTTTTATTTTTTAATAAGTAAATGTCTACTGCACTTGAGATTTCCAGCACACTATTATAGAAAAGAATATACCAAGCTGTCCACAGGTAAAAATAGTAGCATGCCAAGCAGCCTTAGCCAGCATGGGTGCTTGACCTGTTTGCCACAACTGCACAAGGTTATAGAAGCCAGAGACCTGCCAGCCAATACCCTTACTACTCTTTGGAAGACCTGATTCACTTATTTTCCTTCATTCATTTTCCTAAGTCATTTCCAACCCAGGATTCAATGTGGTTTTACAGTAGGTACAACCTATTTCCCAACCTCCAACTATTCCAATGATTATGAACTCCACATAAGACAAACTTGAAAGAGTGGATACCACAACAGAATAAAGATCAACAGTACATAAAAAAGAGATACAAACACCTAATTCTTATTAGAACAAGAATATTCACAATGTTGTTTGATTGAGTTTTACATAATATCTGCAGATTCGATACTGTATTCTCAAATCATCAAGGGTATAGAACTATTAACATGACAACCATTTTTGGTTCATACTCTTTTTATTCTTTTGTTCTGTTCTATTTTTAATTTTTTTTAATCTACACCTTTCTTCTGGAAATTAAACATTTCACTAAAACAAAAAAAATCACAACTGTAACTTTCTTACCAGTGACATGTTGGTACCGAGTTCTCCCCAGCATAGAATGCATAGCATGACCCATTTCATGGAACAGATTCTCCATCATGCCAGGACTTAGTAATGTTGGTGCACCCCTTGCTGAATTGGGAAGGCTCAGCATAAGAACAACTACAGGTAGCTGGTACTCTCCATTTTCCTTTAGCCTGCCTCCTCGAACTGTAAAGTGACAGTCCTTTTCAAGGCAAAAACAAACATGGACAGCCAATGTCATTGTATCAGTGATATTAAAACAATGATTAAATTAAACTAAACTGTTAAATCAAATCAGAACATATACTCAGCTACACAAGTAGAATTCAGTGCTGCTACTGAACAACAACACTGTTCTCCAGCCTTACCATATACCTCAAATTCATAAAGAAATTACTTTGTTCCATAAAGGAAAGGCTGTGTTGCTTCTAGAAAATAAAATTGTTTCTTTATGTTTTACAATTATCCAAACCGTTCAAACTTTCTAACAGGTCTCACTAGTGACAAGAAATTTACTGATGTGTCAAATCCATAACGTACAGATTAAATTCTCTCCTCAACCTTCAGCAGTAACTTCTTTATAAAATATACCACACAGCACTATTAGTATCTTGTGAATTACTAGCAAAAGAGTTATATATTTAACTAATGCAGATTTAAAGTTTGTCCACTCATCACCTCACTAAAGGTGGCAATTTGCAGATGCTTCTGCTGAGTGAAGTGTCTACTGTTCTGCATCCTATTGCAAATATACTGGCACTAGGTAGTGACTGAGCCACAACAGTTAGAACCATCTACAGTTTTAAAGAGAATTTAGAATAAAATTAGTTGAGTGTAAAGATTCGAAAGTATAAATGTCAGATTGTTTCTACTGGTAAACAGTAGGCCAGAAAACAAGTGTTTAAATCTCTACCATTTCTCTAAACAGAGTTCTCTAAACATTTTGTAGCACCTGTTATTTTGTGCCACAGAGTCTGAGCTCAGCCTACTGGGTTTTGTTTTTAAATGAAAGCTTGCTCTAAAAAATATTTTATCTAAACCCACACATGAAGTTACAGACATTCCCTGTTTAAATTTATTTTAACATGAGGAAAGTTTTACTAAATTTATATTGAATGTAAATAGCACTAGTGCTACAGTCATTACTTATATAAAACCCAAGCTGAAGTCAGATCATAAATGTTACCTGATGTGGTTTATCAGGTCGCTGGAAGAAGTCACAATAGATGTACCCTAGCAAACCTTCAGTTTCGTGAACAACAGCCTGAAAAAAAAAGGGTATAATTTCCATAGTGAAAGCACTGATAATGTGCAAACTGAAGACATAATATTCAAATCCCAAGACTTATAATGAAGAAATAACAAACAAACTGGGAATAATTAATATAAAATATTTTCTTTATTTTAATTGAAAATAAATATATGGACAAAATTCACATCTTGTATCTCAAACTACAGACATTTCTGCATTTCACTGAAAACTAGTCACAGATTAGTATTAAAAGTACTTTCTGTGTTAAAAAAGCCCACAATTGACAAACAGAAGCTGATTTACCACAGAAATAAAAACAGAAAGAGTAAGGAGTAATTATAAATTGACCCACAGTATATAAAGAACAGCATCTCTTGCTGGAGTGGAGAAGATCTGACAATGAATAAATGTAGGAAGACAACAGAGGAACTTGGGAACTTGATGAGTAAGTTACTGCCCAAGTTTTGATTTCTACCCTCCCCTAAAAAGAGGGCAGAAAAATAAAAATCAATCTCAAAGTAAAGATGACTTAAAGAGTAAAAAAAAAAAAAATGAGGCAAAGACACATGACAGCTAGGACACACATCTCCAGCATTCTAGTCATCTACGGTCATCTACCGACTGAAACTAAAACTAACAGGGCCCATGCAGAAAGGTGCAACAAAAATCTCCAAACAGAAAATGTTTCTGATTCAGGCATTGTTGACACAGAGCTATTAAAAGGCTATAAAATACCAAACATCCAAAAGGCACTTAAAGAGATGATAAAGCTCTTGAGGTCTAACTTCAACTCAAATTAGACAACTACTTTGTGTTTTTGATAGGTATCCAAGTAATTTTTTTTTAAAGTTTGATTCATAGCTCACAGGAACACACTATCTTGATTATCTTCCCTTTGGTTTCAGATGCTGGGAACAAGAATACTTACCAACTTTCGAACATCTTCAGACCAAATCTCTCCTCTCTTTGTCTGTTCAGCATAGAGAGAGATCCCTAGGAGCTGACTGAACAAAGAGTTCAAACCTTCCATGCATGCCCCAAGAGAGAAAAATGGACAATACAAGCCAGGATCAATGTTGTACCTAAGGGAATACAAGAATCCCAAACCAGTCAGTCAGCAGAGCTACATAAACTACAGTACTCACCTTCAAGCCACAGGATGTCACAAAATACACCAGCTCAGCCCAAAGACCCTCAGCGAGCATGTTTGGCTTTATTTTTCAAATAATGAAACCAAGTTACAGGCACAGTGCTTTGCAGTACCTCAATTATTATTTCAAATCTGGATACCAAATTCAACAGATGTTGACTATGATTTTGAGAAATGTGGTGAACATGCAGCCCAAACAGACCATGGCAACATGATGGGTGGCCAAGCAGTGGCTTTTGATACTCAAGAGGCCACTGGCACTTAAGTGCCTTTCCCATGCCAAGGCTGCATCGTGTGACTGATCAGAAAAACAAGCTGGCTTTGGCTGTGGTGTAAGCCAAATCCCCAGCTAGGGCAGGAAACCAACTGGTAAGCACTGCTGACTCTGCCGTCTTGCCTTTCACTGCAGCAACAGAGACACCAAGTAGACACAATCACCTCCCACACAAAAATCACACCTCAAGCTCTGGGAACTCTCTTGAACCATGTAAAAAATACCTTACAGCTGCAAGCCACCTGGAAATTTCAGTATGTGACATGGATTTCAAACATGGCCAACACAGTTTCCTGAGCCTAACCTCAACCAACTAGGTTCAAGATGTAGTACAGAAGACACTCATAGGGAGGAAGACATCATACATCTGCATGCATACACATAAACAGAATGAATAAAAAAATTCAAAAAGGAGTTCAGAGATGTATGCAGTCTGTAGAGGGGTTTACACTCCCTGAGACTCTGACCCTAAAAAGTAAACACACTACTTGATACAAACAGTATCAAGCAAATAAAAGCTTTGCAAAATTACACCTTTAAGCAGCTGATCAGCACCACACAACCCTTTTGAGGCAATAGCAAAATCAGAACTGGAATCTGCTTGTAGCTGTGTGTGTGCACCCCAAATGGCAAAAAATACTCTGTCTCATTTCACATACAAAGCCCAAGCGTTATTTTATGCTATTTTCTAGGGTCTGAGAGTAAAGACTGTTTAACTCTAGACAATCACAGTCACTGAAATTTAAACATGCATCAGATAGACTACAATAGCTGGACACCAAATATGAGAACCATGCTGTTTTAAGGCCTGGGATCAAAAGGCTTAGTTACAGACCAGCTGTGAAAGAACCAGATAGTCCCTACCCACACACCTACCCTCCCTTCCTTCCCACTCCCACAGAGAAGACCTGAAAAAGAAACCCACTGGGGATCCTTCATTTGCTGAAGTGCTGCTTACAACTGCAGCTCTGATTCACTGATGGGCATCACTGAGCTGTGAGGCACAGCAGGTTGGGGTTACTCGTCTAAGCCATGATATAGTGAGGTACAAGATTTTGCTTATTTTCACACCACAAATGCAAGAAGCTAAAGTCGTGTATTCCATTCTATTTTAAACTATACTGGAACACAGAAAATAAAGCAGATTTTGCTTCTACCAAACAAACACAGTTTTTCAAGAACTTCACACAAATTCACACACTGCATGCTTCCATGTACATGTTTTCCCTCTTACTCAAAAAGTCATTACACCCAAGGAATAAGCATGATATAAATCACTTTAGATCAAGTTCAATAGAAAGACTGAAAGCGAGTCTCTAAAAGAAAGCAGAAGAGATTAGTTAATTTTCATATAAACCACAGAAATTTGGAGTACAAAGGACATTGACTGACACAGAGAACTGTCCCTTCCACTGCGACATAAAGAATTACAGGGTATGTGTTGAATATTCTAAGAATTTTTAACACAGTAATTCCTAAGAATTGAATGCTTTCAACAGTGGCCCTTTTTGGAAAGCTTTAGCAGGTAAATCTCAGATGTCTCCATACTTTTATAGAATCACCCAGTGATTGCCTTCTTGCCAGACTGTTACCATTAAAACTGAAACACACCACTAAGTGCTTCAGACCTCCCGATTCTGCTCTGAAGCTCTCCCTGTGTACAGACTACAAGACCAGTTAAAACGCTCCATCTTTGGCAGCAAATCATAACAACCTCCATAATAGTTTAGAACTGGTTTTTGTCATATCACTTTAAAATCTTGTACTATCATCCTACATGCCACTATGAATAGTAAGCTGTAATTCAAAGAATTGCTTCTTTAACTAATATCAGGCTACAAAAGTACTGTCTCAATACACAGCACAGACAAGCTCAAGCGGCTTCGTTGCACAAGGGCTCTTTGCAGGGCTTTTTTGCTGAGTGCATTTCAATTAGTCCTGCCAAATCTATGCTTATTTGCAAAGCCTGCACACCCTCCTCCCCCCCCAGACATCCAGTATCATCCAGGATTCCTGTGCTATTTCCTCCCTGCCCAGTGGGAGAAGAGAGACAAGCGTACAAGGTATTTCAGGAAAGAAACATATGATATAGTACTACAAACACAGACTTCAGTAAATCAAAATTTAACACTACCAACAGCTCACATTCATAACAAAACATCAGATTTTCACAGCTGCAGGAAACTAAAACGTGTTGCTCCCAACAGTGAGTTCAGCTACAGGATAAGAGAACATGAAAATAATAAGAAATTAAAGAACAGCCCCTTGAAAACATTTGATGAAATTAGATAACTTTTACACAAGAAATAAGAAAAATCAAAAGATGTGTAGAGACTGCTCAAAATTTTTTAAGAGCAGAATTTTTCTTTTGATGGACCAGTTAACCCTGGAAACCGTTTCCAAGTACATGAAAGACAAGAAAGTCACCAGGAGCAGTCAGTATAGATTCAGCAAAGACAAGTCATGCTTAAAAAGACTTGATAACCTTATATGCTGAAATAACTGGCCTGGCAGAAAAGGGGAGAGCAGTGCACATCACCTCCTTGGACTTCAGTGAGCCCTTTGACACTGTCTCCCATAAGATCCTCACAGAGAAGCTGTCAATGTATGGGCTGGATGAGCAGACAGAAAACTGGCTGAATGGCAGGGTCCAAAGGGTGTTCAGTGCCACAAAGGCTGCTTGGAGGCCAAGAACCAGCAGTGTGCTCCAGGGGTCAGTACTGGGTCCAGTCCTGTCGTGTCCAGCCACTGGCAGAACTGTCATCCAAACTGGGAGCAGTGGCCGATATGTCAGAGGGTCCTGTTTCCATCCACTGGGACCTTTACAGGCTTACAGGATAAATGAGCTGATAGGAACTTCAAGAAGTTCAAGAACTTCTCCACTGCACCTGGGGAGAACAACTCCAGGCACCAGTATGTGCTGGGGGACACCCAGACCCAGCAAGAAAGGAGTTTTGCAGACAGCGACCAGGGGGTCCTGGTGGATACCAAGTTAAGCATGAGCTAGTGAGGGACCCCTGCCACAAAGAAGGTGACCAGCACCTTGGGTGCATTAGGAAGAGCATGGCCAGCAGGCTGGGGGAGGTGACCCTTCTGCTCTACTCAGCGCTGTGTCCAGTGTTGAAGTGCTGTGCCCAGTGCTCAACTCATCAGGAAGAGAGGCACAGCCACACTGTTGTGCCTGGGAAAGAGAAGGCTCAGAGGGATCTTAATAAGGAGTATAAATTCCTGAAGGAAGGGTGCAAAGAGGAGAGAGCCAGGCTCTTTTTAGTGCTGCCCAGTGACAGGACCAGAGGCAATGGGCACAGAAAGGAACACAGGATGTTGCATCTTAACATCAGCAAACATTTTTTTCCCAGTGAGGATTAGCAAGCACTGGCACAGGTTATCCTTAGAGGCTACAAAGTCTTGCAACTTGGAGATACTGAAAAAGCTGCCTGGACATGATCGTGGACCCTCAGCTCTAGGAAACCCTGCTTTAGCAGGGGGCTGGACCACATGACCTCCACAGAAAATTTCCAACTCCAACTACTGTGTGAAGATGTCATATGGAACCTAGGACTAAGAGCACACAGCTGCAGCATGAGATAGATTCCAGCTTTATCAGAGGAAGACAATGTTTCATACTAATCATAAAGGATTATCACATTCAGTTGAAATACTGGATCAATGTGTTTGCTGGAGGGGTGGAACAAAACAACCTGTGAAACAAAGTTTGATTTCATTTCAGTCAAATACAAAGATATGTACTAGTGAGACAAAGCAATGATACTTCTTCATGGATAGAACAGCTGACACTAATATATTGCAGGGAGAAGATCAATGCCTACTTCTCATTCTCAGCACTCCTTGAATATGCACAATGTCCCCATGACCCCATCCCAGGATGAAAAGTATGTGAAGAAGGCCTTCTGATAAATACTTTGTAATATACTGTCACTGTCCAAAGTGGGGAGAGGGGGTGGGGTGGTGGCAGGAAGTCAGTCTGGAATAGTTTTGTCCTTTGAAAAAAGCATGATACTTATCCACCCCTTCAGAAAAATAGCAGCAACAGACTATAATGCCTTAAGGCAGACTCCCCAGAGGAACTAGCCCCCTACTCTGGCTAATGTTTGAAGATGTCACAATCTTGACATTTTGAGTACAATGAGGTCCTGACTAAACAAACACTTTAATAGAAACTACACAAAGTTAATGTCAGTCCCTTCTGCTAGAACATTGCCAGGATCAAACCTCTCCCACATTTAATGAAAGATGTGTGTTAATATTCTTCTTGCCAATGGAAAATTGAAAAAAGTTTTGAAAAACAACATTTTTTTATACAGAATGCCAAAACAAAAATGTTTCTACTTCTGATCTCAATTGTCCATTTCTGCCTTGCCTATTACACCAGTGGGCAAAACAAATCAAAGCTGAAGATATTGAAAAACCCTCAAATACCACTAGTGTCTTATGCCACAGATTCAATATTCAACTCACTTCTGGACACACCTGGCAGCAGTCAGCAGAGATTATTATACCTTGAGTTATCTGGCATCCACTGTTTGCTAGCCAATGCAATGTCCTAGGAGTTATGCAGAAAGGAGTTAAAACCCATAATACAGTGCAATTATCCCAATCAGATTATAATAACCAATAATACTTCAAAATGAGTACTGGGTAGTGGAAAAAAAAAGCTACTCCTCCAAAAAGTGTGTAATACATCTTCAAAAATCTTTGTCTAAATACCAGTTTATACCCACTAAGCAGTAATCATTCCAGACACCAAAACACAGACCTAATTCCCAAGTTTTGAATTTGGTCCTACCTCATACATGAACTCTATTTTCACAAATTAAGTACAACCAACTCTAAGTGAAGAAGACCTAACTCCAAACTTGCACTGATTCCAGGAAAACTTTTTCTTTGGGCTTACTTAGGAACAGCAATTAGCTGAAATCTCAGCTATCTGAAACTGATGTTCTATAACCAAAACCTCAGCTCCTGGAATTATTACTGATAGATGATCTTGCCTTTCAGCAGCAAGAGCAAGCACATGACTGACTCTTTTCTGAGCCCCCACCTTCAAGATTTAATGCTACTCACTGAAACATAAAAGGTGTAACACTAGGTAAGATTAGAAGACAATGGGGAAAAGGGGAAAATTGAAAAGATTTGAACCTTCCCCAAAAATAAAAATACTCAATGAACAGAACAGGAAATGCTGCAATCTCTACTAGATCTCTAAAACTTAAATCTGGCATATGGATGTAGGTAGAAAAGTATTTGGAAGAGTTTACAAAGTAGATGCTCCCTGTTGAAGATTCTTGGTTGATTTCAGTCATTCAAATGGTAGCAGTCATTAGCAACTTCATGGTTTCCAGATGAAAAGAAAAAAGCATCTGTTAGCTAGCAAATGATTACCCAATCTCAGTTACTGACAGCTTCATCTCTTAGTGGGACTGCAAGAACACATTTCCCAGGCACAGTATTTTGGCATTCAAATTCACACCAATCTAAAAACATGGTAGCTCAACTTTGGGCAGCAATGGGGACTGTGACAGCAATCGAAACCTCTCTTCCCTCAGGCCTTTCAAAGAAAATTCTCATGCTGTTAAAGGGTCTCAGGTTGTATCTCCAAAACACACTCTGACCTGGGCTAAATTTTGTAAAAGACCACATAAAACTTTAAGATGAAGACTTCTCTCAATACACTCCTTTAGCATTTTAAATTTCCCAGTAACAAAGACAGAATTTGTGTGTGTAGGATGGAGAGCCTTTTTGAGGACTGATCCAAGACTGTAAAATTAATTTCTCCTGAAGCTAAAAGGAAAACTCAAAGTTCCCCATCTTCTCTCCCACTTGGTGCTTCTTTGATCCCTATTCTTTCAAACATGAAACCAAGTGTATTTGTAAATGCAGACTAAAGCTTCCCAACAAAACCCTACCAAAACCAAGGCATTCCTGCCTTGGCAAGAGGTTGGACTAGATTATCTCCAGAGGTCTCTTTCAACCCTAACAATTTTGTGATTCTGGATTCCATCATACATTACTTTTCAATCAACAGAATGAAAGCACAACTTCAGTCAATGAATTAGCTGATACTGACTCACTCTACATGAAAAGGAGCAGAACTTCCAAAGTGCTTTAGCTTAGCCTGCCCTTGAGATGCTCACTAGCCAGAGTAAAGCTATCTTCATAAACTACATGTTAATAAATGTTGATGACCCTACTGTGCATATATTTTTTTTTATTATACTACATGTTAAAGCAGCATCCAATCTAAGACTCACTTTACGCACAATTTTCAAGCTGTTATCTAACTGTAAGCTTGAACAGTTGTACAGCTTTGTGACTTCTATTTAAAACAAATAGTAAAAAACTGAAATAAAACTGCAAGAAGCAGCTGCTTTATTATGAGCACACTCTTTGGCAAGCAGCCTCCACATTTATTCAGACAAGTTATGATTTTATCTCCAACAGGAAGTGCACTCAAGTATTTTTGGGAAAAGAAATCAGAAAGGAAATTATCATGACCCACACTGAACTACAGTAAGAGGCACTCTGCTACCAGTAAAACTTCTGCTAAGGGTTACTGCTACTAGGAAGAAAGGTTAATGTTCTGGAGACAGACAGCATTTAGTGACAATAACTACTACAAAGGAGACCTGGAAGACAGGTTTTCTTGTTTGCTGTAATTTGCAGCCCCAGAAGAGCAGACAGACTCTTCTGCACATGGCAGAGTAAGATCACCAGAAAGACATTGATTGTACTGCTGTCTCCAAGGCTGGCAAACACATGGAAACACGGTTACAGTATTTCCTAAGGAAGAAAAAGGATTCAGGGCAGCTAAGCAAGCCAGGGCAAGAATCAAACACCCTGTCTGGCTACCCTTTTGCTTAAAATGTGAGTTCTGGGCCTTAGGATGCCCATGTCACCAGAGAAGGGCGGACACAAATATTCTGACACTTTCAAGCTTCATAAGGTACCAGTTAGAGGGTAACTAGCACAAGTCTAGAGCTCAGCTATGAGCTCTTGCTTCTTGCTGGAACTTAGGCTTCCCTGACTGGACTGCATGTTGTATAGTTGAATCCCAAAAGGATAAAGAGCACAGTACTTTCTATGGGAATTTGCCTTTCAAAATGCAGGCAAAAGAGATGGATCTCAGATGGTGTTAACTTTGCAGAGAACTATATACTCCAGTCAAAAAGATTTCTTACCATGTAACATTTCCTCTAGTATATCCCCAGTAAAAAAAACACAGGTATGGATTGATTTTTGATATTTGCAATTTACTCTGCTACAAAAAGATTTTCCCAACTACCCTTGAACTTGAGCACATAAATTTTTCTTAAACCATTATGTGAAACTTAAAGGATCTGAATGTAATTCTGGAAGAACAGGAAAAGGAAATATCAAAACTTCTATCCGTTACAGACATACACACACCCATTAGAAAACACAATGATTAATCTAAAAGAAGACTTCCTGAAATCAAGGATTTTGTACATGCCTAGATACTAATAATTTATTTTTAAAAGGTTGCTTTTAGTTTTGATGTAGGAAATATAGCGTTTATGTAAAAAAAAAAAAGGGGGACAGCAACACACATTCACCCTGCATAAATCAGTAACAGCATCAACAAATATATACATTAACTCCTCTACAATGGAAAAGAACATTTTCCTCTGTGCCAAACTTTCAGTTAAGCTGCTTTGACTTAAGATAAAAATCAAGACTCAAAGATGTCCCTTTTATTGTAATAATGAACCTTAAATTAATTGTTTCTCCTGTAGAATTGCATAACTCTCATGCTTACATGTCGAAAACTGTAAAAGACTGAGACACCAACTTGAACATAATAGGTTTGCTCTGCATTCATTTTGCATATTCCAGTAACTTAATTCACTCTGAACATCTGATTTCAAATGCCAAAGCATTTGTGTTTATAACAAAGCCCAAGAAAGAATGAAAATTCTAATATACTCTATGTCAGAATGTGAGCTAAGTAACTTTACAAAGAGAAATCTCAGTAGCCTCCTAAAAAAAGTAGAAATATCAAAGAAAGCTGTAGTTTCTTTAATGTAAATTCCTACTTCTTATTAAAGGATAAACTACATTTAAGAAATCCAGACACTTTACTTTCACAGTTTGCAGCCCAGCAGTATTTTTAAAGAGAAGCAAAGTAGCCAAACCAATTAAAAAAACGATTATAAAAAGAAGTTAACTGACACAATGAGGTTTGGTTATTCTTCAAGAACAGGAGGCTTCAAACAAAAAGGCTGTGCCCCTGTGAGAAACAAAGATGTAGTATGTGATTATAAATAATTATTTCTAAGCTTCTGTGACTTCACTGAGTCGAAATAAAATGCAGACTCCTAAAATCACTTTCATTTAAGCTGTGTCTATGGAATGAGGCTAAGACTGTTTTGTGCAACATGACTTTCATCTATTCTATTAAGAATGCTTTTTATAAAATTGAACATTAGGGATATTTGAATCAGGATCACTGTTCTTCAGAACACAAGCATTCAGACTCAACAATTGCAAATTAGCTGCCAGGCAAAAATTTTTATTGGTGGCTATTATATATAGTCCCTGATATATCCTGACCTCTTTGGGGGTTTTTGTGAGAAAAATTATTATCCTGTTGACATCCACAAAAATATAGACGACAAAGTTAACTATCTCTAATAAAACAGATCCTGTCAAACTTTCAAAGAAACTTGAAAAGATCTTGTTAGTAAAGATAAAAGTAAGATGAACCCCTCGGGTTAACTTGAAGAGATCAAGACAAGGAAAACCCCTTCCAATTTTCATTACATGCCAGACTATGAAACTTAATTCTTTACCTAAAGGGAGGCTCTGAACCATGACTTATAGAAGACTCTGGATTTCTTAAAAATAATAACAATAATAATAATAGAATGCCTTTGTACTCTCATCAACTATAAAGCAGCACCTGTATTTCACATTCCTTTTTTCTTTCTGTTAATTGTACTTCCTAGAATATTTTGGAGGAGGTCAAGGGGTACTTTAGAATATTGGTATCAACACTATACCCAACTTTTAGATTTGATTTAGTTTTCAAATCAACAATTTCTTTGTTCTTCCACAATGTTTTGAATAAAGAAATAATTCTTGAAAGTTGAATTCTGCTTTACAGCAATGCTTTTCAGTAACTTTCAGATTTTCCTCCAAAAAGCTTAATCCACCAGCTTTAGTGACTGGTGAGTTAAAGTAGACTTTCTATACCTCCATTAGTTGATTTAACAGAAGGCATGCCTTACCTTTCTTACAAATAGTTTGTTACACAAAGTTCTCCTCCTCTCTGAGCACTTTGGTTGAAAGATTTCCTAGTTATATTTTGCATTACATTTCCGCTTCAGCTTTCAAACTGAACAGAGTGACAGTTTTCTCACATGTTCTGCAAAAAGTCTGGGCTATACTTCCACATGGCATTCCCAAGACAGAACAGTCTTTCATAAAACTAAAAGTAATTTTACAAAAAGCAGCCATGAACAAGTTTCTTTACTAGTAACTTGCAAACCTCAATATTAATTGCAGCTTTTAAGAACTTGTGAAACATCCAGTCACTTTTTCATACCTTGGTACTTGGTAACCCTCTGAAAAAACCCAGAAATGGAGCCCACCCTCCCCTGAAGCCAGTAAACCATGTATAGTCCCAACAAGAAAGGAAGTGATTTATTCCTAATCTCTGGCAGCCCCGGATCCAAAATGCCTGCAGCTGTCATGGTGGCTTCTCTTTCCTACACATCAGGAAACAAACTTATTTTTGCACTGATCTGTAAGTACTCTGCAAGCACATCACAGCTTCAAGTGGAATAAGACCTGGGACATTTTGGCAAAAATCCTAACAGTGAATTACAGCCAGTGAAGTCAACTCAGCCTGGCAAGAACCACAGGTTAAGGAAACAGAAGTGAATACCAAATACACAAAGCTCACTGCTGATGGTTCTCAAGAACACTTCTGCACCTCTGTCAGAAGTGACTAAGCGCAGCCAATCCTACCTTCAAGGCAAATGGCTGATCTCAAAAAGTCTCTCACAGCATTTTGTGGTGATTTTCTGTTGTGTTTTTTTCTCTGACCTGGAAGAAGTCAGCAGGACTACCACATCTTTGCAAGATCAGGGCCTTGAGAATTATAGCTGCACTTACTGAGAAGTAATGCAATTTCATTAATACTTGGGTACTTGTCTGCACTAAAATGCAACATTATTATTTTTATAATATACACATTAGACAGCTTCTTACTTGTTAGATTCCGAAGCATGTCCTAGCATTCACTGGTTTATTACCCTTAGCCTGCCAAAATTCTTGAGGTTCTCCTAATTACTCTATCTTCTTTTAAGACACTACTACCATGAATTTCAGACTTTTGTCTCCTGTTTCTCTTAAAAGTACATTTATACCGACATGTATTTACCCTGTCCCTTAAACTATAGCTACAAAAACATTACACTGTCTTAAGTGTAGCCAGAGACGCTACTTAACATAGGCTGGGAAAAAAAAAAAAAAGGAACATATCCTGTTCCCATCAACAGGAGGCTTACACTTTTGAAGTAGGATCAAGTTTCCAGGGAAAAGACTTGGTGAAAGCTGACAGAAAGAAAATTGTTGCGGCCGGGTTTAGACAGAACAACCGCAACTTGCAGCTTGAGTCTGGAGCGCCTCCTGCTGTTCAAGGGACAGAACAGCAGCAAGGAGCGGTAACGCCGAGGAAAGTGACAAAAACCAACCCGATGCGACAGCAAATAGCATCAGAACTCTACAGTCCAAACGCATGAGGGCATTCTGCATCCTACAGAAGTAAACATCTACTTCTCAGAGCTAGTTATTAGAAATCGGGTGAAGGATTTGTTACTTTAATACTGCTACAGTAAAGACTAAATGTATATTTACAAGACAATATATATACATAAATTTAAAATACACAACACGCTGCAAATATAAAATAGACACATTAAAAACATGTCACGAGTTTTAGTGTCATTTGAGATGTAGCTGGTCAAAATCTGGAGGACTAAAGAGGAATGGCTGAATAGGCCAACATTTTCAAGCAGACACACGGTCCCATAGAATATTTCTTGCACCCCCTAGTGCTGAGTTACTTAATTAAGAACCGAATCCTCATAGTCTCTTTCTTTATCCCTACATTTGTAAAGATAATCTGTATCTCATGTACCTGACAATACCTAGAAAATGATGAGTCTGTACTTCAGCTGGAGCCATGGTGACAACAGTAGTCCAAAGGGAATACCCAAAAGCATACATTTGCTTCCCTATCAACAAAAATGTTTTACTAAGCAGAAGAAAAGAGAATTTCCTAATACAAAAACCTACCATGCAAACTACTACTGAGTCCCAAAACATGAGAGACAAATACATAAGCCATGCTATGTGCACAGCACTACTACAAATACAACCATGGCATTTCTGTTAAAGACCTAAAGCTAAAAGTAAATTTCTTCCAAAAGAGAGAAACCCTTAGAGAACAAAAAAAAAAAAAAAAAAAATCTAACAGACTAAACAAAGAACAGGAGAAATGCATGACAGTTAAGTGCATCTTGTTTTAAAATATATTTTGTGATTCCAAGATGAAAAAATGCAAAATATAATAGGACAGAAGTAAAAAAAATATTTATTGAGCTTATAAATAAAAAAAAAGAAAAATATATATTTTTAAAAGCATTCCATAATTTTCCTATGGAAAAAACCAACCAACCTAGGAAAATAACATCACTTTTCCTTCGATGCATAATTTAATACTGTGAGATAACTGGGTCAGTTAAAAAAAGAGTAACAACAAATAGCCAAAAGTCAAACTCCAGCCAAGCATCAAGGCTTGTGTGACAGATACAGTTCTTATCTTCCAGTTACAAAAGTGCTGATCTGAACATACCATAGTATCCACAGGGCATTCAAGAAGGGATGTGGTCAAACAAGGAAAGTACAAATAGAAGATAAAGAATAGGAGATTCCCATCTGGGTAACAGGGCATTTAGGGCAGAGACATGACAAGGTATATTCCCATCCTCTGGCTGTTGTATGAATACTCTGACTCCTGCCTAGTTTCACTCATAGAGCACAGTCTTTGAGACTGTGCAGGGGAGCAGTTTTACTTTTCAGAGCCGAATACCCAGCGTCCAGTACCCTGTTAACCACCCACAATATGAGCAGAATAAATGTAAAGCCTTGTTCAGGCAGTTAGATCAAACACTTTTTCCAAAAAGGCAACTATCCAGAAAACAGGCCCATGAAAGATCTACACTCTTGTGTTAAAGCAAAGCAGCTCTGCACACAATGGAAAGGAAAACTACTTTTTTCCCCTTGTCTTGTAGATGCTTGTATATCTGCCAGAAACAAATAGTCCTACCCAAGCTGGAGGGAGAAAAACATTGGGCCCCAATCCTGGATTGTAACCAGGGAGGCCCTACACAGATTCAAGAGACTCTTCACACTGATCCAACTTTCAGACTTGGTGCCTGAATAGAAAAAAATAGCAAAGATACACTGCCAATGTCTAGGTCTGTTTTACCTGCAGCTCTTCCTTCACAAAGACACCATGCAATTCTTAAAGTAACTTAATTGGGTCTCTTACAAAGCCCTCCAAGGAAAGGAAATATTTTTCTTTCTAATGCCAAAAAGAGCAAAATTATCTACTTGTGATCATCAGCAACTCAACCATGAGATTGTTAGCTTCATGAGGAGATCTAAGAAGGACAGTAAGACTAAGGACAATCAGCACCAGAAGACACTCTTCCAGGACAAGTAAAAAACACAGTGCCTTCTACACCTAATGCTCTAAGCCTTACATACCAATTCTGAAAACAACCAGGCCAGCTTTTAGCAATCCTTTCATGCTGTCTATACTACCACAGCTTTCTGATCCAGAGCAAACTACTATTTTAATCAGATACATCTAGTCTATGTTTGTTTAAAAACCAAAAAACTGTAAATCTGCAGTGAAGGAAGAATTTTTTTCTAAACCCCCTTGTGAGAGCATCACATCTTTCAATTATCTTTTCCAACAGAAACCTCAAAGGTCATTGCTGCTGATCTAATAAAGACAACATGCAGGGCTTACATCTTTCAGAGCTGACATCTCATTATGTGCAAAGGCACTATTTAGGTCTGTGTAAAGGATTTATTTCCCAGTCTTTGCAAGAGAGATAAGAATGAATTCTATCCATAAACAGTAAAGATTTATGGAAGAAGTTCCTATTTCAAGTCTGCAAAAGAGGATGAAGTTACACATTCAGTAAGAAGCACAATGAAGTTAAAATACAAAGTTGAATTGTATTCAGGGTTCAAAATTTATTTTTAAACATTAGTACAGCCCAGCTAAGAACTAAAAGCAAAACAAGAATAAGGATTTTCTATCAGTTCTAGAACTGCTTCGTCCTCTTTGATCTTCAAAGAAGGCCAATATTTCCTTGCAAAACAACACAGGAGCCAAAAACTTGTACAGGCATTAGAGCAGTAACTAAAAAATATTACAAACAACCCTCCCACCAGATAATATTTATTTTTTCATCTTGAGGTACATCTTCAAAGAAAGAAATCCTGTTTATGTTGAGAACTTTCTTTGTCTTTATTGCAAGGACACTCATTTACATTACAATCAGGAACATAAGGAGCTTACCTCTCAGCACGAAGGACTCCACTGTAATAGGGGTGATCCCATGGCATCAGCATCTGAAAGAGAATTCCAGCTTATAATTACAATAACAGACAAAAAGTGAACCCAAAGTAAAAGTTTTGTTTCACTTGAGTATTTTTGCAGTTTCAGTAAGTCATAGAATTTTGAAAAGTAATCTGAAACAGTTAGGGCTCAATTCAAAAATAGCATCATATATCATAACCTGAAAACTTTTTTAACACTTCTTGAAGATTGGTCTTCTTATTCAACTATATGATAGGACTTCATACCAGATTTCAAGAAATATACTCAGTTCAAATAAAAAGATAAATCTAGATATGTACAGCATTAAGATACATTCAATGTAGTATACAAACTGGGCTTGAATCTAACCTAAAGCAGAACCTTTATTTATCAAATGAGTCGATTAATTCAAAGCAAAGTGGTAGTTCCTTTCACAGCTTTATGTTTTGGTTATCTCACTATCACTTTGTATAAACCAACAGCAAATACTCAGTATTTAGTTTTAATACAGCAACTAAGTGGTCAGAAAGCATTTGAAGCCAGTAGAGAGAATGTTTCTAATTCTATTACATCTTATACACTGAAGTAGAAGTAATTGTAGAACATGATTACCTTATACTATTTTTTTTTTAAAGAAACAAAACAGACAATCACATATGGAAATGTAACTTACTGAATTGTGGGGATTGAGCTTCATCTTCATCTTTGTCATCATTTCAAAGTCTTTTTGAGTTCTGAAAAATATTTTTATGATGAAAACATTAATGAAAGATTTTTGAGCAGTGAAATACAGTACATGATGATATTGCACCCTAATAAAATGCCCATCATCAGAGATTTACAGTACTATATAAAATGACTAGATAAAATGGCAGGTCCACATACAACAGTAGAAAAACCTTTTCATTCTGCTTCTGCCATTCAGGCACTTTCAAATTCAGTCCCTCTTCCTGTGGTTGTACAGCTCAAAAGCATTTTTATTCTTACAATACACCCCATTTATACCCAGAGAGGAAACTGTTTTGTGCTGTGTGGAGCTCAGGGTGGCAAGAGGGACAAAGATGGAAATTTGTTTATAGGTGCAAAATGTATGGAGTTGTGCATATGGCAAGAAGACAAGGATAGGTGTTCCACACTTCAGCTTGGTCTTCCTGTTTGCTGTTAACTGCACTTCTTGCATTCAGTCCTGGGTGTTCTCTGATCACAGACACAGGATCTATTCTAAGCACACAGCTTTTTCTTTCTCTCAAAATTCTGGGGAAGTCTTGGTCTTTATTTAATCAAAGCACATAATAAGCAGCACTGACTAACTTATTATTGCACAAGTCTCTCTATTCTTGAAATAAAGAGTGTGGCTAAAAAAAAACGTAGCGAAAAAGGCATACCTTTTAGACAACTGCTCAGAAAGCTTCTCCAGAAATTGTCTTACTGTTTCTAGAAGGAAGGAAAAAATATTAAAATTATTCTTCCCGTCCCAAAGGATGTTAAATTTACATGAGATGGATGTTTAATTTAAAGGATGTTAAATTTACATTTACTATTCCAAATAAAAATTCCATTAGTTTTTTTTAACAAACTACTCCACTGACATTATTTTAAGAGAATCTAGTACTCCATTTACTTTGTTATGTGCTGAGATAATGACACCTTCATAATCTAAGAAGTGAGCATCAATTCTGAACTAAAACATCAGATCCTCCTCAGTGAGTACTGTTATTTACAGTGACCACTGAGTATGGCATACAGCAAAATGTAACTGCAATAGAACATTTCGCTGGAAAATTATGTGCAAACTTAGCTAAAGAAACGAACAACCTTTGGTCTCATGTTACATGTTTGACTTCTCAACATGTCCTTCCATACATGCCTTCCTACCTGGATTTTTGGCCATTGTTCCCTGAAGAGCCCTGTGGGCAAAGGTGTCATAACCAACCAGCTGTGCCAGGCTGTTCCTGCTCGCAAGCAGCTCCTCCAATCGAGCCAGCTGCTGAGTGTTTGAATGCAGAAAAATCTTGTAAGCAGCTTCCCGCACCTAATACAAGGAAAAAAAAAAAGTCACATTGCTACAGAGTGATTTTTAAGAGAAACAAGTGATGCAACTGAAGATTGGCATAACAGCTGTATTCCACTGATATTGGTGGGAAAAGGCCTAAAGTCTTTTAACAATACTAATTACAACTGCCTGACAATTACAGCTCTTACCCATTAAAAGTGGAATGAGGAAATGCAATGAGACAACCTAATAGATCAAGACTGCCAAAAAGGGTCCTGTTCTCTACTCCTGTCAACAGTCTCTCATCACCTCCCTCTTTCTGCCAACATCTGTGCTTTTCAGACCACTCTGTGGGCTGCTTTAACTCATTAAAACTTCTGAAAATAAACCCAAGTTGTTCTCTGCATATCAGTTAGGTTTGCTAATGGTAGAATCTGACAAGAAAAAGAGACAGGGTCAGAGGAGAGAAAACAGAGGAAGAGAAAAGCCTTATTTCTTTTGTAGTAGAAAACGATTAATCTGCCCGTCTGCCTACAAACTTTTTCCTTTTCTCATATTTTTAGTTTGGGTCTTTAGTTTGGGTCTTTTCATAACTCTGAAAAAAGAAATTAGCTGAAGACTCAAAATTTAATAAAATGCTTTTATGTTTCACAAGCCAATCACCAATAATTTTATTTCTACATATGGAATAAGCTCAAGAAATCCAGCAACAACTTATACTTGCCTTCATCTGAACTAAGCCTCACTCCACATAGCATAAGTGAAGAAAGAACCCTGAAATGTTTCAATATGCTCCTGATCCTAGAATTGTAACTAAAAGTCTAGTTGTAACTAGAAGTCTATGCCACGGCCATATTTCAATGAGTCTAAACTAATTTTAAATTTATAACTCAAAATTAATTCTTTTTCAGAAAAACAACATTATCAATAACTAAAGTAAGTTTTTTTTCAGGATAATCGAGGTTGGATGGGACTTCATGAGGTCTCCAATCCAACCTCCTGCACAAAACAGAGACAGCTATGAGCTAAGACCAAGTCACACAAAGCTTTTTCCAGTCTGGTCCTGAAACCCTGCATATATGGGATAGACAGCATGACCTCACTATTTCACTGCTTGGGTATCATCAGCAGGAAAAACTTCTCCAACTGGCATTTCTCAACTTTTGCCTTCTGACACTTGTTCTCCTGTCATGCACCATGCTGAAGAGCCTGGCTCTATTTTCTCCATGACCTCCTTTGTAGGTAGGAAGGAGAGGGTGCTGGCAGGGTCCCCCCAAACCACCCCTGCTGCAGGGTGAACAAGCCCAAATCCCTCTGCCCTTCCTCACAGTGGAAGCACTCCAGTTACTGCCCATCTTGGTGGCCTCTGCTGAAGACACTCCTGAAGAGTGGGGCTACAATCTCACCGCTCAGTTTCTAAGGTAAGCCCATGTGCTGTTGGCTCTTTGCTGCCAGGGTCACTGCTGGCTCATGCTCAGCTTGCTGCTCACCAGTACTGTGGGCCTTTGCCACAGATCAGACCCAGCCAGGCAGTCCCAGCCTGACCTATAACCAGGAGTTCTCCATTTCCAGGTGTATGATTTTGCTCTTGTCCTTTTTGAATTATGTAAGACTGAACCATTATCCCAGCTCTTAGGCCACTGAACCATTATCCCAGCTTTTAGGCCACTCTGAATGTCAGCCTTCACCTTCAAGTGTATTGATTGTTCCTCCCTATTTGCTCTCCCCTGCACATCTGGTAGGCAAGCCTTCTGTCACTTCCTCTATGTAACTGATAAAGGTGTTAAACAGGGGACCCAGGATAGACTCCTGCAAGAATTCTTCCATTATGAGTCTTCCTGTAGGGTGCATGTCAACCAACTCTCTGATCCTGAAATTGGTCTTTTTACCTATCTGACTGTCCACCAATCCAGACTGCAATCTCCTGCCTTGGACTAAAGTCACTGATGCACACTGAGGCAAAAGCAAGTGATGAGCATCTCAGCCTTATCTGTCTGCTGCCACTGTCACCCACCTTACTCAGCACCTAGCCTACGTTTTCCTTGCTCAGGCTTTTAGTACCAATGCAACAGTAACTGCTTTCATTGCTTTCGATGTCCCTTCCAAGTCACAACTGCAGTTGAGCCTTGACTTTCCCAACATCATACCTACACATACAGGCAATGTTTCTACATTTCTCCTCTGGATCTTGTACCTTCCACTCCATGTATGATATCTTTTGGAGATGAAGCTTTGTTAAGAGTTGTTTGCTTGTCAAGCCTGGTTCCTGATACATCTGCTTGGCTTTCTAAGGATCAGGATGCACTGAGTATCTCACTACTCTCACACACTTGGAGGATGCTGCCATTAGAGAACTACCTGCTTTCTTGAGCTCCTTTGCCCTTCAGAACTGCAATTCATGGGATCCCACCTCTGAATAAACTGAAGTGTGCTTGCCTAAAATCCAGTCTGTATTCTGCCCCTCTTCTTCCTACAGCCATTCAGGATCTGCACAGCCATTACTTCATACCTGCCACTATCAAATATGCCATTGATTATTACATTCTATCAAAGTTGTTCCCTGTTAGTAATTACAGCATAATCACAAACCACATAGATTTGACTCACTAACAAGTCAAATAACTGATATGCACTTCTGGTATAAAGGATGCCAAAGTAAAGTCAGGGAATACAAACCAGATCATCAGGACAATCAGCATGCAGACCAGCAATTCGTAGGTAATTGCCTTCAGCTGTAAAATTGTACCGAATGTGCTCTGGCAACACATGTTTGTCAATCTTGTTGGGAATGTGAGTTCCTATCAGAAATTCGTTACATAAATCCAATATTCTGACATTGAGCTCGACTGCCTTTTTACGCTGTAAGAAAAATAAAGTACAAAACAATATCTTCAGACAGAGTACAAGCAGAACTCAAAGTTTTTAAACCTTAAAGGACTCTTTCAAAAATTAAGCAGAAAGTACAACACTTAAGATTATACCTACAGAATCAATAAAGTCATAATGCAGGGCAAGTCAACAAGACCAGATGCTCATAAAGCATTGAAATTTCAAAGAAAAGGCCCACGTTTCTGCAGTACGAAAATATATAGTGGAGTTCAAGTAGAAATTACACAAGCTTTGCTAACTTGTAACTGATTGCTATGTAAAACTTTGACTAAAAAAAGAAGCATTTTTAAGAGAGATACCCTAAAACAGATAGAGAATAAAATTCTCTTTTTCCTGTTTGTATTGTGCTGTTTTCTGGAGACTGTAAACTATTTACAGTATTTCAATCCTTCTCTTAGAAGTTTGTGATTTAGAGTTTTATCATCATCACAGTATTTCACACACTTAATCATGCAAGATGTGCTTCAGTGAACTTGCTCACATTAGTACACTGTGGACTGTATTGTCTGTGGGCTCATAGCTCAAAAAAACAAAGGCTGAGGGTACAGATACAACATATCTTGTACAGGCCAAAGAATGACATAACATGATCTCTGTTCTCCCATTCCCACTCTTTCTCTTGAAAATATATCTTCAAGTTTTATTTTAAAAAGCAGGAAGTCTTTGTAGCAGAAGTAAACCTCAACTTAAAACAGGGAAGGATTACTAAAATCTTAAATGAGAAATGAAAAAAACCACTGAGCAGCAAGCAAGAAAAGTGAGATAGGCAGGGAAGGAAGAGGAAAACATGCAAAAATAAGTGAAATTGTAACTGAAAGGAGATGAAGCATCATAGAACCAATGGCCAAATCAGACAAACTCCAGAGCTGAAGTTTCAGGGTTGTTCTTTGGACAATGTAATTGTAAAAATATATTCTAGAACCATTTTCTAGGTCACAAAACACCATCAAAACCATTATCTTCAGAATAACTCTTTAGCATCAGTCTGGTAGAAGAGCTTTTGTACGGATCTTTTTGGAGGGTATGACTCAAATAAACAAGGAATTAACTTCATACAGTGACATGAACTCTGAACAGACAGATCATCCATACCACAAAGCATGGTGTAAGCTGCTGGGTTTGAAAAATCCATCACTAACTACTGCAAAAGTATATAAAAGCTCCAACACAGGTAATCAGACCATGCCCAGATACTCAATTTTGAACAAGATTTACACCTTCTGGTTATGTGAGCACCCCAGGAGTGCCTGGACACACACCTGAACTCTTCTAACACACTCCACTTGATTAACCTCAAGGTCATCAAGGTGCATGGAGTGCTGCTTTTCCCTCTCTGTAAATATCTTGTTCTGATAGCTGAGTAGCTATTTTAAATATCTGATGCAGACACCAAAGAAAGAAAATAGGATCTCAGGACTTGCTTATAACTCCTCAGGACAGAAAGGAATGATGAGGACCAAACTAGGAAGAACAACCAACTATCTAAAAACTACCTTCAGAAGTGATTTAAAATCGTCAAAGTTAATCACTTCTAAGGCAACAAAATTCCACATAGGACAAACTGACCCAGAAGCACGTGATTTCATGTCCCACATGGTTCATTATCTGGTCTTTTGTAGACAGACAAATTTCTGTTCATACATTGTAGCCAGAAATTACCTTTTCTTCATCCAAATGAATGCCACTGATCTCAAAATCAAACATAAAAAGTTCTGCCACTCGCCTAAAAATACAGTAAATCCCTGTTAAAACAGCCTCATTTAATACTAAGCAGCATTTTTTAACAGATCTTGCCTTTAGTAGTTATTTATGTTTCATGTCTTTCACAGAGATTAACACCACAGTTATATGAACGTTTTTATTACGGACAAAGATTTCCTACATTTTAGGTCCTTAATAATTCACTCAGTGAGAAACAATTTGTCCTTTGTTCTTAGTTTAGTCATCTGCTTTGAAAATATCCTTCAAAATAATTCCAGTACCTTAATCTAGATGTTCAAACAATTTGTGCAAATTACCATTTTAATTTCCTTTCACACTTCATTTATTTTAATATCAGAAAAACATCTTTCCAAATCTAACATCCTTGATTGTGGTGAAAGAAAGAAGAAGGAAATAACTTACTCATTAAGCTTGTCTAACCATGTCAGTGAATAAATAATTCAAAACTGTAACTGCATAAGCAGCTAATCAAACCTATTACAGCAACCATAAAGTAAGCTTTCAGTAACTATACTGCTAATCTAATTTTGAAAAATATAATTTTCTATAAAGTGAAATCAAGTTATATAGTCTGTTCCTAATTTTATTCCTAAGCACATTGATACTAGACACCTATAGTATATATGTATAGTATATAATTTTAATCAAAATAATATTATTGAAGAAAATATTAAGTTTTCTTTTATTTTGTTCTTGCAAGATCTCAGTTATTCAGCATAAATATATCTTGTGCTCTACAGTCACATTCTCCAAGATTACACAACTACAAACTTCCTAACTCGTGTGCAGGTAGTTTGGTAGAGACTAGTAAATTAATAATGGAAAAGTGGTTTGTTTTCCAAAAGTTGCATTTATTAATTTAAGAAAACACAAAATATAAGTACAATAAGGAACAAGATATAGCATCTAAGAAACTAAATCTGCAAAGTTCTATTTATAATCTATGAAGATCTATAAGCATTAATAAGTACCTGGTTTCTGGATCTAAGGAACTCAATACAGTTTCATCAGCTAGCAGACGTCTCAGACTCTGACAGAGTTCAACATCTGTATTTAATCTGAAAAGATACAGGGTAAAAGAATCATGCACTAACAACAGACTAATATTTCAGTTTCTTGGTATTACTTATTCAAAGGCAGTATTTAGTGAAACAACATTAAAAGCCAAGGACTGTATTTTAAAATGCTTTCTGGTTCACAGTCACAGTTAAAAAGTAGAAAATTTCTAAACAGAGCATAAGTGGACAAACCAGCATGGAAACAGGCATTGTGCATCTGACAGAAAAATACTTTTGGATGGTACTTTGTGGCAATATGAGCAAGTCTAACACTGACTGCTTATTTTTTTATAAACAAAGATAATCATGATGAGAGCATAAGGGTGGGAGAATGGTTTTCTAATCCTTTCTTTGAAAGGACTACCTTAAAGGAAAACCTGTGCTCAAGTTTGCCATCAGTCAAATGTGCTGCTTAGTGCCACTGGGCTAGACTAAGAGCTTACTATCCCCAGAACACTTCCACACACCAAGCACTGTCCCCATGCAGATAACACTGAGTCCATCAGATTTGCTGGCATGTTATCCTGCACTCCCAGGTGGGATACAGTGGGCAATGAAACACACGCACACAACAGTTTATGAGCCTCCCAAGATAATATGTGAGCAATTTCTTCTTTCTACAAATTTTATGTCTGAAATGGTTTCAGATATTAAAGTCATATTGTTATATATAGTATGCTTAATCAAAGTCCTGAGAAATCCACTTTCAAGCATTTTGTCCATAAACTTTACAAACACTAGAGAATTGTCACAAGTCCTAGAAAAATGCCACTTGAGCCTTTGATGGGCTTCAGGGACATGGAGTCATAAACTGCAACTAAAATAGAAAAGCCTTTCATAAGATACTGTAACAAAACTACACCCTTAAATATCTGTAATATCTGTAACAGAAGACTGACACTTTGCTCCCATGCACAAATATTTTTAGTTGATTGCTGTTTTCATAGATGATCATACAGTAATTTTTAAAGCTTCATATGGAAACCGAAAAAAAAATAGAAAAAAAGAAGAAAACATACTTCTCTACCACAGTACCAATGTTCCTGCAAGCTTCTTCAGCAGCCTCTCTGAATGCAAAGTCAGGGTGGGCAACTTTTACAAAATCAGCCTGACACAGTAGAAGAAGAAAACAGTGAGGCAAAAAGACAAATAAAACAACCTTCTGGTTTATAAATAAATTACATTCAAGCAGTTCCATTTATATTAACATTGATTTCTACAGTTTTATGCAATCATTCTGTAGAATTTGCCTTTTTTGTCTAAAATATAAATCTGACCGGAAAACTTTGCTGAAAATTATTAAACCACACAGTGCCTTGTGCCCTTCCAATAAACGTTATTAATTCACACCCTTCTTAAGACATTTTAAGCAGTGTGTATCTTAAGAGTCCTTATTACATAGACCTACTCCAAGATACTTGAATGTTATTAAAAATTATTTTCAAAACTAAATTTTCTAGTTAAGATGAAAGCCCACCACTAAATGTGCACATTTCCTAATAGGAAGAAATGGCTGCAAAGAAATACTGATTTTTTATAAATCTCCAAATCCTTCAGGGGTTCATAAGGCTAGAAGGATGCTAAAAGGGGCTGGGGAACTAGGGGCTTCCATGACTGCTGACACAAAGGGCGGTTTTAGCACTGAAATGATAGACTTAAAATATTAGGAATATATTTAAAGTCTAGGACTATATTGAAGATATTAAGCATGATTTTACAGAAAGTACATGCAACAAGCTGATAGTGTAAAACATTGCCTTTCCATTGAAAAAGCAGTCTTAGGAATGTTACACACTTTAAATTTTTATTTCTTAGAATTCCTTTTTAAAATCCTGTATAATACTGACAGAAAAGGTGCTGAATGACAGGTATCAAAATTTCTAACAACAGGTAACGATGACCAAATAACTTCCAGACAGTTCTGCAAGCTGTGTAGCTGTGAACATAAAAAGCCTGAATATAGTATAAAGGAGATAATTTTAGCTCAGCAAACTTACACAAAACTACGGCCACTGAATTCTGACATTAAAGCTTTATTTAGATATTGATTGAATAAGCAGAATTAGGCATAATCTATACAAAACATAAGAACTAATGACTTGACAGAGCTTGTAAGTACTTTCAGAAGGAAAAAGTGCTTAGCACAAAAGATGTCTTAAATCTACAAAAGAATAAGAAACAAGACTGGAGAACTGAAAACATACTGAGACATTCAAATGTGAAAACCCAAGTGACCTCAAAAAACTCAGTGACTTATTCACTAAGAACCAATTTCAGTGTGAAGGTTGGTTCTGCTTCCTCCAACCAAAGAATGATGCTTTGATAAAAGATATACTTTGGGCAAACTTCCATAGAGCAATATGAAATGCTCTAATAAAGTTTTGTGATGCAGAATATCAGAGCAAGTACTCTAAATCTGTGGACCACAAAAACTACAATCTAAGAAACTGCTGCCTTTTTCTTGTGTTAATAAAAAAGTGATACTGCTGCCTTTGCTCTGGAAGTTCTTTATAGACCTTCACCTATAAATGGTCATAACTTAAAACATGTGCATTGTCACACCAACTTTAGCTCTCAAATCAAAACCCTCTTTTCCACAATATAAGTGATGCTAGAGAGCTTATGTGTTAATATTGCAGCAGAAGCACGAGTTCACTGTTGTTTTTCTTGTTGCAGCTTCTATATTATTTTTGCATCTGTCTTAAAAATAACTGGACAGTTTGACAGGATTTGTACTTCACTATCATTTGGTAAAAGCCTTTGTAATTCACTTTCAATCAATTTAATTTTCTGTCTTAACACAAAACTTCACGGAGCTGATGTGCTATTTCTACACTGCTATTACTGCAGTGTAGAAAATCATAAAATGGAACATAGTGTAAGCTTAGCCAGTTTAAAAGAATTTATGTAAAAATAATAAAAAAAAATAACATACCAAGTCTGCTACTCTGCATAGGCTATCTGAAAGCTGATCAAAGATCATTACAGTCTCTGGCCCAGGTGGTGTTGAACATGCCTTCTGGACAAGCTGTTCTGATTCTTGCAATGCTTTGTCCTGTGCTTCTTGAAATCCTTCTGGACAGCTCAGTTCTGGAACACCAAACAGACCCTGCAGTGCAAAACACAGGGAAAACACATCACTATTGCCCTCCTTGATTTCTGCACCTTTCCTTTGTTTCAAGACTGAATTATCACCACAGAATATTACCCGAATGACCCCAGCTAGCACACTGTAACACTTCACTGGACAGCAGCACCAGATATCAAGAGATTGCAGGCAACAGAACAGTTTTCTCAGGCTCACTAAATGAGCCCCCAATAGTGGAAGCAGACCTCAAAGAAATCATCAACAAGTGAAAATGTTTGTGGAATGAACAGTTTTATTCCCGAAGTTCCTATCAAGCCGGGCCCTGTCCCACAGGGCAAGGTAAACACACTTACTTGTGCAAGATAAATGCAGATGGCACCTATGTTCTGCATTTGTGGAAGAGATTTAGGTTCTACCACTAATCAAACAAAACTACTAATGCTAACAGAAAGAGAAGTTCCACAGTGCAGACCTACAACAAGAAAAAGATTTCAAAGAATCACAGAATCCCCAAGTTGGAAGTGATGGCTAAAGACTTCTGGGTTTTATGTATTCTTTATGTATTTGTAGCTTTGTAGACTGTTAATACATAGTTATAACTTCTAGTAATTTCCCAGCTCTCTTTCTCACAGCTAACAAACTCCTATTGATGCATTCTGGAAATTCTGTTTAGTCATGCCTGTTAGTTTAGCAAGGACACTTTATTTTGCACCATGTACCATAGACATAATAACATGCAGAGTTAGAAGATTGGGGGAGCTCCAATGAGGCTGAACCCAGGGGGAAATTATCTAACCCAGCTGCTCTTCTAATTGGACAATATTTGATAGGTATACTAATCAACTGACCTTATAAAAATGTGGAACTACAGTATCATGTGTACATATCACCCTGTTGTGCACCTTGAAGGCTTTCAGTTAAAGATTTACCTTTGTATTATCATTTTAACACTGTTTGAAAAAGCTTTGAGTTTTATTCCACATGAAGAAAGGACCCACAAGGACCACTGAATTCAAATTCCTGACCCTGCACAGCACCCTCCCCAAGAGTCACACCATGTGCCTGAGAGCACTGTCCAAACACTTCTTGAACTCTGTTAGGCTTAGTGCTGTGACCACTTCCCTGGGGAGCCTGTTCCAGTGCCCAACCACCCCCTGGGTGAAAAATCTTATCCTAGTAATTCCTTAATTTCATTTAAATTAAAGCAATATCTCTTCAAGCAATACATCCCTTTGCAACTGCATAACTACAACATGAGCATCTCCTCACCTCCTGACTACAGCACAAACAGTGAAAGGTATGTGATTTCACAGAAAATCTACCCCTTCCAAATTCAACTTCAGTATCCAAAAGCCACAATCTGGATTTTCAAATCTGCAGTCCAGTCAGTTTATAATCCACTTTCTGCAAACTCTTTGTATTGTTGCAGGCTTGCAGCTTGCTAATATTTATCCAATAAATCAAAAAGCTACAAATTGACAGCTTGTCTGTACAAGTATATATTCTTGAACCCTTCAAGTACACATCTGGAACATTTTGGGTTGCTTTTTCCTATTTTCTTTCTGTCACTGTTGCTAGAAGCACCTTCTTTATTTGCTAATGAAAGAAAACCTTTCCTCACACTTCCCATGTTTTAATGTATTATTCAGGAACAGAAACTGGACTAAAGTGAACATTGAAAAAGGTATTTTTATATTTTTACACATGTGCACAAAACATAAATATACTTGTGTCACAGGACTCTTGAATAATGTTTGCTGTGTAAGACACTCAAGACTGCCCTATCACTCAGATCCTCAGCCAGAGGATGCAGTGTCCTGCAATATCCCTGGGAGCTCCAGGTCTTCCTGACATCATCACCCACCCCCCCAAGCAAGCTCATCCAGCACATGTAGTGCTCTGTGACCAGGTTATACCTTCTCTTAGAGATAAATTAACTGTAGAACTCTTATTACATATGATATCAAGTTTGACATAAAAAAATTAAAATTACAAAAAAATGAAGCCTGGTGTAGTTCTCTCTGTTCTTTAATGTCATTGGCTGCGTGGCTGAAACGTTTTTGTCTTCACTTGGTCTCAGCATTTACATCCTACCTGGCACAGCCTCTTTTTGAGTCTGAAATACGCACCTCTATTCCAAAAGAACCGTGGGCCAAGTGAATCACCTGGAGCACATTCCCTAGACCAGCCAAATGGATAATATTTAAGTGGATTATTTCCTGAAGCAAGACTTCCACCAGTGTGCTTGCAGAGGCATGAGAACCTGAAGAAAGGTTTCCCAAGCAAGTGCCAGATTATAAATAGAGGTCAGATTTGTCCTTTCTAAAACCCAAAGTTCAACAGCTCCACCAGGCTGGGCACCATGGCAGGAACAGCTGAGTCAGCAGGCAAACACCTGGATTTTACAGCTGCACCTCTTCTGTATGCACTGCGGTACCTTACCCTCTCCGGGTAAGAAGACACATTAACAAACGTTCCTGACCCTAAAAAGATACGCATCAGAAAACTCAACTGTCACCAAATTAGCAAAGAAATCCTTTTCTCGCCACAGGCAAGACATCAAGAATAAGCCCAGGCAAGAGGACGTGAGCAGCGCGGCTGCTCCCGAAGCACTGTCCGAGCGCAGGGGCACGGCACTGACACGTGAACGACGGCACAGCCAGGGGAGGGCCGGAAGGGCAGGAAGGGGGAATGGAAGGGGCAGCCTCACTTTATGGACGTATGGGCACCACTGAAAAAGCGTTCCCACGCACAAGGCCGTCACTGTCAAACGCTTCTGTGTCCAAAACCAACAACGTCTGGGTTTGCTAAAACCAATATAAACGCTTATAAAAAAATATTACACACAAGAGAAAAACTACCCTCAAAATTCCCTTAAAACAGTTGAGACAAGCAGAGCAAAGCACGAGGCTGCCAGCGACCAGGGCTCCTGCCGCAGCAGGCCCGGCCCTCCCCTCCCGCCGCTCACCGTGTCCCTGCCCGCCGCACCGCCGCGCAGCGGCTGCTGCTGCTGCTGCTTCACATCGAAGGCGCTGCCCACGGGGCACCAGCTGGTGCTGACGGCACGGCCGCCCTGCCCCGCCGCCCGGCCCCGCAGCGCCCGGCCCAGCGCCGCGGGCAGCGCCCGCCGGCAGCCGCCCAGCATGGCGGAGCGGAGCACAGCGCGGGGGAGCGGAGCGGGCCTGGCACGGCCGCGGCCTCCGCACGCCCCGCTCGGCCGCGACCTCCGCGCGTCCGCGCCGAGGGGAGGAGCGGTAGCAGGAGGCGGAGCGAGGCGGAGCGAGGCGGAGCGAGGCGGAGCGAGGCGGAGCGAGGCGGAGCGAGGCGGAGCTCCGGGCGCCCCCGGGCCCTCAGCCCGCCGGGCGTCTGTGCCTCGGGCTCGGAGCGTTCCCTGCGCCTGCCCCGCTTCCCGCCGGGAGCCTTTGCTCCGGGCTCTGGGCGCTCCCCCGGCCTGCCCTGCTTCCCGGGTCATCAGCGCCCGACCCGGCCGCACCGGGGCCTCTGCCGGCTGATACCTGTCCTACACGTTCTCCAGTAAAACCTAAGGAAGGCCCTTTTAAAATGGTTTTTCGGTCTACGTGTTTCTGTGATACAAACTTGCCGCGTGTGGCTCATGGGAGGAAATTTCGTCTTGCTGAAAACTTCACAAAGCCCTTTCCTCCGCCTGAGTGCCCTGTTACCTCCCTCGCTGTCATTTGAGAAGTGCAGCTGTTCCTCCTCGATTAACCCACCGTGCCCTTTCCGTTTGGGCTCTGTGATCCACACTCGGGTTCAACTACTGTGGGAGCGTGCCCACATTCCCCTGGTACCCTGAGGTGGTGATGGGATGCCAGGCCTTAAGCTCCTAATACTGCATTTCATGATACTGACCCATCTCCATTGGCATCTCTACTTTATTCTCTTCTAAGAGAAGTGAATGAGACTTCCATTTTTAATTTTTTTTTTTTTTTTTTGAGTTTTAGAAGAAAAGGAGTGGGGGGAGGGGGGAAGAAGAAGAAAAAAATTGGGGGGGAAATGACAGAATTTTAATGTATATTTTATTTCCTGGTTCATGGCACAGGAAATAACTCTTGATCAGTTCTCTGGCATGGCTGCTTCAGTATTGATTAAATATTATCTTAAATCTGGGAGAATTTGTTTTGCACCAACTAATTCTGAAGTACAGCAGATTTATGCTCTATTTTTGCACTGGCCTTGAAAATCTGCCCACATCAGAGAATCCACATGGCCCTTCCTCCTATCACTCCATTTTGTTCAATTTCAGACCTGTGACTTCACAGAGAGAAAATAACCATATTTAAAAGCTGTAAATGAAACAATGAAACTTGCTTGCACCGCACAGCAAGCAGCTTCTGCAGAGGTATCAAACTACACTAATTTCAATTTTAAAAATTATTTTTGGATGGAAACTAACCAAGTTTCAAGTCCATCTACACATGCCACATTGAAAGATATAAAACTGGCTTGGAACTGTTGCTTCTTGTTTATACAAGATATCCCACACGACATAATTCCAGAACTTTTGTCTTTTATTTCATCACACTTTGCTTTAAAATTTGTTCTTCAGAACTGGGGTACACACCTCTTATGAACACGTACAGTAAGTCACCAAACCACTAATGTTGTTAAGCCCAGCACTGTAGATTCTGAAGACTTGTCCTCTCTGTGCAGAAGCTGCTCCTGAAACCAAGTGTTTTCTGTTGAATCCAGCAGAAATTTCCCAGCAGGTAACAGCTTTCGCAGGGAGGGCTGAAGGGCACAGGCACGCAGCATTTAGGGATAACGCGGAGCTACAGGGTGTGCAGCAGCAGTGGCTCCAGTGGGTCAGCGGTGCTGAACAGGAGGAACCCAGAGAAGGTGGTATCATCATCACCATCTGCATAGAGCCCATTGAAAGCCTCTCCTTGGTGGGCCTGCAGCCACACCTCATCTCCTCCCTGCAGCTCGAGGATGGCGGCTCCTGAGGCCTGGTCCTCTCCGCTCTGGTACCTGTCCACCGTGTGCAGCATCTTGATGCCGTTCTTCACAAGAGCTACTCGCACGTTCCTCGAGTAGACAGTGATGTGGTAGGTGAAATAGTAAACGCCGGGGTGTTTGCAGGTGAACTTGCCAGTAGCCGAGCTGAAGTCATTCAGACTGTTATACAGCACCTTGTCAAACTTGATCGGGCGATTTGGAGGGGGAAACTTGGTGTTGGCTGTAAGGCCAACACTGAAAGCACTCCTTGGCAGGACTCCCGGGGCACCTACCTCCCCCTTGTCTCCTCGGTCTCCTTTCAAGCCTCTTTCCCCCTGAACTCCCGGATTACCCTGTGGCCCTATGCCTCCAGTATTACCTTTAGGACCTGGATTACCAATCGGGCCAATCGGCCCTGGGAAACCAACTCTTCCAGGATGGCCAATTTCACCCTTTGTCCCTTTTGGACCTATGGGTCCAATGTCTCCTTTTAACCCCTTTTGTCCTTGCAGTCCCAGCTCTCCCTTCTGACCTTTGTAACCCACTGATCCTATAAATCCTTTTGGTCCCAGTTTCCCAGGTGGTCCTCTTTCTCCTTTATCTCCTTTGTTCCCCTTCTCTTCAACAGTCCCATTGGTTCCTAAAGGGAAAAAAAAACCAAAACCAAAACCAAATAATAATAAAACCAAAATAAAACAACTCCACAACTTTCTTGTGATCTTCCATTGGAAGGCACAAATTGAGGTTCATCATGAGGAGACACATGTGTAGGTATGCATCTCCACTGTGCATACTCCACTGTGCTCACTGTACACAGTTTCTCTCATACATTTAAGTACAGGATAACCATAATACCTGAAGAGCCTGCTATTTTGTTAGAAAACAGGTGCTCTGGCGGGCAGCAGCAAGAATAAACTCAAAGAAAGGAAGGTTATCTATGGGCTGATGATAACACTGACAGCTCACATAATGTCATGCAAAAGCAACATCTGTCCACACTTTTTTACAGCCTTTGGCGTACAGAATGGGTGAGAGGGCTCACAATTTAATCAGAGGAAGAGGAAGGGTTTTTTTTTACAACACCCTGAACTTGACTTGAACTGTCACATGTTTCTATAATTTCTACATATAATTTCTACTTCTCCTGGGTTACATAGGTTGCTACTGCAGCACAACTAAAGGTGTTTTGTCCTGGTTACTTGCCACCCTATGCTTTATTTATCCTTCATCCATCATTGATCAGAAGATCCAAGCCTTCACAACTGCTCTGATTGCTGCATAAGGTTTTGAAAGTGAAGATCTCATGATGTGAAAGGCACTTTAGCAGGTGATAGACAAAAGACACTATAAAGAGCTATGCACAATCCGTCAAGAAAAGAAGCTGGTCAATTCTGCTCAACAGCCATTGGCTTCTCATGTAGGGAATAATGCTGTTTGTACAGTTTTTTGTTCTCAATTTAGAAATTAGAGAATTTAAAATAGATGAGATTGTATGATGAGTTCACAAACACAAGGGCAGAAGTTCATAGACAAATATTAAATTGAAGCACTTCTCTGACCTCGTTCACCTTTCTCTCCATTGACACCATCTTTTCCTGGACTTCCAGGAATTCCTGGTTCACCTAGTACAGAAATAAAACCACAGATATTCATTAAACAAATTACCAGAAAATTTGGGAAGAGTCCTTCTTTAATCTTTCCTCTGTAATCCTGGCCAAACAGTAATGTAAAGCATCCCTTATTCTTGACTTTTAGTGTCTGCCACTGCTGGGTTTTATCTTACAGAGAGAAACTCTGCTTGAGGATGGTGCTTTTGGGGAGCAGAAGAAATCCTTGGCATAAAGAGGTGAGTTATTGACACATGTACAGTTGTTATAACCTGGCGAGGATCACCAGTGTGAAAGCTTCTTCTCTTGTTTCCTCCATCCATGGAAATTTAGCAAGAAGCATTGCTGGGGCAGGAAGCCTTGCAGTTAGACAAGAATGTGGTTTTGTGGTGGGCCTGGCAGTGCTGGTTTAATGGTTGGACTAGATCATCTTAGAGACTTTTTCCAGCTGTAATGATTCTGTGATTCTAAGAATGGTGAACTCCCACCTCAAGAAGAGACATGCAGGAGTTTAACTGATGACACTGGATCATTACAGTGGAATAATATTGCCTGTAAAGCTGAGGAAGGCATTCACACTCTTGATCCCTGTACCTAGCATGATATGGACTTTCCACTGCTCTACAGAGAGCAATTATAGAAGTGATTTTTGTAGTGCAGAGGTAGTACAGATGCCCAAGAGGTCCATGATCAAATAACTGAATGCATCCTGAGTGCAGGAACAGAAGAAAAACAGAGTTGGCAGTTTGGTTGTAATCATATTCCAAGAGTAGCTCTCCAGTCATATGGACCAGAGAACAGTTCTTTAGCAGTTTCCTGTGCATTGGGTGCATCCCAGCATCTGCTGAAATTTCATTGACTTGGTAAGGAACAAAATTAATTCTCATGTATTAAACCACAAAGATGTATCTAAATAGAGTGTAAAAATGGTGCATTCACCGCACTTTGTTCAAACAAAGAACAGTACAGTACAGGAACATTTAGGAAAAATGTTGGAGAGTTCATCAGAATCTAATGATATCATGATAACTCACTGGAGTGCAGGAAGGGCCTTTATAAAATAAATGAAAATATGAAAGCTTTAGGTTTTCTGTTTTTCAGACCTTTCTGGAACCTTGCATACAGAAAAAGAGGGCAGTTAAATGTATGTGCCTGTTAAGATGCTAATGGAAATCTTTGTTTCTTTCTATATTTTAAAAGGTGATGAAGTGTTATATGTCCACATGCCTGCAGATTTATCACCTTGTGCGACCCTGGCCTTGACATTCCAGCATGGATACATGGGCCATCATTAACCTAAGACTTAAGGTATTATGGGGGTGATTAGCTTTAGGATTATCACTGGCTTTGATATCTCACACAAATCTCTATTATAGCCTGCTAGAGTAGAAATAAATCCTATATTGTTGTTCAATGGTCTCCATTTCTGAACTTACTCTAGTGACTCTTGAGTTACAGCAAGTAGGCACACTCAGAATCAAGTCCTACCAATGTATAATTTAGATAAGAAAGAGAAGTCTTCTTATCACTGCATACTTCCTACTACACCAAACAAGGTATCAGTCATTGCTTTTTTGTTTAGTGAGCTTGAAGCTCTTTGCAGAAATATAGTTTCTATCTTAGAGGAGTATGAATAGGTTTGCAGGCTTTAAAATTTTCAAATACACTTGAAAATATTCCCATGATAGAAAGTAAAGCCTTTTTTCCTTTGTTTTTTATCCCATGAGCCTGACATCTCCATAGTATTTGCTGTCTTGCTTTCATTAAGCCTTTTTTTATATTTCCTTTTTCAAACAGGTAAATGACAAATGTCTTAAATGTTTTCTGAAGGCTAGGCAGAATAATCCCATTCATGCAGAGTAACTACAGACAAATTTGGGAGTGAATGACCTTGCATTTGATATACTAAATCATTCATTCTGAACACAGTACCTGTATCTCCCTTGTCTCCTTTTGACCCATCACGTCCATCCCGACCAGGTATGCCATTATGCCCAGGATTGCCAGGGATGCCAGGATACCCTTGGGTGCAGACATCCTGGATCTGTGTTTCTACTGTGCTGACTACAATTGCCAGCAGTAGAATCCAGCTTTTCATTCTTTAGATTCGTTATGTGACTTTGGCTGAAATATTTAAGAAGAAAAAGTACATCTACCTATGCCTACCGAAACGAATACAGGGTGGTGCAGGGACAAAAATAAGGAAATGGGGTTTCACCATGTCTGTTCTTTTGTTTTATTTATAAATCTCTCTATAGCATTAATTACAGTCCTGGAGACTACTGAGTGCTATTTTAAATAATTATTTAATGGACATATCAGTCCTGGCATCATTCTACATTTAAAATATTAGCTTTACCCAATTCTCCATCCACATTTCTCCCTGCACCTACTTGTGACTGCATGGTTGTACCTTTCATCTTCCAAGATATAGTCTCATGGGAGGTGAGCTAAGGCAATTCAACCCCTCATTCAGCAAAAGCAATCACTTTTAAAATTTTAATTTTTTTTATTATTATTATTCACTCAAATTAGTCCCCTACTAGGTTAATAAGTGAATGACCTCAGATGAGGGGTTAGAGCTGGAGCAGAGTGAGATGAGGGCAAAGGTGTGAGAGATCAAGAGAGTTTTTTGGCAAAAACAAGTCTTTAGCTGGGTGCTCCCAATTCATGTAATTTTGCTACTAAAAGTCCATCTTATATTTATCTTTTCTCTTGAGAGCCTCTCCTATATAATGCTTTTTAATATAGGCCCATTGAAATACATTAAGGCTTAATCCTGGACACAGCTGGTTTAATTGAGTGTAAGAGCAATTGTTGGGAAGAGATTAGACCGAGGAAAAAAAAGCAAATAGCAACAAAATGAATACCTGTTTTATTTGGAATGAATATCCAGAAATGTTAATGGACAGAAGCTTCAGCTATATAGGTTAATACTTAAACAGGTAAAAGTGATTCTTAGTATGAGTAAATGTTACACAATCGACTTTGGAATTAGTTCTTTTATTAATGAGGAGTAAGATCAGTATTTCTTTTGCAATATTAACTAGCATTAACTAAAAAAATATTTCTTCTCTTTAATTCCTTCACCACAATTTCTCAGTCTCATGAAACAGTGCACACAAGTACCATGTAGAGATACACCAGTATGTCCACAATAAGAATAATTACACCCTTAATCTAATTTATAGAGTAAGACTTTAGCTTTGGGACATGCTCCTTAATCTTTTTATTCTGTGTTTAGAGAAGTTCCCCATTTTGAAACCATTATTAGAAATGATTTATGGTGTCTTTGCCAATGGATTTACTCAGAGATGTTTGATCACCAACCAGAAAAATCCCACTTTGTCTGCTGCTGCTGGTTGGCACTAAAGAAAGGTGAAAACAGATAAAACATTTGCTTTTTCTGAGGTATATAAATATTTGCTGCCTTAGTCAAAGGACTCCATAAGAGTTCAAAAGGAAGAAGGGCTCTGTATGACACTGTTAGGTTGCATCCCATGGAGAAGTCTGATAGTTCTTGTCCACTTACAGAGAACCCCATTCCCAGTTGTCTAGGGAAGCATTTCCTGCCTAAAGATTAGACAGTGTGGTTGGTCCCCATACATACGCTCCTCTCTACAACCTGACATCATCATCATCTATATAGGACCTTTGTTCTTACCTTGTTCACTTGGTACTTGCAGTGTTCTTGGGCATCTTTAAACTGAGTGTAGAAACTTCATGTAAAGGAAAGCACACTCCGATATGTGCCTTGAGGACAAGCACTCGTTTGGTCACTAAATTCTCAAAGGTCAGTGATTTAATTTTGAGAGCTGTTCAATAATTAAAACAGAGGTTTAAAGTGGAATCTTTCTATTTATTCCAATATTAAGCTGAAGTGCTCTGTACTTTGGCTTTTACCACTGTTACATAAAAGGAAGTTGTTAAAATGGATTAATAAGGCTTTGATTTCCTGTTCCTTTGTACAAATATATCACTCAAATGTTAGCCTCTGACAGCTTGGATTTGTGGCATGGAAGGCATGTCTCACACCATTATTATGCTGCTAAAATATATAATGGAGGTAATTTCTGAATCAGGTAATTTACAATGGATTTAGGGACATAGACTATAGAAATTAAACCAAAAGATTCTAAGAATGTGGCATTACAATTATTAGATTATTATGGAAAAGAAGTAACAAGATTAAATTAAAAATAGAATAAATAGAATTACAAAGTTTTTCATGTGTAATAAGCAGGCTCCCTATCTAGCTATTCAAGAAACAGTCAAAGCTATTGGACTACTAAATTTTGTATTAGTGGTAACTCACTTGAAAAAAGCCATAACTCAATTCTTAACTGTGTCTTTTTGAAACTACTGGAACTGCTGTTGTCTAAGGACTAATGGAAGTCAACTGAGCTTATCATCAACTCCATAAATGCAGATCATCAACAGTGAAGGATAAAACCAAAAGTAACGTGAGTTAATGTGTTAGAGGAAGTGGCCTTAATTCACCCTTGTTGGTTCAAGTGACTGCAAACAGTGTCTGAGGGTCTCACCACACTGCTAAGATGTGACACGTGTGCTCTGCACACATCAAAGAACGTTCTCTCAGCACAGCAGAGAAACGAAGTTTTCTGTAAGATCTTCACCACCACCCTGTGGCGACGCCAAAATATTGCAAGAGTTGAGTTGCCCTGGCTTGAACCTGGGGCATCGTGTCCACCACGCTCTGGGGAAAAGGAGGGACCATGGGCAGCAATTTGCTGCTCTACTTGAATGAACTTCTGTGGCCAAATTAATCTTGCTGCTGTGCTAATTGAGAAGAAGAAACGAGAGCCACAATGAACAATCCTTTTCTCTTTACCCATTAACCACCATCTGAAATTTTCTAAGCCTGCTTAGCCTCAGCCTCCTTTCTCACTTAAAAGTTTGAGTCATTAAAAAACAGCCCATCCTGCCAGTTAGGAATAACATCATTCATTAATTACCTATACCTTGATGGACTCTGCAGTTAGTCTGGTTTGATGCATTTTTAGCAGACAACCAAGAAACCTGCTGTAGAAATCGCCTTAAAAACAAATGTTTCCTTCAGCTGCTTCTTTAGTGCCTTGTCTCATTACAGAATAATTATTTGAAAATAATTACACAGGAGCAAGAGTTCATAATTTGCTCTTAAAAAACATTGAAAGGCAGGAGATGCAGAGGATTTTAGATTGACTGCTGTGCTAATTACCTTTGTTAGGAGATGAATATGACAGCAACGACCATGATGATTAATTAGATATACCTGACCTTATTAGCAGAGCAGTTTCCAGACACTTCTTCAGTAAGTCAGTATCTCTAAAGTCTGGGGTGTGCTTATAGGAAGAGGCCATGGTGCACCTGGGGCTCCTCCTTTCCTCTTATGCAGTTTCACCTTTCCTGAAAAAAAATCCCTGGGAGAAACAGTGGATAAATCGTACATTACCTTGTGCTTGGAGAGAAACTCAGCCCTTGAAGAGCAGTGGTACTCCTTCCTCTCACATCTCCCCTTCTGAACTTCACTGACTCCAGTGATGCAGATGGACACTTTCCAATCTCTGCTTGTCCACAGAGTGGTTTGGCTGCCAATGCAGGTGTCCCACTCTGAATGCTTAAAACATTAAAATGACTCAAATAAATGTTGTCCAGGTGTCAATCACACATACACACCCCCCAATCCCCCCCAAGATGCACAACAGAAATGTAGGATGTAATGATGTGTTGTAAACAGACAATGATCTAATGTAAACAGAGGGAAGGTGTGATGGATGTGGGTCACTTGTGCAACCTGCTGTAGGTGCCAGCAGACATTTGGGGATGCCCCATGGAGTCTACAAAGGAGGTGCAGGAGTAAACACACACACACACCCACACCCACACCCACACCCACACCCACACCCACACGTCTGTTTTTTGAAATCAGAGCCTAAATACCTAATACTGGCAGTAGGTGAGTTCTCAGCTCCAAGCACTAGACAAGTTCTGATTGCAGTGAACTAAACAGAGACTTAAGATTAACAAAAAAGTGTGCTAACAGTTTATACAGCTTTATCATATTCTCACAATTACATATCCTCTAGATAGAGTAACTAGATTTTATAAAGCATTTAGAAACACATTTATTTGTATAAGGAATATTTGTGTGCCTTCCTTACAAATTATGTGGTGTGCTGTTTTTCACTGCTGAGTTTTTCATTTCTCCTTTGATTCTGGAACATGAAAAAGCCTGAGTCCTTGTCTCTGTTACCAAGCACAGATGATTGTGCAGCCTTTGGAAAAAACCTAAACAACAAAAAAATCTAAGACAAGCAGTGCTATTTCTGTGCAAACTAAAAGCTCCATCTGATAGATCAGCTCTCAAGGAACTTAAAAGCTGAAAGTACAGAACAATTTATAGGATTTAGCCTGACTGCCCAAGCATGAAATAAAAGGCACAAATGAGCTCACCCTGGCCAGTTGAACCAGGGTCCTTAGAAAGCCTATTGATTGCTACATCCTACTCCAATGTTTGCTTAGGGTATGTTTTTATGTCATCCAATCTATCTCACTAAGTGCTCAAACTCTGCCTTTCAATTTAATGCTGGGGCACTCAGCACACATACCACCACAGCAGCAACCTTGGGAGGCAGAAACTTTCAGCTGTGAGATGAACCAAGAAATGTAAGAGTCCAGATGTTGGAAAGAGGGGTAAAGAATTAGCAAACCAACTATTGTGCCAGCAGTTGAACTCATCAAAACGTTTCTGATGAAAAGATTTCAGCAAAGTATGTTATTTTGTTAAAGCTGGTGTGTCTCAGCAAAACACAATTTTTGACACAGCCTGGAGCAGGAAGAACACAAGCACACCTTTCAGATGTGGCCCTCTGCCCTATCAGAATAATAAGACACAAAATCTCCCTGAACCAGAGAAGTCAAATCCCCAGCTGTGTTGCCCATTGCTCTATCAAGCAGACAGGTAAGTCTGTTCACACATGTGCAGAACATGCCTTTTGGGTGAAGCCCTTTAAATGGGTTTGCTTTCATTCCAAAGAAAATAAAATTAAATCTTCCTTACCTGCCCTGCAATACTTAAGTCACCATCCTCTGTTAGCAGAAGCTGCACCTGCATGCATTGCAAGGGGTACTGTGTGAACCCTCTGCCAGGACAAGGTAAAGCACGGTAATCACAGGCTGAGACAGCAACAAGTACGGGCTTTGCCTGAACAATGAAGAGTTCAATACCAGAACCAGGCTTAGGCATTGTTAAAATGAACTTGTGCTGGGAAGTACTGAAGCTGTTACTGGGAAAACAAGAGAGCATGGTGTGACTTTTTTCTTTAAAATACTAGAAGAAATATGACAGTTGATACATTTTTGCATCATGAAGGAAAATTTGTAGACAATAAAAAAAAACACAACAATTTTAAAACTGCACATAAAGTTTTATAAGACACAGATGAGGAATTCAGCTTTGTATATTATTTAATTCAACCATGTACAGTAAGAGAAAAATAATAGGAATGTAAGTTTGTACTTATTTTCAGAAAATAGATTCATTTGACAAACAACATTCAAAGAGTAAATAAACCTTGCAATGCAGTTACTCCAGAAGAAATGCACATCAAGCTACTGCTGTCCTATACATTGTACTTCAGCTGTCAACAGCCAATTCCTCTGCTCTGCAGCCAGGACACTTCATTTACAACGTGTAATAGCACACACACAGGGTGAGGTGCACAAAGCAATGTATGGAAGGTATAATGTTACAAAACACTTACCAAAATAAAATATATATGCAAGTTATCCCTAGTATTTACAACAAAGAGTTTTAAATTACAGATCATTTAGAAGGCATCTGCTACATACAAATGCCACACATATAGAAAAGAAAGCAGAAAGGCAGTCAGAGAAAGGTACTGTGTTAGTTATGACTAAAGACCTTTGGCTCCAAAATTGTGATATAATTATTTCCAAAAGACAACTAAAATGTGGAACATTTGAGAAGTCTGTCTTTGAACTCAGTTCTTACGCTGACCACTAAAATTCAATGTGAAATTTAGCATGGCAAGAACCACTTGTAAAACAATCTTATTATTTTATACATCACATGCTCTGAGTTGGATGCAATTATGGTTTGGCATTTCCTAACTCAGTGGGAACACATTTGAGGACAATTATATTTTACTGCATCTCATGCAAAAAGTCTGAGGTTATCTGCTCAGCAGGCCATCAGGAAGGCTCTGGCTGGGCTTTATCAAAATGAGGCACAAATGTTCTTAGTTGTTGCCCTAGAATTTTTTATAGTAACTTAAAGCATGCAAGTGGAAAAGAACAGATGTTGCTAACACAGCTTTCTGATGATCTATATATAAGTTTTGTCACCAGAAGGAGAATCAGGGCAAGAGTTGCTACAATTCAAATTTCTACATTTTAGTTGCAACTCCTTCCCATAGACTCTGAAGTGAGGTTAATTCCCAAGTAAATATTTGTCTTAATTGTTGAATAATACGTGTTTTCATTTCACTATAATTTGTTTAAAAGACTATGGTATAGTATAAATTTGGCCTGTCTTACTATATTTGATTTTCAATCTGTTGCAAGGTCATATTGCAAAGAAAGACAGAGAGAGCCTTACAAAACAACTATGTCTACATGAAGGGTACCATATGTAAAACTGTCCTGAGTAATCTGCACCATGAAATATTTTCTTTTTATCTCTTTGAAATTCACTTCTTGAGAAAAAACCTATTGCATGCAAAACCATACGCAAACATTTCTGTTCATTTTTAGGGCTAAGGCACCAGCACTAATACATGGGAAGAGCCTTCATGGGCACTGACATGTCAGAAGAAAGATCCCCAAACCTTTTTTTTCCAGCACCCCAGAGAACTGAGTGCTGGAAGGAAGTAGGTTTCAGCAAAGACACATATAAGTGTGGATATCATAATGTCTTCAGGTCCAGCGAGCAAAGTTTCTGGGTGAGCACTGCAATCCAACTTCAGCCTTTTTTTTGCACTTAGAACAAGTCTTTCAAAATGTGATTATGAAAAACATCATCTTCACTTGCACCGTTCGTGCATCTCATTGGTTTACAGGCCTGAACGTGGCAAGTACCCACAAAAATGGGTATGTAAGAAATGCAAAAGGCTTACTCATTTGAGGGGAAGGGTGTGCATCCATGCCTGCATTTGGAAGTCTGCTCCTTGTGTTTAAACTGAGCATTTAGAATTATCTATTTTTAAAAATCTGAGCAGCAATGGCTGGCATAAACATCAAGAGAAATATACAAGCAGCTTTTTTCACTGACTTCCCTGTGCATTTTCTTTCAGCTGGATCACTGCAAATGTCAGTGTGCACTTCCAGTTCTTAACTAGTTTACATCATCTCCCATTGCTATGGGAAAGCACAAGCAATGAAATTTACTATGCAGGGCACAATTTGGCTGAGCATACCAGACTTTGCCTTATTGCTGAGCTATATACACAAGGCATTTGAAATGTAAAGTTGTCAAAAAGATGTAATTTAAAATCAAAACCACAAACCTGGGCTTTGCAGAAGTGGCCACAAAGTTATGAAATCACAAAACCTAGTTAATAGTGGGCTTCACAACACTGATGGTAAATAAAAATATGGAGGTAACAATAGCAGTAGGAACAAATACATCTTTAAAATAAGGCTTTTTTACATTGTTGTTAAAATGCCTGGCATTTAGCCCCTTGTTTGTATTTCATATATTACAGATCCATGACAAAGCTGATTGTGCCCACTGTCAAAGAATACCCTTGGATCTACCCTAATCATCAGGTAATGCCCCTAATCAGCAGCATAGGACAAAGTATTGTAAAGACATTCATAGCAAATCAGTTCTGAATCATATTGAGTCTTTACTTCCTTCCATATTCCCAGCAGTCTTGTCATCCTTGATGAGAGCAAGCAGAAACTATCAGTGCTACAAATATCAGATCCTCTTCCAGGTGGCTTTTTAAAAGTTATTCTCCAAGATCCATTTCATGCCACAGAGGAATTGAAGCAATGCAAATCATGGATTGCATATGCTGGTCAGAACTGACCTTAATCAAGTCAGGTTCTTCCTCTTCCAATGGGGACTGATGACACCAAGACAAAAATCCATCTCTGGTCCACATGATTTCTCTGTCCCTTCTAGTAAGGATTTCTCTTTCTTTTTGAAGAAGTTACTGGTCAAAACCCATTGTCAATTGAATGTGTACAAGAAGCATGGATCCAGACGGCTTCAATATATTTACATTACAATTTATTCATTTTCTAAGTCCAGCTATATGAATAAAAATCATGAGATCTATGTAACATAGCCAGCAGTCACCATGTACTGTCTCGACTCTGATTTTGTACATTCACATTATCTCCGTGAGAAAATAAAAATGTATTTTTTACACAGAGAAATAAACATATTGGAAATACAAAGAAGAGTCTCCCAGGTGAAGAAATGAGTGAAAAAGCGATGTGAAAGCTCTACACTGAAGAGCATACATGCATGCATCTGCTCTGACTGAAATGAATCAATCTGAGATGCCCTGGGCTCCTCTTGTTTCCACCTGTGTGCAATAAATGCACATATCTTTACAGTCCATTTCATACTCTGTTCCTGTTTCTATAGGACAGAATAAAATTTCCCTGTTCCAATCTGGAATATGGTAAGGCCTTGCGGGATGTTCTCCTGCCATTTGGCAATGTAATAAAAAAAGACAGGAAGGATTAGGGTCCACTAAATTCTGCACCAGCTGGTTAATCACATGGGATAGCTCCACCTGATTTTAATGGGTGGTCTGTGCTCAGTGCTCCAGAAGGAAGGAGAAAATTCTCCTAAGATTCCTTGCTGATACATCCCTATAGAAAAATTCCTCCCTATCCAAAATTTGGCCATCAATATAAGGTTAAGAAAAATGAAATGTTACAATGACCTGCACAATTCCATCACTACTTCAACATAACTAAGAAACAGAGATCAAATACTGCTGTTTCTGAGTAACAGCAAGTTGTCTTTGTCAGAAGAGAGACTGCTCTTCATCAGCAATGCTGACACTTGGCAACATGGACTTCAGAGCAGCCCTGACAAACTTCTTATCCAAGACAAAGGCTGCATTCCTGTCTCAAGGGAACCCAAGGTTCTGCCTCTGAAATGGGAGATTCACTGAGCTCAAGTAAGCTTGACCATGTCTCCAAGGTCCTTCTCTGGAGTGAGTCTCCCTCTGTGCTGATGCCCTTCCAGGTCCTTTGGCCTCTCACTTTTTAAAGGGAGTGAGTTTGTTGAAGGTATGCCAGAAGAGGGATGGCTTCCGCTTGGGTTCTGCCAGGGCAAAGACCTGCTGCTGCGGGACGCTGGTAGGCACGGTGATGTGTCGCTGGTGAAGGGGATGAAGGGTTTGGTGTAGAGGAGGCAGAGGACACCCATTATAGCTCACACCTGCAGAAGAACAGTTGGAGAAAGCACCTGAATCAGCCATGGAAATTTAAGCACAGAGCCAGGGGACAAGATGAATTTTGCCATGATCTTGAATGGCACAACTACTGAAGGTCACGTTTTCTGATGTTTGACTTTTTAATTGATGCATTGATTTGGCTTAATAAGACAACAGTGCCAGTAAAAATAATATAACAGAATAACCAAAAACAAGCAGCAGTTTCACACAGCTGGACTATACTGTTTGCACAAATAAATCCTTGTATTTCAAAGGAATGACTTCAAACAGAAGATACTGGTACTTCAGTCCACTCTCAGAGTAAGGCTGGGTAAAATACTGCTACCGACAAGACTTTTGTTTCTTCCATTTGAAATATATTTTTCTGGGTTAATGTTCTTAAGACTTTGAGCTTTGTGGATTCTGAACAGAATCTCCTAATTACAAACTTTAGCCACTGCCCTGAAAATCCAGACAGGTTCCAGGGATACCTATTGATTGATTAAGAGAAAATGCTTTAAGAACATTAATCCCAGTGAACAGAAGACAATCTAACATCAACTCCTTCACTCCTAAACTCAGGCTTAAATCTTATTCCACTTTTCTCTCAGCACACTAGAGATTTAGCTGAGTTTGACTTTAAGATGGAAAAGGACAAACTCCATTGTGATTTGTTTCTGTTGTGATTATTTTCTGAGAGAGGAAATGAATAAAAAAGCCATTTCCTGGCAAACAAGCTTCTGGTCCATCCTTCCTTCTAGAGGGATGCCAGAAGAAGCCATTTTGACTGTTATTGTAAATAATATAACAATGTGGCTTGCAAGAAGAACTTTAGGACATTTTAAACAAGACACAGAATTGGTAAAGAAGAACAAGCTCTTTGAGTAAAAGCAAAGGAAGGAATTGTAGCACTAATTTATAATTTAACCTGTGCATCCAATTCATCACCTTAAAAATAAACACTTTGCCTTACCTCTTGAGTTTCTTCTCTAACATACAGAATACTGAATTGTCTGTTTGAAGAAGCTCAGGGAGCTGATTTAGTAGACAGTTTAGAGAGATATTGGAATTTAATATTAAAATACAGGTTGATGGCAATTATTTGACTCCATGTAAGCCAAAAAAAATGTTTTTAAAAGATTGAAGAACTCAGCCACAGCCAGACTGTGCTATTTCCTAACGAAAAGATCAATGGAACACAGTAAGAAGGTAATGCAATTCTCAACACCCACCTTTAATTTTTCCTTGCCTTGACTTACGGGCATTCTGCATGGCTTGTTTCTTCTGGTTTTCTGAGATTTCCATACCTACACATCAAAGTGTAAATTAGGGCACTAGTACATAATTACTGTATCTAATACTTGATTGCATTAAATTAAAACAAATAAGTAAACTGTATCTTAAGCAATTTTTAGTAAACCTTAGTAGCAATACACCTGAAGTTTTTAGAAGTATGTTTTATATTGTTATATGAATTTAAAGAGGGTTTTCCACTAGGATAATGACAGATAAATCCAGATAACAAGAGATTTTTTTTTTAAAAAAGGGTGTAAAATAAAATTTTTGAAATCTATAAGTCATCAAGTAATAGATCACAATTGCAGAATCCTTTTGTTTTTCACTCACTCTGAGCTAACGTGGGTAACAGATTGGAGTCACTGCTAGTACAAATTTGGGTATCTTTCCCTTCACTCAGAGGAAAGTATCACAAAATCTGGCAGACGCTGAAGCAGGCTGTGATGTGGTTTTGGCTGCATCATTCTGGAGCTGGATCCCTCACTCGGGTTTCTCATACATACTTGTGTAACTCACATAAAGCACATGGCTAGCCCTATGCTTTTTACTATCATGTGACAGGTGTATGGCTGAGCTGGGGTACAGAGATGACAGACATCTGCTAGAAGGTGGCACCAGAGACTGTGCTGTCTGGAGCCCAGGTAGAGGCACTCCAGTTTCCTCCCCCTGTGCACAACACAGTTGAGATACATGCAAATGTCACATTTGCACAAGGTGACAACAGGGTGCACATTTCATGCTGTGCATAAGGCTGCACTCATTTCACACATATGCACAGAAAGAGCACAGAGGCTGAATGACGTGTCTGCTTCAGTTCCATTTTGCATCTTTCCTCACTTCTCTATACTTTTAAAACTCCCTTTTTTATCCTGAACTTATGAACAAGTTATTACAAATCAGCCTATTAACTTAAAACATCCATAATTTTTGGGTAGCAGTAGTTTAGTTTATCCTGCAGGGTTTTGGGTTTTTTTTCCTTTATAGAAAGAAGGAAACAGATTTTTAAAAATGAAAGCAATTTCATCAAGAGAGATCAGACCACTTTCTTAGGGTTACTATTAGTGGTTTGGAGAAGGATTTTCTGGCTGTGGTCTTTTCTCTCATATATTCATAAAAGCTAAGAAAAGCTAGATATGGTTTGGGAGACAATGACTCACACCAAAGTGTCTTTGAAAATAGAAGTAAAATGCCATTTGCAGTTCTGAACTGAAAGAGTATTATTGGTTCTCTGAATGGTCAGATTAGAGGCTTTATGTTTAGTCCAGCAAGATAGCTTACAAAATCAACAAGACAAATTTAAACCTGAGGTTGAGAATAGTGGCATTTTTCCATTGGTTTTGGCTGAAGGAAATGTTTAATTATGCCAAAAAAAGAAAGAATTTTAGAAAAGAAACAGTCTTCTGGTTAATGGAGAAAAGATCCAAGCCACTGTGGCTCACAAGACCAGATGGACATTAGCTATTACAACTCAACTATCTTTCCTCTGGTTCATCATACCTGGCCCAAAACAGGAATGTTGGAATAGTGAGTTGCAACACTTGAAAAGCAACTTTACAGAAAGCTGGATGTTACACGGGCAGAGAAGACTGCATGTGCCATTATCAAACATACAGTTTCTCTTTTAACAGGGCTTTTTTCCCCCACTCTTGCACTGTACCTGAAGAGCATCAAGCACAATGGACCCTCCTTGTGCAGTTCTCGCACTCAGCGACCATGGGAATTTGTAACCCAGCCCCAAAACAAGGGTTAGTGCTTTTATGACAAATCTCACTGCCAGTGCCACCACCACTGTTGGATGGTCACTCTTCTAAATATCATATGTTGATTTTCATGAGGTCCCAGCAGAATAAATAGTTTAGGGCTGTAGCTACTACACCTTTGCAGTTTCCTCATGCTTGGGGATTTCTGCAGCAGTGTCACTTAGGAGGAATGGTAACACCAAGACAGACCTGTGGTTGCCCAGGGCAGAGCCTCAGGAGCTTCCTGACAGACAGCATCTAACTTACTCAACATACTCTCCCAGTGCTCCATAAAGTAACCACCCAGGAAGAAGTGCAGAGCTCAAGAATGTTTCATCTTAGAAAGGATGGAAATGGAAGCATTCACTTGTTCAGTTTTTATCTTCTTTACCTCAGTCTTGCTCACAAAACTGCAGGAGCTGTGTTTTACTCAGTAGCATCCTTCCATGTCACTGAATTATGGTTCTCATTGTATACTGGAGTAGAGTTGTTCTGTAACTTTGTTGTAAGAGGGACTGTGTGGACAATTATGATCAGATCCTCAGCATTGCTCTATTACCCTCTGATCACCTGCACCCTTTTGCAATACCCACTGTTTTAGAGTTCTGTTTAGGTGAATTAGGGAAGGCAGCTACCTCATAGCCCCATGAGCACAAGATGACAGAGCAAGCTCCACGTAGAGCAAGGCACGAAAGCCATCAGCATTGTGCCCACCAACACTGACTGTAATGTCACACTGTGACATTCAGCACTGGAGAAGGGTCAAGTTTCCAAAGTCTGAGGGAAGTTTAGCTGTGGCTCCTTCATTGTTTACTCTAGATTCAAGATGACTGGGATTAATTGCAACAGTTGGTGCAATGTGGAAGGGTTAAAACTGATTTTAAATTGTGAATCAACTGGCAAACTTTTAATATTTTCTTCTGCTTATGGACTATCTAAAATACATATGGAAGAGGCCTTATTTTTGTCATACTTACAACAGTATCAAACAAGAGAAAGCAACTAGGATCAAAAGGGTTACATTTGTAATGTAAAAGTTATTCCTGTCTTCCTAATACTCTGACCACGTGTTTTACATGATCATGGAATATAAGGTTTGGCATCTTGTTTAAGTTTTAATAATTTCTGAGTTGTATCATCCACTTCACTGCACTTCCAGTGTTAACCTGATGTCAATCCAAAGCCTTAGCCTCAAGAATTTTACTGAAAAGGAGAAGTTCTCATGCAGCCAACATTCACAGATGCACTAACATGACTTTTTAGAAACACTAAAAAGAGTTTTTTTAAAATTACTGTTGCTGCTTTCTTTGTATATGTTTTGCCAATTAAATTTTGCTGGAGCTTTTGTCACTGATCTTAAAGGACGCATGAAACGATGCAAAACCAAAAAAGCAATCCTAACTATACGCTGACACAGAAGACACACTGTCCTTGGAGTGTCCCATAGGCTGCAGGTCTAAAACTGGTCCTAGGATTTACTACCTTTTTTCCTGCTCACTCAAGGTCTGGCTTCATTTCTCTGGCCAGTGTCAGAGAAATGTGCCAGTGCCACTCACTGCCCAGTGGTGCTATTGGTGGGTCTGTAGTTAATGACACCATACAACTGCATGGGCCTCCTGGACACAGGAGGTGCCACTATATCACACAGACAGTATAAATCTACAATTATTGCTGCTTGGCTTTGTAAAAAAGCTTCCTTTATGGACAGATATTTTTGACCAATCGTTCATACAAAAGTGCTAGGATTTTAGATGGAATTTTATTATTGATTGGTTTTTGTGACTTGCATCTTGTCATATCTCATCTCTCATTCTGCTCCACCAAGCACCAGAATCATATGGATGACGCTATCTGCCCTGGACCTTTGGCCCACAGTGACAGGTCAAACACACCTGAATAGGCTTCACTTACACAGCTAAACATCAGGTCAGGCAAGAAATGGACACCAGCTCAAGAAGACAGAGTGCACATCTGTACAAAACAAAGAACTGCAAAAGCAAGTTTGTTTTAACCACTGTTTAGAAATTGTTTCACTCACCCATTTCCTTGTCTTCTCGAACTCTTCTCCTTTCATTTTCACACGCCTCCATCCATCTCTTTTTATCCTCCTGTTTTTTTGCACAGAACAAATGAACCTCCTCTGTTGTTCTGTTTATTATCTTAAAAGCATTCTTGACATTGATGTTAAAATCTTTGTCTCTGCCATCTTCGGTGTCCACAATTTCTGTCTCATCCATGTCAATACGATCCTTGTAATACAAAATGTCCCTTCTCAGCAAGTCCTTCTTACAGAACACAAGCTGATGGTCAAAAAGGAAGAAAGTCCTCTGCTGGCTTTTGCCTTGTTTTGATATTTTGGTCAGTTCTCCTGAGTGGATCAGTTCTGAGCTTCTGGCTAACACATCTGGTCCCTAGGAAGACAGGTATATAGAGATATAGAGATATGTAGTAAGTAAATAATATTTTAAGATCTCAGTGTGTGTCTAACCAGTCTCACTATATAATCAAATCTTAAGTTCACTCACTTTTCTTGTATTTTTATTATTAGATTTGAAAATGTCATACAATGTAAATAATATCATAAAGGTAAATTCAATCAACGTGGTCCTGCATAAACAGAGGGAAACATTTAAGTCAGTGAAACAGGTTCCCGTTCTGACAGAACTACCAGACTTCCAAATGAGATTCAACATTTTTAAAAGCTCCATTTTGTCACCTCATCTCAAAGGTAAGTGTCCATGTTACATACTGCTCTTCCTGAACTATAAACAAGGTTAATCAGTAACAGAAACATTGTAAATGAAGCAACTGGACTTTTAACTGAGCAATGACCACTTGAAAAGTAGACACCATAAACAAGCACCTACGCAGAAAGACTCCTGCAGGGGACATGAGGTACTGTACACAGTACCTTTGCCCAGGAAAGGCACAGGCTGACACTCACCTCCCAGTCTACAATAGAGACTTGCCAACGGGCAATCTTGTCTATGCTTTCTAGTCTCCGTTTTCGCTCGTTGATCAGGCATGCCACGTTCTTCATGGCCTCATATGCAGCTTTTATGTTGCTATAATCACTGGGAAATGTAAGCACATTTCAAGGATCACTTATACAATGGACATGATGCAATCACAAACCATGGAAATAATGCAACCACAGTGCCTGCAGTATTAGCTCACATTATCCCCTTATCCATCTAGTCAGGTACTTAAAAAAGAGGAACCTGATTCCTGCTATCCCAAACCCCACAGTAGCCTGTACAATTCAGTGCTGCTGTACTGCTGGTCTTGTCTAGGAGCAAATAACTAGATTGGTGCAAGGAGGCAGAAGTGATCGATTAATGAACTGCAACGCTGTCTCTACTGAAAACAATGGTAGAACTCCCACTGAGCTCAGTGATGGCTGTATTTCACCTAAGGACTGTGTCTTTTAGCAAGATTTTAGTGGGACTTTTTGGGAAGGGCAGTCTTTTGATCATGTTTAACAATTGTATTTTCTCCTTCTTGTTCCCAATGACTGGGTCAATGAACACAAATGGGGAATGCTAGGTGGACAGGAAAAAAAAGCAAAATCAATCCCACAGAGCGTGAGAGGAAGCGAAGAACAAGGGCCCCAGAGAGAGGAATTAAAGGAGACAATATGAAGAAAGCATCGTGTTTCTACGGGACAAATGTGTGAAAGCCATGATGGTCACCTGCCTCTTTCTGCTTCAGGACTAATGCAATTAACTCAGGCCAATCCTCCTGTCCTTCTTGCAATGCTCTGCTCTCCTCCTTCTTTCCTGAGCTCTCAACATGCGTATGAATTTCCCCAAGTTTGCAGGTAGCCTTTTTTTTTTCCTCTGAATAGCATCCATCTCTCCTTCACCTTTGTCAAATGGAGTCTCTCAGAAGAGAGAGAAGGGAAGAGACATATCTCTTGCTAAAGGAATCCCAGCAGAGCAGCTGCTTTTCCTCTTTTATCAGAATGCCTCTTGCAGAAAAGGGAGCCAGAGGCAGAAAACAGCACGAACCAGAAATAAATCCTGCCAAGGTGTTAGCCTTGCTGTTCTTTTTATCTGCTTCTGTCTCAGTTCCAGTTTTCATTGGCTGCTGCTGATGGATGCGCTTCCCTTCTGAATGTGTGCATTCTCTCCCCTCTTTATTTACATCTGTGGGTACTCTATTCTGCCACACTGAATACAGAAAGTGAGATTAACAATAACAGGATCCTACTAACGCCAGGGAAATGTCCCACAGGGTGACCACATGATATCCATACTGCTACACTTGCCCTTCCTTATCTCAGTTCCTTTTTTCTTTGTTGGTATTTATTCCACACTTGCTACACAACTTGTGGCCTTCACAGCAGGCTGTGCATATTGGAACTTCAATTTTTTTATGAAAACAAAATGCTACCCAAACCCCCAGCTGGCTGGAGCTTTCCTAAGGCTCCATGTGGGTATAGATCTGCCTGTTTGTGAGCATCTCTGCACAGTGGGCACCTCTCTGTGCTTGAAGGCATCTCTGGGTGCTGTGTCACACAAGAGGAAAATAGGTACTGCGGGAAGAAGGTGGTGAGACCTTGCTGTCACTTAATCTGCAGGTTTAATAGCTCACAGAATAACTTTACTATAATTAGTAGCAGTGAAAGAGAAACTCTAGTTAGTAATTCTTATTGCAGCACTTCCCAGGTAGTCACAGAACTGAATAGAGGCATTTCACATCTAAATGTCAGTGCTTCACAGACCTCGTATTTTCCCTCTGGCAAAAATCCAAGTGGTCTCCAAGGGGAGTTTTCTCAAGGTTAAAGTACTGACTTTGGCCAAGGAAACTTTGCCTCAGGCTTCATTTGGACTTTGAGCACAGGGGTCACAGTGGAATACTTTCTTGCAATTATATAAGATAAAAAGACACTTACAGATAAAATCTTAATTTTAGTCAAAGATTGAATCAGTGCAGGGGTAGAGCAGAAAGGCTATCTGCAACTTCAATTTTTATTTATGCCAGCTGAAAATCTAGTATCTGGACTTTACTGCAAACTAAGGTAATGTTTATAACTACTAAGTTTCTAAAACAAATTACCTCCAAACTTATTCAGGTTGTGGTTATTTTCTAAGGCACTCTTCACTTTTTCTTACATCCACAACTTTTATGAGTCTTCCCCTCTTCGGATTTCTTTCTCCTTTATTTCTGGCCTTTTTTTTTTCACTCTGAATAACACATTCCTCCGTGCATCCTGTTTATACACCATCTTCTTCTCCCTCTTTGACTTATTCCTCATTATGTCATGCCTCCTCTCAGTCCCCTGTGCTGCACTTTCAGATACTGTTTTGGTGACTGACTGTGATGGTTCCAAGAAGCCCTGTTTATCATGGTCCATGGCAGTTTTGTTCCTGATCTCAAAACCTTCAGTGTTGTGTCACCCAGAAAACCTGAGTAATAAAGTGTTACTACTATTACAAAATTTGTTATATTCATTCTCTCACCTGTGCTCCTGAGTGGTGTATTTGAGCAATTCTGCAAGCTGCAGAGGGTATTTGCAGATTTTCTGAACAGGTGTGAGAAGAAAACCATCAATGGCAATGTCAATCATCTGCTGAAGCAAGCGACAGGCCTCGAAGAAGTGGCGGTATTTGCCCTGCTTCATCAGTCTGGAGAGTTCAATGCAGGCACTGGGATGGTTGTTACAATACTCTGAATAAATAGCAAAGCCTTCTTGCTGTTAAAAAAAAAAAGGTGCAACTTTACTAAAGTATTTGTCTATAAAGGAGAAAAGCAATTTTTGTAATATCTGTTATATATAATTAGATCAGGTAATCCATTTTCTATATTGCTTCCAGGCTGATCAGCCTTGAACGTATGCAGAAATCTACTTTGTAGCTGTCAAAACCATGTACCCTTCTTTGTCAGAACACAGAAATAAAGGTCTCTTCTTGAGTCAGGATAATCAAACTCACTTTAAGAAGTATTTTTCTTTGGGGAAGATAGCTATAGGCTTAGTAAGTCTCTATCAAGAACTCACAGGCTATCTCCCCATTACCTACCTTTCTTAATGTCTGTATGAAGTTTCTGCTTGCTGAATATGAGATCACTGCAAACAATCCAGCCCATCTGTGATCATTAGAGTTTCAACAAAGAAACTTAAAACTGTTTACAAAATAACATGCTAAAGATGATGAGAAATCTAAAACAAATGTATAGTTAATTCCAAGTTAGTTTACCTTCTAAAATGCTGCCAATTTATTATTTAAGAAGCGCTTGTTAGTAAAATCCCCTCCTAATATGGTAACTTGGCTTTTTATTATCATATTTTGGTAATTTCATAAATAAAATCAACTTTTTCAACCTACATGTTGAAGAAAACATGACCCTATTTCACTTAGATGAGGTTCTTCTTTGTTGTGCTGTTTCTCAAGATCCTTTAGAAACTTCCTTTGGAACTTGTAAATATCTTCAATATTTCCAAAAATGGTGCTTAGCTGAGCTGCGGTGAACATTCCTGTATGTTTGCGACACTGCCGAATGTAACCCTGAAATGAAATAAAAAACACTCCTTAGTCCAAGGATGTGAGACAGGTCCTACCCTGAACAAAATCATTTGAGCTGCCAAGACCCCCATGGTCTCCAGGCAAGGAAGTGATTTTCTAGACACACACACACACAGAGAAATCGAAGTTCACATTTGCATCTGAGATGTTCACATGTGGATTCCTGGCATCCAGCCCCTGTCTCAGGGTACCCCAAGTGAACCAGGGAACCTCCCAAGTGTAAAGCCCACCTGCATCTCCCTGTTGAGAATGCACTGCAGGGACTGAACCCCCAGGACGAGCTGCTGTGCTCACAGTCTCACAGCAGTTACAGCACCAGGGCTCAGGGAGTGCAAAGGCTAACTGATGGGATAGGGGCTATCTGCCAGGCTCCTCCATTTGGCTGCTGGCAGGCAGGCCAACCGCAAACAGCTTTGGGAGCAGACAGCTGAAATAGCCTTGCAGTTGCTCTGGTGAGGTTTACCAGGAAGTAACACTGACTGTTGCTGGCACTGTTAGGAATATTCCTGTCTCCTCCACAGCCATCTGCTCTGAGAGCTGTGCAGTGGCTACGCTGCAAGCCAGCTACCACATTTCCTATTGCACCAACAGGGAAAGCTAATTCCTGTGTGGCTCCTGTAATGTGGACTGCAGATACTTCTTGAATGTAAGACATGTTTTATGGGTATACTTTAGCTTCATGATCCTGGCTACAACCAGCTTTAGTGATTCATACAAGGGCTGAGCTTGCAAATTTGGGTTACTATCTGTGTAGCTTTTCTGGCTTAGTCTTACTTGAGTGTATTTTCAGCCTTATGTGCTACGTGCACTACCCTACAGATTGACTCTGAGGACAGCAGACTATCTCTACCCCACATGTTAAGCATGGCCCATTGCTTCTCTTCTTGGAAAATGTGTGCTTGCTCTCTTGTACTAAACTCAGAGGCTTGCCAGATATTAAAAACCAGGTGTAGGATATACGTATTAGAGAAAATTAATTAATTAATATGTGCCTAAGTCTTAACAGGTCAGTAAAATATGAGAGTCATGTCCTAGAACTCAGCTAGCCATGGCAACAGCATAGCAGAGTGTACAAATTCTTCCCTGGTCTTTCATGCACACAATCAATATTACTAGCTTCAGTAAATAATGAATATAAATAACAAAATTTACATTTAATGTTTTAAAATTAGCCAGCTGGTAACCAATTTTTGTCCTTTCTCTCCCTTTTTTCTCTCTTAAAGAAAAAGGCCCGATCTAAAAATGAAAAAAATAAAAAAGAAAAAAAAAGAACAAATAAAAACCTACTCCTGCCTTGTCTACTTTGCTGTGAATTAAATAATCTAATGGTAAGTGGTGGACTAAAGGATGACAGCATGACAAATACAAGGACAGACCTAGCAAACTAAGGCTACAAAGAACATTTTTGTAGGTTGCTTTGCACATTCCAGATGCAAACCTCAAAGACAAGTCAAATACAGGTCAAATGCATCATAACTCATGTCAGAAGAGGCAAACTTCAGTGAAAAGTATTAAGAAGTTTCTTGCCCAAGTGTGAGCCTCCAACAAATACTGAGAAAAAAAGCAGAAAACCACCCCCATTTTATGGTTCAAACAAGCAAGGGAGATCTAAAACACACTTAGATTTCTTCATAACTCCTAGGCATCCAGTAAAAATCTCCTCAATTGAGAAAACGGGGAGATCAACCATTTAGCAAATACTCTTTCCAAGTAACTTCCAAGAAGTTTTGTCACTGAACTGCAAATTATTTTACTACAGTTACCCAAAGTTCTCTATACAGTGGCAAAAAGCTCTAAATAAACTGGACTTCCTTCTCTCATTTATTATAGAAATAGAAATAGCAGTCAGAGAGGCACTCTTTTGCTGTCAAAAATGGAAGTTTTTTTTAAAAGAAAGGAAGCAATGGCTCATGGCAGTCATCAGAAAGCAAAGTTGTAAGAGGAAATGAAGAATTGGACTGACAGCGTCAGAAGTGCAATTGGGAGTATTTTGAAATAAGAAACCACTGTGGTTCTCAACTGATATGGAATGATTTGTTCTCACTTGGTCAGCAGAATATCCTCAGGTTAAAGCATGTACCTCACAGATGTCCTTGAGATGCTTGATATAGACTCGTTCTGTTTTCATAATTTCCTGTATAACGTTGGTTCTCATCTGATCCCTGTTTTCAGCTATTTTCTGGCGATGCTTGCTAATATCTGAATCTTGTTCTTCATCCTGGATATTACTACAGTTTTCTGGCACTTCTTCCTGATTAACTCGCAGCTGCAGCCAGAACAAACAAAGCAATTAGAGTGAAGCAGAAAGTTTTACAATGTGTGGTAAAACTGTTATAAACTTCTTATACCTAAGAGAAGAGTGGATACAGACATGTTCTCATTCTTATCTTATAGAGGGGGCTTCACAACAGGATTTATCTCATTGTACTCACTGCATATTCAAATAAAGGGTTGGGATTTATGTCTGGTTAAATACATGACTTCTACTCACAGTATTTGAGAGAGACCATCGTGCTGTCCATGTTGTTTTCAGAGTTAAGTTTATTTCTGACCCTTACCCATACCCAATAGTTAATGTGTTTGGCCAAGTTAGCACGGGGTAAAAATTACAAAAACAGACACTCAACCACTTTCAAATAGTTCCCCTGTGCCCCATCTGTATGGTGTAGACAGCAGGACCTCCTTTTCTGACTTCTGTCTGATTGCCCAGGTTGCCTAGAGATCTAGGAAAGGGAAAGGGAGCAACCACCTGCTGCACTCTGTGTATGTAGTACTTCATGCAGTGCAGTCCAAGTTTCACTACAGGTTCTCAAAAGGCAGTTCAAATTATTTTCTGAAATATATTTCAATTTTTTACCATCTGAGAGTTACACTGGTATTAATCTGGGTGAGTTCTGACTGTGGAGTTCAGACTGTGAACCAGATTTCTACACAATGTCCTTGATAATAAATTAAGCCCTTGATAATAAATTAAACCCTATTTTACCAAGAAATCCCTGCAGCATAGCTCTCCCCTGCCCTTATGAGAACTGTTGTGTCCTTTCTGTACACACTGATGACTTTTTGGTTGCGCTTTCTGCTCTTGTAATCTCTGTTTGAGAAACTCCTTTGGTTACAAAGGGACCAAATGAAGAAGACAGAGTAAAAGTTGTCAGGGAAGCTAAGGGATCTTAGGGTGTGATTCTCTACTGCCTTTTTCCTTGTGAACTCCTTAGGGGCTATGCCACTGAGGTTCAGCTATAAACATGATGAGGATCAGGTATGAAATGTAATGCCATGACAACTGTTGCACTCTGCTAGGAATCTTGCAATGGTGCAAAAGCAAGAAGCAAAAGAGTTACTTACCCTGACAAAACTAGCTGGAAACCAGGCCTCCTTGTCCTCATTTCTTCCCCACCACCAGTCTTTGTTGGAAGCTTCTAGAACTCTAATGACATCTCCAGCTTTGAAGCCCAGCTCTTGATCATCCATAGTGACATGGTCCCAGAGAGCCTCTGCATAGACGACGGTGCCATCGCTTATCAGCTAAGATAGGAAGAAAATGAGATTGCAAAGGATGAAAGATAAACTCTATAGTGTTTATAAACTACAAAGATATCAATATAGGTCACTAGATTGCCTACTATTACTCCTGTTACAGGATAAAACTAAAATTTCAGATTTTCAGAAATCTATGCATATTCTCATTAGTGAAAACAATTAGAATCCTGCTCCAAAGCAGGATTATATAGGGTAACAGTTACAGTCTGTGATGGTTTAAAACCCAGAGGGAAAATCACACCCACTCAAACTGTCCCCTTTCCCCCACTCCCTTCCTGGAAACACTAGGAGAAGTTATAGAAGGAATCACAATTTACTGAAAAACCGCAATAATCATAATAATGCTAGTAAAAGAGCGTACAAAACAAAGTTTTACCCACAAAAAGGTATTTACCACTGAGCAAACAGAAGTCCCTCCTAAAAAACTAGCTACTGCCATTGAATTTTTTATGACTATGAAATCTCAGACTATGGAAAATATCCCTCCACACCCCCCACCCCTGTCCCTGCCCTCCCTGTGTCATCATTCCAGCAATGCAAAGCCCCGGACATTACCTCATTAATTGCTAGCTGTTCCCCTCCGGGCTGCAGGTACCTGGGAGCAGCTTGGCAGAGCTCCTCATAGCTGTAATCTTCCTCACTGCCATTGTCATCCACTAAGGCTGAAGATTCAGTTCCAACATCTGCAGCAACTAAAACAAAAGTGCAACAGCTGTTTGCTTCATCATTTTTATGATTCAAAGAAAGACAACAATGCAAGAGGAATTGCTGAGAAATTGCCTTTGTTGTCACAAATAAAACAGTAACAGCAGGAGTGGAGGGTAGCAGAGCTCTCAGGAAAACCACCTTTTCGTCATTAAATAAGTTTTACTCATTTTTAGAATTTCACATTTAGCAGCTGGTAAAACTTTTGCACACAAAAACCCCAGAACTACAACAATTCCTTACTTATTTGTTCTCAGAGGAAACCTTAAATGGCCAGTATCAGAAGGAAAGCCCCGATGCCATTTCCCAGGCAGCAGATGTGAGGGCCCTACCAGTCCCCAGCAGTCAGTGGGGACACTGTCACCCTCAGGCTGGGTGCCCTCACACCGTCACATCCCCTGCAGGGACACAAGGACCCAATGGTTCTGTGCCCACCCACCCATGGGAGGGGTAGGCAGCCTGTGTGCAGCCCCAGCTCTGTGCTGGCTGCTGCAACCTCTCCCACAAACTGGGAAGGCTCTGCCAGCAGCAAGGCTCAAGGGGACATGGAGCCCAGACTGGGCACAGTGGAATGGCCCTACAAAAAACCTGTTCCAATTTTTCCAAATCACAACAGTTTCTTGGTTTGACAATTGTGCATTTTCTGACCAAGGAGGCAGCTTTGTATGGAAAGAGAGGTCAGGACTAAAATGGGTTTCATCTTATTACACAGCCACATAAGAAACAGTTACTGTATAAAACTATAAAACCCCTTTGGGGTACAGCACTGGTGACAGATTCTTTTGGTGATCACCCCTGGCAGAGAAAGAGAACTGGGGGCTGACCTCAGGAACAAGTCTGACTGACTGACTGACTGACGGACTGACACCCACACTGCTCAGTGCTGGACCCTGTCCAAGTCGGTTTGCCTCCGAAAGCTGCCTGTAATGTTCAAAGCACCCAGGATCAAGAAGCATTCATGACCAGTGGCCCCATACTTGAGTGCACTGTCTGGTCCTTGTTAATTTATTCCTAAAGATTTATTCTTATGGCAAGGCCAAGCTGTGAACTAGAGTCTGAAGATCATATAATGCTCAAAAGGTCAAATTCAGATTAGGTTGCTAGCCCTGAACTTCTTTGCTAAAGGTTAGCATCTCCCAGGTAGGTTGCCACGCAGTCAACAGAGCAGCTCTTACTTCTGAGTGCCTGGGAAGGGACATTTAAGCAGAATTATTGAACCTGCCAATTCCAACAAGCAGCAAGGCTAAGCAGCAGGATCCTGACACTGGCCTCTTCTCTACTCTGCTTCAGACCTGGGTACTGCCTGTCTGCTGAGCTCTGGATGGGTAAGAGCTGCAAGGAGACAACTCCTGGCTTTACTCCATGCACCTACTACCACTAGGCAACCTGCTGCCATCTGCTACTTCCTTATCGGGAGAAATATTGCAACCCCCTCCTCAGGGCACACATACCATCACCAGCATCTTCACTCATCTGAGCATTAATTTGCCAGAGAGATCAAAGCAGATCACCACACAGATTCAATTAAAAACTTGCAATTTTTTTTTTCCATAAAAATGGGAAAATATGGCATAGTCGTGATACAACAGAACATGGCTATTCTGTTCTACTCCCTAACATTTTAAATAGACATTCACATTAACAGTATCATCTGCTTAAGCAAGAAAGATGCAGAGCCCCTATTTAGAAAAATCAAGACTTTTTCTCCCCTACAAACTCATTAATCTGAGCACTGATGAACTTTCAAACACATCTTGCGAAATTTACCGAAAATGCTTTATTAAAAGATCTGCAAATAAATATTTCATTAAATCAATTTTTATCTTATAAAGCAACATCCAAAAAATTTATCCCAGTGATCCTTTCTACATTTCCACTGCACTATCCATACTGCCCGTGGGATTGTTCCAGGAATAATGGCACATCAAAATAACCTAATTCGTTTGACTCCAGACAAAAAAGAACTACAATTTTGGGACAGAAAGCTGTCTGTTCCTCTGTACCAAATCAACAAGCTTACACTGACTTTGTTGGGTAGAATCAAGTGAAATCTTGAATTTTGCATCTTTTCCTCTATTGTATACAGACAGAAATACAGAGGGATGGGTGTGCTTTCCCAGTTGCACCAATGGGATGCAAAAAACTTAAGACAGCCTGGAATTGATATTGATCCTCTAGCAGCTTTTCACCAGTACTGCAGTTCCCATGGATGACACAGAGTAAGTGTCATCAGAATCAGGCCCCCCGACTGCCACTGTTTACCAGTTAGATCAAAAAACACCATGAAAAAAGCAAGAGCGAGCATGTTCTACTCACACGTACCCATCTGAAGGCTCTCCAGACTCCAAAATCGTGCCATTGCCCCCCTGGCTACCATGCTGCCGTCAGACCTCTAACAGGTGATGCTGCTCAGTCCTACAGGGCTGCTGAAGGATCACAAGAGGCTCTGAGCTGCGCACAGCTCAGAGGAACAGGCTGTCAGCTGCCTTCAGCTCCCGGCAGTGCCTCCGAGGCCGAGCCCGGCTGGGAACTGCCAGCAGCGCACTCAGCCGCTCAGCCTGGCTGCCGCGAGCTCCCGGCTCTCTGACATCATGGGGTGCCCTTAGGGAGGAAGCTCCAGAAAAGAAACAAAAACCCGGCTGCCTGACCCTGGCCGCGCTGCGCCTGCAGCCGCCCAGACCGCTCCCACAGAGCCTCAACATCCGAACACAGCGAGCCAGGGAGTGCATTTGTTTTTCATTAAAGCAGCGAAACGCGATTTCAATCTATATTCAAATGACTGCAATCCAGAGGGAGAGACTATTTGGATAGGAATTGGGAGTTCCTTGTATTACAACACTGTTCAGAGTATCGGTCTATCTTTGTCATACTATACCAGTTAAAATTCCAGAAGAAGTAAACAATTAAGGTATTTTTTGCACAATTTCTCTTGCTTCACAAGCAAATGCTCTATCATTTTTTAGGGCACAAGCAACACAAGTGTTAAGGCTGCAGCAGACTGCTCCCAGGAAAACAGAGAGGAGGGAGACATTTTCTCACTGAAACTACGAACTTAATTCAGCTGCTCTATGAAATAGGGAATGAAGCAGAAAAGAACTCAAACCATCCATCTTTCTCTGTGTCTGACCCAGCCAGAGCACAGCCTTATTCATTCACCATGGGCCAGCATTCACCCCACATCTGTGTCCTCCCTCACTGAAGCTGGATCAGGCCATGCACTGGAAGCAAAGGCAGGAGCTGTTCCCGTCCAGAGAGTGCAAAGCCTGCTGCAACCTATGTCTGTACACAGTGCTACGCCTACAGTTTGGAAAGCCCCAAAAACTTATTGGCTTCTTCTTTAGCTGAAAACTGTTGCTCAGCTGAGCCTGTCCTGTAACTGCAGATTGCCTCCTCCAGGGATGTGTTCAGAAAACCCTGGAGGCATTTCTGCATACAACAACTTCTCAACACCCACTAAAATCACATGGTTTTCCCCACTGCTGCCTCAGACATAGAAGGAAAGGCCAAACATCACCCTGAAATATTAATGCTGTCTTTCTGCAAAAATACTATTTGTGCTGCACTCCACAGGAGACTGACAGAAATCATCTTCTGAATCTCTCAAACTTCCCTATTATTTCTTGCTGCAAGGACTCTAGTTGGATAGCCCAATAAAAACAAGCTACTACATAAGATCTTCACACACAGCATTTTTCTTGGCATAAACCATTAAAAAAAAGCAAGCTGGCAAACAAAACTGACAGTGGTGACACTGAAGTGCTGATGATCCCGGGACTTGCAAGTGAAAATTTCACATTTTTAATCAGCCAGATCACAAGATCTTTGCCATGTCAAACCCCTTCCCACCGGGGAAAAACAGTTCAACTGACAAAGGAAAACCAGATCAAACCCCACACAGCTCTTTTACAAGACACTTTAAAAAAACAACCTCTGAAAAACAACTCAAAACTCTTTTGGTCTGATTTTTGCAGAAAGGAACAGGCTGTGTGCTTTTGCCCAATGATTAACCTAATGCCACCGTGGGATGCTGCTCGGATGGAGGGGGGCCTGCCCTCCCTCCTCTACATGGGCACATCTGGCAAACTGAACCACCACAAAAGTGCTCATTTGGGGTGAGGTGGTGGTGGCTTTATTTCCTTGTAGATCAGCCAGGGACAGGAGGAGGCACAGGCTGTCCTTTGTAGTGGCAGACCACAGTGACCTTGTCCAAATGCATGCTGAGCTGGCTTAGCCACTGTGCAGGGCACTCTGAAAAGGCTGTGGGTAGCACTTACTAAAATACTAAAAGCTAGTTTATCCACTTCAAGAAAATTCAGTTCTAGAAACACCCTGGTATCATAGAACCCTCCATCCTGAGCCAGACCACAGGTGACCCCCAACCACTTTTCTGACAGCAGCCAGGGAGGAACATAAAAATAGATGAGGCGTGTGATGGCATTTTTCTGATGTACTTTTCTAAATTCCAGTTATCTCCCAGATCAGTCAGATCCCTCCTGGGGCAGAAATTATATCTTTGTGTTTAATGAACTGGATTTTTCAAACCACTTTCTGATTTTTTTTAACTGTTGGGATGTGAAATACAATGTGTAGCAATTACTTTTATAGTTTAATTTTACAGACTGCGAAAACTATCTTTTATTTTGAGCTTGCCCGCTGGTGATTTCATTTGGTGCCCTTTAGTTTTTAAATTATTGAAAACAATAACTATTATCTGTTCATTTTTCCTGCGCCAAACAGACTTTTTTTCTCCTATTGTCCTTTTTTCCATATTCCAGAGCCCAAGCCACATTAATCACTCCTCCCAGAGACACACACTGAGTCGATTTTCTTGTCCTTCTGCTTTTCTCTATATGGTCCCCTGTAAAAAATGCCTTTTGGGATGGAAAGGAAGGGGAGATGGCCCCCACACACACCAGTGGCACAATTGGGCCTTCTGTTTTGTTCTCTATTCATTTCCTACAAACTCCTGCCCTTTTATTTACTGTTTTGACTGTTACTATGCACTGCATTGACTCTGTAAATGTCTGTTAAGATTGCAAGATCTTTTCCTGAATGGCAATATCCAGCTCAAAGTCCATCCTTCTGTAAGCACATCAGGCTCTTTTCCTCCTCCACATGCGTTACCTTGGCCTTACCAACACCTGAAGCCAGAGCAGTGCCTCATGTCTCACTTTTACTACTGTGAATAATTCAGCACACCAGCAAGAATTACCATTTCATTTTATACCTCCCTTCCCACATCATTCGTGCAGACACTGAACATCTGATTCCACTCATCAGCTCTCTCTTTAAGAAAACCAACCATTCTCCTGAGTCATTCCCAAGCTGTGCTCCACACAGGCCAAATTCTAGTCCCACACAAAAATATACAAAAAAAAAGGGGTTATTTTTTTCAGATGCTTATAAAAATTACTCTGTAGTGACAAATAGACAACCTGTTTAATGTAATTTAAAACCTGTAACCCTTCAAGCATAAGAGTAGCAATGTAAGTCTCAAGGGCAGTCTCCTGTGTGTTGTCTGATTCGTACTCTCTTTCCTACAGATGATGATTTACTGTCTTGTAACATCTATTTTTCTAAAATTTACATCTCCACTTTTATCTACCATTGCTATAAGAAGAAAGCAAGTAATGTATTAGGCTTTAGCAAGTAACTAAAATAAGATACCACTGGTTTTCAGTGCTTGAGTTTAGAATTACTTTCTATAATAAAGGGCTTTTGTGCTATCAAATTTCACTGTGCATGAGCAAACAAAAAACTCTCACACGTTCAAAGACAAGGAAGTGCCTTGTGATTTAAGAGAAAAAAGAAAAGAGATCAGAATTTGTGACACTAGTCACTTTAGCATTTTCTTCTGGAGCTACCAAACAGATTTTTTGCAACTGCTTTCAAACTGTGAAGTCCATGATATTCCACACTTGCCTTCAGAGTTTTGATTTCAGAGACTTTTCCTACTCCACTTCTATGTTTATTGTAAGGTCTCATAAAAGTCATATCTAACATAATCAAGGTTGCTTTGGCTTCATTGTCCTGAAAAGTGGCAGCAATCTTAGTTTGTGTATTTGTCATCCTGATGCTTAAGTTTAGGAGAACAGTTATTCAAAATCTAAATACCTGGAGAGATACCTGCTCTCAGGCAGTTGTCTAGGTAACTAATACTATTTCATGTCATTTCCAAACATCAACTGGAAAGGAAAACTAAAAATAGAAAAAATAATTCCTGCTGTGTGACAATAAAAGAGCCTCTTTTTTCACAAACTACATTATGGAAGACCTGTTATTCTGTGAGTGGTCCTTCTGGAATCAGGGACTGAAACACCACAGAATCTCAGCAAGAGTCACAGCATTTGATGTCTAATTTACCTCAGTGCCTGATCTGGATCATTAAGTGTACTAAGAAGCATACAGCAGAACACCAGACATAGGTTTTAAATTAGTTCCCAATATTTTACTACAATATAAATTCAAGGAAAATACAAATGGAGTATATATATAATTGCCCTGGTTAGAGAGAAGAGGGGGTGGAGCTCTTAGCACTGTTTATTCCGTATCGCCCACATCATCGCTGGGGGCATGGTTTTGGCAGAAGCAGCCGCACACTGGAAACCAGAGTTTGCCATCTTGCTGGATCTCTCCAGGAAGAAGGTATTGGGATCAGCCAAGTGGATCCAGCCCCTCTCCCTTCCTATCCATTCAGGTCGCAGCTTTAAGACACAGTGTTGAAGGACAGCAATGATGGGTCTGAGGCGCCACTCCAAGGGAACAAAAAGCAGCAGAGAGAGGCAGTGGCACAGAGCTGAGCCCAGCTGAGCTACACAGAGCCCAAGCTCCAGAAGAGCCCAACTGGAGCAGCATCAGTGCCAGAGGCAGCTTTGCAGAAAGGAACAGCAAAGCGGAGCAGTCTGAAGCAGAGCTGTGGCACAATGCGATGATCGCACTTCCAAGGGGTTTGCTTGCCCTACTCCTCCCGCTGTTTGCCAACTGGGGTGAGGGAGAACATTAAGTAGCGGAAGCTCTCTTTGACATATTGCCCTTGTGTCCCAAATACCACATGCCCCATATGCAGGAACAGTAATTATACTGACTTTGTGTGGAGACCACAGCAGGCACTGTCTTCAGGAAGATCTGGAGTTTTTTTCAGCGGTAAATGCCATTTTTTGTGGGTAGGGCACCTTCTTTTTGCATACTTTTTGCTACTGATGCTGCTGTTGTCATTGCAATTTTAGTAAATTGTTATCTTGTAATTTCTCCTTATTGTCCCTCCATTACTGAAAGGGGCTGGGGGAAAGGGAGTGGCTTATTTGGAGTTTAGTTCTCTAAACCAGCTGTCTAAACCAGCACAACAATGTATCTCAGAATCATTCTGAGTTGGATCATCAAGTGCGACCCTTAAGTGAATGGCCCATAAGGGGATCAAACCCACAGTCTAGGCATTATCAACACCATGTTCCAACCAGCTGAGGTCATCTTATTGGTACGTCCCTCTTACTGCCATAGTTAGAAATTCTCAAGCCTGCTTCTTGAAGAGCACCTCCTGAAAAAAACTGTCATGTTCTATTTAAAACAGGAGAATTCAGTTTTAACATATTCTTTTGTAAACTAATTTGTAGTTAAAGCATTTTTGGTAGAATTTGGACATCACTGCAGCTAAAACTTAGCTAAGAACCACAGAAGCCAAGTACTGACTTGTAAACATACACATAATTTTAATAAACATTGAAAATGCTATTTGTTAAGGTTCCTACTTCAGTCATGGGAAGCCTTGATCAAGAAGGTCCAGGGTGAAGGTTCCCAACAGTGTTTTGTTCACTATTAACAGTGAAAGATACAAAGTGAGAATTTTGCTTTTATTTACAAATCTTGCCAGAAGTGAAACAAATGGTGTTAAACCCAGGTTGTTCTGGACCCACCTATGAAGAAATGTTCCACTATATCTAGACTAGTTAATAGACTATTTCTGTTAACTCCAGATAGCATTCCATGCTAAGAGTAAACAATTACAGCAAAATTACACAGGACATATCAGCGAGCCTGAAAGCACAGTGCTTCCAAAAAAGGCAATTTTTACCAAGACCTGTCCCTCATGTACCAGAGGGTTGGACCAGAGGTTGGACTACACTCATCAGCAAGCCACTTACTTATTTAAGGCTTGCCTATCTAAGTAAAGCTGAATGCATGGCAAACAAAAAATTAAAAATACATGTGTGTGGCTAGGGTTCAGGTGTGAACTCAAGCATATTAGAATGTACTTCCTTCATAATCTATTGACTTTAGGCAAGTATATGACTAAGAGAGTGGAGAATACAGGCATGTAAGTGGTGCAGAACAATAAACCATAGTAATGTCAAAGAGTAGATGTGAAAAAAAAGTTTTACATGAGAACAGCAGCTACTAGTAAGAAACTCACAAAACAAAGCAACTTAGCTGGATATTACTTTGTCACTGAGTTGGTTTGCACTCTTTTGTCCTCCACATTATATTCTAATTCTTGCTTAGCCTGGAGTGTGGCTTTCTGATCTACACAGTTAAAAATACTCATCTTACCATTAGATGTTCTCATCTGCCGCCTCCGTCCCACGCGGTCCAGACCGATGGGGGTACTTTGTGAGAAGGTGAGTGGCCGGAACCTGGCTGAAACAGCCTTGTACGGGGGCACCTTGTGTGCTGGAACGGGTGGCCGTGCCACAGGCTACCGAGGAAACAGGAAAATCCAGTATTAGTTGAGCTACAGGCATGTCCAACTGAGCAAAGCTCAGGTATGAAGTAAAGTTTCTGCAGATAGTCCAGGCAATTACACAGGCAGTAAAATCTCCTATGTTGAAGGGACATTGCTTAAACACTGCATACCATGTCCACCAGCATCACACAACAAGTTTTATTACATTACAGTTCTTTGTTACATTGAAAACTCCTTAGCCTTCTGTTGTGGTCAGACATGCTCTGTAATTTTCATCTTGTAATATGCTTTTTTGAAGACAATCAGAAGGCGGGAGCACCTCTCCTATGAAGACTGGGCTGAGAGAGCTGGGGTTGTTCAGCCTAGAGAAGACAAGGCTCCAGGAAACCTCACTATGGCTTTTCAGGACCCTAGGAGGTCTACAAGAAAGCTGGAGGGGGACTTTTTACAATGGCATGTAATGATAGGACAAGGGGGAATAGCTTTCAGGTGAAGGAAGACCAATTTAGATCAATGAAAAGGTTTTCTAGGATGAGGATGGTAAAACACTAGAACAGGTTTTCTGCAGAGGTGGTGGATTTCTGCTTTCAGCAGTAAAGTGTATTGCTTGTCAGTAAAATAAACAAGACAATAATAATTGTCTAAATGATGCTCTGTTTTGAGTTCCCAGGAGCCTCGTAAGAAAGAGGTAATACTAAGTTTATTATTAACATTATCTCAAAGCCATTTTCTTTGGATAAATAATTTATTTCTTAAATTATGATTGGAAAACCTACCCCTGTTTTATTTGCAAATTGAGTCTGATTTTATGTTGTCCCTGAACAATGCCACATTAGCCAGGCTGAATGACCTTGCATAAGCATTCAACATTAAACAACCAGGCTTCAGAGAAACTCAGCTTGAGATCTTCTCTTATTGTTCAGTTGTTACTGTTCTTCTATCAGGTAATCTGAAACATCTGGGATGGTTTTTAATGAACTATCTCTTGACACTCTGTTATGAAACCCATGACAGTATTGTTTGAAAATGTTTTCTCACACCTAAGCTGTCAGACCAGAACAAAATACAGTGAAGAGGAATTAGCTTTGTACTTTTCAAATATTCCCAAGGGTTTTCAAAGCTTTAAAAAAAAAATCACCAGTGTGAAGAGCAGTCTTTGACAGCCCCACATAAAATACTTCTAGCGCATATATGCCTGCTTGTTGAGAACTTTTTCACATTCCAGCTAAAAGTTTACTTTTTGTTATGACTGCCAAAAACCTCAATGTGTATGGATTATGATTCATCTACAACCTCATCTTTAAACTTTATTTCCTAACTGCCTTATCAGTATACCAGGATCCTTCACCACAAAAAGTTTGATTCGTTGTATCAAATAGCTAATAAAAGTCATGGCAACTACTGTATGCAAATAACTGGCTGAGTAAGTAAAAAAAGCTATTAATTTCTGGGCAACTAAAATTTTCTTATAAGGCTTCAGTCCAAATCCTTTCCCTGGACAGACATGGATGTGTGGCAGCCCTGGGAAATTGGCCTGGGAAGGCCATAATTTGGTTTAATAACATTAGGAATGCTTCATCATTTTGGTCTTGACCACAGTGATCCAGCAATGTGCTAACTTAACCCCAGCCAAGCTGTTATGGCAGCACTGGAGCATGGAAAGAGTCAACTTAAAAAGCTGCCTTGATGCATGTTCCTTCACTATTAAACTGATGTGAACAAGGTTTCAAAAGAGATCACTCTGGTCTCAGCACTAAATGAAGGGCCTGGAGAGTATTTAATCCCTTACACAGTACAGCAAGTTGCCCATACTTACTATCTCTTGAAATCCATCTATTATTCTTGAGTAAGATGGTATAGAATTTACAATAATAATTTTCCTCTTTTTTTTAACCTTCCAAATTAAGAAATAGAATTAATTTTAAAATATCTTAATTACATATGATTTGAAACACAGGCCTTTGCCTGGGTAAAAGGTTCACTGGCTTCAGCTGGAGTTTTGCATTAAGATGCATTTTTTCATCAAGGACTTATAAAGAAAAAGTATCTAATACACAATAACAGTGTTCATGTTACAAAATGTTTTTCACAGGAAACTGAAAAGCCTGACATTGTTTCAGCACTTTACTATCAGTAAACTTCCCAGCAGGAGATGAAGTGGGTTGAGAAAGACTAACAGGACTCAAATTTCATTAATAACCACCAGAATCAAATTTTTTGAGGATGCAAATACTAATTCTTTTTTCTGTTGCTTTATCAGCTTGACAATTGTTTTAGGCAGAAGTCCTCCAGCTTCCAGGGAAAGCAGAAAATACCTGATGAGTGCAGTCTTACAAAAGCTGAAGCTCTGCAACCAAATGCAAGATGGGGTCACGACCACCAACACAACAGTAAGTTCCTCCACACATTGTACTTGCTCAGCACTACCTCCAGGGAGAAAGGAGCAATTTTTACCTTTCAGAAGTTTTTAATTTCTCACTCTTTTACTTAAGCCAACAGAGATGGCAAATATAGGTACTGTTCAAGTATACACTGCTTGCCAATACGTTTCCTACCTTTGTTTCATCTGATCAATTTAGTAGTACATGGACAGACATTGTATTCATATGGTCAGTTTTCTTAAATTCTTAATTTCATTAATTTCTCAATTTATTACCAATTTTCTCAAGCCCTGTCTTCATTAGTTTTAAGTATCTTTACTATGCCAAAACCAAGATTTTCAACATCACTTATAAAGCCACAGTTTTTGAACAGGCTTGCTTTTGGATAATTTGAAATGACCAATAAATAATGTGTTATCATTCTGTTTGATTGTACTATTCTGTTCCTCAGGCCCTCTATATGGAGGCTAAACACACATCTGTTTTACACACAAATAAGCTCGTATAGACCAACATAAGACATAATGACCATGCCAAGAAAGAAATCAGATTAATTTACAATACAGAAAAGATCATCCCAAAGTCAGTATCAGGTTTGTTCCATGCTGTATTTTTAGCAAGAAGACAAAGTAATTAGTGACCAGGAAAGCAGTATTCTAAGTACACGATGTCAGCTTGACAAAAGGGAAGGAAGAGAAGGAAGCATCCATTCTATTTTCTAGGCTGAAGATAGAGACAAGGAAGTGAAAGGGTCTTTTGCAGTTTGCAGAGCACATCTGTTTATCTTACTTGTGTCAGCAGATTTTCTCTCTCTTCTACTTGATCGTCTCCATAGAAATTGACCCCACCTATTACGGAGATGGGTCTTCTCTTCCTCCCTCTGTGGTAGCCTACAGTATTGCTTTGGATCCCAGACCCAAGGGATGCCAGTCCCAGCTGATTCTCTCCATCTGTGCAGTCTGTGTTCTGAGACTCCACTGCAACTGCATCTTCTGGTATAGAGAAACTTCGGATCGACATTTGGCCATAGTCTGAGAGAGGTCTGGGCCGGGATCTTTTTCCAGAGCCCCATTTCCTCGGTGTGACCTTTTGTGAGTCTGCTTTTTCTTCCTCCTGGGATGCGGACCTCTTCCAGTGGTCATCAGAAACAACCTTTTTAAATGTGAACAAGTCAAATAAGCCACAGAATTTTCTGACCGTTAATAATTTGTGAGTTTGTCGTATGTCAGATCAGCTTAACATGTCTAAAACAGAAGGAGTTACCATAAATGAAATAAATGCAATTGACAATTCAGGAAGAGATAACTTTGCAAAGCAGAGACATCATGATGCTTGTGCTGACTAAGGTAAGCACCCAACAATCAGTACCTCTTTGGCAAACCAGACTAATAACACTACAAACTGACCTATTACCTCAGCAGTACAGGCAGGTCCTATCACAGACACTGAACTCATGGAATAGTATCTTAGAAAGATAGCTCTGTGCTCACAGGACTTTTTTCTATGCACAAGTTGGACATTACAGGTAACACCATTAAAAATAACTCAGCTGTGCTTTTGGACTTTTTACTAAGGCTTGTAGCAACAGGACAAGGGGCAACAATTTTAAACTGAAAGAAGGTGGGTTTAGATTACATATTATGAAGACATTCTTGACCACCAGGTGGTGAGGCACCGGAACAGGGTGCCCAGGGAAGCTGTGCATGCTTCAACCCTGGTATTGTCCAAGGCCAGGCTGGATGGGGCTCTGGGCAACCTGGTCTAGTGAAAGGTGTCCCTCTCCATGGCTGGTGAGCTTGAACTGGATGATCTTTCAGTTCCCTTCCAAGCCAACCCATCCTATGATATTTCTCTGTTCCACCTCTGTTCAGTGATGAAAACAAACAGCAAGGCTGCATTTTGACCACTTGCAGATCCATGTAACTGTAATCTGATGCCAGACTGGGCAGTCACACTCCCTCCTAGGACTCACTCCCCCAATGCCACTTGGTCAGATCTAGAGATTCTGCAGCCAGGAGTGAATTAGGTGAGCGAGCTTGTCCAGTTTGGAAGGGAGAAGCTCACTTCCCATATGTTCTGGGACTTTCAAGACATGCAGATCATATCAGAGATATATTATAGCACAAACCCAGGGAAAAAATGATGGGCTTAGATAGGAAGCTTGGAAAATGAGCATGTTTTTCCTATTTAACAGCACACCTGCCTCACAGAGGTTAATGCCTGCAAGTATCACAGCCGCAGTGGTATTACAAGTTTGGAAATAAAATAACCTCAGCTAAAATACTTGGTAGAGGGAACATTTTTAACCACTTCAATACATTTGAAGTAACACTGTTGTAATTTTATCTAGCAAAACCCTTGCAATTTTTCAGAAAAAAAATCTGCACACAAAAATTTATGTTAATTTTTCCCTCACATTTCTGATTTCTTGGTGTTTCTTGGCTTTTTCCAGCTCCTGCATAAAAATGGCAAAAAAGAGAGAAAGCTAGTAAGTATTCCAAAAAAGAAAAGCATAATTTTGTCCCTCTCTAACTATATTTTGTTCATCTGTTCCAGACCAGACGAAGGCATTCCAGATATTGCATAACCAAAGCAAACATACAGCCCAGAAGCAGCCTTTTGCAATGATGTCTGTGCCAGAGGATTTATCTTCTGTCACCTTCTTGTCCACCTGTCATTTTCAGCCAGGCCACTACAAATCTAATGACTCTTTTTTGAGCCTCATGATACAATGGGCAGATGTTGCTTTTTGTTTGAAAGACAGGTTAAGATTAATTCCATGGTATGAAAGCACTTAAGCCAGTAAGCAGAGTTACTAAACAGTCAATATTTTAACATGATTACTGCAATTATGAAAATGGTACTTTTCAAATATTCCCAAGTATATTGTTCTACATTCAATTATTTCACTTACAGCATGAAATTTATTCTAAATAGAGTACTTTAAAAAAAATTTGTTTCTATACCTGTCATTCAAGGAAGAACTTCAGGTTCTCTACAGATTTGTGTTCAGGATCAGTTTTAACAGCACATTTAATTGAAGCAGAGAGTCACTCCCCGGCTGGTGCATTAACACAGCTTCAGCAAAGCTGTCCCTTAAGCACAGCCCCTCCAAGACTGAGCAGCAAAGTCACAGGTTAAATAAGGTTCTTACCTCAGAATCAGACACAGGTAAAGGGTCTCCACATATGCAGTGACTGAGAAAGGAGCTCATGAGAGTCATTTTATGGTTTTGTTTCGCAAAGTCTCGTCCATAAGAGCTACAAATGTGAGCACACTCTCTGCATAACCAGTCAGGCAAAGTTCATACCATGATCCTGTACTTTTAGACTGAGGAAGGACACGTCACACGTCATCTCATAATCTGCTGCTTACACCCTTATCTTGAGCAATAACATTTGCAGAGGACTGCTTGCATTCTGCAGACTCCACCTTAAGTAGTGATCCAAATGACAGCCAGATTAATCTCTGCTGTACAACAAACAATGCTGAGAGGATGTGTGTTTTTAGTCTTAGATCTATAAACTACACTGAAAAATACTAAAAGAGAAAGCATAATCCTGTCACTGCAAAAAACAGGGGAAGCCAGACTGATAATCTCACATTCCTCTAAGTGGCCTGCTCAAGCAGGACCTTATCAAGTGACCACTCACTAGCAGGAATAAAAATATCCAGTACACAACTCTTAGGCTCCAGTACTGCAGTCACTTATGCTTAAGTGTGATTCTTGACATCAAGGAAAAAATTCTGAGGAAACAATTGTACTCCAGCTGTGACTAGCTTTATACTGGTGCACCACTGCTGACCTCAAATCACCTTCTCCTAATGAATCTTTTATAAGTGAAAGCATGTTGATGTTGTGCAATTATTACTGGGAACATCTACAGATGCCTAGAGATACACATGGCACTTCATATAGGATGAAAATCAAAATCTTATGCACAGGCTTATGCATTTTAAGTGCTGGTCAAAAATTTCAAGGCATTTTGAGATTTCTGACAAATTAAGATCTAAGATTAATCCACATTGGATTTTCCGGAATTCATACCTGTTAGTCTAGCAACAGCACAGGATCACCAATACTAGAAATCAAGATAATTAATCTTGCCTTTTAGTCTGTATCCTCAGTTAGGTTTCTTCCGAGACTGCAAATGCGAACAGCTCAGCTTGTTTGTGCTGATGCAAATGAATTTTTTTTATCTGGGTAACTAAATTCCTACAACAGCAAACTAGTTAAATCATTGTATTTCAACTGCTTTCCTCATTCCTGACAGCACTGTATCTATAAATACAACCATTTAAAATGAACATCCACTTCAATACAGATTACACATATATTCGCTATTGATCCCTTTCAATATGTCACTCTTAGCTGCAGATTCCTGCATTTTAATTTCAATTCTGCAATGGAGCTGTCTGTACATTAACTAGATAATAAAGCTGTCATCATAGCCAGGAGAAATCTAGAATGAAATTTTGTTGCCTGAACATAAACACCCAGGGCCATTTCAAATGTCCAAAGGAATCTAAGATATCTCCACGCGCCATGCATCATGCAAGTATGACACAGGACCTATGGGAGGCATGGGCCATCCAGAAGCAGCCCCTGGGGACAAAGGGAAGCCTGTCATGACATCTCCAGCACTGCAGGATCTTTTATGTTCCAGGAATCAAGCTGAGCCTTTAAACAAGAGCATCAGCCAAGCCTACTGAGTGACCAGCCAGGCAGGACCCAGGTGTCAAGCTGGGTTGCAGGTGGGTTTAGATGGAGCTACAACTATGTTCCCCAGTGCTGTGGACAGCCCTGCTTGGTCCATAGTTCCTGCTCCAGAAATGTGCAGCTTCATCACGAGGTTTTTTCCAGCTGCGTGCAGCTGTCTTTGATAGCTGCCCCTCACTTCATTTGTCAGCTATTTTTAGTTGGGCTCAACTCCAGGTGCCACATTCAGGTGCACTGTTAACACTGTGCTCCCCAGGACCCCCTGACAACACCCAGCAGGCTACAGTGGGAGCTCTCCCAGGCTGCTCCTAGGTAAACAAGGACACCACAGAGTCTGTGCCCAGCCAGACCAAACTCCTCCCATACCTGGGCCCAGACTGATTTCCCAATCTAGCTACAATAACTTCAAGGACTTGATCATGATCTCACTCAGCTCAACTTGGCACTGGTACAACCCTGTTCCATTTAATGGCACATGACTGCTATTGGCATTCCCTGTACTCATTAATAACCAAGGTAAGCAACATCAGCATCAGGTGCTTAATCACTGAAATCTTAGCTTAGTCTTTAGAGCCTGGTTCTCCAGCTATTACTCAGACCACTGTGTACTTTTGATAAATTCAGCACTCAAACTGATTTCAGAGGAAGTGCTGCCCAAGAAGCACAACATCTGAATTGCACTGCGCTGATAAAATGTTGCTTATGTGGATGCAACTTTTATCAGTGATATGACAAAGAAATTGCCAGTACCTGAAATTGCATGGCAGGACTTTTGTTGGTGCAGTTACAACAACCATGAATAACCCTTCATCCTCCATACCTGACCCCATTCTCTGCTGCAGAGAAACTCCAAACTACAAGTCTGACCCAACAGAAAATGCTGCTGTTCAGCCTCCTGCTGTTGGGACACTTTTGAGGGCTGACACCATGATAGCAAAGAAAAAACAAGCTCTGGGTGATTTTTTTTTTTGTCAATGTGTTTAGCCGATAAACTCCCTAATTAAAATCCCCACTTTTTATAAAGGTCTTGATGACTGTGTACTTTGCTGAGAGTCCCTGACCACTAATCTGCATTTCAACCCCTACTGTTACCTACTTGGATTTTCAAAATTTAACCTTTACATTCCCAATGCAATGATGTTCCATAACATGCACATACAGACAACTACAAAGGTATAAGGGGACACTTCTCTCCTGAAAAGTTTTCCCTATCTGGTAATCTTCTGGGAAGGTACAAGTAGGTACATCTTGGACAAAGACCCCCAGCATTCCTCTTCCCCAGGGAAAAGAGCATCCTGACTACACTTCTGCTTTTTTCTTTTTCTTTTTTTTCCTTTTTTTTTTTTTGGGAGGGGAGGGTTTGTTTGTTTTCCTTAGCTACACAATAAGTTGCAATACTTCTTCTTCTGTTATCTCTGTATGTTTGAGCTGCCTGGCTGAAATGTAATTTTGCTAACTACTACTGCCTTTTTCTAAACCAGAGAAAACAGATAATCAAAATCTAATAATGTCTTTACAGAAATGCACATTAATTTCCAAATGCAACTTATTGAAAGGTGTGATAAATTAAACAAATAATGATTCTGACTGAGAATAAGTTACAAGGAAAACCTGAGTAGGCTGAGAAGTTTGAGAACACAATTACTACATCTTCTCAGTGAAAAGTTTTGATGGGTAATCAGTCGTGCTCTTCTGCAAATGACAAGGCTTGAAACTATCAGAATACTTGTGCTAGGTCATGTAGGTATCTTTTTATTTTGATCAAGAATATACATTTCTGCATATATTTAGGGGTCTATATAAAATGTACAAATTTCTCTCACTAGCAATGACAGCTATATAACATATTATAATTGGTGACTATTAAACAGCTATTATTTCTGTATAAGACAGTAACTGCCAAATCTTAGGAACTCAGCAGTAATATTAGAAGTGCTTTTCAGTTTATACAAGCCACCAAATATAAAAAGGGCCAGGGGATTGTGACCTAGTAGCTATAAATTATTTCACCACCTTGACCTAACAGAGTAAAAGTCTGGACATGTCTCCACCTAGGTACATGATAAAAAGTAACCGCTGCACTTTTTCTTGCTGATAAATAGCAGTTGGGAGAGCATTAGTTGAAGTTCATTTATCACCAATACTAAATGAGGTTAAAAGCTTGTTTTATGTTTCATGGTCATGATCAATACTTTGTTTTTTTTTGCAAACTGTTGTGACAGACACAGAGATTATGAAACTCTGGATAAATAAAGTATCCCAGAGGAAATTTATTTATTGCTTTCTTTCTAGGTTTTATAAAAAGATTCTGAAGTTTCAAGAGAGCCCAGTGATCCCCTATTGATCCAACAGCAACAATTTCCAACAGTGATACCACAGCAATAGCTACCATGGAAATGACTGCTTTTACTGCAGAAGAAAGCACACTTTCAGTAATTGCATCGTCAATCACAAACAAACAAGAATTATTAAACCAGTCCAATTCAAGAAAATTTCCATCTATTCCTTTATAATTAAATGCAAATTGCACTTTGCAAAAATATTCTTTTTCTTTACATCCCTCTGCCTCCTCTGCCACTAACATCTTTTCTTTTTAATTAGCCTTTGAATAGACCCCACATAAATGAATGGATTATCTATCTCTAGAATATCAAGGGCAATTCGACCAGTGGTCTGCAAGACAGCAAAACACAATCTATGAAACAACTACAAAAAAAGCCCGCTTAAATTACACTTATATACACAAGCAAAGCAGAAACAATCAATGCAATACAACTATGGCCAACATTTACATAAGTTTTAGCTGCTTGGAGGATAAGCTCCCTTTTCTTTTCCCCTTCCTCCCCTCAAAAAAAATTGTATGGAGCTACAGCTGAAAATTTTGCAAAGCACTGCTTCTGAGGGGAACTCCCTAAAGGAATACCACTGCACTACACCAGTATAAGCTCACAGAATAGATGCAGGAAATACTATGCATTTTAGTAAAGAAAAATCACATTACTGTGCCCTGTGACATAGTAAAAGTAACCCCCATTAGCAACACAAACTGCTGTGGTGCAACACTAATTTTAGACGTTTTAAAAATTGGGAAAAAAAAATAGAATTTTCTGCTTGGGATCTGTGAACACCAAAGCAATTCTGGTATTCTAACTAACAAATACACCTATAAAACCACATTAAGTGGTCAGGCTATATAGATACAAAGAAAATTTAGCCATCTATTTTCTAAGGCCTTTTAATGCAGGTTTGCTTCATTTAACCTGATCCTTGAAAGCCTGCTTATCGCAATCAATGATAAAGCATAAAGCTTTCCCTCTCAGCAATATGCTTCACCAAGATTAGCGAGTTCACCTTGATAATATCCACATTTCACAGATAAGGAACAGATACAAAGCACTTAAGTGTAGAAGCATAGGGCAGGACTGGAAATGACAAGCGGATCTCATGATTCTCAGATCTGTTCCTCAGCCTCCAGGATTTCCTTCATCCTCTCCTCTAATTCATTTCCAAATCCAAATCAGCTAACATATTTCCGAATGGCAGAGGGGAGGAGTTTGCAGGGAAATGTACTTCCTTTGCAGAAATAGTCTTATCACTCATATAAAAATGCAAATGTGCTAAAACCAGAAAACTGTTTCCTCTAGGTTTTTGGTGACTCGATACTTGAGGATGGTGGATGATGCTCTTATCCTGCCCGTTCTTTCCTTCAGTATCTGAACCGGAACTGCAAACTTGTAGTGTATAGTGAAGGGGTATTCATATTCTCTGCTTCTTTTAGATGTATAGATATTAATAAATCCTAAATAAATCCCTACATATTTTCTGAATTGACTCAGAACCCCCCCGAACAAGTAACAGGTCTAAAAAAAATATATAAATTTCCTGTTATTTGGGAAAATGCCCTTCATGTGGGCAAAATAAAGGACTTTTTTTCTTCTTTCAGGCTATCATTGCTCTGCCTCTTTTCAGAGTCTCCCCAAAATGTGGTCCTCTGGTTCCTCACTCTCTCCACCCTTTCAGAGCAAAGCTTCATTGTCCCTGCCCAAGCCCAAATCCTGCCCTCAGCAAGTCCCAGCAGCAGACAAAAACCCCAGCCTGGGACGGGTGGAGCTGCCTTCAGCAGCTCTGCCAACTATTACTTCCCAGAGAATGGGGGGGGGGCAAGGCTGCTGGGCTTTCCCCCAACACTCAGCTGGTCTCCCAGCCTGCCACAGCATCCTGGCACCAGCAACATGGCAGCCTCCAGACATCAGAAAGGGACAATGCAGGTGGCTCAGGGGAGATTCTGCAGCTGCCTCTGCTCACTTTGGAAATCTCACCCACCTAGCATTGAGATGGATTCTCAGTGCCAACAACTCAACACTGCGTTTATGTAAGAAACCAAATCACATGGGAACAGTGCTGTTCTACTTTCTGGGGCACTATTTATTACTCCTGATCCCAGGGTAAGCAACACCTGGGTATTACTGAGGTGCCACTGGACAGCTACAGCAGAGTCAAATATGGGACGCTCTGGAAAGGCAGAGGTGCACAAATGCAATAAAAAAAGGGTGCAGCTTGCCCCAGGCTAACTGCAGTGAAGTCTACCTGAGCTCTCCCTGTCACCATCCAAACCATTTCTGAGAGGATGACAGTAACTCCTATATTATCCTACAGTTTTCAGAAATGGCTAATTTTATTATGAACTGCGGAGTTACTTGGTCTAAAATTCAAGCCAATCCAGAATTCAGATTATTGTCACGACTGCTTTGTTTTTCTTCTCCTAGTAGCGGATACAGCAACAAATGATTATGGGCTGCACCCAAGGGCTGACAGCTCTGCTGCTGGGAGTTGAAAGAGTTTTTGCTGCTATAGGAAGATATTCCTGTCATTTGAGGACTCCCTGCTGCATTATTGCAGCAATGGATTCTGCAATCTAGGTTTGTAGCAATGAGCAGTGGTTTCTAGTCTAGCTCTGGGCAAATACATCTAGAAGTCACTCACTGAGTGACTGTGGGGACATTGTGTGAATGCACCCTGACTCGTGCAGAGCAGCTCAGAGTTTAGTGCAAATCCAGTGTTGTTTGGTCTAACTGAAACCTCTGTTTTCTGTAAGAAGCTGTTCAGACCCTGTGTCAGGGTTCTGCTGCTCTGTCCCGAGGCGCTATAGTCAGCGAGACCAGAGTGCCACTGGAGTGGTGAGCCCTCACTCCACATTATGAGCCCCTTAGGAGTAAACCCAGTTTAAGAAATCTCCCCCACTACTTCACCTAATTATCCCTCACAGTTTATCATTTTTGCAGTAATACACGTTAGGTTGACTAAGCTACACTCTAAATTGCATGTAGATGAACCAGAGGTGAATAAATCCACAAAGAAGAGTTCAGAGAGCTGAAAGCAGCTAGCTCCCAGCAGGTGTGCTCATACCCAACCCCACAGCACTCAGGAACTTGAGGCATGTACTACAGATGATCACCCTCAGATCCTGGCTACTGCTTGCTCCTTGCAGGCACTGAACACGACGACATCCAGCTACTGCCCTTTGGTCCTTCACTAGGAGGACACATTTTGAAGCTAGAAATAGTGAGGACAAACAGTGAGGACATATCTGAGTCCTCTGTATCCCACCCCTAAAGGTCTTCTTCCTCTTCATCTTTACAAGCTGTCCTCCAAGTTAAACCCTGTGTGCTCAATATTCAGAGCCCTGTCCAGGACAAACCAGCTCAACTCTGCCAACAACTGAGCACTGGGCACTTTATAATTTGGACTAGCTGGGACCAGTGACTTTTATATGGCATGAACATAAATGAGTTGACAGACAGGTCTTAGAACATGTAAAATATTGTCTGCAAATAAACTGTGACTCAATCGTAATTACAGCAGAGTTAACCTCTTCACTGTAATTTATCATGCACTTATGGTCATGCAGATAAGGTACTCAAGTAATAAAAAGTCTGGTGTACTGTGAAGCCAGATGCCAGCAAGGCAACCTAAATACCAGATGATCTAAGAGTTTGTGAAAGACTAGGTGAAATGTCAAGTAACTTGATTCTTACTTTTTTGTAACAAATTCAGAACAGTGTTTTGTTCAGGCAGCATTAGTGGCTGACACATGCCAGTCTGAAACAGACTAAGTTTTCATTATTCCAGTGACATGGGGCTCTTCCTTCATGAAAGCAAAGACTATGTGAAACACTCCAAACAAGTACAAGCTTGTACTTAATAATCTCTTCATGCTATTTAAAAGCAACATATTGAATATAAATGACAGTAGCATGAAGCAGACAGTGCCAAAGCATGGGATGTCACAGGTGAGCTTTGGTGACTCACACCTCTGTAGCTTCAGAAGTGCTGAGGCACGGATCCACGCTGCACTTAATTAGCTCTTCTCTGGGAAACAACCTCTGTCAGGACCAAAAACCAAGAAATCTCCCCTGCTTCGATCCAAATCTTGCATTTTAGTGAAACCAACAAAGTGAAGTGACAGGAACTCAAGACTCAATCACGTAAGGAAAAAAACCAACGCAAAATATCAATTCTGATGAACAAATAGATGTCCTTGCAGGAATACTGCAAAATCAGCTTTACAGTAGTGGGGAAACATAAGGTAGAAATATTTAGTTTCCATATTTGGGAAAATATAGAGATGGTCCAAATTCCACAGATTTCATTTGCTGACTAATCTGTCAGATGAGTGAGTAAGGAAATAAACTATACTTGCTTCCAGCTACAGCAGCTAGTCCCGAAAAGAGAACTTATTTGAGCCTGACTGGTTAGGACCTCCTAAGCTTTATATCAAAGTAAGTCTTAAAGCTTTAGTGGCTGTACTGGAATACATACTGGCTTATACATGAAATCTGGACAGAAAGGCAGATCCATGAAACATGGAAACAGTGCAGAGTTGTCCATCAACACAGTGTATTTAAGATTCAGACAAAATTTTGAAAATGTGTGATGTTCATGGCTCCACACTACATCTCAAATTATTGTTGAGAGTGAACTAAGCACTCAGCCATCACAGAACAACTTGCTGGGCAGGTACAGTTCTGCAATGCTGAAGTGTAAGGTAAAAATGAATTGTAGTCAAAAGTTCAAACCCCAGTGACCTCACTGTGGGAGTATGTGACATTCATAAAAGTGCCTACAGGCTGAATAAATTCCAATTAAAAAATAACCTGGCATAAGTATCTTTGGTGCCAAGCTAGCTCCATGCTGAGGGAAGCATGCTGTAAAGCAGGAAATTGAATCCTCCAAAGAAATGGTAGGAAGAAACCATACCACTCTACCTGTTTTGCAGTCACTCTGAGTGCCACAGCTTTAGGCTGTGTATGAGATGAGAAACAGGCATGGAAAAAAGAAATAACAGACTTTATACCCCTTGTATAGCAAGATAAAAGCAGACCCTCTCCTGCACAGAGGATTCTGAAGTTTCAAGAGAGCCCAGTGATCCCCTATTGATCCCCTATTGGAAGCTCCTGCTTCCAACCCACACCTACCACCTCCAAAAATTTTGACTTTTTCCATTAGAAGAGAGGTCTGCCTGGATGCAGCTATGCCACAGCTTTTTTTATGAAGCACAGGGGCTCCAGGCAGTGCTCACAGCAGAGTGAGGTCTTACAGCCAAGGAGCCTGTTCCCTGGCCACCACTTCCTCCATCTTTTGCTGGGATCCATTCCATGGATCCTGTCCTGCCTGCCCATTACACAAACCCAGAGCTGCCACCAGTGCACACTCTGTATTTTAGACAACTGAAGCAAGCACTAAAGGACACTCACAATTACCCTAAAAAATGTTATAATATAAAGAGAAAGCTTAAATTACATGTTAGATAATAACAGAATGTGGTGTTAAAACTAAAAACTGCAGTAACTTTTATCCACCCAAAGTACACACATTCATGTAAAAACTGTACTGGTTTGTTGGGAACTAAGGGGAAGGACGAGATTAATTTCTTCTGGGTCATGATGGCAGCTCACCACTAGATGGTAGATGAGTAGCATTAATTCCACCTCCCATTTTACTCCTGAGAAATACAACTGGCATCTATCCACACTAGGACTCTTGCCTCTTCTGGCAGTGTGAAAGATTCTCCTTGCATATAAGTGAGAGTTTTGGAAAATACGGATGGCTGGAGTAATTCTGTGGTTCCAGAAGAGGAATAAACTCTGAGCCCAGACATTTATACACACTGAGTTTATTTTTTCAATCTTACCATTGCTGCAAACACAACAGTAAACAAAATTACTTTTCTCCAGCAGAAGGACAATACTGATAAGCTCTGTAACCACTTACAGTTAGTCTGCAAAAACTGTGCCAAGCCTTTAAAAGTAGGACAGCTTCACAGACATTTTAAAACTTCACAGCATGAAAGGCTGAAGCTTGTGCAGCTGCAGCATTGCCTTGCCTATCTCATACCTAAGGTCTAAGATACTATAATCAAACTGAGGTGGCTTAAAAGATATGTCAGCTTCATTCTGTGAATGACTTGCATATTTATACAGATCCAGATGGATATTTTCCACAGTGAGCTGGGGCTGAGCTAAGCCTCACTGCTTCAGACAGATGCAGGGTATGTCTGACAGCTCTTCACCAAGGCTACCAAATCATTGCAACTTCTCTGGTGCCAACTCACACCATATTTTAGGTGGGGGCACAGTGTTATCATGTGAATTTACCTCAGAGGTGCTGCAATATATCCATTTATCCATTCACTGAGAGTATGAAATCACTCATCAGGTGCAGTGAGAACAACCGTGTCTTCACCAAAACAACAGTAGCAAAAGACTCAGCCCAGTGTCTAAAGTACTGCCGTCTGCAGTTGGCAAGCAAAGGAATAAGCAAGCAGTTTACCCTCAGTATGGTCATCACTGCACAGGGAAAACATTGGATACAACTGAATGCTTAAACCTCTGTACTGTGTCTTTCACACCCCACTGCTCTACAAATATTACCATGTTCTGCAAGGTTTCCACAGGCGAAGGGTTTTACAGTAAGTCAACACTACTTCAGAATACACGGACGCTTTAAAATTAAAAAGACCTTTCAGTTGTGAAGAAAACACAGTCAGACCCTGCTCAGGCTGGTAAAGTCTGACAAGGCCACATGACAAGGTGTTGTATCTTCAGGCTGCAATGAACTGCCCTTGAAAACATACATGAATACCTTTGCTGCCAAAACTTCCTTTGATATTAATGTGCAAAGAAAAAATAATTGTACATTAGCATCCAAAGAGAATATTTAAAGGAAATAATTGCTGTCAGCATATTTTAGCAATAACAAGCTGCAGCAGCCATTACTTTGCATTGTTTTGCATTAATAAAGACAAAACCCAACAGGGAATATACATCACTTTTGAAGGATTTTTCTTTCTTTCTTACCTCTTCCTTTTTCTCTTCAGTACCAGAGGCTAAATTGAGGCTCAGCTGAGAGTGGCTGCTTATGCCACTGTCCTCATTTCCATCATCATAATACACAGTTTTCACTGAGTCCTGGAAGCAAACAGGATTCCTGCCCAGCTTCAGCCCCGGTACCTCAACTCTTTCCTCGCTCTCTGATGAGCTCAGTGACAACGTGCTGTGATGGTTTGGACACTGGAAATTCATACTGCATTTGACCTTCCCTGCAGTTGGACTTTGAGGCTTTGGAGTAGTTGGCCTGACTGGAACATGAAGGTTTTCAGCTTCATCTGTACACTGCTGAGTAGCTTTTGGTTCATCTGAGTCCGAATAAAAGACTTCATTGGGAAATGGACTAATGTCATCCAGAGTAGGTGAAAAGCTATCAGAGTCTGGGATACCTGATGACGTCCTGGGGCTTTTATCCTCCGTGACAGCTACATTCATTTCAGCCTTTTTATCCTGAGCAATCACAGGGCTTTGCAGGCAAGGTGTTCCTGGCAAGGAAGAGTCTGGACTGGATACTGAGGAGGTGCATCTCTTCCTGTCATGGTCTGTGCTGCTGGAAACCCTGCGGGAGTAGTCATCGTGCAGCCTGCTGTTTGACCTTGTTCTCTGGGACAGCTCACTGGGAGAAGGAGCCACGTTCTTCGGGCCATCCTTCTTCCTTGCAACATCTGTAACGTTACTGACGAGTTTCAAAACTCGATCAAAATCCTTTGCTCTGAGAGGGCTCTTCCATCGCTTGGATCGCCTCTCAGGGTTTCCATCACTTTTGTCGGAGTCAGCAGAAGGAACACTCGCAGTCCTTGCTGGTATCTGTTTTTCATTTGCAACCTTCAGATCAGCAAGGTTTGAGGTGGACTTCCGTTTGAATGAGCTTTTCTTCAGAAAGTTCAAATTATCAGAACTTTTGCTTCTCCAATAAATGATCCTGTTGTTTTCGGAGTCTTTCACCAGAATTTCACAGATCTTTGGCTCTGCAATGACAGGTGACGTTGGCCTAACACAGTTGTGGCGACTCTGAATTTTATCTGTGTCTAACAAGTTGATGCGGCCAGCTCCGTAAGCCCGCCTGATGCTACGTGAGCGATGAGTGTTCCTCAGGAAGGACTCATCACTCTCCTCCACATCAGAGCAGTCAGAAGCCAAACCATCCACTGCATTCTGGAAATCATGTAGAGGCCCCGAATAGGAATACCTGTTAGTCTGAACTTGCACCACTGCTCCATTTGAACCATGTTTGCCTATGCTGTTGTCATTTACAACGTCTGAGCATTCCCTTGTTTGAGTTCCTTGCTGAACTGAAGATTTCAGCTTCTTGAAAGATCCCATCTTTCTGATAGAAGAAAAGGCATTCCACGTGGATGAGTTGCCCATCAAAACCAGAGAACGAGGCCTGTCAGAGCTGGAATTAGCCCGTTTCCGAGGGGTGGTGAAAAAGCGCATGATTTTGGAAGGGCTGAGCTTGTCCTCTTGAAATTCCTCCTCAACATTGTTGTCGGTGCTGTGTCTCCCATTATCACTGGCACAAGTAGTCTGGTTTTGGGGTTCTTTATTATCCATAACTATACAAGTAACGGTGGTGCCATTTCCACAGACATTCGGAAATGTTGTCATGCTCTCGATGCTGTAGGCATGGAGGTGGAGGCTGGGGTAGCTCAAAGCAACACTGCAGTCCCCACCAGCTGACCTTGCTGCCTCCCCATCATCTGCTGCACCTTGGTTTGCCTTGCCTTCACATCGACTGGGTGAGCTGAGCTCCTCAGGTGGTGCTGCCTGCATCAAGAAAACAAAAGCCAACATTAAAAAGTTTTCTTACAAAGTCCCCTACTAAAAGAAGTTTCAGCTACATTGTAGGAAATAAAGACACAAACAAAATGAAGGAGTTCTTCTATGGTGAACAAAGGTGTGTTGCAGGGGGGCAGAGAAGGCATTTGTCACTCCCTCAAAGTATAATTGCATTTGTCAGCAATTTAAGAGACCAGAATAATTTCAATATGTACTTGTTTCTCTAATGCTAATCAGCTAATAAATTCATTATGACTAGCACAGCTACCTTACAATAGTAAATACAATCCTCATATGCACGTAGGAGAAAGAAACTCCCAGTAACACCAATCCAGTCTTCCTTCTCATGTGCTCAGCACTGAGCCCCAAGACACATGAGAGGTTTTCATCTAAAACACGTTCATCAAGGGACACCTAACTCTCAAACAGGAGGCAAGGAAGAGGAAAACAGATATAATTTTTCCTAGACTTGCTTCTGTTGGAAGGCTGTGTGACACTTGACTGACTTGTCTGTCCCCTGGCACATAAAATTCTAAGAAATTACATCAAGTGCACAGCAAAGTCTTTTTCCCTACAAAAGAAAACAAGAATTAAAAGCAATGCATCCAGAAGCCACCCTATGCTATGGTGACAACAAAATGAAAACTTAAACCTGAAAGTGACTAGAGCATTTGGGACGTGCTGTACGGGATCTCCTCCTCAGCTGAGCCTGGGAGATCCAGCAGACCAGATCACACTCTAGTACCTGGGAAAGCTGTGGGGGGACCACCGGCCATGTGTCTCCTGCCCTAGCCAGGGGACCAGGCAGGCAGACGTTTCCCCACCGTGATAAACAATGCCCCGAAAACCACTGGGATGCCCAGTCTGAAGCTGGATCCACCTTAAAAACAAAGCTTATGCACGGTTCTTTCAGCAAGGGACAGTGGGATCTTCGAAAACTTGCCACTGTCGGCGGGGTCATGGGGGCGGCAGGGGGAATTTCCCCCTCACCCGAAACAAGGAAAGAACGTGTACAGCTGTGCTTTGGGGAAGGCGGCAGACCCCGGACCCTTCTTTGTCTCTTTCCCATCGCAAGGGCCGCGGGGGCTGGGAGAGCAGCGGGGACGGGGGCTTGGGCGAGGCGGAGGCGCAGCGGCAGGAGGTGCAGGAGCCAGCCGGGGGTTCCATCGCGGGGACACCGCCGGGCGCCCGGCGGGACCCGCACAGCCAGTCCCACCTCCACGTGAAACGCGGCAGCTGCGGAGCCCTGCCCGCTGCCTTTCGGGCTGCTCCCTCCTCCTGCGCGCACTTTCAAAGTTTTGCGAGCCTCTGCTCCTCTGCGGATAAAAGGATTTACTCGCGCTTCAGCAAGACGCCTGGAACATCCCCCGCCGCAGTTTTAATCCCCGCTAGTGACGGGGTCGCGGCGGAGCCTGCCGGGCAGCAGGGCAGGGCAGAGCCGGGCCGAGCCCCGCCGCCGCGGCACCCGGGCCGGACAAAAGCCCGCCGGCCACCCAACCCTCGGCTGGCCCTTGAGCCCTGGTACCGCTCTTTCCACGCGGAAAGAAAACACCGAACGATAAACGAGCACAAGACGCTGCTCTCGGCAGAGAAGTTCCCAGAGAAAGCGGCTCTGGGAGAAACTGCACCTGAGCGGGCAGAAGGGGCGCGGGTGGGGGGGAGGGGGGGGAAGACGGGAGAACAAACACAACGAGATGAGATTAAAAACCCAGCTCGTAGCGTGGAGCCCGCAACAGCAGCCCCAGAGCAGCGCCCTTACCTGGGGAGAGCCGGGGCTCCCCGCCGCCGCCGCCGCCGCCGCGCGTCCCGGCCGCTGCCCGCTCCCGCATCGCTATGGCAGCGGCGCCCGGCGGGGCGGGGCTGCTCCGGCCGCCCCCGCGCCCGGCAGGGTCCGCTCCGCCCGCCCCGCTGCCTCCCGCCGGGGCTCCGGCGCTGCCGCTCGCTGCAAGGAGCCTGCCTGCCTTCCCACCGGCGGAGGAACAAACGGCCGCGCAGCGATGGTCACGTTTAAGAGCTTAAAAATTTCCTGGATGGTGCCCCGCCCCGCCTCTCCGTCCCTAGGTCCGTATGCCCCGCTCACGAGTGCAGTTTGCACGGCTCATTGATCAAACTCACCCTTGGTTCCCAGGCTCGAATTCTGTCCAAAACCTGGACAACTTTTTGGCTTGCTGCTATTCGTCAAACTTAACAGCAGAAGCAACGTTTTATGCGCAATCTGAACAGAGTTCGTATACTACAAGGAAAAATTTGTAAGACAGTGTCTAAAAGCCCTGTGTCGTGACTCCTGGCAAAGACATGTACAAACTGGTAGCCCTTGCTCAGAAAGTTTATTGTTCAAAAAATATTTCTACACTTGGACTGGAACTGTAAATATAATTTCAACAGTTTTATTGAAGCTCAGGTAAGATACCAAGAAATTGGGGCAAGACAGACTGGATGGCAGAGCAGATGCCCTAAAGAACTAGCAAAGGCCATCAGGCCCAGTGCCTCTCCTCCGAGACTGGTGTGACTGCACATGCAGTGTGATTAATTCTCTGGAGAGCAGTACAGACACACTCTCAAAGGCAAGGTGTAGTTAGGGGGTGAGGCAAACAAATGGGCTTAAGGGATGCAGGTCAAATGAGGTAGCAAATAACTAGGAGTGACCACAGAAGTCTCCAGCAGTCAGCAGCAGCAGGCACAGCCTGCCACCAGCCCTGCTCTTGCAGCCACAGCTTTCTGGTACATCCCATGGAAGGAGTGAGTTTGGAATAATGACTCAAATGAGGGGGCAAGGTGGTTGCTTTACAGTGCTGGGCATGGGAAGCAAAGAAGAAATAAATGCAGAGCCTCCCTGATATCTGTAAGGATTTGTGCTGGTCACTTAAAAACTTCTAATAGCGTTATTCAACCCCAAGTTTCAATGGGTTTGTGTTCCTATGTTCCTTTAAGTTTCTTTCCAGAGATATCCAAGGTATATGCATCACACTCCTTCGGAGTATACATTTTAATCCACAACCTCTGCTTTCTCAGAGAAAGGAACCTTCAGTTCCTCAGGTGTCCTCAATTGACCAGCTGGACAAAAAGACAAAGCACAATAAACTGTTGAGCTGAATTGAGCCACTAATTTGGGTCTTTCCTTTATCCAGCCATCAATGTTTTGGAAACTTAAAAAATAACTGATAATTGAGATCTGAAACCATCTTTTAAATGTAGTTGAAGTTCATCAACAGATTAAACAGGCTTGAAGAGCTAGAAATTATCAAAGAAGGTATTGGCAGATTAACAAAGTGCTCACAAAAACTTAATTTCCTTAGAAAGCCACACTAAAACTCACTTTAGATAATAAGAATTTATATTGCATGTTGTATTTTTTAAATGTCACTACATTTAAGGAAGAAAATACTTAGAAACTTGCAGTTACAGCTATAACTGTATCTAGTCAATTAGACATTTGTCAAGTTTCTGAAAGTAAATAGTTTTAATCTTCCAGACTTGTTCATCATAGCTTTTCTGCTGGTAGTGCAGTAAAACCCTCTTCTAAATCTTGCAGGTTCACTGATTCAGTCAGCCCTTCCACATGTGCATACTATTCAGAGAAACTTGGATGCAGTGCACTAAAGAGTGTGTCTGAGAACAGGATTAACTTCCTGTACTGGAGACCAATAATTAACAAAATCTTTTCTTAATCTGAATTTTTTTTTTTGAAGGCTGATAAATTGTATATAGTGTTCAAGTGTCATCACACCAAGGTCTAGTAAACTGATGCCAAACAGAATTTATCAACTGAACTGCCATGAGAAAAAAGGCAAACCCCTTTTCCAGCTATAAACTTAGACCCTTTCAGTTTCATACAAGCCATAGTATTTCCTCAAAGTCACAAACCAAAGTTTCAGGAGATTAGTCCTTCCTATATTAAGGTTTTTCTACAATCCTAAAAAAGCAAAATGAGAGTACTATTACCACTTGCCATTGAGAATCCTTGCTAATGCAAACAAATCCGTAACACTTGCATGGGTATTTCTGGAAGACTGAGCTATATACTCTGTTATTTACAGACTAATGTTTTGCCTCCAGATGAACAACAAAAGCTGCAGTGAGCAGAGAGGCAGTGCCAGCAGTACATGTTATGGTTGACCAAGTACAGCAATTTATGAAGGAAGGAACTTCCAGAAGAAATCCCAGATTGGTACATGCGTGAGATTTCTAATAGTGATTTGACATCACACTTAGCGCAACAAAAATGAAATGCTTGTTTTAGAAGCTCTAAGTCTGTTCTTTAAAAGAGGTTTAAGGCACATGTGACAAGGAGTGAGAAGGATTATTCCAAGTGTAATACAGGTGGGAAAGGATTACAAAAAATGTGACATGGGAGAATGAATATAGAGTTTTAAAGATGAAGGAACAACCTCTCCCAGCTTTTAATTGGTAGTGATACATCTCTTAGATTTTTCAGAATAGCAAAGGGCACATTTATATCATGAAGTCACATACATAAATCTGAAAAGTCTGAATAAGAATGCTTCTATCTACTTAGTTTAGAAATCCTCTCTTCCACTCCTGCAACAGTTATTTCTTTCATGTTTCTTTTATAAATACTTTCTAAAAGTCTGATTCAAAGTAGTAATTTATTTTTTTTACAAAGGACTCTTGAAATAGAGTACAAAGAAAAAAAGCCAAAAGGAATAACTTCAGTAAAACATAAAAGCACTTGTCCTTCTTCCACAGCTACTGGGCAAGATGGCAAAGGAAGTGACTCTCTAAGATATACGCTAAATTAATGAATGACCAAATGTAATTATTAAGATGCAGAATTGCTGGAAAAATAGATCCCCTTGCTTTAAATGACAGTGTCTTTTCCAGGCTGCAGTACATAACTAAGGCTCCAGTTGTGCAATTTGCACCTTCCTTTTAGATCCCAGGCAAAGTCTCTTCTGCAAGCAATTAACCCCCAAGGAATCTTTACATACTGACAGGTCCCACAGGGGGAATTGAGCTGAGTCATATATCTATTGAAGTTAAAGGCAACTCCCCCAACAACTTCACTGGGAGTAGGAACAAGATCTCAATTTTTTTTAGTTAGAAATGAGTGAATAGTAGTATGTTTGTGTATGTAAGCTCAAACTAATATAGGCAGCTAATTATTTTCATCTGTTTTTTTTTTAATATATAAACGATGTGAAATTAGGGTAGGATTTTTCCATTTTTGTATCTCTGCAAGCAAATTAATACTAATAAATGGAAACGGATTTTCCAAAGCCAAGATCTTTGTCGTCTTGGCACTGAAAACGTCCAAGGTGACAAAATTAATCACATTGCTAAGAAAAACACTGAAAGGACAGCCTGAGCTAAACTGCTGCATCAACTTTCTGATTTGGCCAGTGAAAGTCCCCATTGCCCACATGCATGAGGCTGGTGTGCAGCTTCCTAAAGGCGCTCCTGCTTGCATTTACTTCGCTGCTGATAAAAGCAATTACTGACCCAAGTGAGAAAAGTTTATCACAGTTTGGTATAAATCACAATACACAACAAACTGTTTTCCCCTCTAATCTTCTTTTAAATGTGCTTTGCAAGGCTGAGCTTGCTCAGCTCTCTTAAACACAGGGACCTAATTTAGAGAGAGCACAATGACCCACTGGAGTGACGCCATCAATGAAAAATGACCCTTGTGTACCAGGTTACCATTATCCCATCTCTGAGTTGCTCTTACTCACCCACCTACACCACTACAGCTGCATGCAACTTAATGATGGCTTCAGCCTTTCAGGCTGCTAGAATGCTATTTATAACCCCACGGGGTCTGACTGCGATGCTATTCTTCTTCCCCATCCTCAAGAGGCATTATTCAGACAGCATGACATGGAGAGATGGCTGGTACTACAGAAGAGCAGTTTCCAATAAACAGATTATTGTGTTTTAACATAAAGAAGACTTCCAGTTACCAATTAGGAAGGCTGAATTCCACCTTTATTTTGTGTCTCACAAAGTATAAGAAGTAGGAAGAGAAAGGACTGTGGAGATGAAAAGTTGACAGAAATAGGAAGGAAAAGAGATTAGTCAAGAATTTCTTTCTTTTCTTCCCCCCCCCCCCTTCACTATATATTTTTCATTTTCTTCTTATCTTGAAAAATGTTAGATTTTCTGTTAGATGGATGTACATTAAAGTGATATGGACTAGTTGGGAAGAACGGGCAAGATTTCATACTTGGGAGTCGTCCACTCTGCAGCCTTTTGCTTTCTCTTCCTGGTCTAGCAGGCAGCTAGATGGCATCCTTTCCTATGTCACACTCACTGCAGAATCTGATGGCTCTGCAGCCATTCTGTATTTATTTTCCTTGCTCAAAATAATAGCATGTAAAAGTGACTATTAGCAGCTCTTTATCAACCTTCTTCCCCACCCACTTAATTACCCTGCCATCCTCTCTTCCCTATTCAAAACTGTTCTTCCAAAATTACCTGAGGATATGAAGGCACTTTGTTATGCAACAAGGAGGGGGGAAAAAGATGGAAAAATAAATACACAGAGAAAGGGTCTTGAGGAGTTTGTGGGCTGAGGACCACCTGCAGTGGGTTAATGAGTGATTTCACTCCAGAGGCTGGAGTGAAAGCGAGGAGAATTTTTGTGTGTGAGCCATAGCAAGGGGCCGTGCCGTATGTGGGTTTATTTGATTTTGGAAGGATGATGCTTCTCCCTGGGCTCAGGGAGGAATCACAAGCAGCACTCAGTGCTCACTTAAATCATTGAGCAGCGCTGAAAGGAGGACAGATACAACAATGCTGCAGAGGCACAGTGTCCATCAGATACTAGAAAAGTGAAGCAGGTAGTGGACTGTGTTAGGAATGATGGCTCAGTAGTAGAAATTGTGCAAAGATACATAAGATCATCTTGCTTCTCATGCTTATTATAACAAAATAACAGGTCAACAGAATAATTAGCCAGTGTGACATTACAGAAATTCCCACCTGGTTACAGTGTGGCTGCAGACCTTAGGTACCTTTGTGCTGGCCAGAGCAAAAAACCCTGAATTACAATTACAGCTTTTGATAAGCTCATGAGAGCAGAACAGTGAATATTTCAGTAAGATTAAGAAAAAAACAAACAGGTTGCACTTGGTGGAAATGATTGGAGCATCCTGTTGTTAGGAGGTTCCTAGGTAGTATTGATTCATGGCCTTCAAGAACTACACAGTTGCTTGGGATTTATGTCCCAATTAGTACCAATACTTTTCTTTATTTAGTCTCTCTCCAAAATTACAGACTTGCTATCTTTGTTACAGTCTGAAGAAAAATTAGCATTCATGGCTGTATTTCTTGTGCTAGATGGTTTAATTACTATCTCCACCATGTTTTTCTTTCAGACAAAAAAAATCATCTTGCTAATTCTACCTTTAGTTTGTCAATTTCTACTTTTTGTTTGAATTTACGCTATCAAGAATGCCTTGGATCTGAAAAGCAAGGAAAGAATAATCTGAGCAAAGCAGGTGACAAGGGCTACAACAACATTTATGTGGTTGGTCTTTTCAATAACATTTGTTCTCTGAATTTAGCCTGCCAGAAAACTTCAAAGCAATTACAAACCTACATCTAATAGTCATCATTCAGTTTTTCTGCTGTTGTAGTAACTAATTTTCTTCATTATTAGTACTAAACTCAAGAATATTTTTAAAGCATGGATGATCACATTAAGCAAACTGTCTGTTCATTTTGTCCAGAAAAGAAGTTACCTAATTTTAAAGATTCAGAAAACACACAATGCCACTCACTTGAAAATTTCTCTGGACAGAGAATCAGACAAAAATGTATAAGTTTTGGACTAGCTTACTTAAAGTTGTTTTAAAGAGACCCGTACATATTAAATTAGAACTTTTTATCTGCGGTATAATCAAAGAAATCTCTTTCAGTCTTATGTTTTTTGTAATATTTCAATTGTTTCTAGGAATCAATACAAATAACACATATTGACTGCCTCTGTAAGATGTGGCAGCTGCACAAGTTAGTCACATTTTGATAGGAAATCAGATTATTTTTAAAACCAGAACTCTGTAGTCGTGCAACTTCCTTCCTATTAGAACAGCAAGGAAGAAATTCTAGCTTTAGTAGCCTGAGATGGAGTTAGTTATGTATATCTATGCTACCAAATTACATAACTGCCTGAAGTGGGGGAACTGGAAGCAGTGCACCAAGTTTTATGGCCATTGGCTCAGACACCCCTATTCCTATAACTAGTAGTAAAACAACTCTGTATTCTTCTACCACCAAAAGTAATGGTAAATTATCTGAGAAAAAGGAAACACCCATTTCAGGCAGGAGAGATGTCTTTATGACATCTTCCCTGGGGCTGGAGAGGACAGATTCTGGATTTTGTTTCTCTCCGACCTTGGCAGTTCAGCATACTTTTCTCAGCTTAAGTGCCATATGTGTAAAATATGTGATGATAGGAGTAGTGCCTTATAACCTATGGGTCTGCAAGGACCAATCCATCAATGCTCCTCTGGCACTTTGATGCTTACAATGATGATAGCTATAAAAAGTGTACACATAGGGAAAATAATCCATTATCTACCCGTGCAGAGGACAAACTCGAAATTCCATTTTTTGAAAGGAGTTCAGATTCAAGTGGCTGTTTCAAGATTCAACTGACTATTTTGATGATGGTCCATTAATCTTCTAAACTGGAGTTTGCGGATTTGGCTAATAATTTATGTCTTGTAAGAGCACAGGATAGCCCTGAACCTGAAAGATTACACATAGGCTTACTGAAAAAGTTAATTTATGTTGGTGAGCTGTCTTTGCTTTGGTTTCTGTCAGTGACACTGTCATTTTTAAAAAGACCTTATGCTTCAGGTTCAGAAAATCAATTGAGGAAAACCTTACCAGCCATTCCCTCAACATTCTGGGGTACATAATTAAACTAATAAGCTGGAAATATGAGCCATGTTTCCAGTTCCAGTACGAAAAGGAGTCAGTTTGCACAAATTCTGTCCTAGGGTCTGTCTTTTATCTAAGCAATACTGAATACCTGAGCCTGATCTCTTCCCACCTCTTGCCTTTCATTACATAATTCAGCAAACTTCATTTCTATGCCAGGAAAGGAGTGGCTGCCTTTTTGTCTTGTTACCACACACTGACCCAGAGATGCTGTTGCTCCCCACAGATCACCTGATCCTGTTCACATAATCTCCTTTGATCTACTGGGTCTCTAAGGATGAAGGTAGAATTGGTGCTTCCTGCCAATCTAAGAGCAAGCTACCACCTAAAGGGAGAGATGCTGGACATGCCTTCTGCTTTTTCCTGCCAGGCTGTGAGCTGAAGCAGCTCCCCTGGCTGCACCCGAGCTGTTGCTGGGCAGGAGGTGGAAGTAAGCATCCAAGGGCAGGGGGGGAAGTGCGGGAATGAGGGTGGAAATGCTTTCCACAAGCAACAGGACTCCTGAAATGGGTCCAGACTTGAAATTTTTCTCAGGATCTTCTCAAGAGTGCTGTGTATTGGAAGGGGCTGGGGAAACATGCAGTTGCCCTCAGCAATTCCCCATGTGCTGTGTTTCTGCCACAGGTGCCAGAATGTGTGGGTGGGAGGTGGGTATGTGAGTGGTGGTGCTGGGTGGGTGCCTGTAGCAGGTTCATACAGGAGACACAAATAATCTCTGAATTCTAGGGCAACATCACAAACAGTAAGTATATTTCACTGTGTTCTCTGGAAAAGCAGGGAAATACTTTCTCCAGAAAACAGTTAATATAATTTTTTATGATGCATTGTTGTGTCAGAGATTATGATCAATCATTACGGTAAATAGACATTTTAAACTGCTTTGTATTCAATCTCTGATTCAGTTTCAATTCCAGCCTCACCACAAAAAAGTAGAAATATAATCACAATGCACAGCAATCAGGATTGCTGTGTACCTCAAAACAACCATTTGTAAAATAACTCAGTAAAGATGCTGCCTAACTCTTTTTTTGATGCAGCAAAAATCTTGGCAGGCCAATCTATACTTGAGTAGTTTACTTAGTCTCATTGGTAGGATGAACACTGCATAGAGGCTAATATTTAGTATTGTGCTGGAATCAGTTGGTTTAAAGCCTGTTTTCACCAGCCTCTGCAGCAGCAGGGAACAAGGCCTCCCTGTCTGTGCCTGCAGCCAAACCATATGCAGCATATGTTCAGCTGAGGCACTGCTGACACCCCCTGTCAGCATCTGGTAATTTTCCTAGCAGCTACAAGACTTACATGAAAGTTTTAACTCTGAAAGTCCTAAAGAGCCACAGACAGTACATTCCAGAATAATTGTTTTAACCAAGGAGCCAGAGGTGCACCTTTGTAACCAGCCAATTTCAGCAGGCTGAAGTATCATCTTTATACTTCACTGTACCAGGCCAAAAGATTCTTTGTTTGTGAGAAATCCTGCTGTTGTTCAGCTCATAAGCAGCTCTTGCTCAGTGTTCAGCCCTCAGAGTTACAGATACTGCTGCCTGAGAAACACTGAAATGACAATCATGCTGCTCCATGCACAGTATTCTATGGCTTGATTTTCCAACACTTAATCAAAGTACATCATACAAATAAAAACTTGGAAATTATTCAAAATTGACTGCTACATCTTTCACTGTTCCAAAGGCTAGGAAACCCTTCCTAAGGTTTACAGTAAGACACCATGACTTCTACTAAATCATTCAGCATCCCAATGAAGCATATTCTCTTTTCTCTCTTCTGAGTCTTGCTCCTCTCATTGCCTGGAGCACGAATGCTACAGGACTGTTACTAGTAGAAACCAGCAAGCAATTTTTAGCCAAATCTCATTTTACTGGAACCTCTAAGCTTTTGAGAGCTTATTAGTTCAGATTTAACCTGGTATTAAATGAGAGAGAGTGAAATCCAGGCTTTATAGCAAGTATTAAACAGCTTTGCTAACACATAGTAATGAAAAGCAATTAGCATACGACCAAGTCCAGGCTCATTTCACTTAAACCAGGAACTGTTTTCCCAGGGAGGCTATTGAGTATTTGTGACTACTTTTTGCTGCAGTATTCTTACACGGAATCATGTGATGCTTTCATCCTATGCTGAGAGTTTTGGAAAATACTTCACTGGCATCAGCAACCCACTTTTGTTCTCATAAACTTCTACCTATTTCCTGACGTCCCTTAATGAGTAAACAACTCTTAACTTTTAAGTTGTTAGCTTAGCTAATTATGCTTAAAGTTACAGAGAAACCTCTCTAATTTACCAAAGACTCCTAAAAGCTCAGTTTTGTTTGGGTTTTTTGCTTATTTCCCTAGAAAAGCACAACAGCCAACTTGACAGTCACTACTCCAAGAAAACTGGCAGTCAGCAAGTTGCTTAATCCTCAGTTTACTAGCTGATTTCATACCGCAAGTTCAGTTAGAGTGCATGGCTAGAGCTGTGATCTTGCAAATGGTTTAAGTAGGTGATTCTCTGTTGTTGCATGCTTAAAATCACACTGATCTCAAGAGATAATCTACAATAAATGTGTGTGCACCTAATAGTTAAACTGGGGGAGTAAGGGCAAAGGCCAACAGCGTGATTGTTTATTTTAAAAAGATATGTTTATTAACGCACAGGTGTATTTGAATTAAAGTGAGACTGCTCCAACAGTTCTTAGAGCAGAACTGTGCCTTGGGCTTTGGTCAGCCTTAAGTATAAGCCTAAAAGCAAAATTCAGGTTTTATTTGTATTTCTGAATTTCTCTTTGCAGGTGAAATCAAAGAGTATCTCCTTCCCTGCCTAGCAGGAAAGGCAGGAGCTGCCATTTTGGAAGTAATTTGCCTTGTTTGTAGATGGAATTAAACCACATTACTTAAAGCTTTCAGGTCCTGTCTTTTTCCTTGCAAACAATGGGAGATTATTTTTTTTATCTGCATACAAAACAGTGAGAACAGCTTTTTAGAAACAGTATGTTACAACACTTTTTCAATGCCAAATACAACACAGACCAACTGTGCCGTCTTCTCCTGAAAAAAGTTTTGTAGAAAGATAATACTTAATACTGTAATTTGCACAGGCTACACTGTAGTATGATCACATTAAGATACATATAGTCACTCCATATTTCTCCTGGCTTCCCAAAATGTACACAACAGACCATCTTAGTAGCCTTTGGCAAAGTCTGCCTTTCAAAATTTCTGAGTGACAGTGGAGGACAGCGCTCCAGCCCAGTGCCATCAGTGATGACACACCAGTACACACAGCCACCAATGGCTCAGCTCTATGGCTGCATGGGCTTCTGCCCAAAGAAGGTGGGTCCAGGAAGCTGGAGTAATGCCAGGGAATTTGCCCCCCAATGACACTGCCAGTGGGATCTCCTTGAAGTCACAGAGTGCAAGCAGTCAGTTGCGTAGTGTGTGAGCTCCACAGAATAATGAAATGGCTTTGCTAGATAAACTGCACAGATTATCTGCAACTCTGAAAACCATATACACATTAACAGGGAGACAAACCACACTGCAGCCAACACACAAAACTTTAGATATTTTGATATTAGTCTCAGTCATGGTTTTGCACTTAACTGGAAAAACTAATAAAACCATAATTTATAAAACAAAATTAATTACCGCCATATATACCTAAATGGTTATGCCTTCCAGCAGCTACTAACTACAATGTCGGCTCTTCTGGATAATATTTAATCTGCATATATGAAAATCCATTGCACAAAATATTGTCCAGTTCTAGTACAAACCTTGTTCCAGAAAACCTGCTTGGTTTTTTGAAAGAGCCTGTTGTTGCCTGGATTCTGGGCTCAGTTTGTTGAGCCCCCTGTAAGCCTTTAAATGCCTCTGGGAGGAAAAGGGACTCAGCATGATCCACAGTCAGTACCTTGTGGGATTGAGCCTTAAGTTAATGTATAACAAACGGCTGCACAGCAGTGTGTGAAATCAGCAAGTTAAACATGCACTTGGAATAACTGTAACACAGAAGGAAGAATATTTACAGGACCATTTCATTAAAATCTTTGTCTTGAAGAGTCTTGTATGCAGCATTCCTATATATTTTCCAATAAAAAGGTAAGGTTTGGGAGTGTGCTGATGAAAGTAAAATTAAGTAGACAAGGCAGAAATAATCTGAAGTTGCAACCAAAGCCTTCTAGTTAAATATGGTGCAGACTGTGATCTGGTTATTATCAGCTGGAATCTACCCTGAGCAAGCTGCACCTGACAGCAAGGACAAAATGGATGACCCAGAATGGTACGCAGGGAATACATATCTGTGAAAGTGAAAATAACAAGGAACCTCAAAACTTTATCACGCAGCTCTAGTACTGGCAAGTGTCAGCAGCAGAGCCAAATGCCAAAATCATACCTGGTGATACTGAAGCAGATGAAAGAGGCAGAACTCAAAGGTACAATTATGTCTCCAAGGGCTGCGAAGTGGCACAGGAAGGCAATGGGGTGTGCAGCAGACACTGCTGGTGGGGAGCGGAGCTATCCCAGTGGCAGAACAGTGTGGAACAGCAGATAGATGCCTGCCAGAAATGCGCCAGGGACACGCGCCTCCCTGCTTTTCCTGCCTGGCATTCAGTGGGGGTGCAGCTCCACTTTCCCAGAGACCCACGTGAATCCCGAGAGCCTGGCACCACGTACAGAAATATGGAACCCCCCCCCGGCTGTCCAGTCAGAAGGACGTGTACAGCTCTCTCCTGTAGATCCCTGTATAGAAGACACAGTTCTGTGTTACAGAAAATCTGCTGGAATGTGATTCAATCTTCCCTTTTTCTCCATAGAAGATATAATCGACTTTCAATTGCATATTTTTCTGAGTTAGAAAGAGGTGAAGAATAACTGCAATTGTGAATGCAAGAGAACATTAATTCAAAGAGAAATTAATTTCTGTCTTGCAGTTCTCATAGTTATTCCACAAATAATCAAAATGAGAATTTTTAATGGCAATACCATATTAATTTCTTAAAATTGGAAATGCCAGCAGATTTCCTTAATAATAGGTTTACATATCCAATATAATTTTCAAAAACTAATTAATAATTTATAATGAAGTACAAGGCTTCATATTATGTCTCATGCAATAATCTGAAACTCATACATTATGGAATTCTCTATTTCTAGTTAAATTCATTTTAGCTGAATTCTCTGCTGGGATCCCAGTACCAAGAAAGTTAACTGTATGGATAAAGAGGATAAAGACAGAACTATAACTCCACAATGTCTGGCTTATGCTCAAGGCCTTCACTAAAAAGGAGGAAGCAAACTCCTCAGAGCCATGCTCTTCTCATGCAAGACTGGGCTTTTACAACATTAAGCTTTCTGAGTCAGACACAAGGTCCACAAAAGTTGAGGGGACTTTCCCCTGCTTCTATAAATCTGTAAGTAAAGATTATTAAAAAAGCTAAGTCAAAGCAATTTTCTTGGTCTCAGGTCACTCATCAGGGTGCACATCTAGAGTGTTGACATGTAAATATTGATTTTGATTATGGTGCTGGGAGGGGAGAAAATGAAGAAAATACTAAATATATCTTTGTTGTTTGATATTTTAGGAGAAACTGAAATGCAAATAATACTACATTGCACAAATTGATCTCCAGTCAATCTGTAACTCACAGAATAGCAGGCTGAGTTGAGGTTGGAAGACACCTCTGGATACCATCCACTCCAGCCCCCCTCACTGAAGGGTGGAGGTTGGAAGACATCTGTGGAGATCACCTGATCTAGCTCCCCTGCTCAAAGCAGAGTCAGCTAGAGCAGGCAAGCAGAGCTGTGTCCCGTCAAGTTTTAAATAATATTTTGAAGTCTACAAGGATGGAAATTCCAGAACATGTGTGGGCAGCCTGTTCCAGTATTTCAGCAATTTCAGAAATTTCCTATATTTCAGTTTGTGCAGATTGTCTCTTGCCCTTTTACTGGACACCAGTGAGAAGAGTCTGGCTCTGTTCTCATTATCCTCTTTACTGTTTCAGTCCCATCAGGTATTTATGCACATTAATAAGATCCCTTCAGCATCCTCTTCCCCAGTATGAATGATCCCAGCTGTCTCAGCCTCTCATCATATGTCAGATGCTCTAGTTGGTGTAACAGGTACTACTCCTAGTTTTATATCCCCTGCAAACGTGCTGAGGGTGCAGTCCCATCAAGAATGTTGACCAGTACTGGCCACAGCACAGGTGTCTGAGACACAGCACTAGTGCCTGGCTTCCAGATGGACTTCATGCCATTGATCACACATCTTAGAACCCAGTGGTTCACCCAGTTTTACATCCCCTGACTATCCACTTGCCTAGTCCAGGCTTCTTCAGCTTGCCTGGAAGCATGTTATCAGAAACAGTGTCAAAAGTTTTGCTAAGACCGTGCTCTCCCCTTGTCCTTGGAGCTGGTCATTTTGGTTTTGGGAGGCTATCAGCTTGACCAGGCATGATTTCCCTTTTGCAAATCCACGTTGACTACTCCAAACCACTTTCTTGTCCTTCATACGTTTGGAAATGGCTTCCATGAAGATTTGATCCACCTCCTTCCTGGGGACTCGGCTGAGCTCCAGATTAACCTATACTTACCCAGCTCTTCATTCCTATTCATAAAGGCCACCTTATAACCCCCACAGACCAAACCCTGCCATGTAAACCCACTACACTCTTGTATTCTTCCATTTTATGTTTAAGTTATCAGGAGTTCCTTGTTCACCCATGCAGGCTTCCTGCCATCCTTGCTTGATTTCCTGATTGTAGGACCGGAGCATTCCAGAGGTGATTCTTGCCAGTCAAGAATCTTGACTACCTATCTTGACTCCAAGATATTATACCATAGAAATCTTCCAAGGATATTCCTGAAGAGGCCAAAGCCTGCTGTCTCGATCCCATGGCTGTGATCCTGCTATTTGTCCTGTTTCCTCCTCTAAGAATCTTGTACTCCATCACTATGGGTCACTGCAGCCAAAGCTGCTCCCAGCCTTCACATGCTCAGCCATGTATCCTTGTTTGTAAGCTCAGGGAGGTCCAGCAGAGTGCTGTTTCTCATTGGCCCCTCAGTTGCCAGGGTTAGGAAGTTATCCTCAATGCATCCCAGAAACCTCCCGGATTGCTTGTGCCCTGCAGTGTTGTCTTTCTGGTGAATATGGGAATGGTTTAAGTTGCCCCTGACAACCAGGATTTCCATCATGAGGTGGTTTAACATCTAGTAATATTCATGCAGCTGCAGAATTTCTGTCTTTGATTGCTCCTGGTTGGAAATCATTTTCAGAGGACTGTTTCCTCTCTGGAAATTACTGTTGCATTTTGCAACCACTGCCAGCAGTCTCAACCAAAGCTAAGAAGTCTTAGGAAGGCTTGGACACTAAACACACAGTATAATTTTCATACTGGTGACCTGAGTTTGGACATGTTAACAAAACAATATATCTTTCCCATGCTGTATACGCTCCACAAGTACAAGAGTTGTCTTTCAGGCCTTTCTTCCACTACCTTTTGCTATTCCAAATCTCAGTTGAAAAATATGGAAACATGGAATACACAGTTCACCTACCAACAGTTCATGCTGAATCTTCTACTATGATCAGAACACAGCAAAACAGCAATAAAATAAATTGGAAAAAAAAAAAAGAAAAGAAGACAAAAGTAAGCATGTCTGTATGTTGCTGTATCAATTACATTAAGACTTCTCAGTCTTAACAGCCCCACACAATACAATACAAAGCAGGCTCTGAAAGAAGGGCAATTCCCCCTGCAAATATTTAGGTTAGCAACTGCAAAGTAATCCAGGCACAGCACTATTCATAAGACCAATTCATCACCAGGTCATACAAGGCAATTAGGCCTGGACATTAGATGTAGAGGGGAGCAGATTAACAACCACCAAGATGTTTTAAGTGATCCTGGTTTATTTTTAACAATATTTTAAAACCTCTGAGAAGATTAATTCCTCAGTCCATGCCTCTGCATTCCCTTGCTGCTGCCAAGGTAAAATGATGTACTAATTGAGTTCTCAGCACAGGAATTTTCTTTTTAGGACTTGGGAGTGACTGTTTTGGCACTGCTAGTGTCAGTGTACAAAAAACACCACTTTCCTCCACCCTAAAAGTTTGATTTCTTTGCAACAGGATGAAAAGGTTCCTACAATTTTTCTCTTCCTTATTCTCTTTTTCATGCTCTCATGCAGAAAAGACACAGTAGATTACATCCATAAAAGCAAAACCTGCTAATGTATGTTCTTCAATCATGAGACCCTGTTTCATAGGGAAGATTGTAAAACCTTCAACAAGTACATCATGTACAAATGCAGTATTAACAGGATAAATGAGATAGTTCCTTACACTGCAGATAAAATGCAGCTAATAGAATAAAATACAATAAATATATCTAGTGTGAAACATAGCAGATAACATGTCAATATTTAAAACTAAAATTAAAAAGTACACTGGAAATAAATAGAGAAATATCCAGGACAAAATCTTTAGCCATAGTTACAAATCTTGTTCTCAAGAGAAAATAGTTAGGAAGGACCTGCTGTCCAATTAAATTGGACAAAAGGCGATCTAACTATCCAGGTGGCTTAAGGAGGAACAAGAAAAAAGATGAACACAGAAAAATTTCCCTTTATTTTACTCTCCCATTTTCTGGGAGTCTACAATTTAGAGTCTTCCTAAATCACAGGCTGCATTCAGAGTACACTTTTTTCCAATCCTCTTGGGGCAGATTTCCACAAATTTTTCTGCTTCCTCTCTGTTTGCATTAATTCTTTGGATTCTATATCCTCATATTTCACTGAATTTCCCATAATTATTTCCCACAGCTAACTGGTACTCCAAGTGAAATATATTCCTTTGGTTTGATTTTCATCTCCTGCCCAGATGAAGCCATGTCTATTTGAAAACCTAGTTGTGCCAGAGTGCTGAGAGCTGGGTGCCTCCAGCCTCCCAAATATGGGTATTGAACAAACAGGAAGGATGGATTGCCAGGAGAAAATGAGAAAAGAGAGCACAGCTGGCAAGAAAACATATAGGCAAACATGCAAGTTAGGTTTTTGGACTATTGCCTAAATATTTAAATGGTGGTCATACTTGCTTCTTGTACCATTAGGAGGGGATTCCTGTTTTTTTAAAATCTCAGTGACTGTAATACATAAATGATAAACAAATAATTAATTCCTTAGAAGCATGATGTTCTCAATCTTTTATTTTCTTGCTTCTCTACATGCTTCTTGTATTGAATGCTGTCATTCAGGTTTTTAATAACATATTTAAGTCCGTTTTCTTACAAGATGGAAAGTCAAAGCCCTACTGATGAATGCCACCAGTTCCCCAAAATTCACTTGTTCTCTCTCAGCAGCCACTGCACCAGGAAGTATAAATTCCATGTTAACCTTTTCTCCAGTGTGTTCCACGAGTGTATGACAGTGAGGTATTTAGCAAACTTGGCTATTTTCTTCCTGGATAACTAAGCTGTTCCATCAGCAACATACAAATGTTTAAACAACACAGCAACAAACCATGCACTGTGCCAAGTTCATTGTTGGGAGGTTACTTTTAATTACAAGGTCCTGATTAACACACTGGAACAAGGCAATAACTTACTTCAAACAGTTCCAAATCATTGTACTTAAAAATGCTGACCCTTGTCATAAGCAAGGACAAGTGACAAAAACAAAAGAAAACTGTTTTGGCTCTGAGTGAATTCCAAGTTCCACGACAGAACTTTGCAGAAACCCAGTAATCTATAAAAGCCAGCTTTCAAACATTAATTTTGTAGTAACATAAACAGCCAAACTCTTCCCCTTAGTAGCCCAAATCTCAAACTGATGGTATCATTCAGAAACTTATTTTTAAACAAGGTTTCTGTACAGGATTTTCCTTTTTAAATCTTGCATTGATTATTTTTAGTTGGTGCAACCTAGCATAACTTCCTCCTCTTTTTCCTCCTCCTTCTTATTATTATCATTATCATTATTATTTAAATACTGTTTATTTAGTCTGTTAACTGACTGAAGGATTTTACTCACACATTTTGCCCAGAGGCAGCATTATCTGTTTCTTGGAAAAAGCATTATGGTTGTAATTCAGTCTCTGCAATTGTATTAATGCAGGGACAGATCCTGGCTTTATTTGAAACTCTTAGCTGCAGTTCTTCCATATGGAAGTAAAACATGAAATTACCATATTTAGGACCTAGTTGAAAATACAAGAGAATAAGGAAGTGCGCTTCTCATCATAGCAATGTTAAGCATGGTAAAAATGAATCCAGAAGCTTTTGTAGAGAAGTTTTCTTCCTTAGAAAGAAGAAAACAACTGACAAAATGTGGGCTAAGCTGAGCAGCTTCTGCGCTGCTGCCTCAAGAGGGTACCTGGGTGAGTTGCTGAACATCTGAACTTTGAACATTACAACAGACTCTTACTTTCTATTGCCACACGTGCATGAAAGCCTCCTTTATTTTCTCATCCCAGGAAACGGAAGCCATATGAAAGAGAACACCTTCAGAATACGTAAGCAGTGCTGGCAAGTTTAATCTAGAGCCATAGATTACAAATAAAGTAGAAATCACACGGATAATTAATTTGTGAAAATCTCTACTCCTTAATTTAATCAGAAAACAAATTATAAATGTAACCAAGATAAATGATCAATTACATATTAAAGCAAATAGGGTGCAGCTGATAGGGCCTAGTAGTTAAAGTCAAAGTTACTTTTATCTGGAGTTCAATGGGTGAGTCCAATAGGATGGTTTGGGTGAATGAAAGACATGAGCTGGCTTTAAATCAGAGAGTTGGTTCTTCCACACCTATTAACTCTTACTTGATGCTACCTGTGCAGTGGGAAGTTGGCTTCCCAATAGCAGTGCTGGTAGCCAGGAGCATATGTTAGGTAAGCCCTGTGTTGGAAAGCCAGGTTACATCATGGTTAAACTGCTCTCGAATTTGTTTAACAAAATTAACCAAATCCAGTGTGTTTTCAGAGACCACAAAGCATTTCCATAACACAAAATAAAAACATGAAAAAAAATACAGAAATGCCAAATATGGCGTTCTGATTGTGTAACAAAAACATCAAGTGAGATCAATGAGCCTTGCCTTGAAGCCAAGCAATAGTCCCACAGACTGCACTGTAACTGCAGGTCAGGCACTTCCCAGCTGAGTCAGGTAGAGAGGGCAGATGTGACACAGAGACAAACATCTCAGACATAAGTGATACTGTCCAAATGTTAATCTCTCACCTCTTCGTGCACGAGCCAGCACACAGCTTGGAGGAAGTTGTGCTTATTAGCAGGGATTGAATTTGCTCCTGGTTGGACCCAGGATAAATGACCTGCTGACACAGTAGGTACCAGCCTTTCTCTGCAGTTCTTGTGTGCTGAGTACCCCTCAGCTCTCCTGCTGAACCTCAGGCTCAATGGAACTGTTAGATCAAAGAACTAATCAAAACAAGATCTTCATTACTGCTGTATCCACTTATGATCAACCTACTTAAGACTCAAAATATTCTCATAAAACATGCTCAAAATTTAGTCAAATTCAAAATCAAAGGTTGCTATGGAACATGTGGTGAGAGCAGTGCTGAGATAATTGACTGTTTCAAGGATTAAGTGTCCTGAACAGAGATCTTAGAACAAAGATGGATTTTGAAAAAAAATTTGGTGCTTTTCATTAGCAAGAGGCATAACATTCTTCTTCTCTTCCATTTTGCCTCCAGGAAGACAAAGAAGGGAAAGAGACAGTGGAATATTAAATGATGTAATACCTCAGACATATAATTCACCTTAATGATATAGGTGCTTTCTTTGTTAACTGGGCACTCTGTGCCAACAGTATAAGTACATAGAGATTTAGGAGGCTCTGTCTGTTCAACAGATGGCTGCTGAAATTTGCACTGCACTTGGAGCTTGATTAAAACTGTGTGACAAGTATCTCTTCTTATCACAATAATGTGTATTAAAATCTGTTGTCATGGCATCAAGTAATGAGACTTCGAGTAGCAAAAGTAAGCCATGTTTTGTGTTCCTAATGGATCACCATTGTATTTGACTAATATGAATTGGAGGTTTCAGACCCATAAACAATTTTCCTTCTGTTTAAAATTATCCAGCTAATACAAGTGAAACAACTTCTCCAGAACTGCATACCTACATACAATGTTAATACTTTGAAACAACAGCAAAATCAAATTCTCAAAAGACCAAATAATATAAAGAACTGTCTCTCTCCCAGAACAGAACACTAACCAAAATAAGACATTTCATGTGCATTAGCAGGGACAGTTAAATACAGACTGATAACCATGTGACTACAGAACAGAAAATGTTATGCTTGTATTTGTAAAGGAGGAAGTTTGCCTGGGAAATTAACAGACTCTTTAGTCTGAATCTGAACTTCACAAGATTTTACAGTCAAATCTGAAGGCAGGATCGGCTGAGATGTGGGGAGCTCTGTTCCAAGAGAAGAGGAATCATGTACCATAAAGAAATTGACAACAGTAAAGAGGAGTGGTAGCTGTACACAGTGGAAAGAAGAAGGTTAAGCAATTTCTGGGATCAATCAGGGAAGAATCAGGAAGAGGAAAAAGTGATGTGGTGGTCTTTATGAATGTGGCAGTCAGGGCAAACACCGAGGCCCAAAGAGATCACTCACTGAGCCTGTAATTAAACAGGCCTTTGCCTCTACAGGGATGCAGGGCTGTCGTTCCCTGATCAACAATGACTCCTTCTTCCTGTCTTAAGTTTAACAGGTCTGTTTTGTATGGAGCTACAGACCAGGAATCAGTGACAGAAAACACAGCTATTGCAGAGTAACATGTTTTTATAGAGGAATAAACCTGGTTTTATAGAGGAATAATGAATTCTGCATCATTTTTGTTTTTAGGGGGAGAGCAAAAAGTATTTAGGTTTTTTTCCTCATGGATTCTTTTACAGAAGGTCAGTATGGTTCAGCTGATGGCCCAAAGAATCAATTTGGCTTGCTTTTTCCCCCAAAATTCATAGGCAAAGCATACAAATACAGCTGTAAAGCTCTTCCAGTCTCTGCCTCACCCAGCACAGAGCTGCTCAAATGGGCACTCAAAGCCCTGAGATCCAAAGTCACACCTCTCCTCACGCACATAGGGTTTAACACGCAGGAGCTATTTAAACCCTTCCAGGAAGGTCAAACGGAAGACTTACAACCAATATAACATAATACCTTTCATGTTCTCATTACCTGCCTACCACATCTGGTACCAGTGTTTTGTCATGAAGATCATATGTGCATGTTTGTCCTTGTGTGTATACAGTAATCCATCAGAGCATTCTTAGATTAATACAGTATAAGACCACGACATGGCCCAGGTTGACTCCCTGACTACATGCTTGTCTCAGCATTTCACAATTCTACAATATGCTAGGGAAGAACAATTTCATACAGGAAAAAAATTATTTTCTTTTAATAAGTGGTGCCAGCCACTAAATCTCTAAATAGAGTGGTAAACCTGTCACAACTAGAAATAAAATCTCTTCATCACCAGATTCCAACTTGTGTGATTTTTCTTTTTGTTTCACTTTACTAATTGGTCAGCTGTGCCAGATAATTTGCTTAAGTCTAAAACAGACCAGAAAGCCTTAAAATAACATTGCAATGGTTAGGCTGTGCAATTTGAGTTGCTAGTTTTACATGGTGGGGATTTACATTGTCTTGGCTAGTCTTTGAATATATTGGCTCATAAAACTAAAGGTCTCTCCATGAGCAAATGATCTGTCTGCTGTCCCAGCAGTACAAAATAGCCACTGATTTCCTTGAAGATGGGTTTGCTTTTGACAGGTGCAGAAAAGAGTCTTGAGCCTGCCCCCTACTAAATCAATTCATTACACAACTGCCATTCAAAAGCTGTCCACGCTTCACGAAGCACATGAGCATTGCTGCTGCTGCTGCTGCTCTGTACTGCTGCAGGAGCTCAGCCACAGATGTAGTTCTCATCTGGTTGGGAAGCTTGTTAAAATCCTCTAATTAAAACCCTCCATGGCCTTATTCAAGTCCTTCTCGCAGCCCTTGACCTTTTCCCCTCAGCTGGAACACATACAGGTATGGCAGTCTGCTATATCACAGCAGGCAGGAAAAGCATTATGGTGTCCAGCTCTTAGATTTTCCCATAAACACTTATGTCTTTTACACTTGGAATAGACAAGAATACTGCATCTTCATTTGCTCATAATAATAATTTTTCAAGCATCACAAACCACAAATATTTCTGCTACAGTCACATTAAAGGGTTCAATTTATCATAAATAATTTCCCTTTATCCCTTCCCCTTTAAGTATTGCATACGAAAAGCACTCATGCAACTCATTAAGAGGCACCAACTTTTTTCTGAGTAACAGCCTTAGTTTATCAGACCAGCTTCATAAATTCTTGGAAATGAGTTCTGCTTACGCACTCCTAGGACTCTGAAAACAGAATATGCAGAGAAAGTGGCATCAAGGACTGGCAAACCACTCTGTTCCTTGTGTGTTGGAATCTAAAGGACAGTTATATTTAGAAGACAAAAACTGCAGGAGAAACAGGGACTGAAACAGATACAGTAAATAGACGATGTTCTTTTCAAACCTCATGGGACAACATGTTGGTGTTCAGTGAGAGGAAAAACAAAAACTTGTAATTTAATATGTGATTCTCTGGGAAGATTTATAGCCCCTCTGAGAACAGATAACATGTTATGCCACTATCAGGAATGCCATTGCAAATTGGAAGAAAGGCAACAAGTACCAATTAGCCACTCACAACTTTGGCATATTTGATTGTTATTCATTCGAGATTTGCTTGCTGATTGTACTAATCAACAAAAATGAAAAAGCCTTTGGAAAGGACTTATAATGTCGACAAAGAAATCTCATTTCACTGAAAAGTGCATATTTGGTGCTCTATGTCTTCAGGAATTATGCCCATCAATTTGTTTAACCTAAGGGCATGAAAGAAGAGGGCACGGAAAAACTAACTTGGTTTTACATTCCCTTATGAGCCTTACCTGCTCAAACAGTACCTTCTTCCATCCAAAAATGCAGTCTTATTAGAAAAGGAGGAATTAGACCACTTGCCAAGGATTTCTACATAACCCATGACTGAGCCTACCAGAGGCTACAGTGAGCCAATGAGACCCTCAGGCATGCTGCTGCCATGCATGTGCACATCCTGCAAACGGGATGTGGGGCATAGCCCATCGTGTCCATGAGACAAAATCCCTGTCCATAGGCAGAAACACCTGGCTCTCCTAGAGCTTCTGGGGATTCCTGTATCTCCAACAATGAATTTACTTCAGAGCATGACAAGTGTCCACACCACACAGTGTGTCCACACCACACGATTTTATGTCTACCACGTCATTCTCCTGGAGAAACTGGCTGCTCATGGCATGGACAGGTGCACTGTTTACTGGGCAAAGGCTCTGAGGCCAGAGTGTGGTGATGAATGTACATCCATCTGGCAGATGGCCAACAGTGGTGTTTCCAAGAGCTCACTATTGGGGCCTGCCCTGTTTAATATCCTTATTGGCTATCTGGATGAAGGGATACTCAGGGTTTATCTTAGAAGAACTTTATAACGAATTTCAGGCAGAATCAAAGAACTCAGTCCTGGAGCTCTTATCTATGATATCAGCTGCAGTGAGGCAGAGTGGAAGCCCGCCAAGGTGAATGGGAATTCAGAGAGCTTTGGATGAGATCCCATAAGAGCAAAAGGTTGCAGAAGTGAGGCCCAAAGCACACCACTGACCATTACAGTAAAGTCAGCCAGGCTCACTCTACTACTAATACTGTTATAGTGACATAACACACTGGTGTCCACCTTTGCTGGACTGCAGGCTTCTCTGTGATGATTTAGGGGCAGGAAACAGTTGGGGATTGTTTGCCCTGGCACACAGCATGGAGCAAGCACTGTATCTGGGGAGAATGAACCCACTCCTTCCAATCCCCTTGCAAATCCCTACAATGTGAGTTGAAGAGCTTTAAGTTACTGCCATTATTCTACTGTTAAGTTTTCACATGTATTCAACCCCCTACACAACACAAATTATTCTAATTTTAGGATTTAGCTTTAAAACCATTTAGAAAACCTAATTTGTCTCTCAATCACACCTCAAGGCCCAAGCTCAGGGGCACACAGCTGTCAAAAATCTTCAAGAGGAAATGTGAAGGGGAAGGGAAGAAAAGCAACCCTTCTGTTAAGCTCTATACAGGCAGGGGAATCACTGAGTACTTCTACAGCCACTTGCATGGAGTAAATAGACTCAGAGTTCTGCATGAATTCTGCACACCATGCCTGGCAGCAAATCTAGAATCCCAGGCAGCTCTTTCTCCTTTACAAGGCATTATTGTGGAACCTGTGGCATTCTTTAGGAAAGTAGTTGTGACAGGGTTCTCTCAGGGAAAACAACAGTCCCCCAGGTGGTGACAGAGCTGGAAGGAGGTGGCACAGGCTGGCCAATGTGAGCATGAAAGCAGCAGCAGGATCCAGGCAGAAGAGCAGGAGTGGACCGGGCTGGAGGAGATGTGAAAGCAATGAGGAAGGACCATCACATCCTGAGTGGCTGAGGAGAGCAAGGGGTGGGGAGGAGAGATCTGCGAAAATGACAGAGGGGCCTCCAAGTGGTGACCTGGAGAGGCAAGAAAGAGCCATCACGTGAAGCTGGGCCTAACCAAATGATTCTTCTCTCTTGGCAATGAAGGAAAACTTATGGAAATGTGCAGATTAAGCAAAGGAGTGAAGAGCTAGAATAACAAAGAGCTACAGTAATGTGAAAAGGCAGGTAGAAAAAAGAAAATATCACTGGAACAGGTTATCACTTTTTTTTTGTTTGTTTGTTTGTTTAAAGAGTGAAAAAAACCAAAGCAACCCTGGACACTTTCAGCTCACAGGACCAGCCAGCATATACACAGCTCACCTGAGGTCTGTGGCCTTGGCAACATTGTGAGTGTTTTATTTTCACTGACATAAACCATTCATTAACCATTTCTCCAGTGCATTAAGCATAAACAAGTTTTCATTTCACACAGGTATTTCTTCCTGCCACTGTGATTTCATCTTCTAAACCAAATATTTTTATGCATGGAACCACTAAAAGAAAACAAGTCTGAGACTTCCCACTAATTACTGCATTTCCCAGGAGTTCTCCTGCAGTGTCTGGAGCCAGGGTCTCCTGCCACACGTTTTATTTTGTGGAGTCTTTCCATTTTACGACTTTTGAAGCAACTGGTGATGTTTATTGATCTTTCCACACAGCTGTTCTTTTCCTACAGGAGCACTGAGATGGTTATTCTTTGGTCTGATACATGAGGCCCTATTTTCTGTTTCAGAGAGTTGAGGAGGCAGAAGCTTTTTAAGACTCTGAGGTTGTGGGTGTAAAGAAAGCAGAAAATGCTACACACTGGCTTCACTTTCACAGTAAAAAATGTGCTTGTGTGATGAATTTCAAAATCCCATGAGCTAACTATCCAAATGAGACTAGCTGTGATACATAAGGATAAGGTGGGGGAATTGCCAGAGATCTGTGCTGGAAAAGGAGGTATGAGCCATGGGCAGCTCTACAGGAGAAGGATGTAGAGCATCTGCACAAAACAACTCCAGCTACAGATGTGCAGATTCCAGCACATCTCCTCATGTCCCAGACAACACTTGAATCCCCTCAGCAGCTTATACTATTCTCAGGCATCCTAACTAATTTCTAATATTGAGAGATCAGACATGAACAGGTATGAGCACACGGACATACAAGACCTGATGCATGCAATAACAAAAAACACAAGTGCTCACGACCCCCAAATAACCCCAAACTGGGGATAGCATCACTCGAGCGTGGACTAGGTTTCAGACTTCTGCTCGGGCCGCAGTCCCAGGGGACCCCAGAGCCGCACAGCCCCACGGCTGGGCCGAGGCTCGGCTCCGAGGGGCGCGCCTGGCAGCCCGCAGAGCCCCGCTCCCCCCCGGGTGTTCCCAGAGCCATTCCCGGGACACGGCAGCTCCGAGGGGCGCGCCTGGCAGCCCGCAGAGCCCCGCTCCCCCCCTGGGTGTTCCCAGAGCCATTCCCGGGACACGGCAGCTCCGAGGGGCGCGCCTGGCAGCCCGCAGAGCCCCGCTCCCCCCCGGGTGTTCCCAGAGCCATTCCCGGGACACGGCAGCTCCGAGGGGCGCGCCTGGCAGCCCGCAGAGCCCCGCTCCCCCCCTGGGTGTTCCCAGAGCCATTCCCGGGACACGGCAGCTCCGAGGGGCGCGCCTGGCAGCCCGCAGAGCCCCGCTCCCCCCCTGGGTGTTCCCAGAGCCATTCCCGGGACACGGCAGCGGCGGTCACGCTCGGAGGAGCGGGATGCCTGGTGGACGCTCGTAACTTGACAAGGGAGCAGGGAAAGAGCACGAAAGGAAACTCGTGAAAGAAAATACCTGCCTTACCGTTCTGCCGACTCCTCAGAAAGCGCAGCAGACGCTTGCATGCACAAAGCTTTCCCAAAAATCACGTAAGGATCTCCGCTCAGCGGGAAGAAAAGCAGGGGCGCTCTCGTTCTCCCCGAACCGCCCCTGCTTGCGAGCAGCCGGCTTTCCCTCCGTGAGGATTCCCAGCCCTCCAAGCGCCCGGGGGTCCCGAAGGCGCCGCCGCCCCCGGAGCCGTTCCCCTGCCTGCTCCGCTCGGGGGCAGGAACAGCTGGGAGGGTGTCAGCACAACACGCTCCATAAATTCTCCCCCAGTCTTCTGTAGACCTAAGTCCTTGAGAAAAATGACTAAATCCCGTCGTTTGTTGACATAGTAACCACATTTAAGTTTTTGCCCCCTTCAGAAGCCCTCTGCATAAAACAATTCATTATGTAAAAGATTTATCCCGTGCAACGTGCTGGTTTGTGTGGTTTTATTTGTCCAAGGAAGAAATAAAGAGACTGGACGTTTATACTCTAGATTTCCCACCCAGACCAAGGGGTTGCTTCATTACAGCAGATAACATTAAGGACTTCCACGAGTCTTTGAAGGAAATGTAACACCAAGTAAAAGGGGGGAAAAAAAATCATTATTCAGATAAACAGCCCATTTCTAATACCCAAGTGAAGCAAAATTTTAGGAACTTTTCAGGAGGTCACAAAATGTTTTGTATTTTCCCCCTAACTTATTCATATATATTTATCTGATTTCTTCAAAGATGATTAAAATATTTTAAAAGTTCCCAACTAAATTTGTAAAACTACAGCAGATACTGTGAGAAAGAGCAAAGGGTCAGAAACAAGTGAAGCCTCTGGAAGACCTTGCTTTCCCAATTCTATGGAGATGAGCCCTATGGAGATGAGCTCTTTAGTCTCCGGGCAGTGGAGAGAAGAAAGATAAAAGAGAATTGTGCTGCAGGGATCACGTGGGGTTTAATGGGTTTTAATGCAACCCCTCATCCAAACTGCTGCCACCCTACACAGACCTGCATGCAGATTTCCAGCCCTTTTACTGGTAATTTAGGGAGCAGCCTGGCAGGCTTGTGCAAACCATGCTACCCTGCAGGGCTTTTTTGACCCCAGTTGCAAAAGGATGGGGGTGGGGAGTAAAATAACAAAACCCGAACCTTGGTATTTCGAGTTGAAAAGAGTCTTACAAGCAACGTTTCGGTGTTTTAACTCAATGTTGCCTTAAAAACTACTTGATTTACAAATTTCTTTCAGGGTCTAATTGTGTGTTATTTACTACAGACGACTTTCTCTCTGATCCGGGTTAAATGTATGCTTAAGCTCGGAAGCAGCAGAGCACATAGAGTGAGAGATCTAGCATTTTCCTCCAGCCTTGAAATTCATTACAATTGATCATAACCTTCCCCTCAATACCCAGGCAACTTCATTTTCTTCACATCATGCTCATCTTCTTCTTCTCCCCTCCCCTCCAAAAACAAAACAACACAAATTAAACATAAACAAAACGAAACAAAAAAAATCAGGTAAATTCTTAATCCACATCTTTTTACGGGCAATAACTGAGAATCATTTCCAGAGCTGTCATTTAAATGAGAAAAGAAAAGAGGAAAGAAAGGAGAAGCTTTAATGTGCATTCATAGCTTTGGAAGTCACACCCTTTGATGACGTTTCATTACATTTTTTTAAGGATAGAGTCTGAAATATAGTCCCAGCACCAGTACATATTTCTCAAATTATCACCAGCTCATATATTGACCCCATACAACTATATAGGTGCTATTTTAAATGTTGTATATGTTTTAAGAAACTGGTAGGTATTATGAAGTTTGTAAAGCTCTGTTGTAAAGCTCTGGGTCTGCTGTATATGTGCATATGACAACAAAATATTTTCAGTAGATAAGGTTTAGTTCAGTTTTTAATACATTTCAAATCAGGTCTAAAAGGGTGGACCACTAACCCTGTACTCTGGCTCCATTCATGAAACCCATGGAACTATTGAAAGTGTTTGTACCTCTGGTGGCTCCAAGGTGGTGGGAAGGAGCTACACTTCTGGCCAGATCTTCTTTGGACTTGCTGTTGAGCTCAGTCTGACACTGCACCTGAGCAGCAAGGCTCAAGGTGAGAGTCACCCTCATCTTTTCCGTGCATCCCTTGCCACCAGTCTGTGTTTGCTTTGCACTGCAAATGTGCTGGGGCAACTGAGGCAGCCGTTCAGCGGGCTGATCCAGTTGAAAACCAATGGACCCAAAAGCCATCATTTTCTATTTCATCAGCTTGTTAAGCTGACCTGGCTACAGTTGTGCAACTGCTGGATGCAGTCCAGGCAGATGGGTGGGCAGTGCAGTGGGGCAGCAGAACAGCAGCCCCCAGTTTCTCTAGGTTATTTGTATTTTTAAATTTCCATCTAAGCTTGTTTGTGCCTGACCTCTCCCAGTCAAATGGGATAACACTCCTTCCTTGTCCTACAGATTGTAAACCTCTGGCTATAGGAAATCAGAGTTTTCACCAACCCAAAAACTCAACTTCGAATAATGTATCATCATCTAACAAAAAACGATAAAATATACGAGAAGTTAAACTGATTTATTTCTGTACATTGTGCATACCAAACAAATATTCCAATGTTAGCAAAATTGTAAGCACTAAAGTCACTCTTCTTTTTGTAAATTGAGCCCAGATCCACGAAATAAGCTATCAGTTGGGAGTAAGGGTGGGACGTGAAGTTGCATATGTTCTATATTATTTTTCAATATCGTTTGTGCTAAGTCTGTTTAGCTTTGTTTTTCTGAAAACTTTTAACCAAAATGTGAAAATAACCTGCTTGCACTTTTTACTTAAAAATGATATAATAATTAGATTGTCTTACCGCACATAGATAACTAAGAATTGTATTAATTTGACAACATCATCCACAGGATTTCATAAGATAACAGAAGGTTGCACAAGCACACTTACTAGACCTGCTATTGAAGATGAACCTCTACACTGATGAGATGGCAGAAAACTCCTACGGCCTTTAGTAACGGTGTTCCAGAAAGGAAAGGAGTGAATGAACCCAAGAAATGGGCTCTGGCCCAGAGCCATTAGCAGCTGCTTAGTGCTATGTTTGCAAATGCTCTGGTTCCTGTAGAAACACCTAATCCTTCCTGAATTCTGGCCAGCATTTATGGTTAAGTGCAGACAGTAAAAGGCTGTTCTCATTACCTCCTTCTTATCTGTATGGTCCGTTTTGTGTGACAATGGATTTTCAGCTAGAATTTTAAAGCTTAATTATTCTGGTCACGTATTCGGCATCTATTTACATTGCAATGGGTGCCTAAGACCTATTTGCTGGGGGATGCACGGTGGGGTGAGAGTTTTGGGTACTGCCTTAGCCATAGGTAACAAAACAGTACAAGGAAAGCACAGGAACCCACAAAGCCCTTAGTGCAAATCATAAACTTTCTATAGGCATTCTTGAACTCTGCTATAGAATGTGATACTGATTTATGTCCAGCAATGGAAGTCTCAAATATCCTTTCAACAGTGTCTGGAGGGATTAGCAGATTGTCAGAGCTGGGGCTGAGAACTCTTTCCCATTTTAGGATTGACCTCCTAGGTGCTCCGGCCATAAATAGAGTTTCACAGAATTATTTCCTTGGGGTCCTACTCAGTCCAGCAGACACAGCTCACAAAAAGCCACAAAATACTGAGGCAAACTGAAAAGGCAAAACCCAGAATAAAAGCATGAAGGAAACAAACAAGGTTTGTGGTCCACTCTAAAAAGCTAAAGCTGAAATTCCTGGTTTTTGAAGGGATGCCCCTTACCCAAAGCAGGCCAATGAACTGAGCTCATTTTGTGGCTGTTTCACTTGCTCAAGCTTTCTAAACTTTGTGCACATACCTCTGTTCAGTATGGTGTTCTGGAAAGTATCTTAGCATTTCTTATTTTAGATCTTTATTGATTGTGGTCCCTAAATACAACAGTTGTGGATATATCAGCTACAGCAAATAGACCATGGCTGATGAGGTAAGCATCCTGTATTCAAATGGGGGTGCAAGTGCTATGTGTTTGCTGCCTACAGTTCTTGATGATGATGCTGTGCCACTCACAGAAGCTGGTGATGAAACAGCTGTCCTCTTTATGCTGGAGCTGGAGTTGGTCTGACTTTACCAATACCTGATCTATCCCTCTCAATGAGTAGAAAAATCCTCATTTTCTTCCTGTGGGATTGTTTTGCCCTGTATTAACTCCTTCACCAGCTCACCACAGATTCAAGATGAGCATCAGTGGTGCTCCAAGGGAAATAGTAAGAGTGCACACAAGTGGAAAGGGGAGAGGCTGCCTGGAACTTTTTGGCAGCAGTTATCTTTAAGCCCAGTTCAGATATACTGCCTGACTGTACCCTTGGGACACAGCTAGAGATGTTGTCCAGGCCACAGATTAACAGGGTTAAGAGGTTATTTCTTTATCCCTCTCACACTTCCATGAAGAGAACAGCCTCCTCAGACCTGCCAACAGGGTGGCACCTTTTGTATCCCCTCAGTCTCAAAATGATCTGGAAAACAAAAAATCTCCTGTGAAAATCCCTGAGGCTAGTACAGATCATTTTCACAGAAGTGTGCCAGGGAATGACGAAATGAGCAATTATATCATTGCATCAGAGGGTAAGGTTTCACCAGGTGCATGCCTTAATGCTTTATTACCATTGAAACAGGGCAGAGTCTCCTCTCTTGCTCCTGGACAGTTGTCTTTGCCCCCTCCTCATGCCAACTCCACTGTTCCTCTGAACAATTGGATGAACCAGTTCAGCTTACTTAACTGACAGAAAACGCTTTTTTTATTTTCCCTGTTTTTTATAGCCTGTGAAATGAACCAGCTCATACAGGTGATGGAGCATTCAGAACATGCAGTCAGGAACCCAGACCATGCTTGGGCTGGAGTGCATTGTGATGGGAAAGAAGGGAAAGAAGGGCTCAGTGTACACTAACATCTTAACATGGGTCAGCTGCAGCCTCCCCTGAACAATAGCTGTTATTGCTATTTCCTAGCTGAGCCTGAGATCTGTCCCAGCACATACTTTACAAGCTGTGATGAGGATAGATGGGTGGTTTGCACAATGCTGGGGATCTTTCATCTCCTCTCAAGGAAAAGCTCTTTCTTGACATAGACAGGCACAAGTCCCAGGAAAGTGTTAATTTGTTTAAAGCTGCTGTGCAGCTCCTTTGCCCTTCAGGGACCTGGGAGCTTTGAATCACCAAGGCATCCATTCAGATGATGCAATACTTGTACCTCGATGCACTGCCAGAGGACAGTAGGAGAAAAATCGGGAAAACCAGTGGAAGATTAATTACTCTCTTTTCATCGGGCCTTGTTACATTCATTTGAGCTCCTGCCTTCTGATTTACCAAGTTACCTTGGTGATTCTTGACTTCTTTGCTTGCAAGCCTACACCAGCTCCACTCCAGCCCAGGTACAGATGCTGACATCAGCTTCCTCCTCCCGCTGGCACTTGCCTGCTAATGAAATACAACTGCGTAGAGGAGGAAGGAAATTCAGGGAGTGTCAAATACCAGCCTGAGTGCCAGCATACCATAGCAGGCTGGTGCAGTCACCCCTCGCTTTTCTTCAGAAGGATTTGGGGAATGTCACTTCTTTTTGTATTATATTTTGTAGCAGATACTTATAGGGTGACATTCTGCCTCCTCCCTGCTGGCTTTTGTGCTGTGCAGGTTGTTGTAGCTGGTCATGTTTCAAACAGGGCTGAACACTTGTGGGAGTGATTTCAAATTACTTTTTAAATGTCTGCTTACAGAAAGGCATGACATTTTGAAGAGGTAGTTTGCCTTCTAAAAACGAAAATCCTTTCAAAGGTCTCCCAACATTAGTGTTCAAATCTCTTGCTCAGCTGACATAACAAGTTGAAAGACCTGCATCCTGCCTTGACTGACAGTTTTGGATTTCCTCTTCTAGCCATGAATCTTCTGGATGAGAAGTGCTCAGACAGGCAGGACTTGGAAGCTGTATGCTTTCCCAAGCACAGCCTTCTTGTGACACAGCACCAATCAATCAATATTGGAATATTGTTTTTTAAATGGTAATGTATCTGCGTGTAGCCCAAGCTGTGATACCAACTCCATCAGTAACCTCTGACCATTGAATGAAGTTAAAATCTGGCTGCCATGGAAAGAAGGCCTTTACTGTCCTCCTCACCAATTTCCCTTTCCCTTCATCCCCATTTCCACATTCCTCCCTCTCCCTATTTACTTGTCCTGACTTAATTCTCTGCCATTCTTGTGAATTGAATTGGCTTATTCTTATTCTGTCATTGGAGCAGTGCCAGAGCTGGCAACAAGGCAAGCAGCAAAGATGCACGGTGAAGAGACGTGAGAGGAAGAATGGATGAAGAAGGTGGATTTCACTCTTGCCCGAAATCAACCTAATCAATAGCCAGAAGGCAGGGCAGGGCACGAAGGTTCTAAAAGCCAGAGTTCCAGTGAAAGTAGCAAATCATGCTGTGCCTGTGTCTGCAGAGGATGCTGTAGTCTGAGGTGCTCCCAGGCTCCTAGTCTGGTTATATACAGCTTCAAGCCAACATGAGAACAAGGAGCTGACCATCATCCACCTTCATGCTCTAGGCAGCTACAGCACTTTCTAGTCATGCTGCACTGAGTGTTCAAGCAACCACAGGAGGAAAGGGTGGTGTGTGGCTGTGGGAAGCATATCTAATTTGTCCATTTAAGTCCCTTTAAATAAGTCTTCTCTTCCACAAAGCAAATCTCACTCTTTGGCATGGATAAGCCTGGCTACTCAGGCCCCTGGGAATACTAGTCAGGACAGCAAACCCTCTCAGAACCTGCTGGACCTCAGCTGGTGGCTACTGTCATGCTCCCCAGGTCTTGCCACATGACCTGACTTACTCAGAATCTCCAGTTAGCTGGACTATCTCATTCTGGAGGGCTAATTAACTCATATTCTTGCTACAGAGGTCCCATCCCAAAAGAATGAGGAAAATTACTCCCAAGCACAGAGCTGGCCCTTTCCCAGCTGCCATGTGGGAATATACAGAAAGCCTTTGAGGAGCCAGCTCAAAAGACCTCGTAGTATCTGTGCTGATATCCTGACAAGATGACTTCATATTTCCTGCCCCAAGGCTTTTTGAGCAATATGTATGTAAAAGCTGAAGCTGAACATATTTTAAAACTCATTACTCCTATATGTAATCAGTGCCTTATTAGATTTCCAGCAATGCAAAGGGACTAATAGTTAATTTGGAAGCTACCTGGAAGCAGCTTTTTCTTTTATGTTTGCCAGTGTTTTTCCATGTTGCTCCATGTAACTAAATTAAGTGTTCTGATAACAGTGCTAAGAGCAGTGGAAAAGCCAACATATTAAATAAACTTGGCCACCTGTCATATTTTACATGCCATCTCTTGCTCATAGCCTGTGAGTTTAAATGTCTGGCAGCTGAAGCTATGGCACAGAGTGGAGAGTCCTTGGAATTCACTATTTCTTGCTTCATCTGAATTTGTCGACCTTTACTCTTATCTGTTCACCAGGGCAAGAAACACAGAGCTTTTTGCACAGCTGATCTGCAGCCCAGATGGTTGCAAGCCTATTGGGACCAAAGGAGAAGAGTTGTTTAGAACTACCCAGAGAAATCTTTGAACCTCAGGACTGCAGGAAGACTTCAGTACATCAGCAGGGTACAGCCACCATCCAATACAGCCATTACACTGCCAGGATGCCAAGAAAGTCAGGAGAAATTTTGGTTTTTTGTGGTTTTGGGTGTTTCTTTGGTTTTTGGGTTGTTGTTTTTTTTCTTTGGTTGCCAGGACAGTATTATTCTGAACATAACCTTGTTCACTGATGGCTATTATTGAGTTATAGCCATGTTTTCTTTTCCAGCCCCAGCTTTTAGTTGGAGGTGAGAAGTTGGCTTCCCAACCAGTCTGCTCCTGGAGACTGGCAAGGCAAGACAACATCTGTGACCAAATAGCCCAGAATAGGGCCACAACTCATCTGCTGGCATTTCAGGGCAGGAGCAGGTATGGGGAACAAAGTGGTTCCTTGTTCAGAACAGAAATATGTTTACTTTGACATGGGTGACACACTGTGCGTGTTGTATTTACCATTTGCACTTGTACTGACATCCCACTGTGTGAGTGTATTCAGCAAGTCCAAAATCAAATTAAATGGACTGTGTTATTTAGAGACATTTACTCCTATGTGGAGGTACTTAATTACTTTGTTGACAAGTGCTGTAGAAATGTTGGTCTATTAAGGAAAGTTAAGCAGAACCTCTTACAGATCATAAAAGTTTAGTAGAGGGGTTGATCCCTGCAAAGTTTGGTAACATCACCAGTGTGAAGACAAGGTTGCTGTCCTTCTGGTCCTCTGGAAATTCACCCTCTGTAACTCCTTAAGGTCAGCAAAGCCACTGTGATCTGTGGAGCATATCCCATCAGGGTTTTATCTTCTGCCCCTCTGTGAGTGGCTGACAATGCCTGCTAATCCCTGCTCACAAAAACACGGCTCAGCCTAGCCTTCACAAAGCTCACTCCAGACTTTTGCTGGAATAGTTCTCTGAGCTGCAAGGGCCCCAGCGGCATTCGCACCCTGTTTTGCTAAGTAGCAGTCATGGCTCCTACAGTCCTCGCATTGGGCCACAAGTTTAGCTGTCAGTGAGTCAAATACAGTGGCTGTTGGATTATAATCACACTGGTGCTACAACCAAATGTCACTTGACACAAGACTTCAGCCTCCTACAAACATGATTTTCTCTATTTGTAGAAGGGCAAAGAGCTCAGCATGTACTTTTTATAAAGTCACAGGAAGCTACACAGAAAACCCTGGTTTTATAGAGAAGTATGTTACTGTCAGAGGGACAACATCATCTTTTTTTTGAAAGAAAATTTTTTAAAACTCTCAACTTAGTGCCATTTACTTTGGCTTTCTTGGCACACCCTGGGGTGTTTACCAGTGGGGACAAGAATTTACACTGTTCAGATGCCTCAGAGGAGTGACTGCACTAATCAAACCACCCAAAGTGTGATTATGGCAATGGCTCCCCCAGAGACTTGTGTTTTAGTTTTAAGTAAACAAATAGCCATCCAAGTAGGAGGGGGATGACTCAGATAAAATCACACAGATCTGTTATATATAGCAAACATTAAATATGCTTAAGATTCCTCTGATGCTTTAAAAAGGATAGTTCAAATTATCACCCTCTGAAACTCCATGGGTTCTAATTTAACTACTACAATAAAAATAATTTATTTTAAAAATAAAAATACTTCTGCCTCTTTTGAACTAGGCCAAGTGGCCCATTTCAAAATAATATTTTATTACTTTGGACACAAATAGCCCGAATTTCTTGCTAATATTTGCTGATTTCAGAAAACATGGCATTGCTTATACCTAGAAAATAAGATGCAGAGTTTGCCAGCCAGCATCCTTCCTGTTTGTACAAACTCCAGTCCTCTGAGCTGTACTGGAGCTTTAGGTTTTTCTGTGGGATGAAGGATTTCTGACAATGCCTACCTTTCAGACCCATGCAAACTATTCTTCAGGCACAGACTAACCCATTCTTGAAATGTGCTTTTTCCTCACCTACCCTTACTCACAGGGCAGTGTAGTTGGTCAAAGCAGAAAACAGCTCAAAGAAAGGACAGTCATGGAGTAATTTCCTTTTGTAAATAATTTCATATAAGACTCCCACTATTTTACATCAGTGCACAGATGTGTGTTTCGGTTCTGGTTATGTATACCAACAAAAGACAGAAACACAGTGATGTACATTGGAATACACTTTTGCAATCGCAGCTACATTTCTGGAAACTGAACTTCAGCAGCAGTTAGTTCCCTAGGAAATAACAGGAAAAGAGCACTGAAACTTTGTTCCTACTACCTATCCTAACCTGCTTCATGTTTTCCTTAGTGTGTTCCCTCTGCAGTGTTGCAGGTGGATGGAGGGACACTTGCTGGGAGCAGAAGTCACACTTCTCCCCCCTGCCTCCATCAGTGCTGCAGGCACCATTTGCACAGTGAGCTGGGAGTGTTTGGGGCTCAGAGGACAGCTGTGTTTGCCCTCTTTCCCTCTCTTATGCATACATATAGTCACGTCTATGCAAAAAGCATCCGCAAAGTCTTCAGGAGCACACAGTCAACTAAGCTGGAGAGAAAGTAATAGGGAAGAAAAACAAGGCTTGCCTCATGCAGGCACAAACACCAGTGCCACCCTCAGCCACAGGGAGACAGCAATTCCCAAATGCAGGTTTCCATCCCCCAAATGCTGGGAGAGGGCCCCTGGACAAATGAGGTCAAGCCTGGGTCAGTGAAAGGAGGATATAGGTCTTTTAATGTGTAATGAGGCAGAACCTAAAAATCTACAGAAGACAAAGGAAAAGCAGCCAGGTCAATAGGAAGTGTCAGATGCAGCCCTGAATCTGTAGATGCTATATGAAGGGGATGAAGCACATTTGAGACCTGGACATAACAGGGACTCCATTAGCTGAATCCCAGTTTTCCTTTGCAATTTAGCAGAACTCCAAACCACAGCACACTGAGCCACTCTGGCCATAGGGTCAGGAGAAACATCTCACTTGTCTTTGGGTCTCTGGTTTTGTACTATGGTTCTGGAGGTAGAAGAGCTGCTCAAAACTGCCTTGGACATGAGGGAAGGTTTTGGGCTTCCTCATGAACTCTTGGATCACATCCATTCCTGCCTGGGTGTCACTTGTGCCCTCAGTCCTGACTGGGATGGCAGTCAGAAGAGGGCAGAGGGAAGGCTGAATAAGAATTAACAACTTTTTGGCATTTCTGATAAATCCAGGCCTGCCTAATTATGCTGTAAGACATTAAAGGTGAAAAACCTGCATCTAGATGGTGACATGCTGAAAGACCATGACTGACTCAGGAGAGGGCTTTGAGCTGGAAATCACCTGGGAGATCAGAATCAAAATCCACAGTTGCCTTGCAGCCTTCTCCAGAGTCTGGAGCTAGGCAGAAACTAACTTTAGCATTAGTAAAATAAGTGTAGATAGTTATTTACTCATCCAAAAGAATTATTTTCTCATCCAAAAGAAAAATTATTTTCTCATCCAAAAGAAGTTAACAAAGCTGAAGCAAATGTGCCACTATAGCATCTTCCTGCCTAATAGTTACTAATGGCATGGTTCTTTGGTATCCCATTATAAATACAAACAGTTCATGTTTTAGATGGAAATGTGAGTGACAACAGTCCTTTCATCTTTGCTTCACAGCATCTTTTAATCCTCACTAACAAAAAACTTGCTTTCCATTTCGTCATATTTCTTATAGAATCAATAACGACAGGAGTCAGAATTCATCAAAATGCTGGGCACAAAGCCAGCTTTTCACAAATAATAAGCAATAGCAATAAATAATGATTGAATGTAGCACTTGTGAGAAGTATCAGACTTGACTGTGCCACAAAATCAAATTCTTTATCTTAGAAAGCAAAGATAATGCCAGCAGTGGCAGCTCAAATATACCCCTGCTGCCTCAAAGTGGCAGCCAGGCTTGGAAAGGCCCCTTCTAAGCCCAGTGACACTGAGGGGACATGCTGATATGGTCATTGGCCTGTGGACATCTTTCTGCAGTGACCCACTACTCACATTTCCACCTTCTCTGCTGAAGGGCAACCGGCCATTGCACACTGCACACCTACACCCCAGGGATGTGACACTCATCTTGTGTCACCTTGAGCAAACACTCCAAGAAACCCATGCAAAATCCAGCAACAATTGGAAAAAGATTAAAGGGAAAGACTGAAAGACATTCCCTTGTATTTTCCTTTGCCCTGGAGCCAGGTGAAGGTATAAAAAGGGTTGTTGCTCAGACTGCTGTGGCTTGAGCCAGCCAGTCCCATAACACTGGGTTATTTTAATTATCCAGTTCTTTGTGGATTGTTTTAGATTTTACAGTCTTATTACTCCCACTGATGTAGGAAATTCTGAGGAAAGGGTGAAGGCACTCTCTGTAATACAGTCTGTCTTATTCTCAGCCCCTGGAGCCACAAATTTTGGGGAACACCTGCAAAATCTCAGGCAGAACAAGCTGTCCCAGAAGTGAACTGGGAGCTGCCAGAGGGGACCAAGAGCCCCAGCTGAGCAAACCAGGCAGAAAATATTCATATGAGGAACAGCCCTTCCAGGGCCAGAATAGATATAAACCACACACGTCCTCTTCCTAATAGCCAAGAGTCAAAAATACTTCCATACTTGCATTCCTCACATCTACTGGCAAATCATGATCCAACTTAATACTGACACCTAATGATAATGCACCAGAGCTATTTGTGACACTCCAAAACCACGGTGGGTCTCAGACACTGCTTCAGTATGGAACTGCAGCATCTGTAAGATGTGAAGATATATGAGGAAACATAAATATACCTTCTTCTTCTCCTTCTCCTTAAAATAGTTTTTATTACATCCCACATTTCCAGAGGGAATGTGGCTACAGAAAAACACAACATCAAAGTCCTACAGGGATTGTAGAAATCTAACATACAGAGAGCTGGCTTTCTTACTCTGAATTGAAGATGACTTAAATTAAGTAATCAATTAAAGATATTTTGGTTAGATATAGTGGCTCAGATATCAAAAGTAACAAAGATCTTCTTGCCTCTGCTCAGGAAGGATGATATTCTAAATGTCTAATTCCAAATTGAGTGAAGTTACCTTATTATACACAGTGCAGCAGCAGACTTCTGGGGAAATCATTATAACTGCCTGCAAGGTATGTTGTGGAATGAGAGCAAACTGTTCAGACATCTGCAGGTCAGACAGCTTGTCATCTGGTCTTGATTACAGAGGAGCAGATTCCCCCCTTGCATGCTTAGCATTAGGTAATAGACAATAATGAGAGCTTTGCGCTCCTGTGCCCCAACCCTCCTCAGAACAAGCTGTGCAGGATGAGACATTAGCATCCTGCAAAAAGCTTGCCTTTTTGTAGCAGGCATGGGTAGCAATATGATTGGCATTTTGTTTCAGGAGATATAGTCTATTACACATCCAGGAATATTTCAAATACAGACAGCTCTGCAGTTCAGGTCTTCTGAACTGCCTCTGAGACTGCAGTGTGACATGGACTACATAATTACTACAATACAAGTGGAAACAAAATGTAAAACTTGTATCTTACTCTTGCTGAGCTTCAAGAGCCTCAATGCGGTTTGTCTTTCCATGTTTCTCAAGTGAGTGGAAAAAAATAATTATGGCCTAAGAAATTCAGAACACAGCAATATTAGCTCCCTGCTAAAGCTGTGAAGATGGGAGCATGGGAGGCTGGTCACAGAGCACCCTGGAGCCTGTGGCTTGACTTCAAGTTGCAGCCCATTGACCATGGCACCTGGCTCAGGGGCAGACCCCAAAGTGTGGCAGAGCTCAGCAGCTTCTCTGCTGCTCGCTGCCTCTTACCCAAGAGGGAGCAGGTTGCTGGACCACAGATCATCTGCATCCTGCATACAGGAGCAGAGGATAGGAAAGGCTGCAGTGGAGCTACAGATGCACGGATTCAGCAGTGAGAAACCAGAGACAATTATGTGAGCCTCACAGTTAGCACATTATATTCAGCAAATCCTCTGAGGTGGTTTATAGTCCTGTAAGGCCACTATAAGAGGCACAATAGAAAAAATGTGATGGTAAAATGCATTATGCAAACTGTTTGAGGAAAAACATGCCAAGAGACTGGGACTGCTACTCCAAAGGATGCCTACTTGACCAGAAATGGGATTATATAGGTGTGGAAGGGAAACCTCCCTGTACACCAGTGCAAAGAGCAAGTGCAGTCTGGCCCTCTGTGAAAAACACAAACCCATGGTGCAGAAGTGAAGAAGAAAGAGATAAATGTCCTGATGTGAGGGTCTCTGAAGGACCACTATCTTTGCTGCTAAACTCTGTCTCTTGAGTGAATCTTCTCTGTCCCTTCAGTGAGTCTTTATTTCTGAAATTACCTGACTTTTATTGAGACGTCTTATGGTTATGGGGTAGAATTCAAAGCTTACAGTGAACTGTCAAAAGCTTGGAGAAGAAAAAATCATTAAATCCAGCACTGTCAAATGAGCTATTCTAAAAACAACCAACATATTAAGTGCACATTTGTCTGTAGGAAAAGTTGTTTTTTTCAAGACAATATATATATTTAGTTCATGAAGTTTGATTTCTCCAGGCTGACTTTGTGCACTTGCACTTTTCCTGGAGAGTTCCCCTTGGCATTCAACAGTACAGAATAGGCAGCTGAGATCTTTCTTTGGGATTCTAGGAATCCAAATTATATGGCCTCTGCATGACACACAGCTGTGTGAGATTTACCACTGGGATATTTGAAGAACTCAGAGGACCAGCTCTAAAGCACCTATGATGCTCTCCAGGGCTAACTAGGGTCTACTGCAGCCCTGGTGAAGCTCAGTTCTGCACCTTCTGCAGGGATGGAAGACTGGACAGTAGCACAGACTTACACTACCCATTTACACCTGTGGCACAGACTTTTACTAGCCTAAATCTTGCCTGTCACTACATTTATTTAGGATCGACCATCAGCTTCTTTCCTTGTGCCTTCAGAACAGTTTTCTGGTTTATTGAGTCATTGAGTCTGTATCAGGGGTTAAGTACTGAGCTCTGTGCACCAAGTGTTTGTTTCACAGGCATTAATTTAAAATGCAGCGCACTGACAGGTGTTTTTAAATTCCCTCCGTGGGTAAGATTTAAATGGTAGTTTGGGAAAGGTGTGTGCCTACAGGCAGCTCAAAGCAATTGTTATTTTTGTATCTTGAAGCAAACCATCCTATCACCTTAAGTCATGTGTGCATTAAACAAGGAGTCATTTAATGATATCTCTGGGTGAACCAGATATCCCTGTCTGAAGTCTAGCTGGCTGGAGATACAATAGTCGTAAGGGGAGAAATTCCTCCTGCTGCCAGCACTACAGCACCCAAATGTGGGGAGCAACATCTAAAACTAGAGACATCTCCTGTCCTTTTCACACAGAAGGCAGGCTGTTATCAAAACACAGTGGATGGAAAAAACCTGATACCAGATATCTGATGGAGTCACAGGTGCTAAACAGGTGCATAATGTAGCAGCTTGTGGAGACAGCAAGGAAAAGAAATGGACACAGGCAAAGGTGCCCCCACACAGCCAAGAAATCTGCAGGGAGAGGGGCCCACTGGGGGACACTGGAAGCTGGGGTTATGCCCTCCAGATATGCTCACAGCCTGCTGGGAAGATTTGTCTTCAGACAGGAGGGACAGCTGTCAAAGATCTCAAAGCAGAAATGTCTGGACAGCCAGGGAGCTCTGTACATCTTTCATAGACCAGTGAGTCCCCTTCTGCCTCTCCTCTCTCTTCACACCATCATAGCCTCCTTCTCATTACATCTCCTAGAGCTGCTCTCTCCTCTGTACGGGCCCCCTCCATGTTATTCCTTCTTCACTTACCTCTCTAGCTGTTTCATTTCCCCTAAGAAAGGCAACATGGGTGTTTTTTTGCTGCAAATTCATGGTGATCTGCACCTTCTAGTAATGCCCCCCTTGCTCATGGCATGAGCTTAATTTCAGTAGCATCTGATATTCCCTGTCACTTGGGAGAAAAAGACATTTCTAGAAAGAAATTATTTTTTATGATGTCTAGCAGACATCTAGCTGCCTTTGGTTTTCTAAACCCATGAGGCTAAGCAGGGCTGTCTGCCATCCTCAGTTTGTATGCCTAGAGCAGAAGAATCCTTCAAATTTACTGTTTCATCAGTCTAATGACCAACATGCTTAATAACACACTTTTATTACACAGCAGTCTGTAAAAAATTAACTAGACTTCCTTTTTTTCAAAGCTCTTTTGCAAACACTTCAACCCACGAGTCCTTATGGTGGTTAGCTACCTCTCTCCCCCTAGCAGGGCCATTGCAGAAAGATGCAGTGATGGAAAGATTCATGAGAGAGCAAAAGGAAAAGAGAGAGAGCAAAAGGAAGAAGTCTGACTGCACATCTTAATGACTCTACAGCTTCCAAGCCTCTGCTCACAGTATCACTGATACATTATTACTCAATGATTTTTCCATGCAAAATTTGTAACGGAAAAGAATCCCAGAGCCAGGTTCCCCACTTTTTCTTCCTTTTCTCAAGGTTTCTGAAGTCTTCAGTCTTTTCTACACAATGTCAGAACTGGGGAGAAGTTCTGAAGAGGTTCCCTTTCTATTTTGTGTGGTACAGCTACAAAGGATAATTAGTACTGTCTTAACTACCTATGGGAGACTGAAGAGAAGACAGAGCCAGATTATTCTCAAATATGCACAGCAGAAGCAAAAGAAATTGATATAATGTGTAACAGAAGAAATTCTGACTCAATATAGAGAATAAAGGGTTTTTTATGAGGATTTGGGTTGCACAGAGGTGGCAGAACCTCCATGTTTGAAGATTTCAGAAGCTGACAGGACAAGGCGCTGAATAACCTGCTTTCATGGGAGGTGCTTCAAGCAGGAGGCTGGATTATGGACCTCCACATGTTCCAGAGGTCATTTCCAGCTTTCCTGATTATTTAGAAATACTCCTGTTCATACAGTCCCTACAGGAGGAAAGCTTCCCAGAAGACTCTCAATGAGGAGTTCCAGAGGTTGTGGGAGTATCCATGTTATGCAGACAGCGTAGGACAGATGCCTTCACATTAAGTGCTCAGAAGCCACACCAGATACCAGGAACCATTTAATTGTGAGACTGTAACACAGGCTAATTTGCATTGCTTCTTTTTCAAAACTGTAGTTCAGCTGGGCCCTCTTTTTTTCCCTTCTGGCAGCAAGTACAAACTATACCAGTAGAGAGTGGTTTACAATGTGAAGTCAACTACTTTAAAATGACCATGCATTACTGATAAAAGCTTTAGAGGTAAATGTAGAACTTGTAGGCCAGTCAATTTAAGGTCTCCTGCTTTTTGAAAAGGTACTGTATTTATGACAAGACTGAAACCAGTTGTTGCTTGCCTCAGAGACAACATCAATTCTTTGTAGATTTTGAATTAGCTGAAAAATGTCTATGATCATTGTTAGAGGCCCTTACCATTCCACCTCCTCTGCTGAGTGTGCCACCCCTGGCTTCAAGCAAGGCTACCTGAGAATCACAGGAGCTCACTGCTTTGAAGAAGCCATTAGAGAGATTACTCTATGAGTTTATCACTGCCAGGTGTCAAACAGCCAGTTAGGACTATTTTACAGCTCTAGCAGTGCTTGCATTTCTTTACTGCCAAGTGTCAAAGTAAAAATTACAGAGGGAAGCAATAACAACTTAGTCTATATAGGGTTCTTTCTAGTTCTCATTGTTAAGTGTGGCTTCTTCAAATAACAAGCACAGTCAGATTTCTGAGGATAATCCATGCTGGCCTGGGTTTATTTAAATCGATTAGAAGAGAAATACTGCCATTACCTTCAATGGAAGGTAAAACTAAGTAGCCCTGAAAATCCCACCTATAGCAAGAATAGACACAGCAGATTTGTTAGTTTATTACTGAATTCAAAACAGAGGGGCTGGGCCAGAGCAGAACTGAGAGAAGAGTTTCTGTATATAGTTGCTGGGCTGATATGTCAAGAAATGTATTTGTACTAATTAGATTTACTAAATAGTATTTTTGTATTTAGGAAGGTTTTTATGTCAGAAAATTATGCATGTAGCTTAAATTGGATATTATTTACTTCTTTTTGCTATGACTTTCACATTGTCTAGATATTAGGTATCAGACAGAAATCTTCATGTCATTTGTGTGATATTTACTGTTGGATTTTCCTCAGCTGAGAGAAGTTTGTTGCATCCTGGAGAAGTACAGGGAAGTACAACAGTAAACAATGAAATATTTATAAATATTCTAGAAGGACTAATTTGATGATTGTATTAATTTGGTGAAGGTTGGACAACTGCAGGCAGACAAAATAGCTAGGTTTATATTCTGTGAATATTGCAATTTTTCTTACACTTGTAGACTATGACAGGAGGTTTGAATCTTTTACTGATTACCAGATTCATAATTAATTTTTTATTAGTTTCACTAATTAGTACTGAATTCATCCAATATGCTATTGAAATGAGAACATTCACAAGTCTGGAAGCAATACAGTTTGGTATTTTTTAACCAGCAACTGA